>NC_133756.1:82284604-82926479 GCF_036562045.2 Rhinolophus sinicus | reverse complement strand
CACACCTGGGCTTATGGTACAGCCTGTTGCTCCTAGGCTACAAACCTGTACAGCACGTTACTGTACTGAATACTGTAGGCAATGGCAATGCATTGTGCTAGGAACCAC
Organism: Rhinolophus sinicus; assembly: GCF_036562045.2. Taxonomy (NCBI): domain Eukaryota; kingdom Metazoa; phylum Chordata; class Mammalia; order Chiroptera; family Rhinolophidae; genus Rhinolophus; species Rhinolophus sinicus. Next base: position 82,926,371 of record NC_133756.1, on the reverse strand, counting down.
GACAGCTCTGATGTAACTGGCAATAGATATTTTTTGGCTCCTTTATAATCTTATGGACCGCCATCATATATGTGGTCCACCCCTGACCAAATCGTTGTTATGTGGCACATGACTGTATACTTCTTACAGCACTGGTTAGGCAGCACTTCATGTTAAGGCTGTTGATGAGCTTGCCTTCTTCCCCCCAGTGGGATATAAGCCCTGAGGACAGGTTCTGTAGCTGTTCATCCCTATAACACAGTCGGTGCAACCCACTCATTCAATACATTTTATTGAATTCGCTCTATCAGGAAATATTTTGAGATCATGTGGACCTACACCAAGGTGGAGGTGTCATCAGAGGGAACAGCAGACAAACTCTGTCCAGAGAGATAAACGAGTGTGAGCTTCCCCACTTGCCTGCAAGATGGTGGGGTAAAGTATTATAACCCTTTCTTGGCAAAAGTGACAGCAAATCATCTGATGATTCTTTGGTAATGTAAGACTGTGAGCTGTCAAGTTTTTAAAAGAATAGACAGAATCATGTCATGTTGAAGCAGGAAGATTGTGGAGCCTGACTTTCTATTGTAAAAGGGATCATAAGATAAATGTCCCAGGGTGGATGTGAAAAGAGATGAGTAGCTGAGTCGAAAGCACCACACCTGGAGCAGACTTACTCCCAACATTAATTGCGTTCTCCTTCGCAGAGGGGGCATTTAGCTTAACATCCGTAATTACACAGATGAAGGCTGGAGAGGTTACATGCAGGCCCCCGGTCATAAAGTAAGCTCATGTTGTTTAAGGTAAGGACAGTGGGGATATCCCAGGATAAGAGAAATTGCTTTAAACACACAGACATACATCCCTGGAGGGATTTTAACTCTTGAGCAGCAGGGGGCTTCCTTAGACCATTAGTTTCTCTATTGCATTATATCACTATACTGGATTCTAAACACACATAGTAATAAATTTGCGGCTTTATTCAATGAAAACAATTGTGTATGTTGTTCCAAAAGTCACAAAACAGGAACGGATTTTAGAAAGAGCAGTATTCAAGCAAGAAAATGCAAACTCTGCAGCTAAGTTAAAGGTAAGTTTATAGTAAACTGGGTAGGAAGAAGGAAGAATAATCTCTTACAATACAATGGCAAGCTAAGCAGGGCAGGAGCTAAGACTACAGCTTCTAGAAAAGTTCATACCAAAGATCAGGAAAAAAAGATTTAAGAAAAAAAGAGGACTTTGAGGGGAAGATACCTGCAAAACTGATAATGAGGCAGCGAGGACAGGAGAGTTTTAAGCTTAAGAATACACTTAGGGCTTGATTCTTCCAGTTACCAGAAGAGATGTTTGTAGGGATAATGGCAGTGATGATGAAGATGGTGGGACATGTAAGAAGGTAGGGAGAAGAGAGAGAGAGGAGAGAGGTAACGATAGCAACTCAGCTAGGGGAAGAAGTAGGAGAGATTTGTCAAAATAATCCTAAAATGAAATTTGGGCCTGAAGAGAAGGCCTTGGATTTAAAAAGAAGGGGTATGGATCACTGACAGGACTGCGTATTGATTTACAACTGGCCGGAGAACTGAACAGTGTGCCACTCCTCTCATGGCACACGGCAGCTGGATCGGGGCCATACGCTGGGCTTCAGACAACCTCTGCCCTTAACTCCTCCTAACCCCTCCACGTGCACTCCACTCCAGTGATCTGTCCTCATGATTCTCCCCTAAATCCAAACGGCAAAATCGTCACCTATTAAACCCAACTCAAATGCCACTGACTGCTGGAAACCGACCCCACTCCTCTGATCTCTCCCTCCTCTGGCGCGCCCACACTTGTATCAAACACATTCTGCCTTACTTCCAGTACTGAAATATCAGCAAGCCTGCTGAAAGGTGGGTTCCGCTGACAATGACGGGACACAGGTGAATTGAAGCCCTCCAGCCTTTCGGTACAGAAGAGTCACATCACACATGAGGGAAAAGTGAAGAGAAATGAGAATAATTTTTGAACAAAACCATTTCAAAAGGTGTTTTAATACACGGCAATCCAGGGGAAGTGGGAGAGGGGAGTGTATACAATTTGCTCCAGCTTTGCTCTCTCCTTCATGCCTTGTACACCAAGGACGTGCTCAGGAAGCATCTGCCAGAGTGAAATGAATAACTCTTGGGTTCAGACGCCACTTACTAGCAGGTGACCTTGGGGGCAAATTACTTAATCTTTGCCTCAGCAGTCTCATTGATAAAACAGGGGCAATAATAAGTTACTACCATATATGGTTTTTGAGAGGATTAAATGAATTTATATATGAATAACATTTGGTGTCTGGTACATGGAAAACACTACAGAAAAGTTAGCTTTTTACAGCAATTATAGTATGCTAACCTTGTGAAAGCTTTCACTCGCACTGGAAGCTTTTCCACATCATCCCACATCTACTAGAATGTTCCTAGCGACAGGAAGCTCTCAGGCTGCTAAGGAGCCTATTCTGGAAAGTTCTTATAAAAGTCTTCCATAGGGGGTCGAAATTTGCTGCAATTTCTCTCCTGAGAAAGAATTGGTTCTGCCCCATAATATGAACTCAGAAAAGTCGAATCCTTTCTTCCATCTGACAGGTATGGTAGTTTTCCTTATTCTCTACCCCCAATCTTAAACATCCCCAGGTCTGTCAGCCATTCCACATATGATCTGGTTCTGAAACTTCCACCATCGTAAAAATACAGCAGCCACCGGTGGACACAACACACCTGACTGGTACAGACCTCTAAGCTGGACGGCACCCAACTGTTCAAAAGCCCAGGATTTAACTGGTGTTTTATGCACCCACGTGTCCCTCCCTATAAGCGCATAACGAGCACAACCTGAAGGCACCAAGTCTCCATCACATAAACTGATTTAGAGCACGGTCTTCTATCCTGCTCTGCACCATGGGACCTAATTCCCCTAGGAGTGAGTTTTGTGTGTTGACTTTAAAAGTCAGAGCAAGAGATGCAGCTAGCTCCAAGAAGGGAAGGATGGAAGAAATGCTGTTTCAAGGTTGTATATTTTATGGGTGAACTCATTTTTCACGATCTATGGGATGGATATCAGTCCAGATTTTGTCTAAGATGAAGGCTACGATGCGAATGGAACAACATTTCCTGAGTCTAACTCACTGATGGTAATCCTAATCTCCCTCAGAATGAACATGAATGTACACATTCATTAAAAAGACAAAACGGAATGGCCTGGGGCCTCTCCTATGATGCTGTAATAGTCTGCATTTAGTTTATGAATGAAATGATCAAAGTAATAACTCATGTTTATATCGTACTTCCAGATTATCAAACACTTACTTCTTTCTCTTTCACGCTCTCTCACACACATACATTATGAGTAACACAAACACATATATACATGTCTTAATCTTCCCAAATACTCTGTAAAGCACCATTACTCCTCATGCCCTTTTTTCACACACGAGGAAAGAACATGAGGGTTTAAGTGACAAGGTTATCGCATTCATGAGAGAGTCAAGTACAGACCTGAGGTGCTCTGACTTTTGGTCCAATGCTATTTATACTAAATTTTATTTCCTTAGCACTGGTAGCTGACTCTTTTGTATTGCAGAAGTTAAAGTTAGCTATTTTGATGACAGTCAAGGAATTCTGGATTCCAAGAAACCGTGGTATGAACATGAGAAATAGATAATATATTTTACTGACTGTACTATCTGTTAATTTTCTATCACTATCCTTTAATTTTGAAAACAGATCCCTTACCCACCAACACCCAATTCCTACATGCTTCTCCCTCAAAAGGTCCTGAGGGTCTTTTCAGGAATTCTTTTTCTCTTAGGAACACAGAGTACTAGCTGAGAAAAGATAACATTACTAAGTTAATTGAATTGGGGCAGACCGGCCCAGGACTATTACTTTGAAGGGACTCTTACCTCGGCTGGACACCTTATTTCTACTGAATGTAGCAGTTGGCTGATGTCGGTATGGATGTATCCCCAATTCCTGTGCGTGACTCACAGTTCCTAGTAAGGAGTCCGGGTCTCCGGGGGCGCCAGTACTCAAGAGCAGGGGGCTTTCATGGCAACCTTTGGTTGACGTGTTGGAACTCTTCCTGTCTGGAAAGCCATCCTTGGCCCCCTCACATGAGCACTCCTCTTCCATGCTCTCTGAATGCATGAGTGCCGGCTGGTGAGCATACCCGTGGGTTGGGCTGGGTGAGGAAACCTGGGAGATACAGTCTTGCGCCCTGATTTGTAGAAGATGCTGGGGGCTGGTGTGGTGGTACGAGTCAGCATTTTGATATGGTAAAGCCTGGTGCTCTGTCATACTCTGTCCCCCAAGACTGGGAGCCAGACTCCCAGCATCCCCCTGGTTCATATGCCTGAACAATTCTTGGTACTCTTGCTGCTGCTGTTGCTGCTGCTGTTGTCGCTGCTGCTGCTGCCTTTTCATGAGCTGTGCAAACTCTGCTGGGGGCAGCCGAATGTCCGAGTGGCCGGTGAGCGAATGCCGGGGAGAGAGTAGTCCTTGAAGGATGTGGGGTACCTGCTGGTGTCTTGTATAGTCTGGAGGTGTGGGGGACAGCAGGGCCTGCTGTAGTGCTGACGTGGTATAGTGAGAGGGCTGCTGATGTGCACTGGGGGGGAAGCTGGGGAATTGGTCAAGTGGAGGGACTTTCAGGGCTTGGCTTGGGGGGAACCCCACTCCTGTTGAAGGGCTGTAGCTGCTGGGGGAACCCCGCGACTGGTCCGAAAATAGATGGGGGTGTAAATGCCCCTGGTCGTAGTTAGCAGGGGAGAACCGATTCACGTTCAAGCTGCAGACACAAAAAAGAGTGAGTGCCAGGCATTCATGTAATGAGTGTATTATACTCCCCTGGGGAATAGTTACCACTCTGTCCCAGTAGGGAGCCCCAATGATACACGGAACTGTGGTGTGACAGGGGAGACGGGGATGTACGTAGGCATCATCCCAGCTCATCCCTGCACTCACTTGCTCAGTGATGTCCAAGGGATTTAGTGCACTGTGTGTAACAGACCCAGCTCTAGGCTGAAGGTAGCAACATGGCCTATTTTCCATCATCTGAGCTACTAAGAAGCACCAATCTCTTAGAATATGAGTGACAGAGAGGGAAAGAATCCTCAAAGAATAGACAAGGGGAATTGGCATTTTTACCAGCTCCTCTAATAGCCTGTTTCCTTCTTTGTGGACAAACAGTAAGATAGTTTTGTCATTTTCCTCCCGTCTCATTAGCATTTTGATCCTGGTCAATAAATAGGTTTCAAGTTCACCCCAAACCCACGACCCTGATTTTGGAAAAGGATGAAACGATCAGACTCATTCTCCTTCCCATCTCCCCGCTGGCCCTGCTAAGCGGCTTCCTCCCACTGGATCACTGGAATGGATGGATAGGTGACTTCAGGAAGCCTTACCTGTGGGCCTCGGCACTGTCAGCACTCAGCTGCTTGGACAAGGGCCGGTGCCCATAGCTGAAGGAGGCCATCAGGTTGGCACGGTGCTGCATCTGAATCTGACTGGCACTGGGGCTAATGGAAAGACCCCGCCCGGCAGAGCCTGGAGCTGTCCCCGGCATGCTGCTGAGCATGTCAACAGGCTCCTGCACTTGGATGGTCACCTGCTGGGACTGGGTAGGCTGCTGTATGCCCAAGCAGGTTAGTGCCACGCTGGGAGGAGGAGAACAGTTCTCGGGCTGCTGCTGGAAGATTGCACTGCGGGAGGGTAAGCCTTGAAACTGGGAGGGAGATGCCGCACCTGGAGAGAAGGGAACATCAGTGACCAAATGCCCAGGTTGCTTGCCAGCTGGAAGCAATGGGCGCCAACGAGGACACTCAAACTAGATACCATGTAGAGCAGTGCTTCTCAACTTTAGCTCATCTGGAGGACTTTTTAAAACACAGATTCACGGGCCCTACCCACAGAATTCTGCTTCAGTAGGTTTGGGTGGGGCCCCAAGGATTTGTATTTCTAATTAAGTTGCCCTGAATGCTGGCCCATGAATTATTCTTTGAGTAGCTCTGATGTAGGGCAATGCTCCTCAAACTCCAATGTGCATACAAATGGCCTGGAAATATTGCTAAAATGCAGATTCTAATCTAGCAGGTCTGGGATGGGACCTGAGATTCTAATTTTCCTGCCGATGTTGTTGGTCGGGGGACCCCGCTTTGAGTAGGGAGGATATAGAAACCACTTCCGACTCTTCAGGGGATCTGGCCTGTGTGTATTACTTAAGAGATCGCCAGGTTTTGAAATACTAAGTCCTCAGAGAGCTGGTCCCTACAGCCCTACACCAAGCAGGGAGTGCTCACCTTCACCTCCATCTACACACCCATCAGAGAGGAGCCACATGTGCAATGGGGAACCAGATGGAGGCATGACAACAAGGACAGTTCTGGCAGCAGCTTCTTATTTGGTCGAGTTGGAGAGGGTTTTAATTAAAACATTAATAATAGTTAACCTTTACTGAGAACCATTTTGTGCCAGAGACTGTTCCAAGTGAAAATATTTATTCATTAAATATCACTATTCTCCCTATTTTACATTTGAGAAGGCTGAGGTGCACTGAAGTCAAGTAACTTACCTGTGGTTTCGTAGCTAAAGAGTTGGTGGAAACAGGATTCAAACCAAGGCAGTCTGCCTCTAGAGCCCACACCTTTAAATATTATGTTATTCTGCCATTCAAATCAATTGCTGCGGCCTTCAAGACCGAGACTCCTATTTTCCATGTAGCATACCATCCCACGGTTCCGTATAAACCTTCCCACTCACCGTGAGACTGGATCATGGCACTGCTCATGGGGGGAGGACTATTACTGGGTTGCCTGAAGAGATGATTGTTGGGGTGGTTGGGGGGTGGGCTTGAAGGCTGAATCCTTAACCTTAAAAAACAACAAAACCAGGTAAATAAATAAATTTCCTGAGGTGACAGAATAACCTTGAAGTTAGCTTCAGTCATATGATACACACAAGCAGAAATTATTTTCTTAGCTTTGATAAGCCTCCAGGCTAGAAAAACATATGTAAACCACCCACCACAGTCTACTTAAAAGCTATCCACGTTATTTTACCAAACTTCCCAGACAGAGAGGCAGAGGTCATTGTGGGCCTGTCTGGCCTCTTGTATTAGATATCAGATTACTTTATTCATGGGGCTAAGAAAATGAAGTGGCACAGGAAGTCAGGATTTTAGGGAGGCTGTGGAAATTTAAATTGGTTTATCTGCTTTTCAAATAGGTTCTTCCAAGATAAAAGCTAAAGTCAGTCAGTATCTCCCATACGAGACAGACCAAGGACACCAAGCTATAGAGACAAAGGCTCAGACATGAAACAAAATGATTCGTTACCTCTGGAGCTGGTGGGTGAGGAGGGCTGGCTGATTTTCACATGCAGCCTGAAGAGGTGGAGAAGGCTGAGGAGGACAGATAGAATCCTAAAACATATGGGGAAAAGGAGAAAAGTAACTGTGAGCTTGAAGATTAACTAGAGCTATTCTCAGGCAGGGAAGAAACAGAAAGAGCTATCTGTCACTGAGACTTATGCTTTGCTGTTCATCGAAAGATTTGATTACCTTTACTCAAACATGTCAACCATCAACATAACTCAACTCCATTTTGCCCTGCATGATCTCCTTCAAAATACACAAGCAAATCAGCCTGAAAGCAAACTCCAAACAAGTTGGAGAAAGCAAAGAGTGAATGCCTACTTGAATTTGCTGCTGGAGAATTTGATGGTGCTGCTCCTGCTGGTATAACATATGCTGCTGCTGGGTCTTCTCCAGGGTTCTTTCATCAACCTGCCCCCCGTACATCTTCTGCAGCTGCTCACACTCCTGAAGGGAAAACAGTTAGTACAGATGGGATGCACCCAGGCCCACCCTGTGCAGTGATGATGACAGCAGATGCACATCTGCCCCAAGGTCTCATGGCCAGAAAGAGCCAGAAGAGAAGAAGTGTCCTTGGTGAGCAACTGACCCATTTATATAGTTATTTGTGTACTAAATATATATTCCCATCCCATTCTGCATGAACTAATGGAAAACACTGAGGATGGTCTGTGTACAAGTGAAAATATCCAGTGTAAAATCTGTGTACAGAGAACACGCCACTTGAAGCTTGGTCATCAGGAAGGCAGAAAGGAAAACGGCCCCTTTAAGAAGCCTAGAGGTACACTTCTTTCCTCTGGGAGCATCATTCCGTACCGACTGGAGAGTAGGCCAGGTGCTAACAATGCAGAGCAGGCTCCAACAACACCCAGTGCCCATAAATCACAAGAGGACTGCCCGGGTTGCTTAGAAGTACCTTCCCTAGTGCTTCCCACTGAAACCCAAGCCCAGAAATTCCTCTCTAATGAACTACAGAGACAGAAAAGAAAATTTAGTCCCTTCATAGGGTAAGCAAGTTTGATCCTGGGGAAAGCTGTACATAACAAGAAGCAAGCAAAAAGCGTTAGAAACTATACAGTTTTGAACCTATAAAACTGCAGTGCTGACATGAAGGGGGGTGGAAAGTTTAACACCCCAGGCCTCCTGCAATACTGGTCTGCTACCCATGCTTCTCCAGAGATGCCTGCCATCTCTTCCATTACCTGCTGCAACTGTTTGATGCTGCTGTTGTTGCCCATTTTTTCCAGGTGAGCTTTGAAGGCCTGGATACTTGCAGCCCCATCTGAGAACCGGCGCACAGGAGAGAAACGCTCCGTAGGGAGGTGCAGGGTGTTGGAGTCCTTGTAGGTAGAGCTGAATACATGGGAAGAGAAGGTTAGGGGCTAGGACTCAGCGGTTTTGACCAAATCACCGAGGGACTGCTGTTCCAGATGAACACAAAGATGGCTGGCTGCCCATGGAGCCCTGTATATTATGCCATTTCCATGACATCTCCAGAGGCCAGTCATTTCTCTAGCCTGCTTCCCTTTTAGAGGGCTCCAGGTGCCCATCTTCCATTCCCACTTACCTTTAGTTTAGTTGGCTCAATTTCCAAGCCTGGTGATGTCCTGGGATCAAATACATCCAGTTCATAGAAATATACTAGGTCAGAGAGATGAGCTTCTCGAGAAACCTCAGGCCAAGCTGGCAGGAACTCTTGCTTTTATCATCATGTCTCTATGTAGTGTCTTTAGAAACCTAAAATTCACTGTTTGACCCGGTAATCTCTGTATGACTAGAGGAAAACTATAGCCAGCTTTGTGGTGAATGGTTTGGCCCGGAAGTCATAGGTTCTGTGCTATGGAGGGCAATGGGGACCTCTGATCCCCAAACGAAGGAATGGAGGCCTCAAGAGACTGCACAAACCTGGTCAATGCAAATCAGGTTACCTACTGTGAAAATTAGCTTTTCAGGCAGAAGCACCCTCCCAACCTCCTAATGAAAGAGTAATCATTTGGATGACCTTCAAAAACCCCACTGGTCAATCAGAATGTAGCCAGCATCTTACAGAAAGAAAGAACAAACTACTGATAAGGAATGCCTAAGACAGGATCAGGGTTAGAAGCTAACATCTATACTTGTTACCTCATCAGAAAGAGACGTTTTTGGGTTAAGCAGATAAAAGACTGCCAAGGCAGCATTCCAGTAGCTGAAGGAAAAGACCAGGGTTTCATGTCCAGGACAGAGATGACATCACAGTGAACTATGGGTGAAATGATGTACCTACCACCTTGCCAGTTACTCATGCTGGACTGAAGCAGAACCAAGGTTTAGGAAGCAGGGTAACAAGTGAGTTCAAATACAACGCAGACAGGGAGGGAGGACAGCTTGATGACTGTGCAGAAGGGTCACAAGAATTCTGGCAGCAGGTGAGAACCCTTTACCCTCTCTTTTCTAATGATGACTTCTGTTTCAGACTCTACCTGAAGCTTGACACAGTAGTGAGCTAATGAAATGGGCATGGACGTGCATTATTTTTCAGTAGCACAAAAGACAAATGATTTTGGCAGACACACTCCAGAAATAGTGGTCATGAAAGGTGCTTTCAGAGGCATTTCCTCAATGCCGCTTAGTTCTGTTTCTAAATCAGGTGTCTGGAGTTAAAACAAGCAAATACTATTTTCTCCTAAAATTTGGTTCTTATACTTTCAATATTTTCTGACAATGGACACATTTCTGATTCACTCAGAAAGCTGTGTTCTTCAAGTATAGTCTATCTGCACAAAACCCATTCTCCCCCTTCAGAGCAATACTTCCAGGTCCAGATATTTCATGACTTTTCTAGAAGCTCAGGTTTTGAACAGACTGAAACCCAGGTCAGCCCAGCACAGTAACTTCAGAGTACCAGTTATGATGTAGTTGCTGATTTTGGAAGCACTGATGGTATCAACTGTGTTTTATTTTTATTACCATCATATTCAAACTCAGAACAGACTCATATTAGGCTGATGTTCCCACTATGCTTTTTAAACAGGGATTACTGGTTCCCCATCTAGATAAAATCCACCTTGTGTTAGGTTGCATTTTTTAATTACACATAAAACTTTAAAAATTTTAAATTATACACCTCTAAAATTAAAAAGGTTAATCAGACCCCTCTTCTGTCTCAATGTTGGACTTTAGCTATTATACCCCAGAAGAATGAATATATGTATATATACCAAAAATACCTAGCCGGACAATCAGCTCTAATGCGTCTTTTCGAGCAAAAATTAATGTAAGACCTGGTATTATATTATATTTTATATTATATTTTATATTATATTTTATATTATATTTTATTAATTATATTATATTATATTATATTATATTATATTATATTATATTATTTTATATTATATTATATTTATTATATATATTATATTATATTAATTATATTATATTAATTATATTATATTAATTATATTTATTATATTATATTATATTATATTAATTATATTATATTATATTATATTATATTATACCATACCAGGTCTTATAGTAAACTAAGACCGGATCTTATATTAATTTTTGCTCCAAAAGACGCATTAGAGGTGATTGTCCGGCTAGGTCTTATTTTCGGGGAAACACGGTATTTCTCTATCTAATGTATCTAATGTATCTAATGTATCTAATGTATCTAATGTATCTAATGTATCTAATGTATCTAATGTATCTATCTATCTATCTATCTATCTATCTATACATACATACATACATACATACATACACACACACACACGCACACACATATAATGTTCTTGAGTCATTTCTCCCAGAAAATGAAAGCAACTCAATAATCTATCCGGGCCACCCAATTTCTGTTTTTTATGGCCTTGGGAAGACCAACTTCAGTCTCTTATGTTGCCATATTTTTATAGTAACCCCATCAAGACATGCTGAGTTTGCATAAATGCCACCTTACACAATCTGCCAACTCATAAAGCATTTATTCCAATTCAAACTGGCTTGACCACAGGAAACCCTTGGAACACTCTATTAGAGTGTTCACATGAAAACAGACAGACAGCAGACAGATTTCCTGCAGGCAAGGCCTTGACAGTGACAGCAGGCAGGGTGGAAACCACACACACGGTGCTATGGGCCAGTGTGGTCTTCCTTAGTAACAAATGTAAACAGGACATAGTCTGTGATAAAGGCTGACTGGAGATGTGCTGCTCTTCATGTTTCCCTGATAACAATACCTCCTGAGAAACACTTAAAATTAAACAAGGATACCCAAAGGACTTCAGCTAAACAATAGACCCTGACAAGGGCTGAAAAATTAAGTGTCAGGCTGTGGAGGAGAGGAAGACAGAAACAAGGAGAAACAAAGTGATAATGGGTCTATTAGGTAACAGTGTAGAGCTGAGTTATTAAGAAATCATATAAAATTTATAGGGTGGAAAGGCAGCTCTCCAATAATCACTCAAAGTACCCTTTGATGTAGTACCCTGAGGCCCTGAGGGATTTTCCTTAGAAAAATACTGTCTTTCTGTGCCATAGGTTTTATTTGAGAATCATCAGTCCTGTTACTCCTAACAGACCATTTTTCACTAAGTTAGTCATAGTCATTTATAAGAGCTGAGTTTTCCTCTTCCAGAGTTCCAGCGTGGCACTAACTCAGTCTCAGTCTGCTCAGAGCTCACCTGTCTCTGATGGTGCTGATGCCCAACAGGTAACCAGTCACAATAAAAACACTGTGTCAAGCTTGCCAGTGTGAGCTGATTGCAAAACTTAATAACAACACATTTATGTACTTAATCTCCTCAGAATTTGACTGCTTTTCAACCTTTCCAAGTAAGACTGTTTTTCATTGTCCTCCCAAAAAGATGAAAATAAAAATCAACTCTAGGAATTGGGGGTAGCTTTGAAAGTGTGACCCATGAGCTTGGGGAGGGCTTCAGAATGGGCACAGCTAAGATTTTTAGTTATCAAGGTTTTCACAGAAGATAGTCATCTTCTTAATCTAGCAAAGTGTCACTCCCCTCTGCTTCCAGGCTTACGTGGATTCAATTTTGTGAAGTTTTCTTGGCCAGGAAGGTTAAACTTGTTTTTATTTCTTCAAGAGAATGAATTATAAATGTGGCAGAGACCTTGCAAAAGATTTAGCCAACAGAATATTGCAAGAACGACTTCTCAAGCACAACATTCAAGAGGATGCAGTATCTCTGCTGTACCATTCACAAAGGGATGTGTCTTCCTTTATGCCCTAGCTCACTGTTCAGCGGCAACATGATGAGAAATGCTCATTCTTTGGAAGGTGATGAATTACTTAAGGTCAAGTCTATTAATATGGCTTATTTTCCAGTTGAGAGCTTCATCTCCTTGCAGGTCTCAAGTTCAATTTCATCTATGAGCCAACATCTAGAATCACGAGAGTCAATCGCAGACAATGAACATGTCTACGAGGTAATGGGAGAGAAGAATCTCATATTGCCCCATGTACTACTTAGTGCAAGGAGCTGAGAAGATACAAGTTCAGGATGCTATTTAAAGCCTTGATGCTAGTCACTAACACTGTCAGACTAGCCAGAAGGGTGCCTGTCCGATGAGCCTCAAGGATCTCACATAGCTCATGCGGCTACTCACCGATGCTGATCAGGTACCAGGTGAGGGGGCCAGACCCGGGAACGGAAAGCCTGCTGTCCTAGCTGCCGTTGTAGGTCCGGTGGGATCTCAGCTGTAGGGTTGGTCATGGCCAGTGTATGTCTTTTGGACCTATTTGCCAAGTACCTGCAACAAGCAGGAGCACATTTCACAGTAAAAAAGACAGACAGGAATATTCCTCAGCAAGAAGCATTAGAAGTTAATCCAAAGCACTCAGAATGAAATAGTGTCAGAGCTCAAAAAGGGCTCGATGGCAAACAGATCCCTGACTGGATGAAAGTGAAACATGCCCAACTGGCTAACAAAAGTTAGCTTACCACTGAAATGGCTGGATTTGGGCCTAAGAGCAGCCACTGAAGAGAAGAGAAAAAGCAGATGTAGCTCACGAAGAGCATTGATTTTCCTTCAGAGGAACGGGTTTCCTTACTTCAATCCATTCAACAGAAGAATTTATTTTCTACTTGTTAATTTTATTCCTCTTTTCACTCCAGATTTCCAAAAATATCAGTCAGAGAAAATGAGCCCGAAGGATTGTTCCTAGAGATGAGCCAAGGGAGCTATTCACAAGGATTCCCCATGCCTCTGCATCCCAGTGGCCCCCGGGTTTTGAGATCAGCCTCACTATACGTCATGGAAAACAGATCCTTCCATTCTGGGATAGTGAATTCCCAAACCAGCCCTTCCCTCATGCCTCCTGATTGTAACTCAATCATAGAGAAGACAAACTGATGTTGTTCCCAGGGAACCAACACTGTCTAGAGGATGAAGAAATGAAACCACATGACATGTTCAGAATTGTTTTTAGGGGGGAAAAGGCAAGGCAAGAAAACAGAAATTTCAAACGCTGAAGAGTTGACAAGCTGGTGACTTTTATTCTGATCTTTCAGATCCACTTGGCCAATACCATTAATAAGATATTGGTCCCCCTTCATCTGGTTGATGCCTTCCTCTACTACTGCTGTTCTTCTTGGGCATGCATAAAAGAAGCATTATTCCTCTTCATTACCTCAAATCTAATGGGCATTTTATGCTTCAAATGTTGGTCTAAAGAAGAAAGAAGGTGGAGATGGAGGAAGCAGAGCCCAAGACAAAGAAGACAAAATGAAATACTGCTATCTAATTCAAGTAGGGGGGCAGTCTCCTCATTTCTCCTCATGATGCCCGCAGGGCCCGTTTGCAGCTTTATATACACTGTTATCAGTAAACTATAGAAACAACAAAATCAGGAGGGAAAAAAAGTTTCCACAATTTTTCTTCTATTGGCTACGCTGTAGAAGGAGCTGACCTACCTGCCAACACCCCTGTTCTCCACTCTTCTTTCCACATGGGACCAGCTTCTTTTTGAACAGCAGCTCACATACAGAGCTACTGGAGGAAGGAAGAGAGTACTGGCCAAGAACCATCGGGTTCTTAAAAAATGCTCATTTCATTTTTAACCACTTTGCCCATGTAAGCTAAAAACACTGAACAGACTACAGAGTAATTAGTGGTATGTAAACTTTGCAAAGAGTAAGCCATTAGTGGTTTAATATCCATTTGATAAAGACACCCAGTTTTCCCAAGAGCCCATGAAAACCATTTTATTTCAATCTCCCTCAAGGGAAAAACATAATCTTGAAGAACACCTGTATTTCTTGGAAAATACATGCTGGATTCTGGTCAAACCCTCATCCCCGGAAAATAAGAATGACAACTCCCACAAGGGGCATGCATGGAGCCGAGGACCGTGGCTGATGGAACTGAGGTAAGATGAACAGTACAGCATGACTGATGGTCACTGCCGTTCTCTGTGAAACTAGGCATCACTCAACAAGATTCTGCAAACCATGGATATTTGCATCTGTCCCTGGCCAGAATCCCACATTCCTTTTTCAATATCTCTTTGTTGGTACAAGGGGAAGAAAGAAATACACAGCAAACAGTACAAGAGGTATTCATTCTCCTGGAAAGGCAGAGTCCATGCCAGAAGTCCATGGCCAGATTAGCTAGGGTCACTGTCATCCCAAATCTCCAATCCCTCCTTAGTGAGCAGTTTTTGGCAGGTAGGAGCAGGCTCTGTGCCTTGGAATACTATCAGAGTTGCAATATGAAGGCAGGGGGCAAGGAAGGAAGGAGGGAAGAGAGAAGTTATTGCTGTCACTTAGGGGACTTCCAATGGCGCTTACAGAAATGAAATTTTCTGGATAGTCTTCTGTTACTTCCATGTGGGGAGGAAATGCCATCTGGCTTGAGCAAAGAGACCACACAAATGTTGAAGCTGCACTGTACCACCTCCTTGGGCAGAGGTGACCTTTCGTTGGTTGCAGGGGGAGTCTGCCCAAGGGTGTTCTGCAAACACTGCCAGATGCCACATTACCTCTGCACAGCTTCCTGATCTGGCTCCCCATCCGAGCTCTCCTCATCCACAGGGGTAACTGCGGGCACTGCCTGAAGAGAGACAGAAAGGAACAGCTCAAGGTGGTGCTGCTTCTGTAACATCCCTTGTTCTAGAAACTGGACGTGGGGTAGGCCTTCCTGTTAATTTCCTTACTTACAAAACTTTTTCCTAGGCCCACTGGGCTACACAGAACTTTCATATACCTTTCTATTTTTCCATTTTTACCTTGCTCAGGTGATTTTAAATTGGATTTCTTCCTCTGATTCATCTTCATTCATTCATTTATTCATCCAATAAATAGCTGAATGCCTACTATGTTTCAGGATAAAATATGAATTAACAGATATAGTTCTTGCACTCATTTTACAATCTAAAGGAGGATAGAGACAAGTAAACAGACAATCTCAAAATAGCATGACCAAGTCCTCTAATGGGGCACCTGGGAATGGAGGAAGGCATCCTGGAGGAGGTGACCCTAACCTGAGACCTGAAGGATGAATAGGAGCTAGCCAAGAAAAGAGGGAAAGGGGTCACATGCCTCTGAGGTTTATAGGCTGAAAGAAAAGAGAAGGCCTGCAGGTATCTGAGGACCTGAAAACACAGTAGAAGCTTGTTTAACTGGGATGTCTACGAAATGATGTGTTGTTGTGTATTAATGTTATTTCCAGAGGTTAGATGTCTTTAACTCCAGAAAAGCATAATGGTGTTTTAACATTTTAGTACACAACATATAATTGTGTAGTTGCAATTCAATGCTTTAAAATAGCTGTTACCTACCAAAATATGTAATTGAAATGAGAACCACAACAATGCGTGCATTACTGTGACTCTTCCCGTCTGCTCTGGACTGGAACGCTATGCATCCTTGACAGCGCCTCGCAGCCTGGCAGCTCACATAATCGCCATGCCTCAGGCACCAGAGCAAAACTCGTACTTCAATTATTACAAAACAGCATTTTTAATGAATAATTATGAAATAAAACAACAAAATTTTTGGAATAATTCCACTGTTTGAATGTTTCTAGGGTTTCCAGGTCCCTTATTACAGTTCTATAAGGCCAGAGTAAACAGGATTAAGCAAGAAGTGGCTACAGATGAGCAGGAGAGGAATACTGAACCCAGTTATAAATGGCCTTGCACACCTCACTAAAAGCTTTATTTTGAGGAAGGGCAGTTGTGAACCACTAAAGGATTTCTAGAAGGGACATAATGTTACGAGATTTATATTTTAGAAATATAAATCTGGCTTACTTTAGCTGCAGCATGAAAAGGGCTGGTGGTAGGCATGAGGAGACAAGACTGGAAGCAAGGAAGCCAGTTAGGGGGTCACTGTATTAATCCCGGCAAAGGATGACAGTGGCCTAAGGAAAGGGCAGTGAAGATGCACAGAAGTAAGATATTTACTTTAGAGGCACTGGATAACTCATTTGATATGGGGAGTAAGGGAGAGGGAAGAGTTAAAGATAAAATCTGCATTCCTAGCTTGTGTCACCAGGAGAATGAAAGTACTATTCACTGTCATTCAGGAAGAGAAATGGGTTTCATAGAGTTAGGGTAAGTTCATTTTGCGACATGTTGAATTAAAATTGTGAGTATTTGTGGGATAACCAACAAAATCTGTGCAGTAGGCAGAAGAGCATGCTGAGCTGCAGAATCGTCTGGTAACTGAAAATTACTGGAGTGGACAAGATCATGCAAAATGAGATGGAAACAGGGCCCAAGATAAAACTCTGGGTTTCACCAAATTGAAGGAATAAGGAGAAGAGGAACCTGAAAAGGACAGGTAGGAGGAAAACAAGAAGAATGTGGTATTGCAGAAGCCAAGAGAAAATATTTCAGAGAGAAAATGGTCAACAGTGACTAACACAGTTGGGAGGTCCAAAAATATAAAACATTGAAAATGTCCACTGGATTTATCAACAAAATTTTGTTAGTGACCTTGTCAAAAACAGTTACAGTAGGCAAAGTACCTCACTCCACCTCCCATAAAGCTGTTTCTGGTCCTCCACGGCCTGCATTGATCTTGCCCTTCTCTCAATGCTTCTGCCACCTGCTAGTCTACGGTATTCACACTGGTACTTAATCACATATGGTCTTTTACTATTATTCCAATACTTCACATATGTTATCTTCTCTTCCCATATTATAAGCTCGGTGAGGCCAAGAACTATGAAAATAATTACTTCCTTTACCTGACAGCAGTGTTACTGAAGGTATGGCCCATGGATCTGTGCCAATCCACACACAGTTTTGTTATTAATCCATGATAAGGGAAGTATAGAAACAGAATAAGCTTTTAAAAATTTTTATAAAAATTTAACAGATAATTTTGTCTATTGAATCGAACAAAAAATTTAGCCTTGTATTTTTTATGTTTTAAAATTTTTATTTCTCTAATAATTTATTTTTATTATATTTTACAAAGGTATTCATTCATGACAGATCGAAGGAGAAAAAAGGTCCTCAACTAGAGCTATTCTGAGATGTGCTGCCCTAAAATCACCTTGTTAAGGGCTATGGATACAATTACTACCCAATCTTATGGTACTATGAGACATACGGATGAATGAATGAATAATGAATGCATTTACCTATGACAGGAAAATAACCAGAAATAAACAGGGGAGGAAAACAACCTTAGAATGTAACCACCATATAAAAAAGATAGGATTGAGAAACACCAACTTGTGAAAGCCAATCAGGTGCTCCAGGTTATACTGGAAACTCGAGGAAGTGTAAATCAAAGGAGAAAGGACTGGTGAGAAGGTCATTCTGGAAACCAGTTTAAAAAGCAATTTATTACAGAGAAAACTGTTAGATTCCACCGCCTTCTGGCAAGGAAAAGTTATCTGAGAGAAGGCTGAGTGAGGCCACTACTATTCTGCCTCAGAGCTGGCAGGATGGCAGCTATACTGAACTAAGGAAATCTGTAAGTGGCTCACTGCGGGTGAGGCTCTCTGGGAGCAGGCTTCAGTGTAGAAATTATTTGGTTAAGAAAAGAAGCCAAAAATTAAGCCTGAAAAAAGTAGGAATACATTGAAGCATCATAATTTTGGAGAAAGAGGAAATAGACATTTAGGTGGGAGACCCTGGGTTCTCAACCCTAGGCCCACAATCTCTTTATCAAAGCCTCTGAGACAGTAAGTTGGGCTCTGTGTTGCTACTCACTGGTGTCATGGTGACAAGTGGGGAGGGTCCCCGTGGGCGCTTCAGCAGCTGCTGGGCATGTAGTTGGATGTTGGCTCCTCCATCTGATGCCCTCCGGCCAAGGGGGCCCATTCCATTCAGCAGCTGTAGGGTGGGTGGCTGTAACAGGGACTGCTCCTGTCGGAGTAGAGTGAGAAGGAACGAACGGTGAGGTGGGGGGAAAAGGAGGAAAGAAAATAGCAGTACTCTGATCTACTGAAATTAAGAGATCCTTTGATTGTGATATAGACTAGAGAAATCTTCCCTCTCACCCAAGATGCTCTGCAAGAGAAATCGTCCTTCTCTACAAGGAAACCCTTAAAGCCTGGGGAAGGTCCCTCAAAGTCTCTCAAATGAAGCTCAAATGTGTTTCTTCTGGGGCAACGTGTTTCTCCCATATCCAAGTACCTTGTATTCCAGCTGCCCAGTTGGCTGCAGGTTTTGCATGGGCAGGAGGTTGTGCATGAAGTTCATGTTGGGGGCCACCTGCAGGAATGCAGCCTGGGGGCTGACTCCGGGAAAACCAGGGAGGAGCTTCTGCAAATCTTCCATAACTTCCGTGCTGATAAGAAACAGGATGACAGAAAAGTTTGGTTAATTTCTTACTCAAAAGTGCTACATTCCCAAACTGATGAAATAGATTTCGCTCAGCACAATTTATTTTTCTCCTAAGCTTACATTTCTCCCTAAGATCCTAAAGCAAGCAGAAGGCCAGTGTGTGGAGTCTGGCTGTCTGCCCCTTTACTGTTTGGGCCTGGGGATTGCTCTTCTTCATTGACCACTCATGTAAAACCAACAGCTCTGAGCCAAGAGGAAATACTGGCAGCAGTCCAGTTCAGGTTTGCAAAGCCTGGAGGTAAACAGCAGGTTCTGGAGGACACAGGCCACCCGCTAAAACAATGGCTGCCTGAAGTAGCAACTGATTAACCAGGGAGAGAACGCAATTACTCCTGTCAGTGCCGATAGAACAGTAAGTATTGGATGTGCAAGGCTGTCGTGCTCCAACAGGAGGGTTTACAGCATACTTTAAAATAAGAGATCTTTCCACTAGCAGAGACACCACTGACAGTCTTTGGAGGCAGAATGTTCCGCTATTGCCTGTTTGAATGTAGGCCGGAAGCAAGCAAACCAGCAGGCCTGGCAGGCTTTTTGGAAATCGCTCAGGGAAGAGGTATAAGAAAACTAGCTTTTCCCCTAGTTCAACTCTCAAGAGAACTCTTGTCACAACCTTCTCTTCTCTACACAGTAAAGGAAATATCCAGAAAAGAGGTTAAGGATATTTTTAATGTTGAGAGTCTTCAGATGTAGAACAAAAACAGAGTGCAGGTCTTCAGGACATTTCCTCAGTGTGAGGGCATAAGGAACATACTGAAGGGCTGTTTTGGGAAAACACTTTGGGAAACTGGCACTTATTTGGTGTCCGTGGATTCTTATTCACTTAATTTGTAACATACACAAATCACGTATCATTTGTCCTCACTTCCTAAATGAGTCTTGCATTAGGACATGTAGCAAACAACACTCTAGAAGCTGTGCAACTTGGATGAATTTTATGAGGTACTTTTACGGGACTTACATCAGAAGACCTCAATCTTTGTGGCAAAGACACTACCATACTCTTCACCAAGTATTGTGATTAACCGGCATGATGGTGGCCATCGGCGTACCATCCACCAGGGACAGCTCTGTAATTCTTTAGTCAAATCAAGTCTGATCTACCAGGGCTTCTGAACTGGGATAAAAACACGTGTTGGCCACTGGATTAGACCTCATCTGGGAGATACAACAAAGTAGGAGAAATTCGCCATAGTAGGAACACAAAGTCAGGTGGCAATTCCTTGCCCTGATGTTAATTAGGGCGGTTGGCCAGATACTCACCGTGGGTCAGCCACACCCACTGTGTGCCTCCTCATTGACAAATAGCGGACCAATGCTTCAGGGGAAGGCTCTTCACCCTCATCACTGTCCAAGTTCACTGTCCCATCCGGCTGAGGTGGAGGGAAATACAATTGAATTAGAAATAAGAAATAAGTAGAAACAAGAAGTAAGGAAAAGAAACAAGGATATGGGGAAGAGAATGGTTTCAGCTGGCACCTATCAGAGGTTGCTACTTGCCTCCACAATTTGGTTCTCTGGGTTGATGAGCTGCACCTGGGGGACGCTGAGGTTCACAGTGGTCCCAGCTGGCTCCGCCTGGACAGCAGTACAGAGACACACATACCTTAAACACTTGAGGGAAATGCTAGTGTTTCAAAGTATTCTTCGTCGCTAAACTCTGTTTCTAACTCTGAGTCTTTGGCTCCTCTGGCCTTAGAAGCTACAATAAAAAAGCATTCTTTAGAGATGCCAGTTTCTCTCAGTGATTTGCTGTTTCTTAAAAAAAGAAAATTGCAACTATTGTTGTCCACCTTGAGTACCTGAACACCCTTCCATCCTTTCTAAGAAAGGTTCAGATCTTTGCTTGACCTCTGACAAAAGAAGAGATGACAGATGGAGGGGACAGAGGTAAGGAAGAACAGGAAACTCTCTTGGTTTAAGTTAGTGAGCAATGGCTTACCATCTCCCTAACAACATTACTAACAATGTTACTTGTCCTGAATCAGATCACTGCAGTTATTGCCCACCTGGATATTGACTGGTGCTTGAAACGCCATGGCTCGGGGTATACTAGGAGGTACTCCAACACGCAGGGTTTTATGTCTCTTATGTCGATCACACAGCAGGCTGTAGATGGCACTATAGTGATCATAGGCGTCTGATCTTAATGACTACCAAGAGAGAAGGGAAAAAAGTAAACAGCCCCGGTTAAATAGCATGTAAATGACCAAACCTTTTCAATAGTAACATCAGAAGACCAAACCACCTTCATTCCAAGGCCCAGAGAGGGGCACAGAAAGAACAGGAGGAAAACAAAAAGAACAGGAGGAAAACAAAAAGATCCAAAATCCTACTGGTCACCAGATGGGAGGGGGGTTGAAGGGGTAGGTGGAAAAGGTGAAGGGATTAAGAAGTACCAATTGGTAGTTACAAAATAGTCATGTATAGCATAAGGAATGTAGTCAATAATATTGTGATCACTAACTATGTATGGTGTTAGATGGGTACCAGACTTATCGGGGGGACCTCATAAGGTATATAAATGTCTATCCACTATGCTGTACACCTGAAACTAACATAATATTCTATGTCATCTGTAATTGAAAATAAAAAGAAATTCTTTTTAAAAAGACCCAAGTTAAAGGAAGGAGAAAAAATGTAAAAAGCAGGGCAGAGTGTGTACGGCTACATCTCACTTTGTTCTCCACTCCTGTAGAGATACCTGTAGTGTCCGCTCTTTGTCCAGTCCCATGTCCTCCATGGCCAAGAGGACATCCTCATTCAGGGGGTCCACCTGTCTTTCTTCCTTTAGTTGTTGGCATTCAGCTATTAACTGTAACACAGTGAAAGGCCAGCTATCAAACCTCCAATTAGCCTTGCTAAGATGACACATCATATATATTGAACAAGCTGTTCCATGCTCCCTGTCTTATTTTTGGCCTCAGCCAAGGCCTAAGCAACAAAGCCCTGGATACTCAGCTGTGAACAGACAAGACCCCCATTGTCCTGAGCTACTTGGGGTCCCTGGGATGGCTATAATGGTGTAAGTAAAGGGATGCGATAGGAGCCACTGAGCTGAGCACACTAAGCAAGAGGAAGGAGACATGCCCATGGAGGGTGAGCTGCAGAATTGTGGGCTGTACCCTCTTAAAAGCCAGAAGGGACTGTGATTTGGGGGCAAGTGGTATCCAAAAATTCCTTTTTTCACTATTTGCTTTAGTATTACATATAGTTAGTTCTCAGTGCCGCCTTTTCAGGTCCTGGCTTGATTACAATTTCATGCAAGAGATTCCTCCAGCTCTAAGAGGAGTTCCCTGAGGCAGTGGTAGCCCCCTCACCCTGTCAAAGTTGGGATCGGCGTCCCCTAGCTTCATCCACTTGTGCTTGCAGATCTGCTCCATCGAGAGGCGCTTGTTGGGGTCCAACACCAGCATGTGGCGGATCAAATGCTCACATTCTGCAACAGACAAAGAGCCTTCAGTCTCCGTGAGGCAGGCACCAGCGGGGCCTCTGGTGAGAAGGCGAACGAGGGGACTTGCAAGCTCCTTGCTTCTAATCTGTCTCTCTTGCTCCCTGCTCCTTACCTATGTCATTGCTTACTCCAGAAGGAACTGGGCCAAGGCAGAAAGAGCTGGAGACGAGAAATTGTAATCTGGTGGTCTGGTTAATACCTTTGCTAAAAGTCTGATTAGAAAAAGGTTGGGGATAATCCATGGATTTCAATTATTTATATTATGTATGGTCCCACTTCACACAATTATGAAGAATTGAATGTCCTCCAAAGAGACTCAGTATCTTATTAATTATGAAGGTCCTCAAAATAGTGAGTTCTTTCCTCTTATGTGTATTACTATGTGCACACTAACACTTTTGGCTTAGGTGACTAAAAGCTCTCTTCAAAACTTAGGGAATTAAAATTTCTAATACTTCAAGGTAGGGGGTGAGAGGCACAGGATGCCTCTCAACTACACACTGGGACTCTCTGCTGCCTTATGTATCATTTTCTCGATGTTGCTTAAACATTCATACAACTGGACCCTGAGCTACAGCTTAGGATCAGGAGGTATTTCCCTCCGGGAGCTCCTACTACACAATATATTGCAGAAAGAACGATGGATTCAAAACCAAGAAGCCTATGTTTTGATTTCAAAACCACCCTCTATTTGTAAGTTTTCTCATCTATAAAATGAGGGTATTGCGGACGATGTGGGAGTAGTGCTTGTGATAAAGACGGTGATGATAAAAACAGCAGATTAACACTCTTCTGAGCACTTTAACTATTATCGCATTGAATCCTCACAGCAATCCTAGGAGGAAGGTACAATTATCGCTCCCATCTCACAGATGGTAAAAATTAGGCACAGAGGACTTCAAAATCTTGTCCAAGGTCACATGGTAAGTCAGATTTCACACCAGACAGTCTTCTGAAGAGCTGGTGCTCTTAACCACATGCTATACTGCCTCTGCACAGAGCTGTGGGCAGGATCCAAACGCCTGAACCATTCATTTAACATCTTCTCCCAAGACACCATCATCTCTCCCTTAGACCATTGCAAAAGTGTCCTAACCAGTCTTCCTGCTTCCCATCTTGCCCCTTTACAGTCTATTCTCCACAGAGAAGCAAAGGGGCTATTTCTGAAACAAACCTGAGCCTATTACTACCTTGCCTCCAACTCTCCAGTCTCTCCCCATAGCCCTTGGAATAAACGCCCCAGCCGCGGGCCTGCAGTCCTGAGCCTCCATCTCCGGTCTCGCCCTCCACTCACCCCTTGGCTCGCTGAGCTCCAGCCACACTGGCGGGCTTCCTAACCTGTGCGCTGGCTCAACACACTCCTACCCCCCGACCCACCCACAGCCTTTACACGTGCTGCTTCCTTCAGCTGCAATGGCTGCTCATCCGACCCTCACATGGCTGGCTCCTTGTCATTCGAGTAAGAGCTTATATGTCACTTCCTCAGAAAGCTCCTCCCCGGCCACCTAACGTAGGTCTCCAGTCACTCTCTATTACATGACACTCATTTTCTTCACACTTACGACTTCTTTGTGAAATTATCTTATTTATTTATTTACTTGTTTGATGTCTAACTCCCCCAACACAATGTAAAGTCTGTGTCTTTCTTACTATTTCCAGCACCAAATCTCCAATCCCCCAAGGATGTTTATCACACCTAAATAATAATAATAATAATAATAATAATAATAAATAATGGCTACTGAATAGATGAACAAATAAATATTGAATATTTAATCAAATGAGATTGAATTTGTGAAAATGCTTTTTAAAATTCTAAAACTCTAAGATATAGGTTTAAAAATTTTGTTTCCATTTTATTATAGCAGTCTTGAAAACAAAATAATAAATTATCGCTAATTTCAAAAGACTTTTTATATATATAAGGCCCTGTGATTACCAACTTTATTTCATTTAATCTTCATAACCTTAAATTAGATACTATTAATATTGTTAGCATCATTTATAGAAGAACAAGAAACGAGTCAACGAACTCAACATTGCAAAGTAATGGTGAGCTGGGACTTGACAGCTATGCTCTTGACTACCCTGTTATAGATCTTCACACGGATATAATTTCTGTTTTGCTCTGTTTTTCCAGAGTGACTTCAACTCTGCAATCGCACAATTTCTGCATCATTTGGCAAACACCATCTGTATCACCATCTGGAAAGGAACACTAAGGGTAATTAAGGCAAATTACTCTTAATTTTAAATTTAGTCTACCTTTAAAAGAAAATACAATAAAGCAAAGTCCCTATACTTAGAAGGCATTAATTTGTTCTTGCTTTGTGATTAAAAGTATATTCAAATGCAGTGTAGATCCTAAAGCCTGAAGTTCCTACATCTTTAGAAAATAGAGTAAATGCTATTCATAACATTAAGCTTCTATTAAAATTATGTTTCCAGGGTAGCAAGAATAGATCCCACAATTGTAGCATCTGTATAGGTTATAAATGTCATTGACACACACCTTTATGGTCTGCAATTACTTGAGGAAAAAATATTTTTAATTTAGAAAGTTACTAACGCTAAAGACCCCTATGTAGGGAGAAGGCCTGGGCCTAATTCCACAGTTCTGAAATTGTCATTAGGACCTCTAGATGGCACTCTTCTGTAGGTAACCACATTAGTCCTGATTCAGATGACCAACGCAGAATGACATTAAATTACAGGCTTGATCTAAAATAGAGATTTTAAAAGACAATTTCTTCAAATAAAAAATAAATCGACACCACCGTAACATATCCTGATTAGAAGACATATCTAGTTCAATTTCAGTATCTTGAAACCTCTAGTCATCCATCCATAACCATATTTTGTGGTCTCAGATGCCTTGAAAAATTCCCCCTAAAATGCAAACGAGAATTTATACACAAAACTTTGCACATAACCTTAGGCTGTCCAAGGAGCCCAAAAAGCACACCACAGATCATCTAGGTGTCTACGGGTCCCAGGTTAAGAAGCCCTGGTTGCACTGGCCATACTTAAAGGACAGGGGCTCTTACCTTGTATGCCCTACATAATATCCAGCATGCAAAGGAACAGAAATCTAATACTTTTCATATGTTGCACAGATGGTAAAATATGACAAAATGCAGAAAGCCAGAGTATTATCAACTCATACTCCCTAGGTGTCATATATAGCTCATGACATTAAATTCAAAGTAGATTTGAATGCACCATTCTATATAAAATATGGAAAGAGGGTGAAAACAAAGGGAATAAATGCTCTCAAACCTAGTAACAGAATCAACCACAGAACAGTCAATAAAGTGAGTGGAAAGATGGGGCCTCAGATCAAATAGTACACACATCAACTTTTCCAGATGCCAAGAAATAGTCTATATATTTTAATGTCAAAAATGGCTCCACCACTTGTTCCTGTCCAAAAGACAGAGCCTTTGATACTGAATGAAAACGAAGCACCTGGGGCAGTGCAGGGACACGCTTGTGTGCGCCAGAGCAGCTTCCTTCCGAGGCTGCTTTCATTTGCTGTGCACAACAAGCCAAGCGCCATGGCGGCAGCGAGAATCACTGTGGGCCCCTGAAACTGGATGTGCCAACAGAATGTTAACTAGAGGAGGCACAGCTCAGGCCCTGCCCCGGGGCGTTGACAGGCGTTCGGGTAACTGTGGAGAGAGAGCTGCTGTGTGGGCAGCGTCCTAAAATGGGAATTACGTTGAGGTTACCAGTGTAATTTCATCTAAGAAGATGAGGTCTTTAACATCTTTTTTTCCTTTTGGACCTTGATAATAAACAGCTTTCTCTAAGAGGCTGAATGTATTTGGCTTGAGGAGCAAAAAATACAGGACAGGGAAGGGGAATTAAAAACCAGATTCACCAAAGATAGTTAGTAGCAGTTGTGTCTCCAGTTTCTAGGCTATAAGAAAAAAACAGAATAACTTTAAAAAGAATTTCCTGACTAAAACCTTGAAAACATGCCACCTGAAAAAAGGATAAAGGCAATAAGGCTGATTTATCTTGGAGAAGAGACGGTGTACGCGGGAAGCAGCATACTGGTTATTCAAGTATCTGAAGGGTTTTTATAAAGAAGACAAAGTGCATTTATTCTGTGCTGCTCCAGGGACCTGGATTTGGAATAATTAGGAAGTAATAAGTTCAATTTAGGAAAAATCTTTCTAATTATTAGAGTGGATCCAAATTACTGGATAAGGGTCTTAGGGATTTGAGGGAGGCCCCTTAGGAGAGTGAGAGGAAGCAGTCAATCGGGCAGGACCACACCTGGAGCACAGCTAGTTTTATCCATTTTATAGATTAGTGTTCTGAGCAAGATCTCCCATGAAAAATTGGGTCCAGAAACAAATGAATAGGATGAACTCCATGGTCCCCTCCAACTCTAAAAACCATTTAACTGTGAAAAGGGAGTGATTTGTCCTGTAAAATAGTATACTTATTATCACTAGAAATGTTTAATCAGCGCCTGGCATTTATTACTAAAAGGGCTCCCAGCATTAGGTGTGAGGAAAACTGGGAGTCCTTTAAGGGTGAAGACTGTGTCTCACTGTCCTGTGTACCCCCAGTACCCACTATAACACCTGATGTGCAACAGGCCCTCAATAACACCAGTCATACTGGACTAGACAGCTGCTACAATTCCTACAAACAATTTTAATAATCTGATTCTGAGAATCCACAATAGAACAGGCATTCCCCATGCTTCAAGCTTGAAAAACCAGACAACTATCATTTTACACAAGACTGAGATGTGGTACTGTTTGGGGGCCAAAGCCTGAATCAGATGGTTTATGGGCTCTCCTTGTAGCTTTAGAGTTCTTTGTGTCACACAGGGGACACTTCCTTACTTATCTTTTCTGGGGCTATACAGAATAATGTGTAAATCAGATCACCACTTGATGCCCACCATGTGGGCATAGCCATAGTGTCAAGGTTATGATCCAACAAACCCAAACAGCTCTTGACAAATACGTGTTCTCCATAAACACTGGATTCAACTGCAAGTGTGAATACTACATCTTTAGCATGTTAAGAGACTGAGTGTGAGAGAAAGACACAGTAAAGAGTAGAAAACAACACAGGGAAGGAAGGAATGAAAGATTAAAAGAGCAATTCTTCAAAAATATTGTTTAATATTTTAATAATAACATTTACTGAGCACTTATATGCTAGACAGTGCTATCAACACTTTAAGTTCATTTAATTTAAGCATTTAATTCAAACACCAACTTTTATTATTTATTATATCCATCTTATAGATGAAGAAATTAAAAATCAGAGAAGAAACTTAACCAGATAATAAGAGGCAAAGCCAGGATACAAATTCTGGTCAGCCTTACTCCAAAGCCCGAGTTCTTAACCCATACAGTACCTAAAATAAAAAAAATTATTGATGTTTTAGGTAGTAGCCAGCATATCTTGATAAAAACAAATCAAATCAATTTCATTCCTCTTCTAACAGATCAAATGCCATGTAACCTCCACAGGTTCCATCATGATAGAGTCACCTACAAGCCAAGTTAATAAAAAATGGGCTAGGTAAATTCATGGTCAGAAGACTGAACTAACTGGAAAACAAAGTGAAGGGGAAATGGCAAGTTGGATTAAGATGAACTGGGAAAGCAGGAACATAATGAGGCTTAAATGCATTACAGAAAAGCAAACTTAATTTATACACACTGCTTGTTGCATGGTGATGAAGACTGTGATGGAAGGCTAGAAACAACTGGCTTCCCCAATCAAGGAATCACAGACAAGGAGAAGAGATAGGCGGAAATTTAAGGAACTGGATCATCAGAATCTTTAGGCTGATCCTCTAATGGAGGGAATGCCAACTGTCCCTTGAAACCCTTCATGTGATGCCAAAGCACGGGACTTGGCAAAGCAGTCATTTTCAGCTCTGTGGGCAGAGTGGTCTGAAAGAAACTAAGTCATGGATTCTTTTGACCACATAAAACTGCTTTGAACTGGGGAAACAGAAGACATCTGTGTGCCAGGAGGCATGGGAAGAATGCATGGAAGAAGCAATTGCCCAGGAAATTCACGTTTTTTACAGGTGCTTGTAGGAAGGGTATGGTCTGGTTTCTCATGTACTCTCTCCAGTAAATACTAGGTGTGTTCGAAGGTAATTCCAAAGCACTCAGCCCAAGATTCTTTATTTTCAATAATTTTAACAAACTTCTTAATAATATGTAATTCTCTAGAACAATTCAAATTTCAAAGATGGTTCTATTTTTCTCAAAACTTAAAATCCAAAGAGGAAACAAAGAAATTGGGTATTAAATGTCTAAAACATGCTTCCCTGGAAAATGAGTAACCTTATAATTAAAAAAAAAAAAAAGTTAAATGGCATTGAAGTCTTAAGCTTTGATATACTGCCTGATTCTGTTATCGATTCACTTTGTCCAGCTCAGGTCCCAGTCTGGGCGAGAACTGATACTATTATGGCCAATAAGTAGAATAAGATTGATAAACTATCTACAATGACAATCTCTGGATGAAGCAACATGGCTTTGTTAAGAGTCTACACCCTTACTTTTTATGTTCTGGACTTACAAATGTTTGCGACACAGAGCTCTTTTTTAATGCTATCTGCCTTTTCCAAAAAAGAACAACCATGCACAAAACATACTGTTTTTCTTAATGAAAAGAAAATAAAGTCTGTCATAATGTCCTGATGCTGACATAATCATGGCTAAAATAGTATGACGATCTTGCTATGCCATGATCTCCACAGAAATAAGTTAAAAGTATTATTATATTAAGAAGAAATCTTAGGTGTTTTTGCCAAGATACCTTCTTTTTGGTAATAAGCTAGCCAGAGTTAGGAATCCTCACTGTGCTTATGGACTAAGTCCTAGGAATGACATTTTTAAATAAGCCCGAGGAAATCCTGTCATTGTCAGCTAAAGTCAAACCTATTTTACATAGTGACTATTTTAAAACCTAAACACAGATAAATGGTCTTGAAATAGGACACTTCTATGTATAAGTAGCATATACCAAATATGCTATCCTATGGATGAATTCAGAGATTGCATAAATATTAAATAAAATCATATAAAATACAAGTTCTTTTGTTGCAATGACATTTTGTTATATTGGATATTGTTAGAACAATGGTGATGTAGGAATTGGAAGATTTTTACTCTATAAATTAAATTTTGATATGTTACTGTCACCATAGAAATATATAAACATTTCTAACTTGCAAGTTAAGGGACTTTATTTTAAGTAATAGTCAATATCACAATTTTACACAACCAAAGAAAATATATAAATCTTGGAATTAACTGTAACAGAACTTAATCTATAATAGTGTTGGGTGTAAAAAGATTTGACTCATAAAAAATAAGCACTGAGATCAGTTGTGCTAACACAATGGCACTGAGGAATAAAACGTCTGATTTTGAAGCCATTCGCTTTCAGTTCTTTTAGGAAAGAAGAATGGGAGTCCCAGTACTGAGTATTCAGTAAAATTCCTGGAAGAATAGTCTGACAGCAAGAGATCAGACAAGAAAATGGAGTGTTCTTGATTTAAATACAAATCCCAACACCACTGTTTTCTGCAAATTATTATCAGAATGTTCTGGTTTAGAAATAAAGTTCCTTATAAGTACATCCTATGAGACATTTCCTGTGACTGAACACAGAGGCCAAAGGGAGTTGGCTTGGCACCATTTAGCAAGTAAAGATGGAGCTGATAAGAAAAGCTTCTATCAGGAGTCAATAAACAGGCTGAGAGGCTTTCTCTTCAGTTTTAACAGTTTGTCAACCTGCCATAGACTGAGGAGAAAACAAGTGTTTAACCCACATATCTCCATTTATTAGAAAAACAACACCATTTTTTAACTTTCTTTATTTTCAGCAGTTTTCTAGGTGGCTGTGATGCTGCTAGAATTGCAGGACGGACGCTGGCTTTAAAGGCCAGCGATACCAATATTTACCTCTAGCCCCAACCTTGAAAAGGTAGCTGGCATGCTACACTGTCACACTAGAGGCTGTCCAATTTGCAGCTAACATATTTAAAATAAAAGTTGGTTACTTATACTATCATATCATATTTTTAATTCCTAATATCAATTATTACTGAACAAAATTCTGGATTAGATTTATTCCAGAGTCTAATATAGAGTACTTGATACTAACTCTTTTTTCAATAAATAATCCACATAGATGGACAAATATATCTATTCTAGGACTCTCTAGATACTTAGAACAACTTGGCAGATATACATTTAGTGAGAGTTAAAATACAATCAAAGACAGTTTTTGAAGACAGACTGAGGGTTCAAATCTCAGCTCTGCCACTTACTAGCTGTGTGATTTGGGGTACGTGATTTAACCTTACTATGCTTCAAATTTCTTATCTATCAAGTTACAATAGTAGCCTACCTCACAGGATTGTTTTGAATATCAAATAAACAAGTTAATGCAATAGTGTTTGGTACGTAGAAAGTGCTCAATGAATGTGAGCTATTATCCAAATCTCTGGCGTCCTTCCACTTAGAACTTCCTCCCCTTCTCCATTTTCCTCCATAGGGTTCCCATAAGCTAGGGGACAGTTTGCTTACAAAAAGGGTAATACTAAATAGGGCAGTACCAGTATTTACCCACTGGTTTTCTACTATATAAGGTGAAATCATGGAGATGGTCAGGGGAGGTCTGCTTAACTCTGAAATAGATCTAGCTCCTCTGACATCAGTTGTGATTTTTACGCTCACTAACAGGAAAGCACTACCCAGATTTTCTCCCTTGCAGTGCAGTATGCCTCAAAAAGGAATAAGAAAACTGCTTTGAGGACTCTGAGTCCCTGAGTATATGGAGACTGATGGGTGAGCTACTTTAATCTCCTGTCCCATTCCTTCTAAACAAAATGCTTTTAGCCAAGCAAGATGTTGTGTGCTTCTTGATGAGTAAGCCAATCAGAGCAGAGTTGTGTGCATCTCAATAGAAGCTTTTTGGCAGGAGCTGCACAGTACAGTCTCCATCAGAAGCATTATGTAAGTCTGGGGCTTGCATTTCCAGTGATAAAATGCTTATGCAGTATTACAATTAATTAAGTCACAATGAAGTCTAATCAATAAGGACTCAAAAATATTGTCCACAAGAGATCTCTATGCACTTGCCATCACTGCAGTTTTTTCACTGTAAATTAATTTTCCTTCAGTTAAATAAATGACTGATCTTACTATATTTGCTAGCAGTCAGTATGACTCGTGAATAAGACAAAGTAGGCTTTAAGAAGTAGGCTTCTGATGGTTTTAAAAAATGTATTAGTAGTGAATGAGTTTGGTGTTCAAAAAATTTAAGTTGCTGGCTTCCCACAGTGGGAGGGGGCGTCAGAGAAAGTATCTGCTAACACATGTGGCCAGGCCAGGTCCATCTTCTGCCAACAATACAAAAAAACAGCAAGTTTCAACTCAACGTTTAGTTCTTCTGTAATTCAGGCTCAGGGTTTTACCCTAATTGCTCTCTGGGATGCTTTGAGAAGGTAGTCCAAAAACACTGGATTATTCAAACTTATATTACTTAACTCTACAGTAGATCAAGACCTTTTTAAAACTGGAAGTCACTTGACCTTGTCATTTACATAACCACCTACATAACAAATGTGCATAAAACCAATTAATAATTCATATCATCAGTGAGTTACCTAACACTTCAATAATAAAACACACGAGTCTGATATAAGAGTCTATAGGTAAGTGGTGATGATTCAGTTTGTCATTAAAAAATATTTACTGACTGTTTATATCATACCAGGCGCTGTTAGGTTTTATGGAAGGTGATGATGTGTGAAACACAGTTCTGAAATAAAGGAGTTTACATTCTAGGAGAGAAAGGAGGAAGACATACATAATTATAAAACTAGGTGGTATTAAATCAATTCGGCCTCCAATAAATCCTCTTTTAAATTTATACCGCTGTCATTCCAACTTGAAAGTAGTTCTTTAATATATGTCAGGGTGCACATGAAGGGAAGCTTGTATCAAACAAACAAGAACTAGGCATAGAAACATCCACTAATTGGGAGAATACTTCATTCCACACATTACTGACAATAGAGAGTGGCTTAGAATTCTTGAACTAACTGCATCCATTTGTAGTGCATGGCCTCCCACACAGCTGTAGATACTCTGGAATTCAATTTGGCTAGAAGACGCTGGCCTATGAGGCCTTCCCTACTTGGCCTCTCAAGTGCTAATTTAGAAAACTATACCAGCTTTGCTGGAGTTTCTAGATCCTTTTAGCAGAAAAATGATAAACTCAAGTCAAGTCCATGACAACAGCCTGAGAAAGGAAAGGAAGGACCTTGTTCTTTAGGACTCCCCTCGACCACATTACCTTCTCTGATACAGTGACAGTGGAAAACAGGCTGGAAAAGTAGCTAGCTCCAACCTCCACATAAAGAATTAACTCTATCTAGGCCTAGTGGGGTGCAACTGTGTTCAGAAACTAGAGGTGTGTGCAGAAAAGGGACTCTAGGGACACACTCTAGGTTTCCTTCACATGAAGCCAAAACTTTATGGTACTTGAAGGACGTTTAAGCTAAGAAAAGCCTAAATAACCTTATGAATTCATTTATCTTATGCCTTATCCTACTGACAGCATTCTCTGATGGGCCTTTGGGATTCAGGCCTATGAGAGATCATACTGGTAAAACAGCAATCGTCTACTCATATCTCAGATTGTGTTGTTTCTCACTTCCTGCACATGAAATTTGTATTCCTACTTAGGGAATTACTTGTCTGGGATTAAAAATTGACCACATTTAGGATAATTATGTTGGTGTTCTCTGAGTCTTTCAACTTTCATGTTAACTTATATCATTTTACAAATGTTAGTTCTTTCTAAGTAGTTCAATGCTATATAGCTTATTTCCAAGCACTAACAGACAATGTGGTTGACAGCATGGTTAGCTATTTTACCAGTATCCGCTACCTGAAGCCAGCTCCGGTAAGGCTTGAGTAAAAATCTTCTGTCATGATGCAAGGGGGTGTGGGTGGAGGGTAGAGGGGATCCAAGCTGCTCACAGGAAATACTGTGGACATTGGAAAAGCAGAGGAAGTGGTTTGTTTATCTTGCCCTTTCTTCGCAACAGTGTGGTATGGAACAAATGCTGAATATGAGTACTGACTTAGTCATTTATTACTTGTGTGGCTTTAGGTAAGTCAACCAATTTCTTTAAACTTTAGCTTCTTAAACTTCATTGGCAAAATGATAAAACAGTACGTGTCAATACCAATTCCAGAGTACAGTTATATAGCTCAAATTAGATCAAGTACAGGAAATATGCATACACTCAAAAGCCCTACAGAAATGTAAATTACTGTTATTAATATTATTATTTGAATACGAGTGTACACTCTGGGGGAGTTCTGGTAATTAGGTAAAACCTATGTATGCAATCATTCACTCACTTAACAAATATTTTGTCCTAAGCTCTGGGAGTACGGCAATAAACAAAACCGAAATTGTATTCCAGTCACGAGGCAGTGGGGGTGGGGGCTGGGACACAATGAACAAACGACGTCAGGTAGTGGAAAGCGCTACGAACACAAGTGAAGCAGAGGAGAGTCAGCGAAGGCCTCTCTGAGGGGACAGTTAGGCAGAAACCTCAAGTGAGGTGAGGAAGCTAGCCATGCACATATTTGAGGGAACAGGAATGTGTGTGCTTGGCAAGTCTGAGAAATAGCAAGTCCACCTCTGTGAGTGGAGCTCAGAACCTAAGGTGAAAAGCAATAGAAAACGAGATTAAAGAAGGGGGCCAATCACAGTTGTCCCTTGTAGGCCATAATGATAATGACTTTTTAAATTCCATTATAAGTGTAAATGAAAGCCACTGGAGGATTTAAAGCAGGATTCCATTTATTATCTACTTACTACTATTTACTAAGTCCTACCACATGCCAGACACTGTGCAAGGCTATAGACAACTATGAAAAAAACACGTTTCATCTTTACTTTCTCTAAGCTCACAGTCTGGTGTGGAAGATATATAATGGAAGAAGTAATTACAATAAAAACTTTTGTAAGTCCCTTGATATTAGTCCAGAGACCTAAAGAATGGTAGAAATTATCTAGATTCTTATTTCTACCACATCTAATTTCTCATTTTAGAATACAGGCGTGGGTGGGATGGGGGTGGGTGAGGGAGGAAGAAGTACTGCAGGCAGAGGGAATTGTTTCAGAGAACATCACTTGTTCAGGGAACCAGAAGGAAATTAGGGTCACTAGATGTAGACTGGGAGTTGGGGCTGAAGATATAGGTAGGAGGTGGGTCATAAAGGTATTTCTATGTCATTGTTTTTCAAACAGCAGTCATGAGATCGATTTGATAGGTTACAATCAGCATTTTTAATGTAGTAGAATAAAATATACACTGTATATATTAAAGGCAAGTTTTGCTTTTTAAAAAACTTTTGTTCGTGTGTGTGTGTGTGTGTGTTTTCTAGGTCACAGTATAAAATATAGTTTTGCTATGGTCATGATAAAAAATGTTTGAAAGTCAGAGCTCTGGCCAGTTTAAGGAGTAAACTTTAGCCTAAAGGCAATGGTAAACCACTGAAAAGTTTAAAGTGGAAAATGATACAATCAGATGCGTGTGTTTGTGTGTGTGCACGCACTTTGCTTTTATATATGTGTTTTAAAAAGATTACTCATGCAGCAGTGTGGAGAATGGACTAGAAAGGGATAAGACTGGAGTCAAGGATCCATTTAGTTGCCTATTATTTAATTTAGGCAAAGGCTACTACAGAAGGTGTTATAGGAATGGAGGGTGAATCTACAGGATTTGGTAACTGATTGGCTGTGATGGAGGCGAGAGAGGAGGGGGAATCAAGGCTAGTTTCAGCCTTGGTCACATGGTGATGTCATTCACTAAGATGGAACAAAGAATAGAGCAAATTTGGGGGGCGGGGGAGTAAATTCAGTTTTGAAAATATTTCCATTGATGTGAATTCAAGGCATGAAAGTGAAGCTGATCAGCAGCAAATGGTTGGATATATAGCCTTTCATCCTGGAGGAGAGGTCTGCGTCAGAGAATTAATTGAGCTTTAATTGGGAACTGAGCATCACTGCAATCTCTGAAGGCACAGCAATAAGAGTAAGTAAGATGGCTCAAAAGAAGAAGAGACTTAAAGTATGAACAGAGAAAGAGAAATCTGCTAGAGAACACTAAGACGGTGTACCCAGAGAGAAAGGAATAAAACTGAAGAATGTGGTGTCTGTGTAGTAACGAGCAAAAAAGTGTTTCAAAAAGTAAAGAGTGACTCAACAACAAGAAAACAATTTGATTAAAAAATGGGCAAGGCCCGCCCAGGGGCTCCGAAGGCTGCCGGTTTGATTCCCACATGGGCCAGTGGGCTCTCAACCACAAGGTTGCCAGTTCAATCCCTTAAGTCCCTTAAGGGATGGTGGGCAGTGCCCCCTGCAACTAAAATTGAACACGGCACCTTGAGCTGAGCTGCTGCTGAGCTCCCGGATGGCTCAGTTGGTTGGAGTGCGTCCTCTCAACCACAAGGTTGCCGGTTCGACTAGCGCAAGGGATGGTGGGCTGTGCCCCCTGCAACTAGCCACGGCAACTGGACCTGGAGCTGAGCTGCACCCTCCACAACTAAGACTGAAAGGACAACAACTTGAAGCTGAACAGCACCCTCCACAACTAAGATTGAAAGGACAACAACTTGACTTGGAAAAAAGTCCTGGAAGTACACACTGTTCCCCAATAAAGTGCTGTACCACTTCCCCAATTAAAAAAAAAAAAGAAAAAAGAAAAAAAAGAAATCTTAAAAAAAAAAAGGGCAAAATAAATACTGGGACAGACACATCACCAAAGAAGATATATGTGCATATGAAAAAATGCTCATCACCATCATACATCATTAGGGAATTGCAAATAAAATAACAAGATTCCACTACACACCTATTAAAATGGAAAAAATCCAAAGTACTGATAACATCAAATGCTGGCGAGGATATGGAACAACAGGAGCTTTCATTCATTGCTGGTGGAATGCAATATGGTACAGGTACTTTGGAAGACAGTTCAGTGGCTTCTTACAAAACTAAACATACTCTTATCATACAATCCAGCAATCACACTCCTTGGTATTTATCAAATGATTTGAAAATTTATGTCCACACAAAAACCTATAATGTTTATAGAAGCTTTATTCATAATTGCTAAAACTTGGAAGCAACCAAGATGTCCATCAGTCTGTGACTGGATGAATAAACTGTGGTACGACCAGACAATGGAATATTGTTTATTAAAAAGAAATGGGCTATCAAGTCTTGAAAAGACACAGAGAAACCTTATGTGGATATTACGAAATGAAAGAAGCCAATCTTATATGAGTCAACCTTATGACATTCCAGAACAGGCAAAAATATGGAGACAGTAGAATGATCAGTGATTTCCAGAGGGTAGGGAAGGCAGGGCTAAGCAGGCACAGAGAATTCTTAGGGCAGTGAAACTGCTCTGTATGACACTGTAACGGTGAATACGTGTCACTGCTTTTGTTCAAACTCACAGAATGGACAATGCTGAGGGAGCCCTGAAGAAAACTATGGGCTTTGGATGATAATCCAATGCAGTCTCAATGTAGTTGATCGGTTGTAATAAATGTTCTACTTTGGTGCAGGATATTGAAAGCAGGGGAGGCTATGGACAGGGGGCATATGGGAACTCTCTGTATTTCCTGCTCAATTTTCCTGTAAACCTAAAACTGCTCTAAAAAATAAAGTTTATTTTTTCAAAAAGAAAGTAAGGAGTGGTGAAATGCTAAATCTATCTGGGCAGTCATTACGCTAAGACTAAGGATATGCAGTTGATTATGACAAGATCACGGGTGATTCCGGCCAGAGCACTGTATCGGACCCATACTCTGCTTCCTTTTATAGCGAAATTGCAAAGAGTTGTGTCTATTTCCTTTCTCCACTCCCCTTCCATTCCTTTTCTGTTGTATCCACATGAATTCGGTTTTTGCTCCTGCCCCTCCACCAAAACTGTTGAAGATCCTCGATGATCTCCATATTCTAAGCCTAACATTCAGTCAGTCACTGTACTGGACCTATCAGCAACACTCTCCCTTCCTTGAAACGCTGTCTTCACTTGTTTTCTAGGACAGCAGACTCTCTGGCCTTCCTCACTAGCCATTTCTATGCTGCTCCCTCTTCATCTTCCTGATCTCTGAATAGTAGTGTGTTCCAGAGGTGAATCCTTGGAAGTCTTTTCTTCTCTATAATCACTGCCTAAAAAGTGACCCCATCTCATAGCTTTAAACGTTATCTATACCCTGATGATTCCCAAATGTACATCTTTAGCCCATAACTCTCAACTAAGTTACAATCCTATATTCAACTGCCTTCACAATATCTCAACTTAGGTGTCTCATGGGCATCTCAAACTAACATCTAAAACATCTCTCCAAAATGCGAGTATTCTTCTCTGGCCACTGCCATCTCAGTTAGTAAAAAATCCATCCTTCTAGTTCCTCAAGCCCAAAACCCTGGAGTTACTTTTAATTACTCCTTCTCTCACAACAAATCCAACATAAATGTTGTTGGAGGCAGACTGCCTAGGTTCAAATTCTTGTTTCGCCACTTACTAGCTGTATTGTCTTGGGAAAATTGCTAAGCATCTCCTGGCTTCAGTTTTATCACCCGTAAAAATGGGGGTGATATTCTTAAGTATCTCACAGGACTGTTAGAATAATTAAATGAGTTAATGTTTGTTAAATGCTTTCAACAGTGTCTGCCATACAGTATGTAGTATCTCTTGAATCTGACCACTCTTTCCCATCTACACCTCTACACCCCAGTCTGGGAACTGGCTACTAATATCTCTCATCTGGATTACTGCAAGTCTCCAAAGCAGCCAAAGTGATTTATTTTTAAAAACAAAAGTCACCATAAAATTCTTCAATTGTATGTTTGAAATTTTTCGGAAGTCAGAAAAAAATCCCCACAAAAGTCAGATTATATCATTCCTTTGTCTCAACACTCTGATCCTTTGCATTTCACTCAGAGTCAAAACTCAGGTCCTTAGACTGACTTACTGGGCCCTAATATGCGCTCTTGGTTGCCTCCCTGACCTCATGTCTCTTGTCCCTCATTCCTTTCTGGAGCATGGCAGCCTCCGTCCCTTTCCTTAAACACTGAAGCTCCCTTCCCAAGGCCTTTACATTTGCTGTTCCCTCTGCCAGGAAAGTTCATCCTCAAACTGCAAAGCTCACTCCCTCACCTTCAAGTCTGCTGAAATGTCGCTTTCTCAGTGAGGGGGTTCCCTGACCATACTTTTTCAAATAACCTCCCACCTACCAGCCCTAAACCTCTTTCCCTCCTTGTTTTTCTCACAGCACTTATCATTATCTGATATACTGTTAAAGTCATTAATTCTAAGGAGACTGAAATTATTTATTCTAAAACGCAATTCCCATGTGCCTATGTTTTGTAGCCCACCCAAGTTGACGTACACTCTGTGTTATTCATTAAAATGAAAACATGATTAAGCAAAACTAAATAGATTGCTTACTGCATTGTCTCTAAACTGTTCTTTCTTATGTGCATATAAATGGTGATCAAACACGGTAGATTCTGGATAGGATATGTTTTCAAGTATTATTTTTTTCCAAGAGCTACTTATCCTACTAACCACTCATTTAAAAAATACTTTTTAAAAATTTGTGTCTGGGAAATAAATGTCATAGAAGTAAAAAATGTAGTAGCAGGAAGACTAAGGTGCAAAGCCGGCTTTATCCTTGGCATTTATTACATCTCAGTGGGGCCCCAGTCAACAGAAATATCCTGAAAGGGGGCATGGGAGGGGCTGAAGGACAGGGGGAAACAGGAATATTTATTGCCCTGCTACTATGTGATGGGCCTACTGACTCTTTACATACATTTTTTAATTTGGTCCTCATAGTAATAGCCCTCACAAAATTGTTAGCCATTTATAGATAAAGAAACTAAAGCTCAGACAGACTTAGTAATCTGCCACGCAACACGAGTTGCCATGTGCAGAGCCCAGAGCCAAACTCAGCCAAACTCAGCAGGGCTACCTGATACCAAAGCCTGCACACCGTTTCTATAGAACCTGCCTCCAGAGGTACCAATTCAGCAAACTGAACTAAGAAAGGTTGTTAAATGGGCCTTTTATACTCCATCACTCAATTCCTAGGATAACTTAATATGTCTAACTTTCCATGAACCCATTCATAGCTGTGTGCTGGCAACTCTCTTACCTGTGGACATAAAAAATGGGATGCGGAACTTTCCACTCAGCACCCGGGCCCGCAGATTCTGCAGTGTGCTCCCATCAAATGGCAGGGCACCACACACAAGCACATAGAGGACGACTCCAAGACTCTGCATCCCAAACAGAGAGTATGTATAATTAATCGCAGCAGAGGAAACAAAAGAGGCCATTGTAGTATGTGTCTGAAGATGATGTGAGTCATGCACAAGATAATAGAACAAACTTTTTCTCCTTTTTTTATGAGGAATAATATGGGGTACTGTCAAGGCCAGTCATCTTTAGAACAGTTAACCTTCTTCTTTGCTTCCAGATGTTAATTTTGGGTAACATATCTAGAATTTCTCTCAGAACTCATCCTCTAGGAAGAAAGCAGTGGCAAAAACAGAAAGAATCTCTGTTCTTGACAAGGGCATCCATCCAATCTTGCCCTTAGGTTGTGTGTGTGTGTGTGTGTGTGTGTGTGTGTGTATATGTGTGTGTGTGTGGTTTTTTTGCAGATGCAAAGGGGGATTTTGAAGTCTGTGGCATAATCCATAAGACAAGTGCTGTGGGAAAGACTGGACAAAGAATTGGGAATTCAAAGAACAGGTCAGCAAGGTTCTAATTCATATCCAGCATTTTGTGCCATGCAGGATGAGGACAGTTGTCATCAATCAAGGGGAACTAACGCTATGGGGCAGAGAGAAGGCAGTTACATACCCAGATGTCCACTTTGGGCCCATCGTATTCCTTCCCTTCAAAGAGTTCAGGTGCAGCATAGGGAGGGCTGCCACACCAGGTCTTCAGCAGCTGCCCAGGAGTGAAAAGGTTACTGAAGCCAAAATCTACAAAGGCAAATGTACATAACTCATGTTATCTCAATCCAGCAAATACTAGTTCTTACTAGTTACTAGAATAGAAGTTCTGAGTCATTAAGTTTAAATATCCAACGTGAAAAGAGGACATTTAAAAATTATATAACCAGCCACTTAGACTTAAAATAACAGTGAAACGGAGATATAGATGAGCTGGAATACAAAAGACATCTGGTTAACTAAAAGCAAATATGATTGGTTTGTCAGCAAAACCAGCATTGTTCCCTTAAAAAACCTAGACTGAGCAAGGAGAATGATACTCGTTAATTTAAGAACAAAAATTAATCTGGATGATGACTGATGTTAAGACCACATCAAAATCATAAATACATGTAACTCTACTCAACTGGACCCCAAATTTTCATATTATTTTTACTTCTTACACATTTATGACCACTAGAGACACACTGACTTAAAAAATTAGTCAAAGTGACAGTATTATTTTTAAGGTGGCTTATTCAAAATAAAGAATATGCAATTTATAAACTGAACAAAGAATGGTTACATTTTAGCTTCAACCTCCTTTGTGCTTCAACTTCTTCCATTCTTTTCTCCACCTCCCACTTTTTTTTTTTTTTTTGCAGAAAAAATTTTTTTTCCTTTTTATTTGGGGAAGGGGAACAGGACTTTATTGGGGAACAGTGTGTACTTCCAGGACCTTTTCCAAGTCAAGTTGTTGTCCTTTCAATCTTAGTTGTGGAGAGTGCAGCCCCGCTCCAGGTCCAGTCGCCGTTGTTAGTTGCAGGGAGCACAGCCCACCATCCCTTGCGGGAGTAGAACTGGCAACCTTGTGGTTGAGAGGACGCGCTCCAGCCAACTCAGCCATTGGGAGCTCAGAGGCAGCTCAGCTCAAGGTGCCGTGTTCAATCTTAGTTACAGGGGGCGGAGCCCACGTTCCCTTACGGGACTTGAGGAATTGAACCAGCAACCTTGTGGTTGAGAGCCCACTGGCCCATGTGGGAATCGAACCGGCAGCCTTCGGCATTAGGAACATGGAACTCCAACTGCATGAGCCACCAGGCTGGCCCCCACCTCCCACTTTTTAAAGTGAAAGTAGATGGAGGAGTGAGGTTTGGGGAGGAATACTAAGAAAATGAGCAAAGATGACAGGCCGAAGGATAGACAGTGGTTGACTTATAAATACTTTAATGTGTATAAATATTTGTATGGACATCTTGTATGTGTGACAGGCTAGAACCCCTTCCTGCCCCAGACCTACCTACCACATTCCCTATGGTCACAGCATCTGAAAATGCTGAGCACCTCCCTACTCTCTCAAATTTTCCTCCCTTTCCTAGTTTTACACATTGATAACTCTGTCTCCTTTTGTATTTGCTTTTCTTCCTTCTACCTTCTATAGAAGGTGTTTTTTAGTAAGGTATGTGTGATTTTGACTATCTCCCTGCGCTCCATTTTCTCAGGCCTAACTCTTCTGGTCCCACAGCTTCCACTATCATTTGTTTCGTAATAATTCTCCAAATTTAAATCTCTGACCCTGGTACCAAACCTTAAGTTCCTGACACAAACTTCTAATACCTGCCTGGAAAGAAACACCTCAAACTCCCCATTTTCCAAAATGAAACCTGCTCTACCCATGATGTTCCCATGGTCATTACGGGCATTACCATCCAGTTACTAGGAGCACTGGAGTCATCTTTCCTTTCTTCCTCTCACTTCCCATTTCAAACTGGTAAAAATTTTACTGCTTCTATGCTGTGTCCTGAATCCATCTCCTCCTTTCTTTCTTTTTTATTCCTACCATCTCAGTTCAGACTCTTATCATCTCTGACCTAGACTGATGCTACTGCTTACTACATGTACTTATTTCATTTCCCTCTAAGCCATCCATTCATAGCACAGTGTATGTTACACAAATCATGGTGTTACCTCCTCACTCAAAAACATTTGGTGGCTCCCTCCCGCTTACAGAATAGCCTACCATATTTTGCCGTGTATAATGCGCACCCAAGTTTTTGGCCCAAACTTTCAGGG
This sequence comes from Rhinolophus sinicus, assembly GCF_036562045.2. Lineage (NCBI taxonomy): Eukaryota > Metazoa > Chordata > Mammalia > Chiroptera > Rhinolophidae > Rhinolophus > Rhinolophus sinicus. The sequence continues at coordinate 82,883,613 of NC_133756.1, read as the reverse complement.
AAAATAATCTTACGTTTTAAATTTTTTTTTTTAATTAAAGTTTACTGGGGTGACAACTATTAGTAAAGTACATAGATTTCAGGTGTACAACTCTGTAATATATCATCTATATATCACATTGTGTGTTCACCACCCAGAGTCAGTTCTCTTTCCATCACCATATATTTGATCCCCCTTACCCTCATCTCCCACCCCCCACCCCCCTTACCCTCTGGTAACCACTAAACTATTGTCTGTGTCTATGAGTTTTTGTTTCTTCATTTGTTTGTCTTGTTCTTTTGTTGTTTTCAGTTTCATATACCACGTTATCAGTGAAATCATATGGTTCTCTAGTTGTTCTGTCTGACTTATTTCGCTTAGCATTATAATCCCAAGATCAATCCATGTTGTCGCAAATGGTCCTATTTCATCTTTTCTTATAGCAGAATAGTATTCCATTGTGTATAGATACCTTCTTTATCCATTCATCTATCGAAGGACACTTTGGTTGTTTCCATGTCTTGGCCACCGTAAATAAACCTGCAATGCACATTGGAGCACACGTGTCTTTATGGATAAATGTCTTCAGATTTTTTTGTGTAGATACCCAGGAGAGAGGTTGCTGGGTCATATGGTAGGTTTTAATTTTTTAATTCAAATTTTCATTTGTTCACATTTAGGTACTCGTTGTTTTGTATTTTAAAGGAATTTTAGCATTTATTTTTTTAACATATCGGTACAAGAAATTTTATGTAACAAATAATTACAAAACACAGGAACAGATCAGATACAAGGTATAAGCAATTTTATGTACCGGTAATAAATTTACGATACTTACGCATCATAGAAGACCAAGAACTCTTTGTCGTTGCAAGTTCGTCGTAAGTTCAACAAAACCAATTATCGTATTCCAGGGTATTATTTTGCATACAGATATCGTTACTGATTTCTAGAGTTGTGCTTTTTAACGCATAGCATAAATAAAATAATTTAAAACATTTATATAGATATGGAATTAGTACTACCCATGTATAATGCGCACCCTTATTCTTCCCTCACAAATTTGGGCAAAACAGTGCACATTATACACGGCAAAGTATGTAAATCTCTTAGCATTGTCATTTAGGGTCTTTCACAACTCAAGTCTACCCTACCTTTCAAACTTATCCCTGGCCAGTCTGGCATCTATTAATGCTAGACTGGCCAGGGTTAAGTACTTACATCCTGTGTTTACGTGCCTTTCTTATGCTATTTCCTCTCTGTGCCATGCCTTTTCCTTTTCTTTCCACATTTGAAATATCATGCATTTTCAAGGCCCAGTCAAATATTACTTCCTGTATGAAGTCTTAACTGATTTCCACCACAAAATAGCATGTCAATGGCTTCCTCCTCTGTGCTTTCATAGCCCTTTGTTTATACCTCTACATCCCAATTACAATTCTGCCTTATATTATACTTAGTTATATTACATGTTTATGAGCCCCACTAGTTAGTAAATGGGAGGGATATCATTTTATTTATCCTACCTCCACACAGTGTTTTCATACATACCAGGGACTCAAGAAAGGGTCACTAAATTAAGCTGCAATAAAATCATTGGGCCAATCCTTTCGTCACCTCCTGGCTACAGGAGACTTCTCATACTGACAATGGCAGCTGGCCAGCTACTAGAGCCTCCACCTCCAAGCCATCCCTCCTAAGGTTCTCAAATTAACTTAATGCTCACAAGGGGCTTAGAGGTCAGGGCCATCATTATCATTAGAACCATTATGGCTACTTCTATGAGAAATCAAATGCTCCTATTCCTCAATGGAAGCTAAATGCCTCTTCTGTTAAGGAGAGGCCAGCAATGAATTAAAACCAGCCGACTTTAAATTTTCCTAATAATATATAGGAAATTTCTCATTTTGAACCACACATGCTCTATTTACAATTAGTAACCTCCCCGCCCTTTCACTCTAGGGGAGTGGGAAGGGAAGGCACAAACTTAATGGCATGAGCTTGTTTATTGTATCTACCAAACAGGACATCTTTACAAAGGAAACAATATCAAAGGGAACTATCTTCAGCAATGACTACAGGCTTAGATTGCCATTAGGTGTTTATATGAGAAATGAGTGTGCAATAATGAATATGATTAGAGCCTGACAACCAGAGAGGGTCACATATGGGGAAGCACCTGCTTCCACAGCATGTCACAGCCAAACAGCTGGCTCCCACAGCTAGACACAAGGACCAACAGCAAGATTTCCACTTCTGTAAGATTCAACAACAAAACCCCCACCCCCTTGCTCTTATTTCCTATTACATACCAAGCAAAAATCCTCTAGTCTTGTAAACTTGTCAAGGGGTCTCCTATAATTATTCCAAGTATTGTACTTACTCCTAGCTCTAAGGTGTGGCTGCACATATAAGCAAAATTTGCTTCTCCTTGCCTGCTATGATATTCCCTCCCACCCCACCCCCACAATTAAGACCAGTTTCCTACAATGAATGATCCTGGGATACCCCAATTCATTCTTTAATGCACCAAACATAAAAGGATCTGAGCCACCCTTCCCCCTTCAATATGCATATTACTATTTTCAGTAATTAGTTTTACTGAATGCATACTGTTCTCTAATCTTTCCTACTAGTGCCTCTTCACAAGTATTTCACATCATTAATCTTTAATACTGCTAAACAACTTGTTAGGTTAAAATTCTGGCTAGTTCATTGTCCATTCAGCTGTAACATAACTGATTTTCTGAAAATTTAAATTATGGATGTGGGAGAATCCTCAAATTATTAGCATATACTAAATCTGGAATTCATTTTGAAAGTTTAGTTCCTTCAGTCAACACTTCAGGGACTGAATAACTGGGATGGGAAGAATACCTCCTCTTCATTCTCTTAGCTGCTTGCATTTGGGAGCATCTTGCTACACATTTCAAGACGACTGAAGGAAAAATAAAAGCAGTTAACAGTCAAACCCATAGATTTTGGGTTTTGTTGGTAGTTTAGGGACGTACTGGGGAAATGCTGCTGGGACGTACTGGGATGTGTGGTAGGAAGTGGAGGTGGGAAGGGGTAGGTGAGAATAGATAGACATAGAACAGAATTACTAAAGCTTTTGTTCGTTTTCATTAGCTACACATATAGACAACTGCAAGATGACCACTTGGCAGAGAAAATTCTCACAAAAAAATGTTAAAGCAGTGAGTAAAATGAATGAGGAAGAATTCTTGCTCATTTGGATCAGAAATGCCAGAGAAGCAGGGAAATGAAAGCTTTTAGAACTTAAGTTTGCTCAGTTACCCTGAACCTAGAAAAGCATATTTCCATTCAATGGAACTGTTCATCTTATTTTGGCTCTGGAGCTATTCTTATTCACCATGTCTTCAGTATTTACTAAAGTTTCTTCTTTTCCTTCTCCTCCTCCTCCTTTTTTGCCATGAGTTGTGCTTTATTTTCATCAATCACAAAAATAATTTTCTACAATATTGCAGGGCAAACTGGAGAATTTGGCAGTCAGAGTTGGGGGGGGGGTCTCCTCAGAGACCCACAGACCGATGGCGTGTACACGGAGTGCCCAGGGTCACAGTACAGCTTGTCGCTCGTGTCCATCTTGCAGGCGGCTTTCTCCACATCACGACTGGCATCTCCAAGATGACGGGTGGGGAGCCCTCCAGGTTCTTGAGAAATTTCACTCCACTTCTCCTGCTCAATGGTCTCTTTGGTCGGCTGGGTGTTCTTCTCCTGCGTCTCCACCTTCTTCAATTTGGCCTTATCAAAGATGGTGATTTCACTCATGTCAGGCTTGTCTACCATTTTCTTAAAACAATCCCTGGTCTTTGCTCTGAGCCAAGTTTCCTGGTTCCCGCTCGCGTCGCTGCAGGAAGAGACCTAAAGCTTCTTATTCTTAATGTCTCTTTCATAATCTCTAACTAGGTTCCTCCATTTCCTTCACTCATATTACAACATGTATATAGAAGCCTTCCAATGGGTAAAGCAATGTGTTGGTTCCTATGAAATAGCCAAAGGCAGAAAAGATATATTCTAACGGAAGGACTCAAAAAGGAAGTAGAACTTAGTTGAATGGCTAGAATCTGAGGAGGCAGAGGGGGAATGTGAGAAGAGTATTCCGAACAGTGGCTGGGAGAGAGCATAGAAAAAGTGGATCACTTGGAACTAGTGTGCTAAATTCAAATAACAAGAGACAGCCCTGGGTACGACGTAGGCTGTGTAGAGGTAAGTGGCAAGAAATAAGCTTACACCGTAGTATCAGGCCAGACAAAATACAGCCTTAAGTGAGAGAACAAGGACCTTACACTTACTTCATCCTGTAGACCAGTGCTTTTCTTTCCTTAACTTCTTTTTCAAAAAATTTAAAAATTTTATTAGACTTCAGATACAAAGAACTTGATTATGAATTATCATCTTTAGTTCATGACACACTCACCATCTCACTATTGCTCTACTCATGGCCTGCCTTTATTTAGATTTTTTTCCTATAGCCTCGAGATATAGTTCACATTCCATAAAATTCACCCAAAGTACTGTTCAGCATTTTTTGGTATATTGAGTTGTACATCCATTGCCTCAATCCATTTTAGAACATTTTCATGACCCCAAAAGAAAATCCGTACCAATTAGCAGTCACTCTCCATTTCCCCCCCTCAACTCTCCCACAAACTCCCAGCCCTAGGCAATCATTAATCAACTTTCTGTCTCTCTGGATTTCTCTACTCTGGACATTTCATATAAAAGGAATCATACAATATATGATCTTTTGGGGCCTGCCTAGTGGCTCAGGCAGTTGGAGCTCCGTGCTCCTAACGCCGAAGGCTGCCGGTTCAATTCCCACATGGGCCAGTGGGCTCTCAACCACGAGGTTGCCAGTTCGATTCTTCGAGTCCCACAAGGGATCATGGGCTGTGGCCCCTGCAACTAAGATTGAACATGGCACCTTGAGCTGAGCTGCCGCTGAGCTCCCGGATGGCTCAGTTGGTTGGAGCACGTCCTCTCAACCACAAGGTTGCCGGTTCGAATCCTGCAAGGGATGGTGGGCTGTGCCCCCTGCTACTAACAATGGCAACTGGACCTGGGGCTGAACGGCGCCCTCCACAACTGGGATTGAAAGGACAACAACTTGAGTTGGAAAAAGTCCTGGAAGTACACACTGTTCCCCAATAAAAGTCCTGTTCCCCTTCCCCAATAAAAAAATATATTGATAAAAAAATTTTTTTTTTTAATTAAAAACTTAAAAAACAACGTATGATCTTTTGTGATTGGCATCTTTTGTGACTGGCATCTTTCACTTCGCATGTTTTCACCATGCTGTAGTAGGTATTAGTAGTTTATTCATTTTTTTATTGTTGAATACTATTCCATGCTATGGACATATCACATTTTATTTATCCACTCATTAGTTGATAAACATTTAGGTTCTTTCTACTTTTTGGTATTATGAATAATGCTGCTATGTACATTGTAAAACATGTAAGTTTCCTTGTGGACGTATGTTTTAATTTCTCAGGTATATACCTAGAAGTGGAATTCCTGAGTCATATGGTATGGTAACTCCATGTTTACCCTTTTGAGTAACTGCCCAAACTGTTATCCAAAGTGCCTGCACCACTTTACATTCCCACCAACAATGTATCAAGGTTCCAGTTTCTCCACATTCTTGCCAATATTTATTACTGTTGTGTTTTTAAATTACAGCCATGTTAACGGGGTGATGTGTATATCTTACTATGTTTTTTTTTTTTTTTTTTAATTTTCCTAGTAACTTTTTTTTTTTTTTTTAATTGGGGAAGTGGTATAGGACTTTATTGGGGAACAGTGTGTACTTCCAGGACTTTTTTTTCCAAGTCAAGCTGCTGTCCTTTCAATCTTAGTTGTGGAGGGTGCCGTTCAGCTTCAAGTTGTTGTCCTTTCAGTCTTAGTTGTGGAGGGCACAGCTCAGCTCCAGGTCCAGTTGCCGTTGCTAGTTGCAGGGGGCGCAGCCCACCATCCCTTGTGGGAGTCGAACCGGCAACCTTGTGGTTGAGAGGACGCACTCCAGCCAACTGAGCCATCCAGGAGCTCAGCGGCAGCTCAGCTCAAGGTGCCGTGTTCAATCTTAGTTGCAGGGGGCGCTGCCCACCATCCCTTGCGGGACTGAGGAATTGAACTGGCAACCTGTGGTTGAGAGCCCACTGGCCCATGTGGGAATCGAACCGGCAGTCTTCAGAGTTAGGCGCATGGAGCTCTAACCGCCTGAGCAACCGGGCCGGCCCCTCTTACTGTGGTTTTGATTTGCATTTCCCTGATGGCCAATGATGCTGATTATCATTTAATGTGCTTACTGGATATTTGTATATCTTCTTTGGACAAAATGTCTGTTGAAATATTTTGCCCATTTTAAAACTGGGTTGTCTTATTGAGTTGTAAGAGTTCTTTATATATTCTGGATACAAGTCCATTTTATATAATTTGCAAATATTTTCTGCCATTCTGTGGATTGCCTTTTCACTTTCTTGATGGTGTCCTTTGATGCACAAAAGTTTTAAAAATTTTGATGAAGTCCCATTCACCTAAATTTTCTTTTGTCACTTATGCTTTTGGTGTCATATACAAGAAACCACTGCCTAACTCAAGGTCACAAAAATTCACCCGTGTTTTCTTCTAGAAGTAGTTATTTTTAGTAGTGCAATAAGCATCCCTGAACCTACCACCTAAATAAAAAACTACTATCCTGATAACTACTTACATCTAATCATAAGCAGCACCCATCCCATCCCCTTGTCCTCTAACTATTGATTTTCAATCCTGTCTGTCCGTCAGAATCACCAGTGTCATTTTAAAAATGAATTTGGAGTGATCCACAAACCTTATCTTTGACCTACTGAATCTCCTGAAAGTAACTTAGACATCTGAATGTAAACAAACAAAACGTAATTCTTTCTGAAGAGGTTTCAGAACCACTCTTGTAGGCAATGAGGAGTTGTTGGAACGTTTGCTGCAGGCAAGTGACGTGCTAAAATTAACCTGAAAGCAAGACTAGATTAGGTATGAAGTGAAATTGAAGGCCTGTGATAAAGTAGAAGTAGTAAAAATAAGAAAGACAATTTAAAAAATATTTTGAAAAAAAGATTGAACAGTACCTGAGGATAGACTGAACACATGGGATGAAAAGGAAGGAAAAGTAGAGAGTATGACCATGTACGTCTGGGTAGCTGAAAGACTCAAGGAAGGTAGAAATTGGTTTGGGAAGAAAAAAAGAAATATACAGAGGGTGTCAAAAAAATGTATACACATTTTAAGAAAGGAAAAAACTGTATTAATTGTTGTACTCAATATATACAAAACAAAAGATGAATACAAGTCACGTTTGACTTCTGCAATTACAAGAGCTGCTCAAAGTGGTTACCATCAGCGTCCAGACACTTCTGATTACGGCAAACTACTGCTTGAGCATAGATAGTATCTCTTAAAATGTGTATACATTTCTTTAGCACCCCCGATATTTTTTGTTATGCCTTGAGTTTAAGAAGGTAAGAAGAAATTCCAGTGAAGATGTTCTGAGTAATGAATGACAAAAATTTTTTTGAAACAATAAGCAGAGGAAAAGGAATGGCTGGGAATTAAGGCTTAGGAAACACCCATAGGTACTTCCTATTCCACAGGAATAGAAAGGATGCAGCAAAAAGGAGAAAGACAGGGTGGAACGTTTGCAGCAGGCAAGTGACGTGCTTAAATGTCCTTTAAGAAGAAAATCAGAAAAATATCATTATAAGAAGAAGCTGAGAGACGACAAAAACATTTCAAAGATGGTCTGCAGTATCCATAGAACGTCATCCAAGTACTATGCAACTTTCATCTAGTAGAAAACTACAATGATGGTTACTCTAGATGAGAAATGGTATAATTTCCCCCCAGAACTTTTGTTAGTTTGTTTTAAAGATATGCTAAGTCATAGGAATGGGCTATGAACATAATCCAGATTCATTCTGAATCATCTATAATGTCACACTGTAAATAAAATAAGGCATTTCTTACCATGTTTGATGATAACCAATAAATAATAATTCTGAACTATTAGTAAATTAATTCAGGGTACTTAGAAATGAACAACATGGCCATGCAGCTCAGTGGCAAGAACAATGGAGGGAACCAGGTGTCCTGGGAAGACCTAGAACTGGACTGTCCTTGATTCATCTCTCAGTACAGCAGTTTTCCCATTTGTGCAGCACTTTGAATTATATGGGAGTAAATAGTAAGGTAAATAGGTTTTTTTTTTAAAGGACACTCTGTCAAGTGTTGTGTCATCATCCCTTGTATTTATTACCTCATTGAGATGAGCATTATTTTTGTTTCTACGTCTGGGAAAGTGAGGTTCATTAAGTGACATGCCCAAATTTAAAGTTTAAAAAAAAATTCCTAAGAACAAGGGCCAGCCTGTAATGCCAGCCTGGGTGCCCTCATAATCCACACCCATATCGTGCTTTCAGCATCATGTATATGTTTATAATGAGGTAAATGTCCATCCCATAACTAATTTAATACCTTATTTATTACAGTCTATGTTTTTCATTTTGTTCCTGTCAACACTCTGCTTATGTAATTCCCAAAGGTGTATAGTGCTTGAGGAATACTGTGTGTTTACAAGTTTTTTTAAATACAGTGGTTTGAAAAGAGCGGTAGGCATTGTGTATCCGTGGGAAAAGGATACATTTTCCAATAAACAGCATAGGTACAATTGGTTTTCCACATGGAAAAAAATAAAATAGGACACCTTCCTCACACTATATCCTAAAATCAATTCCAGGTAAATGACAGACTTAACGTAAAAGGTAGTAAAACTACAACGTTGTCGTAAACTAACAAAGGAGAATATCTTTATAGCCTCAGGGGATGGAAGGATTTCTTAAACAAGAAACTAAAAGCACTAATCCTAAAGGGAAAAGTGGTAAATTTGGTTACATTAAAATTATACTAGGGCCGGTCCGGTGGCTCAGGCAGTTAGAGCTCCATGCTCCTAACTCCGAAGGCTGCCGGTTTGATTCCCACATGGGCCAGTGGGCTCTCAACCACAAGGTTGCCAGTTCAATTCCTTGAGTCCCGCAAGGGATGGTGGGCTCCGCCCCCTGCAACTAAGATTGAACACGGCACCTTGAGCTGAGCTGCCGCTGAGCTCTCGGATGGTTGGCTCAGTTGTTGGAGTGCGGGCTCTCAACAGGGTTGCTGGTTCGACTCCTGCAAGGGATGGTGGGCTGTGCCCCTGCAACTAGTAACGGCAACTGGACCTGGAGCTGAGCTGCGCCCGCCACAACTAAGACTGAAAGGACAACAACTTGACGTGGAAAAAAAGTCCTGAAGTACATACACACTGTTCCCCAAAAGTCCTGTTCCCCTTCCCCAATTAAATCTTTTAAAAAAAAATTATACTAAACTGTCTATGCATTTAAAGCCATTTTAAAGAAAGTGAAATGAGAAACCACAAAATGAGAGAACATATTTATAACACATAAAACAAAAGATTCATATCCTTACTAGTGAAATAAAACTCCTATAAATCAGTAAGACAAACAACCCAGTAGATAAATGGGCCAAAGACTTATTTAAGCAGATACTACACAAAAAAGGCCAACAGACAATAAAAGGAGCTCCACCTCATTATTAAAGAGAAAAATTAAAAAACTAAAACCACAACGAGATAACCATTACATGCTCACCAGACTGACAAAAATCACGAAGTATAATACTACTCAACACTGGGGAAGACATACAGGAATGGGAACGCACACACGCTGGACCCCAGGTTTGGCATTCTCAAGTAAAAGCTGAAAACAGACAGACTGCAGGACCCAGCAATTTTACCCCTAGGTTTACACTCTTAAATGTTTGAGAATGTATATAATGTTCAAGAGTAAACCAGGACAAATATTTAAGAATGTTTTGCAACTGTTAGTAAGAGCTCCAAACTGAAAGCAATCCAAACAGCCAACAATAGATACAACGGAAAAATGACTTGTGGTATGCTCATATAATGGAATACTATATGAAAATAAAAATGAATAAGCCACAGCTAAACAAACATGGATAAATCTCGCAAACAACATAGTGTTGTATGAAATAGGCAAAATAATATACTCAGGGTGATTCCATTCATACATAGTTCAAAAACAAGCAAACTATATTAAGGATGGGCTCACTGCACATTGTATTTAATATCAATGGCAACCCTAGGAGCAAAACTCCTAGGGATGCATTAGACAGCTCGTACAACTCTTACCAAAAAACCCCTCTTAAGTAAAGCAAATAAGTGATTAACACAAAATTCAAGACCGTTATTATTACCTCTTGGGGGAAGGATGAAGCTGTGATGAGGGGGTGTGGTCTGGGTTGATGACGTTATCTATTTCCTGATTTAAGTGGTAACTGCACAGGTGTTTGCTTTATAGTGATTCATTCGTGTGTGTGTGTGTGTGTGTGTGTGTGTGTGTGTATGGTTAAGGCACATTTCTGTGTATATAACATATTTCATAATAAGAGAGGGAAAAAGAGAAAAGAAAAAATCCTCCCCTCTCCTCCCCATTTCTCGCTGTTCAGGGCCATTTCACGGAGATCTAGGCTCCATTATCACAGGGCTCGGGAGAAGTCAGGCTGTATTGTCTCCACTGATTTCCTAGTGCCTAGAACAGTGTTTGGCAGAAGGCATTCAATAAATAGCTTACAAATGATTCACTGATTAACTATTAACAGACAGGGAGGGAGAAAAAGAGAGCGAAGAATAAAAAAGGAAGTAAATGTATGAAAACTGAGAGCAGCCCCTAATGAGCCGCTGAGAGGGTAGGAACTGGGAGCTTCTTGCTCAAAGGGATCCCACTGAAGTTTTTGTGGAAAATAGCAATTTCCTATATGAAGAACAGCAAACTACGAACACTCTACATATACTGATAAAGTCTACAGTTGTAGTTAAATACAATTTAAAAGAAGAAGTCAATATTTTAATGATACGTATAATTACTGCCATGACAATTAGGTATAAATGATAAACAGTTCACGTCACTGAAAATATTAGTATTACTCTTATACTAATAAAGTAACTATTTTTCAATAACTCATATTAAGGACAAAGATAGCATACATTCTGCTGTGGTCTCAAAGTTCGTCTCTCCAAATTCCCATGTTGAAATCCACGTGCCTAATATGATGGTATTATAAGGTGGGGCCTTGGGAGGTGCTTAGGTCATAAGGGTGCAGTCCTCCCAATGGGATTAGTGCCTTAGAAAAGAGGCTCTGGAGACATCTCTAACCTTTCCCACCACATGAGGAAACAGAGCAGGTGCTGGCTATGAACCAGGATTGAGGGCCCTTACCAGAAGGCAACCATGCTGGCACCTTGATTGTGGAATTCCCAGCCTCCAGAAACGTGAGCAATAAATTTCCGCTGTTTATAAGCTACTCAATCTGTGGTATCTTCTTATTGCAGCCCAAATGGACTAAGACATATTACTTACAAATAAGCTAACAATTCATTTTTGTCTATAATGTCACTGTCTTCTCTAATTGAACAAGAGCTGCTAATAAAAAACAACAACACTAAAGAGATTTAGAATTTCCCTTCTTCTCCTTTCATATGTCCAATTTAAGGTGAACAGGCTTGATAAACTAGCAAATAAAAACATGGGTGGCCAGAACAAAGAGGAGGAAAAATATCTAAAATCCTGGATAGTAATACTAAACAAAACTGGGTAACTAAGAGTTGACACAATTTGGCAAATCTTTCAGATAAGTAACTTTAACTCTCCGCAAACTTCTTATAAAACATGTTTTTATTATAACCATTTAATTACTCAAATCTGATGGGTAACAAGCCAGTGAACAGGCAGAGCCTAACCATTTCTTTAAAACCATACACACTTTGTATTCAGTAACTACCGTCTTGCAGCTTTCCAGAACTAACATCATGCTAAGGAACACTGGAGTGCTATAATGCTGTAGCTCATGCCAGCCTCAGATCCTTCTAATTAGGAGACGTAAGTAAAATAAACTACACTATCACAAGCTAAAGTTTAGCTCACATGGCTCCGGATGAAGTGCACTATATAATAAAAAGTGCACTATAAGATATAAAACAGAAGAGTGACAACTTCAGTATAAGTAGAAAAAAACAACAAAAATTAACACAGAAACTTAAGGCAAAGAAGAAAACATATTCAGTGTATATTTAAAAGTTTAAATATATATACTTCACAGTTTTGAAATACACTAATAAATGTCAAAGAAAGGAGGGGAGAGTGTTAACACCAACGCCCTATGAAGAATTTCTGTGCTCTTAAAACAATGTGGGACAGAGCAAGTAAATTATGGCATATCCACTTGATATGCAATCATTAAAAGTGATTATATGGAGCAGCATGGGGAAAATATTTGATATAATATAAAGGATAAAAACTGCACATAAAATTGTATATCCACTGACTATAATTATGGAAAAATGCTGTCATGTGGGAGACCCTGCTCGCTGCGCCATTTGTCATGCAGGGCGGCCTCTGGGGTCTCTGGTCCTGCTCCCCACATAAGAACGCAGGACATGGTGAGGCCAAAAAGGAACACCCACGGAGCCATAGGTAGGGGAGTCATACCACTATACTCTCACTGGAGGCTGGATCCACACCGTCCGCAAACCGCCATCCACGCTTGCCAGCCCAGCCGCCATCTTCTTGCTAGACTCCATTCTTTCTCTCCTCTCCTCCTCTCTCTATCTCTTCTCTCTCTGCTAGCGTAGCCACAGCAGTTATATTGGCGGCTAATTGGCTAACTGGCTACAGCTGACGGCCAATCAGCCACAGCTGATGGCCATCTACTACCCGAGCCAGCACCCCTCCACGCGAGGCCGAGAGCCTGTAAACTACTTTCTGGGGCTCTGCCCCCACAAATGCATTAGAAAATAAGACCCGAAAGAAATGCACTCAAAATGATAATGATAGTTTTGGAGGTAGGATTCCGGTGTGAATATTTTAAAATCTTTTGTTACTATTTAAATTTCCTATAGTGTACTTATTCTATAATTAAAATTTTAATTTAAAGACTTTAAAATATCATCTTAAATAAAAATAACTAAAATACTGAGCAGTTAGTTTCAGAAAATTCTCAGGTATGAAGATGCCCCAAAAGATACTTTATATCCCTCACTGTTTATTTCCTGGCAACAGGGAAGATTTATGACCCACTGATGCAACATTAAAATGAATATTCTAAACAGTTACAGAAGAAAAAGGAGGAACAACAGAGGAAACTGGTTAAGATGGATACTCACACCCATACAATAGAAGCCATATGGGTGGAGTTGTTCTCTTCATGTGGCCTATGGTCATCTATTTCTCCACTCATAAATGGCTCCGAACATAATTTGTTAACTCTTTTTTCCAACCTCCAACACCCTGGTTGTTTAGCATTTGTCTGCAGGCTGAAATGGTATCTTGTATCCCTTTCTCTTAATAGAGAACAGCAGACTCTAATTTGAACCGCATGTCTTTCTTCTAGGGATGATTTAAATACCAGAGCTGTACTATCAATTTTGAGACTTGAAATTCTTTGTTCTAGGCAAGATCAGGAGCCCCGGGCTACACAGGGTAGTGATATTATATCCCTGAAAGTAAGTGTATCATCAACTGGGTATGCCTATGTGGTCCGGGGAAAGAGGGAAGAACGGATGGCACTAATTCAAAAATCAGGACAACTGCAACAAGAACTTTTCTTATTTGGCCCACCACTGCAGGGTGATACCCTGGACTTCTTTTTTGGCTGACCAAGGAGCAATCTAAAACAGATGAGACACAGCCTACAGCCAGTTTCAATGTTCACAGTGTCTCTTAAGGTAATACAGTACAGCTACAATTAACAACGAACCCGTTCAAGAGTCACCTGTATTTCGCTTCATTGGTGGTGCAACTAAACAGCTTGTAAGTAGGGGGCAGAGAAGAAACAGTGAAGTGGGAAAATATTTATTTATCCTAAATAGACAACCTCACCAGAAAACACTATGATAGGATCCTTCATATTTTAAAATCTGAAAGCTTCTAAGGACTTATAACCCCAATACTGCACCAGCAATTAGAGACAAAGACCAGGAACAGAAATCATTGTGGCCCTTGGTTAATTTCAGTGGACTAAGGAGGATGGGACAAGCTGTCAGGTGTTCTTGCTAAAATGACTCAAAGAACCAAAGATCAACACCCATGTGAGAACACTATATAAACAGGTTTTAGACTGTTATAGGGCTTGTTAAAATGGAACATGAAACAGATAAGGAACTAATTTTCCGTCTCCTATACCATGTCACTAGCCTAGAAATCATGTGATCCAAAACCTTTATTTGGAATTGAACAAGAATCTACTGTGTGGATCTCAGAATTACGCTAGTGATGAAGGATGAGTTTCAAAGTTCCCAGGAGTCACTGTATTAGTTCCCTCTTAAAAATGGGTCTTGGGAAGTCCTCAGTGTTTAGCAATCACTTCAACCCCTGGCTGAACTTCCTGAGTAGGAGCTAATAGGGAAGTAATGCCAAACAGCACTGACTCACAACCTGAGCATTTTTACACAAGAAAACATTCTTTCATGGGAAAAAAAAATCATGTAGTCAGCTTACTGGGGAGGGCGAGGGGGGGAATTTGGTTTGGTTTAAGAAATCAGGGGAGGCCAAAATTGGAAGAGGGGAGAGGGTAATGAGATTGAAAGAATATACCCACCTTTTGGGAAAGGTTTGTCGAAGAGTACTATTCTGTTGCAGCTGCTGCTTTTATACCATATATGGGGCAGCTCCACATCTGTCCCTAAATCATAGCAGTCTCCTGACCCTCCCTAACTCCCTAATACTATATCTCTATATAGTAGGATCACTATCTCTGCGGAAAATAAAAGGTTAAAAACAAAAACGCTGGACCAGCATTACACTGCCATTTGCAGTGACTGATGCATGCATTTTCTCCCAAAGCTTTAAAATACCTTAGCAGTTAGGATCACTGAACTCAGCTATTGTTAAATGAGGCAATAAACCAATCCCTTTCACTCTACCACAGATAGCACTACCCCAACCCTTCTCATAAAAAACACAAAGTTCTCAGCCAACACAGGATCATCAAACTCAGTATTGAGTAGATGTATAAGGAAAGGGTTGTCAAGAGACATTTTCTGTAAGACCTACAAACAATATTCATTGGAATTTTTAAAAACATTAATACATACTATTATAGTCATGATTCTAAATCATATCACTTAGAAAAATAAAAGTCCAATCATTCCATTAGGTAACTTTCTAATATTGATAGGTGACAATACTATACAAAATTTTACTGTGCCTTTTATAGACCACGATAAATCCAAGTCCCCTTAAATTCTCGACAGAAACTGAAGATAACAAATGGAAATTCTGTACATAGATAATAACAATATTTTCCAAATTAAAAATTAAGACATGGTTTTAAGATATCATCTGTTTATTTAAAAGTAAGTAGAAGCCTATTTTTGGAGAAAATAAGGTATGATTATCATATATGAAATTCTAAGGTATCACCCAGAAACTAAAAGCAGGTAAGAAAACAACTTTAGGTTAAAGCTAATAGGATAAATATAACTTAAATGAGAACAAACACCGAACAATAACCCACCTAAAAGGTAATGTGTAAATATGGTAATAGGAATAGGTACTCCCCAAGTTTTTGAGGGATCACTAATGTGTTCTTGGCACAAGGTGAACGAGAGACTCACGGTCCTTGCCCCATGAAGATCAGTCCTGTGGGGGAGGCACACATTACACAATCACACATCTAACTATACAATTATAAGCAGCAAGTAAGTTTTAGAGAAATTCTGGGGGCAACTGGTACATGAGAGAGAAAAGGGACTCTCCTGGAGAAGAGTCTACCAAGAGTTCAGAGAACTTCTCAATCTGATAAAAATAACCAAGGTTGTATCTGGACTAGAATGTAAAGAAAACTGTAACCTATTTAATGGCATAAGTATTTTCCAACATTTTTTGACTTACAAACATCTTTCAAAGGAATATTTATCTTGATAACCTCCCAAGAAAGTTTTTAAAATAATTTTATGTTTGCCTGATTTATGATAAAGTAACTTTAAGTAAAAGATTTTATTTTACATTACTGTATTTAAAAGATTGATTTTAAAGTTTATTATAAATATTATTTAAGAAAAATCATTTCCCCCCATTTTACAAGTGACACAATAGTTTATTTCAATTATGTAAGAAAAGGTATTAATTTAAAATTGGTAGGTCATGTTTAGTTTGGAAGCCACATATATATTGAGATTATAACATTAAAAATAGCCAAAAACTATTCACGACCTAGTATTTGGAATGCTTACATTCATTTTTAAATCTTAAAAACAAACTTGTTTATCTGAATTATTTTCATGTTTTGTTTTTAAATGATGAATGGATACACAAGTTTAGCACTTCCTTGCAAATACTACCCTATCAATGTGGGGAGTCTTTATTCCCAATAAGCAAACTATATATTATATGTATGTATGCATGTACACCGTGTTTCCCCAAAAATAAGACCTAGCCAGACAATCAGCTCTAATGCTTCTTTTGGAGCAAAAATTAATACTGTATAAGACCCGGTCTTCTTTTACTATAAGAAGACCGGGTCTTATATAACATAACATAACATAACATAACATAACATAACATAACATAACATAACATAACATAACATAAACATTAACATAACATAACATAACATAACATAACAACATAACATAACATAACATAACATAACATAACATAACCACCACATCTTATATTAATTTTTGCTCCAAAAGATAAATTAGCGCTGACTGTCCAGCTAGGTCTTATTTTTCAGGGAAACAGGGTAGATATGTGTGTGTGTATAAAATTTTGGTTTCTGAAGTCCTAGAAACATCTTGATGTGCTTTATGTGATCAAATGAAGACAATTCAAGAATTTGGTCAAGTTTGTTTTGAGGCATTGCAGAATGATCATTTTTATCTTCATTAACTTGAATTTTAACACCAGTTTTCCTTATGCTTTATATTGTCCATGGTCCACTATAGATGTAAATTTAATAAAATATGATGGAAAACTGCATACTGGTTGAAATTATCATGGTAACTAACTACTTCAACAGAGCAATAAACGGAATGACAGAGTCCTAAGCAAGCTCATTTAACACCCTGGTAGCAGGTAGACTTTCTTATTCATTCATTCATTCATTCATTCACTCACTCAATTTATTTATTAGCAGGTAGACTTTCCTGATTTACACTCAGAGTCTCAAACTATTCCATTTAAAGAGGGTGAGGAAATCAAACTTATTACTTCATTTGTTCATTTCTAATAGTAAAGGCAAGAGAAGTCATTATCACTTTTTATGACATCAATCTCCTGGAACACAGAGAACCTGTAGGATTCAGAAATCAGTGGCTGGAAAAAAATACTGTAAACTATTTGAGGTGTTAACTGTGGTCTGTGTGTAACCTGAGCAAAGGAGGAGTCAAAGCTCACACACATCAGGATGTTGTTTAAAGTCTGCATAAAATGCTCCTCAGGGTCTTGCAACTTCCTCTGTTTTGAATCTATGCCTACCACTAGCTGAGTTTTTCTTAGTTTGACACTAGTAAAGCAGATATATTATACTCATTCTCTTATGGCTTTAAGAGAACTGATAAAAGTCTCAAGATCTGTAAAAATGAGAACTAATATCTGGACAAATGGGGACTCTTACTAATACTTTGTCACCTGGAGAAGGTCTGCCTACGGAAATCAGTCTCTATTGTGGTAATCATTTTATAATACATACAAATCATTATGTTGTATGCCTGAAACTAATATAATGTTATATGTCAATTATGTCTCAATCCCCTCCCCCACCAAAAAAAGTAAAGTTTTGGACGGATGCACTCAATAAGAAATCAGTCTTTCTGACATCGCCTTCATTTTAACAGTTTCTACCAGACTTAACACAACACCGTAAAGATTTCATCAGAGTCTGAGTGAAAAAGTACTCTGGATGATTTGTTAGTCCCTCAACTTGCAATTGAGGGGCTTTAAGACCCTGTTAAGAAAAATAGAGTTGGGGAAACATGGTCTTAAGTACACTTATTAAAAGTTCTTATAATGTCTACATCCACTAATAAAATTAAAACGCTCTAAATAGAATATCAATGTCCTTTAAAAACACCTTAAAATAGAAAGCATAGGTAAGTCTCCGCCTAATTTCCTTCAACCAATGCTTCCTTGCTACAGATCTTTTAAAATTGTCATTTTTTGTAATGTCAATAAAAGTCTGGTAAATTAATTTTTCTTTGCTCCAGATATTATGTAGATTAAAATGTGACTTTGCTTTTAATAATCACTTACCCACATTTTATTACATGCTATGCCCAACATGGTCCCAGAGACAAAGAGTAATTTGAAACTTTTAGATGCTTTGGTAGGTCCAAAACGTATGTTCTGTTTCACTCGACTCAGCTCCCTTCTCCCCACAGATGGAGGAGGCAAGCTCTGAGGCTCAGGTTTCTTTCCCACAGCTTCTCTTTTCCCCAAGGCCTCAAAGCAAAAGCTTCCATTTATTTTCTGCCTCCTGCTTCCTCTCCTTTTCTATTGTCAATCTCCAATTCCTTTTTTTCCCTAAGTATTCCCCAAAATAAATGATTTGCAATGAATAGAAGACTGGCATGGAAATCCTTGAGGTTGAGGAAAAATAATAGAAAAATCAATGTGCAGAAACTAGAAGTTTGTGCAAGAGGAAGAAACTATGGTTGGGGAAGAAAATCTTTATTCTCAGCTTTTCTAACTGGTGTGTGTTTATAGATCCTCAGGCATAGTGCTACAGTGTACCAAGAGTTATGTCAAACTATAGGCTAAATAAAATACATCTTCCTAGAACACCAAATTTTTTCTATGTTAAAGCTGAATAATTATAACATTAAAAGAAATACAGACATGACACTGAGAACACAAAATGTGCATGAAGTATCAAGATAAAGCATGTGACTAAAAATGTGTTTAAAGTGAGCCATTTCAGACTATGTCATCAATGTTCCCCTGCCCCAACCTGCGTAAGTTCATCCTGCATTGGAAACTGAGGTAGGGAAGTCTGAGAAGCAATGCTTCTTCTGTACTGGTAGCATAGCTATTGCAAGTGAGGTCCTACAAATAGAAACTTGTTCTTGAACCTAGCAAGGTACAATCACTCTTCAAGATGAGTAAGACCTCAGTTATAACCTAGAACGATTAGTGATGAAAAATTTGCTCATCTGAATTTTAATTTTAGAATTTTTTCATACAAAGTGAGTCAACTGTGTGTATCTAAGATGCCTTTTGAATGAAGGTACTTTAGTTTTTCATTTGTAAAGTTCCAGTCTTAGGCATAGGATTCTGAAGAATTCTTCAAATTTTATTTTCCTAAGGGTCAACATACATTAAATTTGCTTAGCACCCTCTAGTTGAAGGTCTTATACCATTTCAGGGTGAGAACACAGGTTGAGGCATTATGATTCTAGGCTCTCTTCTGACCTGAATTCAGGAGAGTCACATGGCCTCTGTGGGTGTCAATTCCCTGACCTATCAAGCAGGGAGGTATACTGAGTGATTACTAAATCAAAGGTGTTAGGATCACAACACTGCTATGATGAATACTGTGTAGTTACTTTCTGTGACCAGTCAGGGACATTCTCAATCCCCACACTGTGGAGGGGTTCTTAGAAACCCAAGGTTTCCAACCTTTTTGTCCTATATGATTGTATCTCAGTATATTCATACTGCTGGTGAAAGGTCAATGGACTTACGAAATGTTTTCGTTTCTAACTTTCAAAACACGAAATAGTCTAGTTCTCACTACATTAAGGTCAAAAATTTCCACAGTACCTTAAATCCATGCACTCTGGAAATTCTTTCCAGAAGAATTTTGCTTTGCTGTAGTTGTACTTCAGATCGTTGATGTCTACCAATTGCCGACTGAAACAATAACACCAGAGTGGAAACTATCTCATGGAGACCATTCTGGGAGTTGACTTTTAAAGAGAAAAGTTTCCAACTTCCTTAGGTTGAAAAAAGTTTCCACAATTTCCAAAACATTCTCATAACATCTGAGTATTTCAAATAACTTTGCTTCAGGGAGTAAGCCAGCTACATTTAGGTTTTTCTTGGGCAATCTCTTTTAAATATAGAAATTTCTCTACTTAATCTTTAGGGACAAGAACTAAAATTATTTTCAAATAGTGCATCAACCATTAATAATAAACCACCATTTTTCTTTGACAGCTGAATATAATCCATCAATAAGAAAATCTGACTTCTCTATTTCAAAACATATCTTTAATTAGATGTTCCCTCTTCCTGGTGCATGCTCACGCAGTTGCACTCTCACTCTATTATTTGTTGCCCCTTTCTTCCTTTTTATGTCTACTACCACCACCCTTAGGCAGGATTTTACCATATCACAGCCTTTTAACTGACCTTCCTATTGCCTTCTTGTCCCTTCCCTCTACTCTCACTTATTTTTCCTATCCATCCAATATCTAGTTTATGAAGCCTGGTATTTAAATAATTTCACAATCTAGTATCAGTACATACCTCTTCCGCCTTCTCAGGCATGACCCCCCTACTTGAGCCTCCCCTCCAGCCAAGCTGCTTTGCCTTTTCTGTAAATATGTCACATGCATTCTGCTGCTCATGCTTCTCCAGCTCAGCTTCCCATCGTAATCAAAATAAAATCCCCAATCCTCACCGTGTGCATAAGGCCCCATGTGAACTCGCCATGGCTGGCTCTCTTGCCCCATCTCCTTCCACCCCCCAACCCTCTTATTATCTCCAGCCATGCTGACCCTTTTCCTACCCTCAAATATGCTAACTGAATCTCTATCAGGCCTTTGCATTGCTCTTCCTTCTGCTTGGCAGGCTCTGAAATACCCTGATTAAAGGCAATCTCTTCCACAAGTCATTGTATCATGTTACTCAATCTTATCATTTTCACACCCCTAATGAGAGCTTACTTGTTTTTGTGTTTACTGTCTATCTCCCCACCACCCATCAGAATGTTAGTTCCAAGGGACAGTTTTATCAGCTGCTGTATCCCCAGTGCCTAGATCAGTGTTTGCACATAGCAGGTGCTTTCTTAACATTTGCTGACTGACTAATCCTACTGGAATTCTCTACAACTACACTTTAAGGAATCTTACTCATCCTTTAAAATTCACCTCCAGTGTTATGTCCTCAACATGATGTTTATGTCCTCATCACCACTGTCTACAAAGTTACTGAGCACCAACTATAGAACAGGTATGTGCTAGGCAGGAGGGGTGAAACACTTATCAGGGCACGGTAACAGTCTAATGGAATTTTACAAACTGAGGTGGTTTCTTCCTCCTCTGAACTCCTATGGTAATTAGACTGTACAATTAATGTGACAATGAATCACAATGTGCCTTGTAACATCTCTTCTATTGTACCAAACTATAATTTGGTAGCTAAATCTGCTGTCACCCAGGAATACAGGCGACCTGCTGAGAGAGCCACGTGTGCCACCCCAGTCCTTCACCTGCTCCTCTGTGGATCTTCACACATCTGAGCATGAAAAACAAAATGTTGGAGGCCAAAATCCTATTCTTATCCCAGAGTTAGACTCTACATGAAAACAAATTTGCATCAGTGCTCTTTATAAAATAAAATTCAAAGCTTTGGAAAGTTAAAGCTGTGTGTTTCGGAAACACTAATCTTTTCTAAGTAAGCTATATTTGCATGCCAATATGATGAAATTAAATGATATATGTGAAAATGCTTTGCAAAGTACTTTATAAGTGTGTAAAATATAATTTCAGGGTTATTTAACTTCTCAAAGGTCTAAGTGTTTTTCCCCTAGAAAGACTGTAAATTCTTTAAGGTAGGAGTCACGTCTTACACTTTCTTTTTTCTATGACAGCTGAGCAAAGAACCTTTGTTAACAGTTAAGATTGTAGTTAACCACTATAAAATCTTTGTTCTAGACTTGGTAATTTTGCCTTCCAGAAATAAATTCTTTATTCTGAAAACAATCAATGCTTATTCTGGTTACTAATGATAGAAACATCGTTTAAATAATTCTATAGAAGACAGGTTTGCTACTTCCATTAAGAAGAATTTTTTTAATTCTAAAACTAGAAAGAAAACAAAGTTATTCACCTAGGTTTTATTCTTTCTAGAAATAGCAATATAACAAAGATTCATAGATAAGAATTGAAGCACAAAAACTCTTAAACCATAGAATGATGTTGGGTCTTTTAATACCTGTAACTAAAGTTTACCTGTCATATCCAGAAAACACATATTCTCTTGGAGAGGGCTTGCATGGGTTTTTATAACAGCTAGATTTTTTTTAATAGTATCAAGTATGAAATATAAATTGCCACATTAATTCATACAAAAAGTAAAAATAAATGTAAACACAAACATCCCCAGAACAACTTATTCACCTTCTATATTTGAACAGGATGTATAATCCCCTTTTCATGAAAACCACTTAGGTAAACACTGGCATAAGGAAAACATGAATTCCTTAAATTTCCCAATCTTAATTTTGGTTAATTCCACATTAATTTGCCACTATAACACATCTAATGATAAATCAGGTGCTTAAGACTAACAATATTTTAAATAAAACAAAAATCCTCTTTTCTCTCTGGTGTTTCTTTCATATGTAGTAAGTAGCTCCTTCTTACTGAGATTTATAATAATTCATCAGAAAGACCACTGAAAGTTCAGATATCTGAAAGTTACTTTTAGCTTTTAGAATAAAAGGTTGATTTCATTACTTATCTGACCTTATCCTGTCAGAACCATCCAACCTACCTCTTCAAAATTAGTCATGCTGTAGTCAGCTTCAACTAGAAGCATTTCTCCCACTGGTTCATTAAGTTCAAAGAAGACCTGGCAGATGAGAATGGGAATTCGATCTAATTTATGTATAAGAAACGTAGTTCAGGCAATGACTTGAGAAATTAAATAATGGTGGCAGTTAGGAAAGAACACCTGAGCAAAGACAACGTTAGTAGCAAAATTAGAGGTGTTCATTTATTTTTTGCTTTGCTCTAAAAACAAATAATAAAAATGCAGACTTTGGGTTCATGAATTTAAAAATCTTGCCAAAGTATATGTATTAACACAGAGAGACCAAGGCTGGCTGCCAGCACCCGTAGGAGTCTGTAATTGTGCAACAGCAGGTAAAAACTCTTATTGTCACTACATGTGTTTGTTTTAACAATTAACAAAGAAAAGCATTTAAAAATCTCCTTACCCAAATATTTGTCAGTAGAGTTTCTAATTTCAATTATCACTGACCAGTGCTTTTACACTTGGTTTCTCAATGCAAAAACTAAAAGCCATACAAATTTCCCTAACTAAATCAAAATGATTCTAAATTCAAAATCAAGAACCAAGGAAGCATTAATTTTTTTTTAACCTTTGGTCAGTGGAGGTAGAATAAAACTGTAGAAGAAATTTACCTCTTTGAACTTCTTTTAGCTCTAAATCAATACTCCAAAGACTATAACAACATTTGTGGTAGTCTAAATAATAGCCGCACCCCGCACCCCCCCCCCCAAAGACATCGATGTCCTAATCTATGGAACTTGTGAACGTGTTACCTAAGTAGTAAAAGGAACTTTGATACATGTGGTTACGCTAAGGATCTTGAGCCGGGGAGCCAGCCGGGGATTACTCAGGAGGGCCCAATGCCATCGTGTGAGCCTCATCCTTCTACTACACCAGTTGCAGGATCAGATCAGGAGTGGCAGATGTGACACTGGAAGCAAGAGGTGGAGTGATGTGAGGAAGGGGCAGGAGCCAAGGAATGCAGGGGCCTCTAGAAGCTAACAAAAGCAAGGAGATGGATTCTCCAGAGCCTCCAAAAGGAACCAGTCCTACCAATACCTTGATTTTAGCCCCATAAGACTCAATTCAGATTTCTGATCCCCAGAATTGTAAGATAATAAATTTGAGTTATTTCAAGCCACTAAGTTTGTGGTAATTTGTTATAGCAATAATAGGAAAATACAACAAATAATTACAAAAGAAGGTTTGAAATTGCCAGGCCTTGCCACGCTACCTACCTCTGTGGGAACTGCCAGCATCTAGAGAGCTTTGGAGACTATAAAACAGACACAATGGCAAAAGAAAACATAATTTTATGTAAGATTCAAAAAAGCATCTAATTCCTGCCTACTATGTACTGAGCAAGTGCAGGACTCAAAGAGCTTAGAACTATGTGAAAGTTCTAAACAAGAATACATCCATCAGCCGACTTAGATACATAAAAAGCTAAGATGATGTTCCAAGGGTGTAAAAGTAGAGCCTAGAAAAAGTGAACAGACTTATCTACACAAAAGAAATTATCAGAAGAGGATACACATATAAATATGAACTCTCATATTTATATAATATAAATATGACCTATATTGTAAACATTAACTTTCAACTCCCACCCTATTAAAGAGTGAAATCTTTAGAATTGTTTTTCACCTTGACTTTTCAAGGCAATTATATTTTAGCTTTACTTTAGTTTTCTATATGAGATTTTCTCCCTTCTTATCTGGGAGATGGGGGACATACAATGCAATACCAAAAATTGTAAGACACAGAAATGGTTTATTTTCATAAACCATTATTTTCATACTTAGTTTTTATACAGACTGCAGTCACTTTCTTCTATCAATAGGTGGTGGGCTTGTTACTGATTAGGCAAATGCCGATAGTTTACTAAAATTGAAGAATGAGTAATCTGAGGCAGTGATAAGTGCTGTTTAGGCACTGTCAGATGAGCAGATGAGGAAATTTGAGGAAACAGAGATGGACTATCTTCAAATTACTGTAAGATCTAGCCTTAAATCACCATAAAACTACAGTCTATGGAGTAAGTATGCTCTGTATTAGCAGTGACATAAGTCAACCATCTCAAGTGAGGCTGAGAGAGTATATAATTTTAGCAGTTCTTCTTCCTACTTTATTTTATATTTTATTCCTTATTATTTAAAAGGTAACTGTCAACCAAAATAATAGAATTTTAAATTTCATCCTTTTCCTTCTTTCCTCCTAGCAACTTTCCATCTAATACTACATGAAAAATAACAAATATATTTTGAAAACTTATCAGTTTTCAAGCCACATACAAATAAAATCCTTTATTTGCACAATATTTCTTTCTGAATAGATGGAAATAGACAACCCCCTTGCTTTAAGAACCCTGAAGGAAAAGCTCCTTTATTCCTATTTCACATCCTCAACAGGCCTCTCACCTGCTATTTTGATATTCAGATTGGCATCCAGAAGCAAATTTTCAGCTTTTAGATCACGATGAACAATGTTCCGACAGTGACAAAAAAATACAGCTGCGACAATCTGTTTGAACTTTCGGCGGGCCTCCTTTTCTGCCATTCTTCCATGGGCCACCAGGTGGTCTGCATGGAGGAAGAACACAGTCAATTCTCATTTTGAACACGTATAATTTCAAAAGGTAGGTGTAAGGAAGGATGCAAGGGGGACCACCAAATGAATGACTTAAAAGAAGTGAAATAAAAAAAATACAAAACAGCACACGTAGAGTCCTGGTTTGTAGCTACGAAAATTCATTAATAATCAGTACGCAAAGTATTTTAAGTAGAAATCCTGCTATATATATAAGTATGCATAAGAATACACTTGCCTTACCATAGGGGGAAAAAAGAGTTCTGAGGGACATAATGCTATTTTTCAAAGATCATAAATAACCCCTAACACCTTCCTTTTCATATCTCCACTGCAAAAGTTTACACAGGCTCAGCACACACACACTTGAAGATAAGTATCAACAATATTTCCTGTGCTAAAGGGTGAGTCTAAAAGCAGAGTCATAATAATCAATAATTTCAGAAAGAGTGGAAAGAAATTAGTCATCACTTAGGGGGAAAAACTGCTTATACAGGACTCTGTTTAGGCTAATATCTCTTCTGCTTTCTCAGTTTTACAGTTTGACATAAAAATGTATTTATCTAGTGACTAATCTCTGTAATGCATAAGAGTATGCCAGCACCCATCGTTATATCTGCATTTATTGCGCTTACTAAGTAATATTAAAACTATATTATTAATTTTACAGATAACATCAATAGAAAACCAAGTAAATTTTCTACTACTTTAAATAATTTCATTGGCTATGTTGCTAACTAAGGTATACAGCAAAAGAATTTACATGTGATTAACTTTGTAATACTATAAATCAGGCTATCTTCTACATTTAAAAATGAAATGATTGACCTATAAGCAATACCATAAGTTCTTTAAGTATTTTTTTCTAGTAGTGGCAGTAGGTTTATACTGCACCAATGACATACATATCTTTAACCTAGTTCTTCATGTAACCAACAACATATACAGGCAGGTCATAACAGCTGACAGGATTAGAAATGTTAGCGATAATACAATTTGCTTTGTTTGAAATTTCTAATAGTTTCACCATCAGCACTATTCTTAAACCAACACATTTGCCATTATAAGTATCCTGAGATAGTGGAAAAGTGAAAAATTAGACAATATAAATAAATGTATTAGTGTTTATCAATAGCAGTTTTAGTAATACTACTCAAACGCTTTGGTGCCATCTCAATCACCAATAGGACAGTCGAGTATATCTGTTCTTCATTACAAAGATGAAGTTTGAAATAAAACATATTGATGTACTGGTAATGACTGCTAAGACTAAGAACTTATAACAAGAATTGGGGGTGGGGGACGTCCTCGAAGAAGAGGATCTAAATGACAATCCATCTACATAGTAGATTTTCAAATAATTCAAACTATATTCTGACCACAAAGAACATAAAATTTGAGACCAAAAATACAGTGATTTTAATAAAAATGTTTTATAAGTAGATCATTTCAATTATTAAGAAAAACTCCCGCACCCCAAAGGAATTGCTATAATTGGTATGGTTATCAATGACCCATACATAAGATCTTTGAAGCATTTCCCTCAAAAATAATCATTATTATGGCCAAGATTACCAATTTAGTAAACAAAGGAGAAAACAAGAAGTCTTCTACTTAGAAGTTAAGACAACTGGAATACAGCTTTCTATGGGAGTTTAGAGGTGGAGATAAATGAGCTCACACTCTGGTGTGTTTAGGCTTCTGGTGAGACCTGTCAAATGAACTTGAAACAACACAAAGTCCCTAACTAGGGACAGCAACTTAATAGAAGCTGTAAAAAAACTGGACATCGATCAGATGTACACGCTATGTTTTATTTCACCTGCTCTTTTGACCCCCCGTTTCTCTTAACCCAAGGCCTAATTATTCTAATAATATGTTTAGCTGCTAAATTTTGTCTAATTAAAGAGCTTTGAAGAGACAGCTATTCTTGAGAAACATAAAAATAAACCCTTATGAAGGTTTACCATCAGAAGCTCATTTGGCCAACCCATCCCTTAATTAAAATGCCCAAGAGACATTCGTCTGGCAGTAAATACTAATTACCAGAACACATCAAAGAGCTTCTTAAATACAACAGAATGATTAATTTAGTGATTTCCAAAATAAGTGATTTTCTTTTATTTAAAAAAAACCTCTGTATTTTCTAAGTACTTTGTTTTCCTAAAATGATTGGAAAATTCTCAAAACACAGGCTAGGAGCTGGTGGAATGCAGCCCAGTTCTCTCTACAATGACATGTTGTCCTTGGACAAATCATTTATACTGCCCATATCCTCACCTCTTGATCTGCTAAACAGAAATAAACTGTGTTACATGCTATGGCCAAAGAAAGGATAGCTGATTTGGGAATAAACCTGTGTTTTGATTAATAGTTATAGATGACATAACTTTAAAGACATTTAAAAGGCTATTTTTAAAGGTCTACTCAATACACTATGGAGAATATTTAAGCATTTGATTAACAGATCATGGGGTTCTTCAGGATGCTGTAGTGCTTGAAGGTGACTATTATATACATCAATCGTCACTGTAATATAGTTGCAGTTAAAAGGTATTTGTGACAGCACAGTGAAGAAAACAGCTTAAACTATATACTATTTTTCCTAAAGATATTTACAGTATCCTTACATTTGGGAATATAAAGAAAATATACAATCACTAAAAACAAAAATGTTGGCTGCGGACATCAGATGTTTTCTCCTAGCCATCGTGTTTAATGGTCCAGTTGTCTGCTCTTCAGGAGCATTACGCTCTTTTCCACATACAGGAACGTCTTAATGGCTCAATGTCATTCACACTTTAGCCTCTGCTTTTATTTTTGCCCATCTTAGTACCACCCCCACCCCTATCCCGTTAGTTTGCTTTCAGTATAAACCTACTGGGTCTAGTGGGTGTGCCAGGAAGCCAGCAGCCTATAGTGGTTTTCAGTTCCCGCTGAAATTGCCTTTCAGCTGCCAGAGGACAAATAGCTCCTTTATGTTCATGTGTGCTCTAGAGGCAGTAAGCAAAAATTCTTCAAGCTCAAATGTGATATTTTACTTTCAGCGAGGAAACCCAAAGCAGTAACCAGACTGGACTTAATGAAGTCACAGCATTTGAATAAAGACTGGGGTAGTTTCAGAAAGGCAAATGAAACAAAATGGTTCTTGAACCACTCAATATTCTGAATCTTGTCAGGATAAACCCCAGCTGCAAGGAACTCTAAAGAGTAGTCTGCTTCTTCCAGGCAGCTCTCCTAAATACTGGGTGAGATACCACCCACATCTTCAGTCCCAAACGTCCTACACTGTAGCCATGACCCTAGCTTCCGGTATTCCCACACTCCTCCCAGGCCGAGTCCAAACAATCTTCAGTTGGACACCTGCTGCATAAACAGCTAAAGTCCTGCGGCACTATCAGTTAACTACTTACCTATTTAGTGGTCACTCTATGTCTCAGCAAATTTAAAGTTTTTCTCTGTCACAACTTCACTCCAACCATTTCAAACCAGACAAGGATGAGGTGACTCTCAGTTAAAAGGAGAAAATGGTTCTCTTGTTTCAAGCTCTTACCAAAGTAGTCTTAAGTTCTCTTTCTCACTTTCCAACCATCATGAACCACTTGGTACTGGATTTCTTTAACCTATTTTATCTGCTCATCCACACACACACACACACACACACACACACACACACACACACACAAGTTAGTGACACTATGGGATTTATATAGTTCATGAGCAATAGTATTACTAGAAGTGGAGGAAATAAATTCAGAAGTTTCAAAAGTATTCGAGCACCAGCATGTATAAAATTTGCTTCAGAATTCAGTTTGCAATTTTGTTCCAATCTGACTCAGGAAGAAATATCTTGTGGTACACTTAGATTCTAACCTTTCAAAATGCAAAAATACACATAAGGCAGTCTTAACTTCCCTAGCCCAGCTTCACTGGAGTGTCAGAGGCAGGCCACTAATGGGATAGTGGTGGGGAGCCAACATTTCTTTAAATAAGTCACTTTCCCACTATAAACAGACAGTGTCCCCATTTGTCTGCTAAGTAAGTCTACAACTAAAAACTGATCCAGAACACTAGCTGAAAATGAACATACCCTGACAGGAGGTCAAGCAGCAGGGCAAAAGC
The DNA here is from genome assembly GCF_036562045.2 of Rhinolophus sinicus. Classification (NCBI taxonomy): domain Eukaryota; kingdom Metazoa; phylum Chordata; class Mammalia; order Chiroptera; family Rhinolophidae; genus Rhinolophus; species Rhinolophus sinicus. The sequence goes on along the minus strand of NC_133756.1, from coordinate 82,854,055 downwards.
TTTTCATTTTTCATGATGAAGAAACAACCTAGTCTAGAATGGGGAAAAGGTAGCCATGTGTTCTTAGCTTAGGCAGCCACCTGAAAAAGTCTGCCAATTCCAAGCTAACCACAGCAAGTAGTTCTTTGCTTTGCCACTCTCTTCTACCATTTCTTCTTTCCAGGCTCATGGAGACTTCTTGTTTATGAAAACAAATGCTTCTTTCCAAAAGAGGTAGGGCTAGGCCAATATAACTCAGATACCTGGGAGGTTAACAAGAGTGTACTCAATTTAATATCATACTGTCCCTAACTCTTGTAGGCCCCAAGCTGCCACTGACTAGAGGAAGAGGGTTTGTTATTTTGTTTTCCTTCTGAAGAAACTACTTCATACCAGGCTTCTTTACGTGTTGCTGTTTCCTGTTACTATCTCTTTTCTTCATTCTTCCAGTTGCCAAAAATCTTGGTGTCACCTTGCATTCTCTTTCTCCCATACCACACATTCAATCCATCAGCAAACTGTATTAACTCTACCTTCAAAATAGATCCAGAATTCAACTATCTCTCACCCCTATCCTCACCCCACTCTAGTGATACCAACCTCGTCCAAGAGCCACCATCTTCCTCCTGGATTCTTGTAATAGCTTCCTAATATTACTCCTCACTAGTATGCCTGTTTCTGCCCTTGGCCCCCGTGATCTACTCTCAAAACAACAGCCAGAGTAAGAATCCTTTTTTAAAAACTTTTATTTTGAAATAATTACAGATTCACAGGAAGTTGTAAAGCTACTACAGGGAGATCCCATGTATTCCTCACCCAGTTTTCCCCAATGGTTAAATCTTACCTAATTATCGAACAATATCAAAACTCAGAATTTGACATGGGAGCAACGGGTGAATACTTGTATACGTCATCTTATGACACTTATGACACGTGTACATTTGTGAAACTACCCTGCAATCAAGATACAGAATTATTTGGAGTTACTCATTACTGAGTATTCCTGCAGGTATAAAAGCAAAAAGCACACTATCTTTTCTTCTGTCTATTCCAAAAAAAATAAACTTTTCCCTTAAGGTTTTGAGAAAACACAATTTCTTTGTGAAACAAGATATGATTTAGTGTTAAGTTTTAAACTAGAACCATTGTTATTTTTTCTTATATCTCCTCACTACATACAACAGAGTGCTCTGTATATGACGGATGCTTAATAATTACAGATTAGCTCAAGGAATACCAATCAGAGAAAAGTCTATAAACTTTTAAAAAACATTTTTCATTCTTCATTCCGCCACTAAACAAAGTTTATTAACCAAGCACTGTTTATGTTAAGTCTTTATTTAAAAACATGCTATTCTTTTTATACGAAGTTCATTCACATTAATGTATAAAAGGAGGATTTGTTTTCATATAGCTTCTTTAACAAATACTTCTAGACTAAACATAAGCCCAGGCAGCCTGTGAAACAGGATCCCATATATTTCAAAAGGCCTTTCAAGAATGTCATTCAGACTTTCCTGATGTAGTGCAAATGTTTCTTGTGCTACACCAGCATACTAGTAGCAAAAGTGAGTTGGCTAATTTTGTAACAGAGATTCTTCTCTGATTCCTAGCATAATCTGCAGGCTCCAATCAAGCTCATTCTTTAAAATCCAGCTCAGGGCCGGCCCAGTGGCTCAGGTGGTTGGAGCTCCGTGCTCCTAACACCGAAGGCTGCCGATTAGATTCCCACATGGGCCAGTGGGCTCTCAACCACAAGGTTGCCGGTTCAACTCCTCAGTCCCGCAAGGGATGGTGGGCTCCGCCCCCTGCAACTAAGATTGAACACGGCACCTTGAGCTGAGCTGCCTAACAGATGGCTCGGTTGGTTGGAGCTTGTCCTCTCAACCACAACGTTGCCAGTTCGACTCCCACAAGGGATAGTGGGCTGTGCCCCCTGCAACTAGCAACGGCAACTAGACCTGGAGCTGGAGCTTAGTTGTGCCCTCCACAACTAAGACTGAAAGGACAACAACTTGAAGCTGAACGGCACCCTCCACAACTAGGATTGAAAGGACAACAACTTGACTTGGAAAAAAGTCCTGGAAGTACACACTGTTCCCCAACAAAATCTTAAAAAAAAAAATAAAAAATCCATCTCAAAGGTCATTTCTCTGAAGCTTTTCCTAATTTACTCACTTACCCTAGAAGAACTTGCTCTATAATTTGTGTCTAATGGCATTAAATCTATATACCTCTACATAATCAGTGAACAATTGTATTACAGTTATTTCTTAACATGTGTGTCTTCCCTTCTCAACCAGGTATTCTTGGTCCATGGATAGGTTTTGGTCCACGAATCCTTGCAAGGTGTAGAAGATAGGCATAGTGTGCTTCCATTTGAGTAGGAAAGAAGAGGAAATACAAATATGCATGTGTGTGAACATGTATACAAATTTTTTTTTCCAAAAGGAGTAATATTAAGCGAAAAACTTTTTAAAATGGTCACTTATGGAGGATAGAAAAAGGGGTAGAATCTAAACTTTTCTGAAACTACCCAGTTTTATAGTTTTAACCTTGGAAACATGTCTTAAATTATTCAAACAATATAGAATTGAATCAAACAAGAAAAAGCAATTTTAAAAATGGAAAGCAAACTGGAAAAAAAGGAACCTAACTGCAAGTTATGACATAATCAACCAGAAAACAATTTTTTAAGTAACAATAAAACACAGTATTTTTCCTATGCATCCTTAATAGGATATATCCTAAGAACAAAAAGAACCAGTAGTCTCCTTAATATTTGTAGTAATACTGGTATTGCTCTGAATCAATCTTGCCCTCAGTCTCATAACAAGTATGTAATTATGTTGAAGTCATTTGGAACCACAATATTCAGCATAAGAGAAAGGCGATATAAATACATAATATTGAAGAAGGAAAAACCTGGAATCCTAAATTTCAATTGAAATGTTAGTACAAATTCATCTTTTACTTTTCTCTACATGAAAAATATATATTTCCTATCTCTGTACCCTGAAAAGGCCTCTAGAGAAACAGGCAATGACAACCAGTTGTCACAATAAGCATCCTAGGGCCTCCAAATGCTTTTTTCTACTTGAAGGAACCAGAGCTCCTAGGAGAAATGTTTGATTCCAGGTCTGAGACAGGAAATGTTCAAGGTAAGCTTGGGACACCTTACCGAAAAGCAAGGAAGCTATCAGACTTGGAACTGTGTCAAAAGGACACAGGAGTCAACTTGCAAAGACTCCTACTGGCTAAGTGGAATAATTTGAGCATAAAAATGTCAATGACTCAGTGGACTAAAACACATCAAATGTATTAAAATCCGTAAGTTCATAATGATATTACAAAATAAACAAATAAAATCACCTCACTGGTGACAACTGGAGATTGCTAGGATGCCAATTTATTAATCTGAAATTTAATACATGAAAGAAAATCAAGGATTTATTTTGCCTTTATTATAGTTTCTAAACAGTTTATAGGCAAAGTTCTTTACAGAAGAATTATAGCTAATAAATACAGAAAGAATGAATTAGAAAATTACCATTTTGCAACTTCTAATGAAATAATATATCTAGGCAATTAAATAATAAGAGTGGCTAAAACATTAGGTCAGAGATTGATGGGAAACTTTATAAAACTTTATACATCACTAAAAATGGAGAAACCAGACATTCTACAACATTTGAAATGATGCAATAGGAAGACTATGAAGTGTTTTTGCCCCCGCCCTGTCCAAACTGACCCGTATTTAATCAAACCACTTTATGAGAAATAGTGAGGTAGAGGAATGTGTTAAATGACACAATAAGGATCCAAATCCAGAATATGGGAAATATCACAAGACAATCCAGTTTCTTCAACAAATAAATGGCATAGAAAAAAATGTGAGTGTTTGCAGAAGGGGTTGTTGCAAATTATTAAAAATTTAAGACATCAACTCAATGAAGTATGTACTTTGTTACATCATGATTTGAACAAACTAAAAAAGATGTTTTGAGATAACTGGAGGAAGCTAAACATGACCTACCTATTAGTAAAAATTTATTGTTAATTTTATTGGCTGTAAGGATGGTATTGCTGATTATAGTTCTGATTATGAAACAGTAGCCGACACTGGATTTACTCTCCCACTTTACCCAAATATAAAAGTTGGACTGTCTGCAGACATTGGACAATAACCAACAAAAGGCTATGATTCTTCAGAGAAAGAATGCATCAGAGATGAGCCCCATATTCACCCCAAACTACAACCTAAGGAAACAGAGCCCTAGTGAAGAGAACCAGGTCAGGGTAGAGAAACAGATCAGAGTTAGGGGTTACTAAGGAAGCTTGGCTTTAGGCAGGATAGCAGAGAAGGAGGGAGAAGCAGAAAAGAACATCAAAAATTAGCATTTGTAATTCTACTCAGGTCCTTGGCCAACTCACACATTGCCCATGTACAAAGCAAGACTATGGGAGGCTTAGCAGAAACAATTTCTCGGAGGATGAAAGCTAAAAAGAAAATTTTACATGTTACACAGTGCTCATAATATGCTGAAGTTCAGGTTTGGCTTACAAGGAAAAGAACTTTGTTAATATTCTAGGTACTCAGCTGAGACCCCAGAAGACAAGACTCTAGGAATAAGGGCTGTGCCATAGTCCTAAGGGCAAAACAAAAACAGAAACACCCTAACAAAGCCTCAAGTCAAGAATCAATATGATCCATCTGTAACTTAACCGCCTGCCATAGCAATCTCACCACTACAGAAGATAATATAATCCAGTCTCTATAACATGTCACCCTTAATATCCAGCATACAACGAAAAATTACTAGACATGGGAAGAAGCAGAAAAATTGACTGATAATCAAGTAATTAAACTCAACAGAAGCAGAACCAGAGATGACACAGATATCAGAATTAGCAAGAACAGATTTCAAAATGATTATGATTAATACATTTAAGAAAACACAGCTCTTCCAGTCAAGATGGAAGAAAAGGTAAACGTTGTGCTTGCCTCCAATTACGAACACATCAAAATTACAACTAAAGTACCACTAAAATTACAACTAAAGAACAACCATCATTGAGAACTGATGGAAACCTAACTGAACAGAAGTCCTATTACTAAGGATATATACAAGATGTCACATCAAGACTCGTAGGAGAGGCAGAGATGCAGAACGAGTTGGTCCCACACCTATGTGTGGTGGTTCAAATTGGGAGAGATATCTTGGCTGTGGAGGTTTTCCCTGTGGATCGAGGTGGCCCAGCCCCACATTAGGCTCCACAGCCCAGGGTTCTAGTGCTGGAGATAGAAGTCCCCACAACTTCTGGATGTGAAAACCAGCAGAGATTGAGGCTGAGTGAGATGGAGGGCTGCTGGAATACCAGGTGTTCTACTTAAAGGGCCCCCACACAGACATTCTTGCTGATGGAATCACTCATTCAGAGTTCCAGTGCTGCGGCAGCAGCTAGAAAGGCACAAGGGAGGAACTGAATTGTCTGGCTTCAGAGTGAGGACCGGAGGGGCAGCTTTCTCCCAGACAGAAGTGCTGGCAGAAGCCATTGTTCCTTTGTTGAGTGCTCCCCCTACCCAGCATGCAGACACAGGCAGACACCATATCGGAATTACCATCAACCTAGCTAACACCATTCACTGGCCAGACCCTGTTGATTCCCTGTGACCCTGCCCCCACCCAACTTTTGGGTCCACCCAAGCCTCTTCCAGTGGCTTTTCCATACAAACAGCCTATCTTAGCTCATGCTAGGCACTTTCTTAAAACCTCTCAAAGGTTCACAAACCCCAAACAAGCAGCATCTGGCCTCAGCATCTGTCCCATACCTCTTGCTAAGCAGCCCCAAGCCAAGAACTAGTGATAGCCCACCTCAGTTCACAGCTTAGCCTCTCCCAGGCACCTCCAAGACCAGCACAAGTGGCAACTATCTGCAGATCACCTTGTAGCTCATACCAAGTGGCCCCAGGCAGGGCACAGGCAGCAGCTGACGTTGGCCTGCACCAGAGCCCCTCTCAAGAGGCCCCAGAAACCATAAATCCAGTGACCAGCTTCAGACCACATCGGATCACTACCCAACCACTTACACAAACAACACACCCAAAGAGCAGACTGGGCAGGCACCAGAGCCCTGCTAAAGTGAATCATGTGCCATAGAGTCTGCCCCTGCAGAACAGCTCCTCCACTGTAGTCACAGCGAGTCCTCACAACCAATTAGCCTGAGGGTCAACCTCTCCTACTGATGTACCAACAGCAATCAAGCCTCACAACAGGAGGGCACAAACAACCCACATAAGGGACACACCTGGAACACTCAGCTCAGATGACCAGGGAGACTGAGCCACTGGGCCACACAGGACACTTACTACGTAATGTCACTCTACTAAGACTGGGAGACATAGCAGCTCTACCTAATACATAGAAACAAACACAGGGAGGCAGCCAAAGTGGAGAGACAGAAACATGTACCAAATGAAAGAATAGAACAAAGCTCCAGAAAAAGAGCTAAACAAAATGGAAACAAGCAATCTACCAGATGCAGAGTTCCAAACACTGGTTATAAGAATGCTCAGTGATCTCAGGGAGAACTTCAACAAAGAGATAGGAAACATAAAAACGAAGATAGAACACATTAAAAAAAAAGTCAGAAATGAAGAATACAATAACTGAAATGAAGAATACATGAGAAGGAATCAACAGTAGATTAGATGAAGCAGAGCATCAAATCAGTGATTTGGAAGGTAAGGTAGCAGAAAACACCCAATCAAAAGAGCAAAAAGAAAAAAGAATCCCCCCCCAAAAAAAAAAGAGAGGAGAGTTTAAGGGGTCTCTGGGACAACATCAAGTGTACCAACATTCGTATCATAGGGGTACCAGACGGAGAAAAGAGAGGAAGGAATTAAAAATGTATTTGAAGAAATAATAACGGAAAACTTCCCTAACCTGGCAAAGGAAATACACTTACAAGCTCAGGAAGCATAGAGAGTTTCAAACAAAATGAACCCATAGAGGACTACACCAAGACACATCATAATTAAGATACCAAAGGTTAAAGACAAAGAGAGAATCTTAAAAGCAGCAAGAGAATGCAGTTACCTAGAAGGGAGCTCACATAAGACTGTCAGCTGAGTTCTCAACAGAAACTTTGCAGGCTAGGAGAAACTGGCATATTATTGAAAGTGATGAAAAGCAAGAACCTACAACCAAGATTACTCTACCCAGCAAAGCTATCATTTAAAATCAAAGGACAGAAAAAGAGCTCCACAGATAAGAAAAAGCTAAAGGAGTCCATCACCACCAAACCAGTATTACAAGGAATGTTAAAGGGACTTCTTTAAGAAGAAAAAATGATCTAAAAAATGAATAAAATGGCATTAACTACATATCTATTATCACATTTACTCTAAATGTAAATGAATCAAATGCTCCAATAAAAAAACATAGGGTGGCTGAATGAATACGAAAACAAGACTCTTACATATACTGCCTATAAGAGACTCATTTCAGAACAAAAGACACACAGACGGAAAGTAAAGGGATGGAAGCAGATAGTTCATGAAAATGGGGGGGAAAATGTTGGGGTAGCAATGTTTACACCAGACAAAATAGACTTTAAAACAAAGGTTGCAACATGAGAAAGAAAGACCCAGCAATCCCACTTCTGGGTATTTATCCAAAGAAACCCAAAACACTAATTTGAAAAACATATGCATCCATGGTCACTGCAGCATTATTTACAATAGCCAAGATACGGAAGCAACTTACGTGTACATCAATAGATGAATGGATAAACAAGAAGTAGTACATACTATATACAATGGAATATCACTCAGCCATTAAAAAAAAAATTTGCCATTTGCAACAATACGGATGAACCTAGAACGTAAGTCAGACAGAGAAAGACAAATGCCATATAATTTCACTTAAATGTGGACTATAAATAACAAAATACATACACAAACAAAACAGAAACAGACTCATAGATACAGAGAACATTTTAATGGTTGCTATATGGGAGGGGGAAAGGGGTAAAAGATTATGAACAAATTGATAGCTACAAAATAGTCATGGCTATGTAATGTATAGCATAGGGAATATAGTCAATAATATTGTAATAACAATGTATGGTGTCAGATGGGTACTAGGCTTATCAGGGTGATCACTTCGTAAGTGACATAAATGTTGAATCACTAAGTTGTACATCTGAAACTAATATAATATTTTATGTCAACTGTAATTGAAAAATAAAAAATTACTACAAAAAGTTTTAAAAAATGGAATCTATCATTTGTATGCCTATGTTCATAACAGCGTGACGTGCAATAGCCAAAAGGTAGAAATAATCCATGTGTCCATCTATGATGAATGAATAAACAAAAAGTGGCATATACATTAAATGGAATATTAGTCAGCCTTAAACAAGAAATTTTCACACATGCAACGTGGACGAATTTATTTCATTGTGAACATTACGCTAAGTGCAATAAGCCAATCACAAAAGGACAAATACTGTGATTACACTTATATGAAGTACCTAGAGTAGTCAAAGTCATAGAGACAGAACACAGAATGGTGGTTGCCAAGGTCTAGGAGAGGGGTAAATGTGGAGTTATTGTTTAACAGATACAGAGTTTAATCTTGCAAGACGAAAAGAATTCTGTTGGATGGATAGTGGTGATGGTAGCACAATAATGTGAATATAATTATGGCACTGGATTATATACCTAAAAATGATTACAATTGTAAATTTTACGATCTGTGTATTTTAACGTAATTTTTTTTTTAAGTAGAATCAATTTCTCTCTCTCTCTCTCTCTCTCTCTCTCTCTCACACACACACACACACACAGAGAAACCAGCCCAGGAAATATTTTTAGGACATCAAAATTTGAAGGCACACTGAAATATAATGCACAAATTCCAAATATGAGATAAAAAAATCTCTGTATATAAGTCAAATATTTCTAAATATTATAATTAAAATATCTATATTTTTTTAGTAGTTGCACTTTGTCAGAGAAATTATGTTTTCAAAAAGAGGGTTGAAAAACAAATTTCAGAAACCCTCAGGAAAAATATTAATATAGAAGTTAGGCAAAAATATTCCTTTGGGACTCATATATACTCAATGCAGCAAAAATACTTTGCTCTTTTTCTGGGGCATTTATTTTTATGTCATGGTAGAACTAACAGGATGATCAGACAACTATGAATCGATGGTTAGCAGTAAAGTGAGGTCATCAAACTGTTGTTTTTAAGCACTAACACAAGTGGCTTCCTCATGCATCTTGAGCAAGTTGCAAATATAAATGCTAAAGTCATGCCTCATATTAAGAAAATACAGCCAAAAAATGAAAAATAATGAATGGGAAATTAATTGCAGAAGGAGATGGAAATTAACTGTTTTCATTCCAAGAGACTAAATGAAGTTCAGTGATACGGTTATTTGCTTCTGTCAGTTAAGCCTTAGAAAACAGCTAGTTTTTATAGCCAAAAGGAGTAAGTAATCTAGTGGGGAAAGAGTATTTTAGTCGTAAAGAGATATAGAATTTGAGAAGACTAAATAAGAAAAACCTGTTATTTAAATAAATAAATAAAATAAACCAGCACATAGTAGCGTGTTCAAATAAACAAATGTGACAGTATTCTTAAACATCTTAGGAGGGTGCAAGATAATACTTGTATACAAGTATAGGAAACACTTAACACAATATCTGGGACAGAATGGTTATGCAATTTAGTCTTTCCCATTCTCTGCCTTATTAGTCATTGAGTGTCTCATAGCATAGACATATGACTTTGTGAGAAGTTCTGGGTTCCATACATGTTGGCATCATTAGGAAATATTATTTTTTAAGATATCCATCATAAATCACACACACCCTTCAACAAACTAGTGTTAACTTAGTAACTTATTCTGAATGCCCATGAATTCTGCCTGGTATTCAGGAAACTTTTCTTGATAAAGTGCTGGATTTATGACTTTATAGTCTCAAAGAGGAAGTTTGGGGATATACATCTAAAGAAATCATACTGTGGAAGTTTTAAATTATGAGTTTAGTGGTTTACAAAACTAGCCAGTTTCTCAATTCTGTTTGTAAAATTAAACAGGCCCACATTGTCATGCAGCCCCTTTATGATACAGTGCTGAATGCTATGCAATAATCACCTCAATAAATCAATGGAATGAGTAATAAATGCTCATTCATAATCTTCCATATGACTTGCTCTGAAGTTATCCAGAAAACAAAAAGTTGTTTCCACCCATCAAAAACTAATTCAACTAAAATGTTATGGAATAACATGAAAATTCCATGCTCAACTTGGTTAATTGCATTGTGACACAATGAAATAAATTTACTGAGTGCCTACTATATGATAGACAACCACATTAAAGAATGAGGACACAGAGGAATAAGATTCAAATGCCACAATCTGCGACCTAGTGACATTCTTTGTCACTTAATTTTTTCATTCAACTGATCAACAATTATTTATTAAGCATGTATTCACTGTGGGTAGTATTGTAAGAACGAGAGATTTAGCAAGGCTCAAAAATGATCAAGTCCTTACTCTCATGATGCTTACATTTTAGTGAGGTGAGACAATAAGCACGTGGTGATAAGAACCAAGAAGAGAGTAATGGGCCAGTAGGAAGAATAAAATTTTACATGGCATGGCTGGCAAAGACCTACTAAGGCAACATTTGATAAGAGACCTGAAAGAAATGGAAGGAGGGACACGTGAATATCTAGAAAAAGAGTATTTCAGGAAGAAGAAAATGGAATATTTAAAGGCCTTAAACTGGGACCCTACTGGAGACTTAAATGAACAAAAAGGAGATGTCAATGTGAAAATGGGGAGAGAAGAAAGAGCTGAGGTCAGAGAGGTAGATGGAGGACAGATTACACAGTTTTATAGGCTATAGAAAGAACCATGTATTTATTCCAAATAGATGGGAAAGCCAATAGAAGTAGCTGATTCCACATTCATTTGGAAAAAATGAAAAGAAAATCTCTCTCTAGCTGCAACAAGGGAATCAGGGCAGATTCAGGGAGAGTGGTTAAAGGCTACTGCAGAGATCCTAGCAAGAGATCACTGTGACTGAGCCCAGGCTGACACTGACGGAGGCACTGAGAAGTGAACTCAGCATTTATTCAGAAGTTTGAGTCACCAAGGTTTACTGATGGATTTGGCATGAGGTATGAGAGTAAAAGAGAAATGACGTATGACTCTATAGAAGTTTTTGGTATGAGCAACTGGATGAACGGAGTTGCCATAATTGAGATGGGGAAGACTGATGAAAAGAGAAAGTTGGTAAGTGGAAAGCAAGACTTTAGTTTGCCTTAGACTGAGATGTCTTCTAGAAATCCAAGTGGAGATGTCAAGTAAACTATTGGAAATATAAATCTAGAGTTCAGAGGACAGGTTGGGCTGGAGATTTAAAATTTGGGAGCCAACAGCTTATTGGATCATATATAATCAACTAGGGAGGGGAGGGGAGAGGAGGGGAATGGAAAGGAGGGGAAGAACGGGGAGGAGAGAGGTCCAAGGACTGAACCGAGGAGCAGTCCAAACTTTTTCTGTCAGGAAGATGAGGAGGATCTGACAACAGAACCACCAGAAGAAAAGTGATAGCAGCAGACTACTGTCTAAATTTTCTAGTCTAGTATCAATAAATGACAAAGAAATTTTTTTAGAAAAAGAAAATACTTACTGTAATAGTATTACTATTAGTAATACCAATAGTATTACTATTACAGTAAGCATTACTATAGTAGAAGTATGTTCAAAGAAAGAATGAAAAAGGCAATTAACTCTGGCAAAATCAGGGCAGAGTTCACAGAAGGCATAACATTTGAGAAGGATCATGAAAGCTGAGTAGCATTGAATAGGGCAAAGGATAGCAAGGCTTTTGTATCTTGTGCCCCTGACACCCACTGATAATCACCCTTCCAACCCATTCTGAGACCAGTAACTCCTTTTTAAACCTCTTGAAGAAAAACAGGACAGTATTCCAATAGGAGTTAGGAAATAATGTAAGCTCTTCTAAGTCCTCACTAGCTTCACACTTCTATGGTATATGCTCGGGAATATGGTAAACCAACCCCTTCTTGCCTTCACAGTTGTCAGACCCTGAAATACAGTTCATAGTCTACTGCTCCACCCAAGATTCTGTCAGGCACTTAGGCAATATCAGTATCAACATCCATGACGATAATCTATTTGACAATTTAACCTCATAACTCCTTGAACCTTCTTTATCTCCAGTGAGTGACTTATATATAATTCTACCAAAGTTCAGCAACTATTCCTGTGGCCACATCTTGGACCTGTCTTTGCTTGATTATTTTTCTGCCTTTGAAATTCTGAACTCTAATAGTATATTCCCCACTCTCTTAAAATAGCATTCTAGATAAGCAATGTTGAAAAGAAGTAAGTTGTGAGCCATTGATATAATTTAATATTTTCTAGTAATCACATTAAAAAGTAAAAAGAAACTCATACGTAGATACAAAGAATATTTTGATGGTTGCCAGATGAGAGGGGGACTTTGGGGATGGGTGGCAAAGGGGAAGGGATTAAGATATACAAATTGCTAGTTATAAAAAAAAGTCAGGGGGGCGAGCACGTGGGGGAGCGGCAGGAGCTCAGGGCTGCAGGGCCCGGCCTCGGGGGCAGAGGCGGGGGGCGGGGGGCGGCGGTGGGCGTGAATTTTTTTTTTTTTCTAAATAGAAAAAAAAACAAAAAGAAGAAAAAAAAAGTCATGGGGATGTAAGGTACAGCAGACGGAATACTGTGGATAAAACTAATAACTATGTATGGTGTCAGATGGGTACTGGACTTGTTGGGGTGATCACTTTCTAAGTTACATAAATATCTACTCATTACGTTGTACACCTGAAACTAATATGATATTGTGTAGCAACTGTAAGTTAAAAATCTTTTAAATTAAAAAAATAATAAAATAAAAACCTTTGGGGGGGATAAAAGTAAAAGAATCACTCATTTTGAAATTGATGTTAATAGTTTTTATTTAACCCAATATATTAAAAATAAAATCAATACAATATGCAACCAACATAAATATTAGCAATGAGATGTTTTCTTTTTTTCATACTAAGTCTTCAAACTCGAGAGTCTATTTTATACTTACAGTATATCACATTTCAGACACCTAACTGTCTATAATCAAGGTGAAATGTAATTTTACCAAAATAAGAGTTGTGTTTAATGGAAAAATATTTTACACTGCATGTAGTAAAGAATTTGGTCTTGTCCAAAGTGAAAGTCTGGCCTTTTCCCCTAGCTTCTGGGCAGTAATCTCAGGCCCCCTGAAACATTATGCCTGATGGGAGTGTTTGCCTGGGAGTTTTGGGTCATGCCAAATAATCTAACAAAATGATTTAGCATGGGACTGGCTACCCATATAGTCCCCGGGTGGAGTCTGGCCACACTAGAAAGACCAACAATGTGACTTAGGGTGGGAGATTTGTCATGCAGTATCAATTGACCTGGAGACAGAGATCAACCATGTGGACCAAGCCTATGTAGAATAAAAACTGAACCTCAGCTGAGGTTCCCTATTGGCAATGCTCTATGCATATTATCACACATGGGTACCCGGAGAGTAACACATCCAGATTTCACAGGGAGAGGAAAACAAAAGCTTTGCAGATGGTACTTCTCATGGACTTTGTGCTTCTTCCCGTAGCTGATTTTAATCTGCAACGTTTCCCTGTAACAAACTGTAACTGTGAGCATTATAGCTTTCAGTGAATTCTATGAGTCCTTTTTAGCAAATTATCAAAGGTGGGGTGGTTTTGAGAATTTCTCTAATCTTCAGTTGATATCAGAAGTGAGGGTGGTCTTAGAGACTGTGCTCTAACTTTGTAGTCGGCTAACTCCCTCAGTTGGTCTAAAATTCTTGCACACTGCCTCAGTTCTTAAATGTAAATACAAATTAAATTCAAAATTCAGTTCCTCAGGTGCTCTGCGTACATTTCAAATGTGCTATACCAAAATCGGACCAGTAGTGGCTACTCTACTGAGCAGTGCAGTTTTAGATTTTTATCACTCTAATCCTTTTATGTCCAACACACTTGCTGTTCAACTTCACTTAGACCTCCACCTTTTCATATTTCTCCTATTTAACGTTATTCGTCCTGGTCTCACTTGCCCTCTCCCCCTTTCAGCCTAAGGCCAATGACCCACACATTAATTACTTTATTGTTAGGGGCCTCAATTCCTTTGTCACCTGCCTTTCTTTTATTGGCACATGTCTCATAAACCCAAACACTGGATCAGTCCAACAGTCTTTCTTATCCCATCTACCCACAGACAGCTGAGCATTGCGAAGAAAAACTAAAAACCATTCAATCTGTAAAATGAAATAACAAGTTCATGGCTTCCTATCTCTAGGGCCTTCAATCAGCTATTTTAGCGGTCCTTATGACTCCTTCTCTCACTCCCCCAAGCAGCTAATTTCACTGTCTCCATCCTCATCCAGGTCCCTATCCTCTCATCCTTAACTCTCAGGTGATGATGGAACCTCCTGCTTCAAATAGAAAATTAGACAAAAGGCATGAAGTACCTTACTTCACTTTTTTCTAACTAAGAAACAACCTACAGCCACTACATCCTTCACCTTCTTCTATCCTTCTTGTGCAAAGACAATTCCTAGCAACTATGCTCATAGCTAATCACCGCTTCTTCCTGGATCTGGCTATATAGGTTCTCTTTTCCATATCAATTATAGTCAAACTCATCTTGTTCACTACTATATCCTTAACCTCACCCTATAATCAAATCTCATATTTAAACAAAACCAACGTCCCCCTTGTTAAGTGTGACAGAATCTGAGATTTTACCCTACTTGCAAGCTAACAATTTAATAGGACATAGTTGCATGGATGCTGGCAGAAGACACGAGACGCCAGATCAAAGATAAAGGACTTTGGTATTTAGGGTAGAACAAGCAGCGTGAGCATCAAATATTTGCTTCAGTTTTGCCAAGTCCTGATTCCCACAGGGTGATGTGAAGGGGGCCAGGTGACACCTGCACATACAGTTGGGTGCATTATAGGAGAGGGACCCTGAGCTGAGGGAATCCAAATCTTTTATAATAGGAATAATTAGATTTATCCTTTAGCTCCAGAGGGAGAAGCTATCTCTGTCTTCCAAGGCTGTTCACTATGCAAGCATCCCTGAAGAGGTAGCCTGGAACAAAGGTAAGTCATTACCTTGCTAGCAAGACATGAAGAAATGTAACACTTATGAAGAATTCTCCCCAACTCCCTGCTTCCTGCTCTAGCTACTGTCTTTCCATTCTGTCTACATGTCTTTTGTTCAGAGCTATGTTTCTTAAAATACTAGCCTACTTAATGCCTCCACATATTGAACATACTGTAATCTAGCTTCCCTCATTCCACTGATATTTCCCTTCCCAAAGTCACAAATGATGTCCTAGTTGCCATTTGCAAACCTTTATTTTATTTCACCTCTTTGGAGCAACTAAACGCTTGATCACTTCCTTCCAAAACTCTCTCCTTCTCTGACTGCTCTTTTAACATTGCTTTTCTCTCACCCATCTTTTTCTCTATACTTACCTTGAATGATACCTACTCCTGTTTTTAAAGGCTACCTATATGTTAGTAACTACCAAACCTAGCCAAACTCCGATATTTTCTATATACCGCTAGCTGGATATTCCAGACACCTAAAATGCCTATGCCATTCTCATTCCCTACTCACACTCCCCACCCAAATTATTCATTTTCCCTCTTTAAATCTGCTGTTCCTCCTTTAATATCCTACCTATATTGGTAGCACTGTAATCAATCCAAAAACTCATTTCTAGATCAGGAATGGGCAAACTATAGCTCATGGGCCAAATTCTGCCTACTACCTGTTTTTCTTTTTTTCAATAGCACCTTAATTTAGATATAATTCACATACCATAAAGTTCAACATTTTAAAAGGAAAAATTCGGGGTTTTTTAGTATATTCACAGTGTTGCCTGTTTTTGTAAATAAAGTTTTGTTGGAACACAGCCATGCTAGTCATGTACATGTTGCCTAGGGCTGCTTTCAGTGCAGTACGACAGCAGAGCTGAGTAGTTTTGCACAGAGAACATATGGCCTATAAAGCCTAAAATATTTACTATCTTGGCCTTTAGAAAAAACTGTTTGTCAACCTTTATCCTAGATTGCTTCATCTCTGTCGACTCCCATATTCACTATTACCAAATCCTGTAATATTGCACTTCCTAAATTATAGTAAAAGTTATTATAAACTGTCTAAATACTTCCTAAAGAACAGTGAGAACTACCACTGAGAGCTTACTATAAATATTGTAAGCATTTTTATTTTTTAAAACAACTTTTAAAAAATTGAGATATAATGAACATGGCATAAATTAACTAAAGTGTACAATTCAGTGGTTTTAATATATTCACTATGTTGTGCAATTATCAGCACTACCTAGTCTAGAATATTTCCATCACCCTAAAAAGAAACTCTGTACCAATAAGCAGTTAGTCCTAGTTCTCCCCCACCCCCAGCCCCTGGTAACCACAAATCTACCTTCTGTCTCTATAGAGTTCACATGTCATATAAACGGAGTCACAATATGTGGCCTTTTCTGTCTGGCTTCTTTCACATAACATGTTTCCTAGGTCCATCCATGCTGTAGCATGTATCAATAGTTCATCCCTTTTTACCACAGAATATTCTATTATATGGAGAGACCACATTTTGCTTATCCATTCCTCAGTTGATAGACATTTGGCTTGTTTCAACTTTTTAGCTATTATGAATGCTGCTAAAAAGCATGTTCTATAATTTTTTGTATGGACTAAGTATTTTACAAACACATAATCCTTACAACAACCCTTTGAGATAAGTGATAGCATCATCATTATTACTATTATTATCATCATTACCTTCATTTTAAAGATGGAAACACTTAAGGCAGTAAGATTTAAGAACTCATCCAAGGTAGGAAGTGGTGCAGGTAGAATTTGAATCACGAAGTCTGACTCTATCCATATTCTTAACGACTAACAAGGTTGCCTTGTTTAACTATAACCCATTTTCTCTGTCGTCATTACAACTACTTATCAGACCCTCCTCAGCTCTCATCTGTTTTACTGCAGTAGCCTTCTAACTGCTCTCCCACACTCTAGTCTCATCTCCCTCAAATTATTGCCACCAAGTACTCTTTCTAAATCGTAAGTTGAACTGTGTCCTGGCTTTTTTTTAAAGCCCTTCTATGGCACACTATCATCTAGCAGTGGATCAATCTTTTAGTGGCCAGATTCATTTATGTAGATGAAATCTTATGTGGAAAGCCAGTAGGCACTTTAGGTATAAAAGCAGAGATGCTCTTGTTGAATAGGAGGGGAAAAATGGCGGTTGGCTGAATGTTTTTGTGAGGAAAGCATAATCTCTTAGCCCTGCCTCATACACCTACCTCCTAAGAGAAGGCATTGTAGACTTTTCTAAAGAATCTTTAGAATTTTTAGAATAATCTGAGAAACCACCAGCCTATCACTTAATCCTCTAAGAAATTAGTTCTAGTTCCCTGAATATATCAGGTTATTTCAATGATTTATAGAGTCTTCACATGTTTCCCACCAGAAAACTCACTTCTACTCTGCAAACTTCTCACACTTGAAAACATTATTTCCTTTAGAAAGCCTTCTTTAACACACTCCTTATTCCAACAATTGCAAATATTGCTCACCATCTTTATCACATTCCAACTACTGATGTCCTTTGTACAATATAGTACTCAAAAATGAAGACAATTTCCAGATATGGTGTGACTGCCACGAAGGTTAAAATTGCAACAACTCTCTCAGCAAATCTGAAACTGAGTTTGGAATTAAGCAGCCAACTACTATCCAAAGCAGTTTTGTGTTTTAATCTGCCAACAACACAAGACAAAGTTCCCATCCAGTAACCTTTACAACTAGAACAGAAACTTCCAAGTACCGTAATTCATCACTTCAAAAAACCTTAAAAAACTCTGGATGAAACCTGCCATCTATGTTCTTCACTCTTATATCTCAACGGCCAAGTACTGCTAACAAACAACCCATAAAATAAGCCACAAGTGGAGTCCAACAAAGTTAAGGCCTCCAACAACTGCTAGCGTATCATTGCTGCCTATCAGTCTGTCAACTTGTTCCCCACCATCAATTTCTTTCATTTCATAAGCATGTTGTACAAGTTTTTGCACGGACTAAGCATTTTACAAACACATAATCCTTACAACCCTTTGAGATAAGTAATAGCACCATCATCATCATCATCGTCATCACCATTATCTTCATTTTAAAGATGTGGACACTTAAGGCAGTGAGATTTAAGAACTCAACCAATGTCACAAAGGTAGGAAGTGGTGGAGGTAGGATTTGAATCTGCTATTGCAAGATCTCATCTCAGCATATAAATTGTTTTCCTACTTCTCAAAAATTAGTATTAGGTAGTCAGACTCTCAACTTTAATCCCCCAAACATCAATCTCACACAAGTACTTCTGCAAACTTACCAGCCTTCAACTGTATCCCCACCTTCATCCTTTCTAGTTCACCCGACTAATCCCTTTACTTGTGCACTAAAATGTAACCCCTTGTAGCGCCTTAAAAAATGCTCCATTACATTTCATTCTCTCCCTCATGTCCACGTTTCCTCTGTACTCCTCGTTCTTTTCCCTCCACATAAACTATAGGCTTATACCAAATATACAATAAAAAGACAACACATATTCAACCCTTCTAGCTATTCCTTCCCATCATAGTCAAGTTTCTGAAGAGTCATTTAAACCACTGGCCTTCAAAGTAGGGTACTGATCTTTATCTTGGTGGTTGCTCTAGGGGTTATAATTAGCCTCCTAATTTATCACAATCTACTTCAAATTCATACTGACTTGACTCTGGTAAAATGCAGCAACTTTATGCCAATGTAACTCTTATTTCCTCAGCCTTCCTTTATGTACTTATTACATCAATACATGTTAGAAATCCAGAAATAAAGTGCAATAATTACTTCTCTAAACCATTGTATGTCTTTTTAAGAAATTAAGAGAAGAAAAGGGGGAAAGTGTATTTACGTAGTCTTTTATTTCCTACATACTCATCTTTTCTGACTTTCTTCATTTCCTTCTGTGGACATGAGTTACCATTGGGTGTAATTTCCTTTCAGCCTGAGCACTTCCGTTAGGAATGTCTTGTATAGCAGGTCTGGTTATAAGAAATTCTCTCACTCTGGTTCTCTTACAATATCTTTATTTTGCCTTCATTTTTGAAGGATAGTTTTGGTAGATACAGAATTTATGATTCACAGTTTACTTCAGAATTTTAAATATGCTAATCTACTGCTTTCTGGCCTCTCCTTTTTTCTGATAAGAACTCAGCTATAAATCATATTGTTGTTACCCTGTATGTGATGAGTCATTTTTCTCTTGCTGCTCTCAAAATTCTCTTTTTCTTTTAGCAAATTGACAATGATGTGTCTAGTTGTAGATCTCTGTGTTTATCATAACTTAGATTCTTTGAGCTTCTTGAAAATCTAAATTAATGTTTTATGATACACTAAAGTATTTTTTCTGTCCCTTTCTCTTTCTCTTCTCCTTCTGGAATTCCCATTACAAATATGTTGGTATACTTGATAGTATACTTGCCTGACCTGTCTCTGATTTTTTTCCCCCCCAATTATTTTTTCTCTGTTCTTCAGATTGGATTGTTTTTATTGATATTTCTTCAAGTTTGCCGGTTCTTTCTTCTGCCATGTCAAATTTGCTACTGAATTCATTTAGTGATTTTTTTTTTTTTCATTTCGGTTATTCTACTTTTCAACTCCAGAATTTCCATTTTGCTCTTTTTATAGTTTCTATTTCCTAACTGATTCCCTATTTGTTAAGGCATTGTCATCATATTTCTATCAGTTATTTACACATGATTTCTTTGTCTGAACAAATTGTTTGAACTAATTTATAATAATTGCTATGAAGTTTTTGCTAAAATATCCAGAACCACTCAAAGAAAGTTTCTATTGATTACTTTTCTTACTGAGTATGGATCACATGTTCCTGGAATTTTTCTTTAACATACTATAGTGTTCTTTTTATAAAACTGAGTATCACAAATAATATATTTAAACAATTCTGGATTATGCTTTTTTTCTCCCTGAGGATGATTGTTGCTTTTCTCCTGTGTTTTCTTCTGTTTTTTACAAACTTTCTTGGAAATAATTTGAGAATCTGTATCCTTGTGGTATGTAGCCATTGATTACTCGGCTATATATTTCTTTTAATTCTCCCCCCCTCCCCGCCCCGATTCAAGCCGTTGTTCTCAGTCTAGTTGTGGAAGACACAGCTCCCTGGCCCACGCGGGTATTCTGAGCATTGCACTCCACCCGGCTGAGGCAGTTAATTGCTGGCCGTTGGTCAGCCATGCACAGCAGCTTATGCTAGCTGCCAGCCACTCACGCTGGCTGCCGGGCTCTCAGGGCAGCACACGGTATCCCACAGCAGCTCAGCTCCAGGTCGAGCCACTGTTCACAATCTTAGCTGTAGAGGGCGCAGCTCCCTGGCCCACGTGGGAATCGTACCAGTGACCTCGGCATTAGGAGCACGGTGCTCCAACCACAGGAGCCACCTGGCCGCCCCGTTTCTTTTCATTCTTATTTGTATTTTTTCACCTGGCTTCTCTGAGGTCATCCCTATGTCTACATCAATCAGTAGTCAAACCAAAAGACTTTTCACCCTCTGCTGACAAATCTGTCGGTAGGTTGAAGAGTGCATTCAAAGTTCAGAAAGTTTCAAAGTCAGCCTCAGATTTTACTCTTTGCTGGGTCCTCTCAAGATTTCCTAGTGGATGCCAGTCCCCCAGTAAGCCAGAGATGAATGGAGAACTGATTTTATTCTGTTGTGGTTCTCTCATTAACAGGATCTTCCTATTAAATTTCTTGCTACTCAACCATTCTGCTGCTTGTCCCTACCAAGACCGTAAGTTCTAGCTATCAAGGCTATAAGCCTTCCACATTCGTTTCCTAACAAACTTGCTACCAAACTGACAACATGACTAGGCATGGGTTTTTTGGTCTTCCCTTACAAATTTAGTAGGCTGCCTCTGGCCAACAAAGCTGCTGGTTTTAAGGCTAGCCAACCTTGATCACATTATACTTACCCTTGGGGAAGTGAGGGGAAGAGTGTAGGGGTTCCAGCAAAAATGCCAAAGACTCCCACTCTTCTCATCACAAATTGAAAGATTTTCAGGAATTAAAGCTTCTCAATTTGATATCTGCCATTGGTTCATTTTCAGAGCCCTAAATGGCTGTTTTTGACAATTTTGTCCATCTTATATTTGCTCTTTAGGAAAAAGATTTGCCAACTTCTTTACTCTGTTATTGCCAGAATTCCCATCACTTCTATTTATCTTATCGTGTATATATTTTAAAATGCAGTCAGTATATTATACATACATAACACTTGTTTATATACATATATTTGAATAAATTTGAGTGCACAGTTTAAAAGGTAGTATATTAATACATTATATGATCACGTTTAGAAAACACTGGTAAAACTTTCAATTTCCCCTTCCTCACTATGTACTCACACCTCACCCCACTGCATTCTGATTTCTGTTCTTGTTACATCAGTAAAACCGATCTCTTTAACAGCACTGAGAACATCTTTGTCACAAAGACAGAGGCCACCTTTCAGCCCTTATCACATTTGACTTTTCTATAGCTTTTAAAACTGCTCTTTTTTTGAAATTCCTATTTTCCTTGTTTTTTCTAATACCACAATCTTATTTCATCAACAGCAGCTTTTTCATATACTTCAGGGCCTTACTTTCAACTTAAATACTGACGGTACTAAGGGTTTCATCCTTACGCCTATCCTTTTCTGCATTACCCCATATTGATTACTAAGTACCATCTATCTGCTCATGGAAACAATATTCCTGGGCTCCATTTTATCTCTGATTTCCAGACTAAGATATCCAATCATTTAATGGACAATTTTCATCTAACTGGTGCCTCAAACTCAGTATTGTCTAAAACAACACAGTTCATCCAATTTGTTTTAGCCCTGGCATTCTCCATCTCAGTAAATGATACTACCACTCATACCAATAAGAGGGTCAGAGATCTAAAAATCGTCTTAATATCCTCCTACTCATTTTCCTTTACCTAGCACTGTGACTTTCAAAAAGTTTAGTAACCCATTGATATGCTTAATTAATCTAAAATTTTAGGAATATTGATGAATTCTTTTGCATAAGCAATGATGGAATAAAAAACCTTGAGGGGAGAAGATGGAGTCATTATTATATAAGTAGATGAAATGCTAATTTATAAATATTAGTTCTGTAATCAAGCAATTGTCTGTGCCTAAATCTCACGGTAATAATACTCTTCTAAGAAAATCTGTCTTACCCTTTCTTTCCATGGGTATTTAGTAACAGGAGGGTAAAAAATACTTCATATTAAGATTGTTTTGCTGCTATGTCCATGACCTAAATTTCCAAAACAGAAACTTGGCTTGTATTTGTAATAAAAAAAATCCTCCCAGAAACACTTAGCTGAAGTCCTTTTGTATTTGGAAGAACTGATTCTTCAACCCAGGGAACGGGAAAGAACATGTGCTCTGGAGTCAGAGTCCTTGCGTTAAATCTCAGCTCTATCACTGATTAATTATATGAACTGAGGCAAATTTTTTAGCTTCCTTGAACCTCAATTTTTTTGTAAAATGATGACAAAAATCTATATTACAAGATTACTGTGAAGGCACTACTTTACTTCAATACCTCATCATTCTCAAATATGATTGTACAGCTTCCTAACTAGTTTTGGTATATTCCATCCCAATTCTTCCTCATATGGCAATGCTTAAAGATAAAATTCAATTCTTTTACACAGTGGTTCACTCATTCATTCACTCATTCATTCAATAAACAGTTACTGATCATTTCCCTCAGTAAATATTTGAGTCTAACAGTATAAACTGGAGAGCAAGAAGAGACATAGGGATACAATGGTGAGCAAAAAGAAACATGACCACTAAACTTGCTGAGTTTGTTGTCTGGTGCAGACAGAAACCATCAAACAATTACAAAAATAAATGTAAAACTACAACTTATGTAAGTACTACTAAGAAAGGATATAGTGTAATGAGGATGTGATAGGGGATTTTTGAAGTCAGAACTCACACAAAGCCCTTTACTATTGAGCCTTTCCTATCTTACCAGCCTCATTTCCGGCCATTTTCTTACATGCAGCCTATATTTAAACCATACTAAACAACTTAAGAAATGTAAAATATCCCATGTTCTCATCCTGAAATCTTTTGAACGTGCTACAGCACACCTTGCTCCCACCTACTTACTTCCAGCAAATGTCCCAAGATTGCAGTTCTTGCGCTACACCTTTAAAGCCTTTACCACACGATGTTAATATTAATCACCTGATCAGGTTGGTGTCTGCCAGTTCTGCCACCTAGTAAGTGATTATCCCCCTTATAAATGATTACTATGTTATTGGAAGATATTCTGAGATTATGCCAAAATCCTGTCCTCATCTGTATTAGTTTCCTTGGGCTGCCAAAACAAATGGTCACAAAGTTGGTAGCTTTAAAAAACTGTAATTTATTCACTCAGTTCAGGAAGCAAGAAATCAGGTATAGGCAGGGCCCTGCTCTATCTGTAGGCTCTATGGGAGAATCTTTTCTATGCCTCTTTTCACTTTTGGTGGCTGCCATTTTTCCTTGACTTGTAGCTGCATCACTCCAATCTACTTTGTTCTTTCTCAAGACTGTTTTGGCTATTCTTGCAATTCCATATGTATTTTAGAATCAGTTTATTAATTTCTACAAAATGTCAGCTTAGATTCTGATGCTGATTGCATTGAATTTGTACATCAACTTGAGCAGTACTGCCATCTTATCAATGTTAACACTAAAATCTACAGATACGAGATGTTTTTCCAATGATTTAGATCCTCTTAAATTTCTTTCAACATTTTTTCGGACTTTTTTGTACTTTTCAGAGTATAAGATTTACACTTCTTTATTAAATTTATTCCTAAGTATTTTATTCTTTTTGATGCTATTGTAAACTGAATTGTTTTACATATTTCATTTTCAGATTGTTCACTGTTAGGAGTATAGAAATACAAGTAATTTGCATATATTGCTCTTGTACCCTGCCACCTTGCTAAAATCTTACATAGTTCTCATAGTTTTTTAGTGGATTCATTAGGATTTTCTATATATAAGATCATGCCATCTATGAACAGTTAATTTTACTTCTTCCTTTGCAATCTAGGTGCGTCTCCTTGCTGCCTAATTGCTGAGGCTAGGACCTCCAGTACAAAGTTTAAACAGAAGCCGAGAGAGATGAAATCTTTCTTATTCCTCGTCTGATGGGGAAAACATCTCGTCGTTCACCATTAAATATGAGGCTAGCTGTGGATTTTTCAGAGATCCTTTATTAGATTAAGGAAGTTTTCTTCTATTTCTAGTTTGTTAAATGTTTTTACCATTAAATGGTGTTGGAGTGTGACAAGTGATCTTTCTGCACCTATTGAGATGATCGTGACATTTGTTTTTTCTTTACTGATATGATGTATTACATTAATGGATTTTAGTTTGGTGAACCAACCTTGCAGTCCTAAGATAAATTCTGCTTGGTCATAGTGTACAATTATTTTTATATGTTGCTGGATTTCATTCATAAATGAATTTTGTTAAGAATTTTTGCATTCATAGTCATACAGATACTGGCCTGTAGTTTTTGTATGGTGTCTTCGTCTGGTATTGGTATTAGGTAATGCTGACCTCATAGAATTGGGAAGTGTTCCCTCCTCTTCTATTTTTTTAGGAGTTTGTGAAGAATTGATATTAGTTCTTTAATTTTTGGTAGAATTAAAGCAGTGATGCCATTTGGGTCTAACCTTTTCTTTATGGCAGTTTTTTTGATTGCTGCTTCAATCTCTTCACTTATCTATTCAGATTGTCTATTTTTTCTTGAGTCAGTTTCAATATTTTGTGTCTTTCTAGGAATTTGTCCATTTTATCTAAGTTAACCGATTTGTTTGTGTATACTTGTTCAGGTATTCCTTTATAATAATTTGTATTTCTTTAGGGTCAGTATTAATGTCCCCTTTTTCCTTTCTGACTCTAGTAATTTGAGCCTTTCTTTGTTCCTTGGTCCATCTAGCTAAAGATTTGTCAATTTTACTGAACTTTTCAAAGAACCACATTTTGGTTTCAATGATTTTTCTCTATTGTTTTTCTGTTCTCAATTTTACTAATTTCTGCTACAATATTTATTAATTTCCATCCTTCAGCTTGGTTTAGGTTTGGTTTGCTCTTCCTTTTCCAATGTCAAAGTAGTTGATCTTTCTTGTTATAGGCATTTTACAGCTATAAACTTCCCATAGGTTTTGATACGTTGTGTCTTTAGTTTCATTCATCTCAAAGTATTTTCTGAATTCACTTTGATTTCTTTTGACCCATTGCTTACTTTAAAGGTATTATTTAGTTTTCACATATTTATGAGTTCCCCAAATGTTTTCCTGTTATTCATTTCTAATTCCATTCTACAGTGGTTGCAAAATACATTTTATTTTTGTTAACTTTTAACACTTATGCAGGTTTGTTTTATGGCTTAGTAGTACATGGTCTTATCCTTGAGAATGTTCTGTGTGCACTTGAGAAGCATGTCTATTGTGTTGTTGAGTGCTCTATTGATGTCTATTATGTCCAGTTGATTTATAATGTTATTCAAGTCTTATTTTCCTTTTTGATCTTGCATTTAGTTTTTCTATCCAATATTGCAAATAGGGTATTGAAGCCTCCAACTATTATCTTTATTTCTCCCTTCATTTCTGTCAGTTTTTGTGTCATGTTTTGGTGCTCTATTATCAGACACATACGTTTATAACTGTTTCATTTTCCTACTGTATTGACCCTTTTATCATTATACAATGTCCCTCTTTATCCCTAGCAAGTAGAGAAAAGGTCTTTTTTGTTTTAAAGTTTATTCTGTCTGATATCAGCACAGCCAGTGCAGCTTTTGTTATGGCTGCTACTTGCATGATATATATGTTTTTCCATCCTTTTACAATTTCAGTCTATTTGTAGCTTTGAATTTAAATAACGTCTCCTGTGGACAACATACTGATGAATCATGTGTTTTTGTTTAGTCTAACAATCACTGCCTCTTTAGATTATTAGATCCATTTACACTTAATACTGATACAGTTGGAATTATGTCTACTATTTTCGTTTTTGTTTTCTATATATTTCATGCCTTTTTTTGTATAGCTCTATTTGTTTTACACCCTTCTATAGTATTTTTTAATAAACTTTACATCAATTAACGTTACAAACCCAACAACACACTGTTATAATTATTTCTTTACTATCTGTAGTGATTTCCTTGATCCAATGCAGTTTTTCTCACACATACCTCCTTTGTGCTGTTAGTGATAAGTACATTACACATACATTACATTACAGGCCTAACAATTCACTACGTATTATTTATATAATATATAATTTCATATAACTGATTTTTAAATAGGTTAAAAGAAGAAAGGAGAAAAGTATTGATCTCTTCTGTCTTTTATAATTACAATATTACCTTTATTGGTACTTCCTGTTTTTTGTGTGGACTTAAATTACCACCTTCAGGGTTTTCACCCTGAAGAACTTCCCTTAGTATTTCTTGTAAGGTGGGTCTGTCAGGACAGCAAATTCAGGTTTTGATTATCTGAAAAAGTATTTCACCTTCATTTTTGATGCAGGATTTTGGTTAATAGTTTGTTTTTGGGTTTTTTTGAGCACTTTAAAATGTCATACCATTGCCTTCTGGCCTCCATTGTTTCCGCTGGAAAATCCGCTGTTAATCTTACAGGGTTCCCTTTTAGTGACATATCATTTTTCTCTCCATGCTTTCAATAGTTTCTCCTTGTTTATAACTTTCACTATACGTACTATGATGTATAGGTTTGTGGGTCTCTTGGTGTTTAATCCTACTTAGATATTTTTGAGCTTCCTGGACCTACAGGTTTTTGTTTTTCAATAAATGTGTGAAGTTTACAGTCATTTCCTTGCATATTTTTTCCTGCTCCTTTTTCCTCTCTCCTCGGGTACTCCCAATATACATATGCTGTCACACTTGACAGTGTCCCACATTTCTCTGAGGCTCTATTCATTGTTATTAATTTGGTTTTCTCTCTAATCTTCACCTTGCATGTCTATTATCAAATTCACTTTTGCCAGTTCAAATCTACAGTAAGCCTCTTTAATGAATATTTTTATATCATTTATTTTACTTTTCAATTCCAAATTTCCATTTTATTCTTTTTTTAATAATTTCTATGTCTTCACTGATAGTCTCTATTTGGTATTATCATATCTTCATTTACTACTTTAATTGTGAGTTCCTTTGTTTCAGTGAATGTGTCATAATGGCTACTATAAAGTGTTTTTATGATAAATCTGATATCTGGTCTCTCTGACAGGCAGTTTCTGTGGCCTGCTTTTTTTCCAGTGTATGGGTCACACTTTCCTGTTTCTGTATATGCCTTGTAGTTTTTTTCTTATTGTTGGAAACTAGACATTTTAGATAATATGTTGGAGCACCTCTGGGTACTGGTATACTGCTACCCTTCTGGAGCATGTTATTGTTATTGCTTGTTTATTTGTTTAACGACTGGCTGAATGGTTTAAGTGAAGTTTATTCCCCCATACATAAGTGTTCAGCTTCCGATGCTGTTCCTCAAGGAGGCAGATTTGGTATATTTCACTTACCCTCAGATCACTGGATCACCAAAGTTTGGGTAGGGCTCTTTTCCAATCTTTCCTTGACCACACCCAGCTGTTAAACTCTAATAATTGCTGGCTGGTTGCTCTATTGTTTTCAACAATGCCCTGGGGCATAAATTGGTCTACAAACAATCCAATCAAATTCTGGTTCCTTTGAAGCAATAGTTTCTGAGATCAGTGTTTGATTTTTGTTCTGACTTCAGGAAATTTCTTGTGCATTATTCTCTGGTTCTCTCCAGCAAACTAGCTGGTCTACAGTTCAGCCTGTCTCTTGAATCTCCTCTTAAATGACTTTTACTACAACCTCTACTGTTCTTTAGGTGTCTTTAGATTTGAATTTCATTCTCTGTTGCAAATGAAGTTAGTTCCTTTGGGAAGAAATTAGGAGTTGTTTTATGGTATGTTTCTCCCTTTGGGCAAATTTCTGAGCCAGGGCTCTGAAGCTGGGTATGCAGACAATGGCAAAGTTCTTTCTGAGTGACACCCCCACTCTAGGAGCTAAGAACTCAGTGGAAGGAGAGGGGTTGCAGCCTGAGATCTTCCCAGCTTGCCTCTCTTGGGATGGAACCATCAACTTACAACCTGAGGCAAAAGTGATCTGAGCGCCAGTATTCTCAGCATGCCATACCCAAACTCCGTAAAGGGAGATGGGTGGAAGAAGGGAGTCCCCAGTCCTCAACTGCACTCACCCAGGACTTAGCAGTAGCAGCAGGTAGCTGGGGAAGAATGAGAAATGCTGATATCCGGTACCTCCGGGAAGAAAGCTGATAAGTTAGGGTGGTGGACTGTATTTAGACTACAGCAGTCCCGAGTGGAATCTCTACCTCACTGAGCGGGCAAGGGGGAAGGATGAAGCACTACTACTTTTAAAAGTCCAGACTCTCTCACTGCTTGTCAAATTTTTATAGATGTTTTTGAATAAATGTATATTTGCTGTTGACCCTTAGGACCATTTCCTGAAACTTTAAATGGCTGGGTATTTTTTTAAAAAAATCATTTTCACTGGGGAGTGGGTCAGTAGAGCTCCTCATGCTACCATGTTTCCCCGAAAATAAGACCTAGCCAGACAATCAGCTCTAACGCGTCTTTTGGAGCAAAAATTAATATAAGACCCAGTCTTATTTTACTATAAGACCGGGTACAATATAATATAATATATAATATAATATCGGGTTTTATATTAATTTTTGCTCCAAAAGACGCGTTAGAGCTGATTGTCCGGCTAGGTCTTATTTTCGGGGAAACAAGGTATTCTGCCAGAAGTTGATCTCCCGTTTGTTCTTTAACATGGAGGTGAAGAAAGCAAACTGCTAGGGCTCTATATATATTATCTCATTTAAGCTTTGCAACTGTGCAGCAGCTATTACAGATCTTACTTTTACAGACCATTATACTGAGTCCCAGAATCTAGTAACTTGCTCCAAGTAAAGCAGCAAAAGGTAGCAAAGATCTGATTCAAAAGCAAATCTGTCTCCAACACTCAGATTCCTAATTAAGCCCATTCTTTCACCCTTTATACAGATACTTTTAAAAATCGGAACTCGTGAGACAGTTATAGCCCTACGGCAGTCACAGTGACTTCTTAGGTAATACATCATTCTCTTCCTCATCTAGATCTTTTTAAATAATACTATAAAAAGTACTATTCTGTTTCCTCAAGCCTTGAGCTACATTCCCACAAAGAATCTATGACTAGGGAATTGTTATCTTTTCTGTACTTTTAAAAATCTGTTTACCTAAAAAGCAAAGTGGATCTGATGTGTATTATATTTGCTTTTTATTATTATTATGAACATTAAGATGACACGGCCTGTTTTCTTCCAAGATTAACATTGTGCATAATTACATATACAAAGCCAATTAAAATTATTATTAAGAAATAATGATGGGCGCGGCCAGTTAGCTCAGTTGGTTAGAGCGTGGTGCTAATAACACCAAGGTTGCCGGTTCGATTCCCACATGGGCCACTGTGAGCTGTGCGCTCCTTAAAAAAAAAAAAAGGAAAGAAAAAAGAAATAACAACACCTCTTTTAAAAAGGCTCAAACTTATCCTGAAGATTCTTAGATACAAAATGGTAAGATTTTGGGAGAATGTTTAACATACCAAAAAATCCAGTCACAACTGACCAATCCTTAATAAAAGATTCCACTTTAAAAGCAATTTCATGCCTGTAAATATATTTTAAATTAGTAAGTGCCAATATTTAAAAAATAGAAAAACTCATTACCACTCATATTTAAACCAAAACAAAACCCCCAAAATAAGCTACATAAATCTAAAGAATATAAGAACATTTCCCTGTAGCTACTTGCCAAAAGGAAAACAAAATTAAAAATAAAAAGACAAATTGAAAAATAAATTATTATTTTTTAAAAATGAAAAGACATGACAATCTAGATTTGAAAGTTTAGCCTTTACCTCTACTTGGCTCCACTTATTACTGTTACAAAAAAAAAGGGGGGGGGAGCAGTTTTTACTACCTGAAAAAGTCAGATTTCCTGGTAATAAATTCTCCTGTTTAATTCTGATGTTGTGTTCGAGAAAAAAAAAAAAGCTACGGAAAACAGAACCTCCAAAGTTACAAGAATCATCAAGGGAACCGTGAACACATGGTAAGGAATATAGTTACATGTTCTATTTAAACAAAGTTTAAAGAATGCATTAGGGTGAGACTGTTCCAAGTGGCTCTTTCTCACACAACAGAGGCCCACACACTTGTGGGAGTTCTGTCACACTTGGTAACCCCAGTTAGAGTCTGGCAATCAGACAGACCCTCAGTCACATATTCAGAAGGGATGTTTGTTCTTGGAGATCTTTAATCTCAACTGTTAACACCTGACTGAAATAAACAAAACACCTTTGCTAAGGAAATGAAGATGATGAAGAGATTTAAATAGGTGAGTCAAAAATAATTAAAATTACTTTGTTGATAGAAAATGACAGCCCTGAAGGACAGCATCAAGTGACAGCTGCTCAAGTGACAAAGGCATCGAACAGCTATTTTAGGTTTGCCATAGCGTGCTCAATAGCTGTTTAAAGAATGCAATAAATGTACTTACCAAATATTTCCCCTCCACTAGCATATTCTGTCACCAGATAAATCATCCGTTCTGTCTCCATAACCTGGTGCAAAGGCAGGAAAGTGACAGACTGTGACACAAATGACAGGCTCACATCATAGGAAGAGAAACTAATGACTCTTCTTGAAATATTAATAACCATTACTGCTTAAAGGAAACTTAAAACATTGGTGGGAGGGGATAGATACAAATGTTATTAAGATGAAAGGGGGAAAATAGGTATTCATCCGAGTTCTTAAAAGTAGGAAGTATTTACTGCTTGAGAGAAACAGTCCTTTTGTTGTTCCACGAAAACTCTGCACTCTCAAGTTCCACAAAACTGAGAATCAAGAATCTGCCAAGAACCAAAAAGTTCACATTTAACATTGATCACCTGAAGCTGAAAGTGTCCCCTCAAAACCTCCAACCAAAAAAAAAAAGCCATAGGGAAAAAAATGGGAATCACTCAAAAACAGCACAGAAATCAAATAATATATAAACTACTCATTTGTAGTTTGTCTTGGTCTCTATTTTGCTAATACTATATATTTCATATATAATTTTTATATATAATAAGTATATTTAATATATTATAATTGTAATTACATAAACATATAATTACGTAAACATAATTATTATATATAATAAAAATATATTTTGCTAATATTTAGCACTTTTTTTATTAGTTGTAGTGTGTCAGTCCTTTTTTCCTTTCTACCTTTTTCATTCAGTCCTTTCTTCCTTTTTATCTTTTTCATTAAATATTTTTAAAGTAATATGAGTATATACGCTCATTATAAACATTTTAAATACCTAGTATATGAACAAAAGACCAAAGGTTTTCCTCTTCCCAACCCCCTCTGTTTTATTCCCAGAGGAAACACTGTTAATAGCTTATTCTGTATCATTCTAGGACAGTGCTGTCCAATAGAAATATAATGAGCCTCATACATGATTTTAACTTTTCTAGTAGCCACATTAAAAAGTTAAAAAAAGTCAAATTAATATTAATAAAAAATTTTATTTATCCCCATGTCCAAAATATTATTTCAAAGTAGTTTAAATTGTAAACTGCTTCAGTTTTTACATTCAAATTAATTTAAATAAAATTAAAACTTCAGTTCCTCATTCACTCCAGCCATATTTTAATATGAATAACCAGCCATGTGTGGCTAGTGGTGATCATATTAGGCAATATAGCTCTAGACTTTCACTACACTCACAGCTAATTATTTTAAGTTATTTCCCAGTTTCTTTATCTTTAACATCTTTACACATTAATACCATATAACAATACTATGTATTATGTTATAATAGTAATCTATCTCTTCTTTTCAATGGTTTCATGGTACTCCATTATATAAGTGCACATTAATTTCCCAATCTAATAATTGTATCATTCTTTTTTACTCTTTGATTTTTAAAAACTCTACATATACTGGTGATATTAACCCATTATTTGTTATATGTATTGCTTCCATGCTCTCTCTATATGTTGATTTATATAACAAAAAGTGCTCTAAATATATGCATGTTCAGAAAAAATATAAAAGAAAAAACAAATGTGATACTGTATATGTACACTTTGGTACCCCCAGGCCTTTCACTGATTGAAATATTCTTTTATTATTAAATTTTTCAGGAGTTCAAAAACTTTTCTATATAGTTTCCTGTATTTGGCTCATTCTATAAACCTGAGGAGACTGAAGCTTTGGCAAATGACCTGAAAATTACCTGATATTATATGAAGACAATCTGACAGCCATTCACCTTAGCAGCTTAGAATCTCCAATTAACAATACCAGCTGCCAGAGAGCAAAATTAAAGCTTAAAAGAGGGCATTGTTCAAAGCCAGGGCTTTAAGTATGGAAATTCTTACAGGCTAATGAAATTTTGGGAAAGTAAGGTAAACTTGCAGAATTCAGTTATTATGTTAATACCTATAAGTTAACTTCTTGAGAAAGGTCAGCCTAAGAAGCCATACAATTATTTAAAGATGATTTATTTTAAAAAGTGAGATCAAGAAGTTTACTCAGTCTATAAGGATAGGAAGGAAGCAAAGGTGAGACACCTCTGAGTTGCAGATACAGGTCTTGAGGCAACATCAGAAAGCTTTCAGAGGTTTGCTTCTGGGGCACAATGTGGGTGCGGTTCAACACAATTTAGTCTGATAAATTTCAACAAGTCTGCTCCTGCTGATCTAATTCATTTCATTTTGTGAGCAGCTGATGCCAGAGTTGAGCCCTAAGGCTGTAGCCTTAACCACACATACTAATATCATGACATGCTTTCTTTTCCATAAAACTGAATGACTATGAGAGCTTGCCTGTTGTGCCCTGGATGTGCTTTCTCCACGTCTGGGCTAGTAACTATTTACTGCAGACTAACAGCAGCACATGAACAGAGTGGGTGACCACTTCCTGCAGATCTAGGTGATAGCTGTTCTGGTAGAAAGCAATGAGTAAGACTGGCTCTATGCAGACGCACAGCTTGTGGCTGCCAACACAGTGCAATTTGAGAAGCACCCCCAAAGCCCCACCTCTCCCAAAATATCTCTTCCACCACCATGGCAAGATCCTCCCCTCCTTTCTGGCTTGAAATTCCAGCCATTAGATTTACTGCTTTTGCAGTAAGGCTAGGGAATCATGTTTGATTATGGCATGGAATACGCATGTTTCTTGTAAAGGTAAGAAAACTAGATTAGAAACCTCTTCCATTACACAAACTGAAATCTCTTGGCTATCAAAATAATCAAATGCTACCTTGGAAAACTGAAAACTAAGTCAGGACAGGACCCTACTAGAATAGAAAGGAGGTAGGTTCTGACTGATGCAAGAGGCCATCTTAAAATGTCCTTTGCCATCATAATTCATAATGTTATCACAGAAATTAGTATTTAAATAATGTTATGTTTGTCTCTAGCTTTTCATCTCTCAAAATCCTATACCTTTTGAGTTTCGCATTCTGTTTTAAGACTCTGACCTAAATAAATAAGTTCTCATCATCTTCCGAATATTCTTTTTGTGTTAATTCTCGCTAAGAATGGCATCAGAGTTTTAAAAAACACATTAGAAACATCTATGTGGGTAAGGTAAACCTTAGTGATAAATAGCCAGAGTAAACATGAGTACTGAGTTGGGGGAATACAGGGGTGGGGGAAACAGTAGAGTGAACATATGAACACAGAAATAAAACAAAGTTGCAGATGTTCACCCACCCACCTTTCCTCAAAGGCTGTTTTCTTGTTGCCACACACTACACCAGTGGTGACCCTACCTGGTAAAGCCTGATGATATGCGGGTGGCAAAGCATCTTCATAATTTGAACTTCCCGGAAAATCTTCTTCAAGTTCTCTTCGTCAAGCTGGGTCTTGTCTATGATCTTAATAGCAACCTGGTAACACAGGAAGAAAAATTACTCTGATGCATTATTAAAAGCAGTTTACTAAGGAAAATAAAATCCACTTTAAGACATTATATTTCACAAAATACAAGCTGCCAGTATTTTATTTACAGAATGTCAATGAAGAAAATGAATATACCCTTTTTAAAAAACAGGAAATGGAATTTTAGCAAGTTGGTCTCAAAGGAACAGACTCTAAAAGCTAGTGGGTCTTCTGCCATTTCTTAAATTTACTCCTACAGTAAAACCCCACGACAAAATACTTCATTGCTCCACAGATGTGGTTACAATCTGGGCAGATCAAGTTTTGGTGCAAAGAACGGTATGTAGGACCTCTGATTAAGACAAGAAAGAAGCTTAGGCCGGCCCGGTGGCTCAGGCGGTTGGAGCTCCGTGCTCCTAACTCCAAAGGCTGCCAGTTCAATTCCCACATGAGCCAGTGCGCGCTCAACCACAAGGTTGCCGGTTCAACTCCTTGAGTCCCACAAGGGATGCTGGGCTGCGCCCCCTGCAACTAAGATTGAACACGGCACCTTGAGCTGAGCTGCCTTCTGGATGGCTCAGTT
Organism: Rhinolophus sinicus; assembly: GCF_036562045.2. Lineage (NCBI taxonomy): Eukaryota > Metazoa > Chordata > Mammalia > Chiroptera > Rhinolophidae > Rhinolophus > Rhinolophus sinicus. The sequence goes on along the minus strand of NC_133756.1, from coordinate 82,819,197 downwards.
GGTTGGAGCGTGTCCTCTCAACCACAAGGTTGCCAGTTCGATTCCTTGACACCCGCAAGGGATGGTAGGCAGCGCCCCCTGCAACTAGCAACGGCAACTGGACCTGGAGCTGAGCTGCACCCTCCACAACTAAGACTGAAAGGACAACAACTTGAAGCTGAACGGCACCCTCCACAACTAAGATTGAAAGGACAACAACTTGACTTGAAAAAAAGTCCTGGAAGTACACATTGTTCCCCAATAAAGTCCTGTTCCCTTTCCCCAATAAAAATCTTAAAAAAAGAAAAAAAGAGACAAGAAGATTATATTGTAAGTACATGATGACTTGGTAAAGTTCAACCAGAAATTCCAAAGGTGCATCCCACATCTCACCAGGGGCTTGTATAACTAACTCAGTAATGGTGGTGGTGGTGGCGGTGGCGGCAGCAGCAGTTACCAGGTACTGAACATTTACTGTGTTAGGCATAATTCTTAGTGCTTTGCAAGTATTAACTCATTTAAACCTCACAATACCCCCATATTATTATTAACCTTGTTCTATAAATATAGAGACTGAGACACAGATTAAGAAATTTACCCAAGATAAAGTAACTTACATTTGCATGTAGCAGATCCAGGATTAAAGCTCAGGAGGCTTGCTTTAGAGTCAAATTCTTAATGCTACAGCTATAAAAATCTGAAGGTCTTTCTGTACGGTATATACACAGCTACAGCATAAAACATCTTTTCATTTTGCTCACTGTTCTTAAGATACCCAACAACACATATATTTTAAAACAGAATGAAAGATGAAGGACTTTTTAAAAAATCTACTAAATCTAAACTTCCTCTTTATTTTTAGTGAAATACTCAAAGTATTGTGGTGCCCCAAAACATTTCTATATGTCAGTTTCAATTAATCAATATGTAATCAACGAATATTAGCTAGATGAAGGAGCAGGACTAGATAAATTCTAGCCACTTTCAATTTTAAAAACTCTGATTCTATACGCTGGAAGAGGTAAAGAAAGCTTATTGAAGAAAGAAAGAAAAACCAGGAAAGCAAAATGTGATAAATAAAGCCCAGAGAAATAAAGACTGTGGAGCTACACACAGCAGATGATTCAAATGTATGATGACCAGCATAAAAGTAATTTAGTTTGTAGTTATTTCAGATGTTAGAATGAGGACTAATGGGAGACAGGGACAAGGACACACATCTCAGCTCCCTTCAAAGAGCATCTAAGCCCTGCCTAAAGACGGAATGCGATAAAATGAGCGGGGTGTAGCTTGCGCTACAAAGATTCCTCAGACACAGCCTTCACTCCAAGGAGCTCACAATACAGTAGGGGAAGAAATATGTGAAACAGACAACAGGACAGTGTTGGAAATACAATCAATAAAGCTCTGTACAGGTAAAATGGTAGAACAGAGGACAGAGTATGATCTTCACCTGGGGGGAAAAGTAGACATGGGGGAAAACTTCACAAAGGTCTAACTTGAGAAGAGAAAGAATTGGAATAGGCAGGAAAGAGGGTAGAAAATTTTATGAGAATAGCAGGATCATTAACAAATCTCACCAGCTGTTTGCTCGCCTATAAAAAGTCTTGAACCCTGTGACCCCTGACCACTCCTATTTGTACTTCTCCTCATCCCTGTGCCAAATCACATACAAGACTTTTAACTCTGGCAATTGGTCTGGCATCTGCACCTGGTTCTCTAAGAAGAGTCCCCAAAACAAACAAACAAACAAATCACAATCACAGTATATAATGTCCTTTCAGAGAATAGATATCTGGTTCTTAATAGTAGTTAATTATTTATAAAATCTTACACATGAATAGCTTATTATAGTTTACAGAGTACTTTTGTATATCTAACAAGCTTAGAAACTTGCAGACATATGCCCGTAGCAGAGCATTTCCCAACTGGTGTGCTGGAAATAGGTTACAGGTGTACCCAAGGCTGTGGGGTAGGTGACAGTGGATTACCTCCGGTCTCAAGGAACCTCATTTGTTAACCCCAGAGAAAATAGGATCATTTTCTATGTGTGCCACTATGCACAAAAGGTTGGGAAGCACTATAGGATTTGTTGATCAACTGTCCAACGATTGGGCCTGAAACCCCCTATCCTGCTCATGCGGATGGCACAGAAGAAGTAACGGGTTGTGGGGTGGAGGAATGAGGGCTTGCAATGCATTTGACCAGAGTTTTGCACTTTTCCACCCCCAAGAGAGTTTGAGTCGCACTGTAATTGGGAGGGTCATACAGTGGGGCCTCCTGAGTCACAGTGGACTCATTCTGAATTTCATGTGCATTCTGAAGCAACAGGACTTTCATAAAGGTAAAGAGAAAAACAAACCTAATTACCTATGAGAACAAAGTTGGCTATTAAGATCTTATAACATATATTATATACTTAATAAATATTTTCAATTTAATAAAGATAGTGGTCTAGTATCTAGAATGAAGTTTTACATTTCATAACAAGTATATCTAACATCACATAAAGGGAACATGGTTCTACATACTGAAATGTATCTTTTCAGGGAAAACTGTATTAAGTATAATCTGTTCTTAGAAGGTGGACACAGAAAGGTTTTATAAACATCAAATTCCTGTGTACTCTTCAGTGAGATTCAAGATTCCACAAGACACGGAGAAGTGAAGCTCTGCCCAGCAGCTCAACATAGTGTCAAAAGGAAGGACTCTGGTGTCCAGCTGCCTGAGTTCAAAATCTTAGAATTGTCTCTTAATGTATAACCCTGAGCAAATTATTTAATTTTTCTAAGGCTCCTCATCTGTAAAATGTGGGCAACAAGGGAACTTACATTGAAGGTTGCTGAGGAGTAACTAAGCACGCAGCCTGCTCAGTATAATGCCTGGCATGTGGCAGACACACAATAGACATGCATTACAGGACTGCTATTATTTACTTGACTTTTCTAGAATCAAGCCTTGAACTTCAGGCATTCCTTGGTGAGGATTAGATTTGCGTCACTAAGCAACATAATCCAGTACCTGAGACACATCAATTCCTGAACTCAGGCGTGGAGTTGGAGGGACAAGAAGCAAAATAGCTAACAATCTGTGGGCAGCATTCAGAACCAACCAGCTGCTTCCAGCTGATGTGGAAGAACATGGAAGGAATGGAGCTGGGAAAAAATGCATTCAATTTAGGAAAGTCAAACTGGGCCACAGGCTGGAACCCACAGCAACACCTGATCCTGAGGACTGTGCCAGAGACACAGTGGTCTGCTTCTTCATGGCAGGCCAGGCTCCCTTCCAGCCATAGGAACTAGCGAACACCAGAAAGGAGGACACTTTAGTGCCACTTGGCACATGTGCCTGTTAGAGCGACTTAACAGAGAAAGCAACTTCTGAAAGCTCAGCTCCTACTTTGGCTGCAAACTGAAAAGTGGAGGTATCTAAAAAGCAGAAAAACACCAATGAAACAGAAAGACTACCAAGTCAGACAGATGGCAAGCTGGTATGATTATTTTGAGAATAACTGTAGAGATCAAAGGATCATGAATTTTTATTGCTACAGATTATCAGAGGATACATCATAAAGGTTTTTAGCTTACACACCAGTCGCTTGAAAATTAAATGTATCCATAGCAAAAGGTAAATTGGTAGGTAAATAGAAGATAAACTCTCAAACAATGTATTTGGATTGGTGTTGAAAATCTATTAATCACATATTTGCACTTCACATATGAAAAGCATAACAAGGAAACACCCAACACATCACCAAAAGACCATACACGTATATTCCTCAAGTTTGCCCGTTCGACCAGTACATAGAATTCTTTTATCTTGCAAAGAGCATGACTAGTGAATTGACACTAATATTAATTAAACATGGCATGTATCAAATACGCTGCTAAACAGCTACAGATTGTGGGAATCCTTAAGAATTTCCCTACCCAAGATATTTCCATTCAACAAACTCTCCTTTTAAAATTGGCATGGGGAAAAATAAATAAATAAAGTCAGATTATGCCAAATTTAAAGTCACAGTTCTTTATTATTCATTCTACAAGGGGGAAAAAAATGACCATTTCCCCCTTACTTCCAAGCATAGTTCCTTTAACTCTTACTTCATTTTTGCAAGCACAGTAATGCTCAGAGGGAATGAAGTTGAAAAAAAAAATAGTGGTTTGTGGGGACAGAGTCCCAGAGAGCAGTTTCCAGGCTCTCGGCCTCACGTGGAAAGGTGCTGGCTCGGGTAGTAGATGGCCGGCAGCTGTGGCTAATTGACCATCAGCTGTAACCAGTTAGCCAATTAGCCCCTGATATAACTGCTGCGGCTGCGCTAGTTGGTGAGTTGAGTCCGTGACTCGAGCCGGGTCAGTCAGGTCGGTGGGTTGGCAGGCAGAGAAGCAGACAGCAGGTTGCAGGTCGTGTGACTCCAGCCTCCAGTGAGACTATAGTGCCGCCAGTGAGACTATAGTGGTATGACTCCCCTACCTATGGCTCCGTGGGTGTTCCTTTATGGCCTAGCCATATCCTGCGTTCTTATGTGGGGAGCGGGACTAGAGACCCCGCAGGCCGCCCCGCACCCCAAATGGCACAGCGAGCAGGGTATGGCACTGGCCAAAGATCTCCGAGGGATGGTAGAGCAGTTTCTGCGTGTGAAAACGCAGTCTTGGGAAGCCCGTGAGGAGCAGCACCAGAGATGGGAAGCGCAGTCTGCCTGGAAGAGATGTGACCCCTCGGTGAATTGGTGGTCCTCTCGAGCCTCCAGATGGCATGCCACCCTGTTGGCCATAGCAGGCATCACCAGCTTTTTGGTAGGCTGCTGCTGCTGTAGGCTCCAAGGGTTTGTGGACATCTTACACCAAGGCCTCCACCCAATCAGACACCTGACACAGTGAGCAGGATTCCCACCAGGTAGGAATGGAGTCTGACTCTGGGCAGGAGGACGTGTGGCCACCACACAGTGTGTCGTGTCCAGTGGCCACTGTTCTCAGGAATTGGACCACCAAGGAGGGGTGGGAGGACATGGACGGCTCTCCGGCCAGTGTGGAGAGGGCCCTGCAGGCTCTGGCTGAGCGGTTGCCGGAGGAGGCGAAGGGTATAGCCGGCCACGTGGGCTGGATGTTCCTCACAGCCTTGAGTCTCAACACGGAAAATGCGCTTAATGAAATGGCCCAGGTGCCGGACCAGGTGTCCCGGTTGGAAGCGCTGGAAGCTCGGGTCCACCTGTTAGAAGAGGGGCCCCACAGTGGAGACTCTGAGGTAGAGGCGGAGGAAGCGAGTAGAGACAATGTAGCTCCCAACCCCCAAGCCCGGCCAATCTTGAAGCAAAAGGGGCCAGATGACAAGCGTTTTACAGCCAGCATGAGAGATCTGGTTGTGGATACTGCACCTGCAAGTGCTTTTGGATCCTTGGTTGCCATTCTTACGCCCCATGTGGGGCGACGGATCCATGAAGTTACAACTGCCATGGCCACCCTAGGGGATGTTGAAAGCCGGAGGCGACGGAAATTAAGATAGGAGGTCCGTGAAGTTGAGACCTGGAAGCCCAAATCAAAAGTAAAGGGGCGAGGTCACGGGCCTCAGAGGGTAGCACGCGCACAGATGTGGGGTGATCTCCTGGCAGCAGGGGTCAATCAGGAAAAAATAGACTGACAACTCAATGCACTCTTGTTGGAAATTTGGAAACAGTTGTGTCCGGAACAGCAATTCTGGAGAAGCCTAAAGGAGAAGTCTGGGAAAGTGCGACCCGAGTCCCTCCAGGACTTCATGTGGCCGCTTGAAGCCGACTCCTTTCAGCTTGATTAGGGGTGGGGCCAAGATACCTGGTCAGAGGGGACGAGCAGGGACCGGAGGCCCCACGTGGAACTGTCCCTACATCGGTCTCCTTCTAAAGTGCAGAGGGTTTTGGCCCTAGTTGACACTGGCACAGACTGCAGTCTTGTCTATGGAAACCCAGAACTGTTCCCCAGACCAGCAATCTGCATTGATGGCTATGTGGGAAAGACTGTGACTGTAAAAGCTGTTTTCTTACCACTGGGTATAGGAAGGCTTCCCCCTCATACCTACAAGGTTTATGTCTCCCCCGTTCCGGAGTATATTCTAGGGGTGGACGTGCTACATGACCTCAGCTTACAGACATCGGTAGGAGAGTTCCGTCTCTGGATCCAGGTGGTAAAAGCGGTGACACACGGGCATGCTCACCACCCTCCCCAAGTGTTGCCACAGCCCTGGTGCGTGGTTACAGTGCGACAGTACTGCCTGCCAGGAGGGCAGGAGGAGACAGGTGGTACCCTAAGAAGTCCAGGAAGTCTGGCTGTGCCCAGAAGGCCTGGTGGTGCCTTTAGAAACCCTGGCTGTGTCCAGGATACTGCATTCACCTCCAGGCTCCTCGCACAGGGACCATCACAGAAGACGTCTGTCGCGTAGATTGTGAGGCGAGAGCCTGTAGGGGTGGAGTGTGGGGATGGAGCCCCAAAGAGCAGTTTCCAGGCTCTCGGTCTCATGTGGAAAGGTGCTGACTCGGGTAGTAGATGGCCGTCAGCTGTGGCTAATTGACCATCAGCTGTAGCCAGTTAGCCAATTAGCCCCTGATATAACTGCCGCGGCTGCGCTGGGGAGTCGAGAGAGGCAATCGAGTTAAGTCGGCCGGTTGGCAGTCAGAGAAGCAGACAGCAGGTTGCAAGTCATGTGGCTCCAGCCTCCAGGGAGACTATAGTGGCATGACTCCTCTACCTATGGCTCCGTGGGTGTCCCTTTTTGGCCTAGCCTCATCCTGCATTCTTATGTGGGGAGCGGGAGCTGAGACCCAGCAGGCCGCCTCGCATGACAAATGGCGCAGCAAGTGGGGTCTCCCACACAACAGGTTTCTTCACAATGGGCAATAATTCACTTGCATATCCTGACATCACATTCACAGGCAAGACAAGGTAGAAAAAAACCAATGAGCCACGGAAAATTTCAGTGTTAAGATCAAAACAAGCCACGCTTCCTCCTCACCCATCGGAAACAAGTAGGTCTCTTAATTCTGGAACATGCTATGACAAAAGGACAGTACCACTTAGGGAGAAAATGCAAAGACTACAAGTGCTAAAATTCCTCCAAAAAGAAGAAGAGCACTCCTTTAAAGAAGTATGCAGATGTATGCGCAATAATTCCACAGAACACAGTACACAGGCTGAATGATTTTAAGAAGGGAAGATAAAAAATCATGACCATGGGGAGAAAAGTTCATTTTTCAATATTCTTTTAAGGAAAGAAGCCGTACTTCTCATTGAAATGTCTTAAAACTTAGGCAGATATCAAACGTTTTACCATTGTAAATTATTTTCAATGGAGTTGTTTTTACATTAATTTCTGTACCTAAATTTTTATTCTCTATTTCTATGACAAAGTATATCTACTCTAGATCATTCCTGGCTGAGATCTAGGATCACTTTATGGTCTACCTCTGTGCTGTTCAATACAGTAGGCACACATGTGACTATGAAGCCCTTAAAATTGGATAGTCCAAATTAATGGGCTATAAATGTAAAATACACACCAAATTTCAAAGCCTTAATATCAAAAAGAGAATGTAAACTATATCACTGATAAATTTTATATTGATTACATGTAGAAATAATATTTTAGGCTAAATAAAATATATTATTAAAACTAATTTCAATAAAAAGGTAACGTATGAAATGGCAGAAAATAGTTGCAAACCACATGTCTGATAAGGGGTTAATATCCAAAATATACAAAGAATTCATACAATTCAAGAGCAAAATAAAAATAAAAATAACCCAATTTACAAATGGGTAAAGGACCTAAATAGACATTTTTCTAAGGAAGACGTACAAATGGCCAACAAGTACACGAAAAGGGGCTCAACATCATTAATCATCAGGGAAATGCCAATCAAAACCATAATGAGATACCACTTCACACCTGTTAGAATGTCTATTATTAAAAAAAAGAGAGCGAGAGAGAGAGAAAACAAACACTGGCAAGGAAATGGAGAAAAGGGAACCCCTATACACTGCTGGTGGGAATATAAACTGGTACAGTCACTACGGAAAACAGTATGGTGGTTCCTGAAGGAATTAAAAATAGAACTACCATATGATCTAGCAATCCATATATATACACCCAGATGTATACACTTCTGGGTATTTACCCAAAGCAAACTAATCATTATCTCAAGGAGATATCTGTACTTCCATGTTTGTAGCAGCATTATTCACAATAGCCAAGGTATGGGAACAACCTAAGTGTCTGTCAACAGATGACTGGATAAAGAAAATGTGATAACCATGTTTCCCTAAAAATAAGACCTCGCCGGACCATCAGCTCTAATGCATCTTTTAGAGCAAAAATTAATATAAGACCTGGTATTATATATTATATTTATATTATTCATATCATATCATATCATATCATAGACCTGGTCTTAAATTATATTAAAGTAAGACTGGATCTTATATTAATTTTTGTTCCAAAAGATGCATTAGAACTGATGGTCTGGCGAGGTCTTATTTTGGGGGAAACACGGTATATAGATACCCACATGAATATTATTCAGCCTTAAAAAAGAAGGAAATCCTGTCATTTTCAACATGAATGAACCTGGAGGGCATTATGCTAACTGAAATAAGCAAGACAGAGAAAGACAAGAAATATACCACATGGTATCACTTATATTTGGAATCTTAAAAAAAAGGGGGGCGGAGAGAAAGAAGGAAAGTCAAACTCAGAAACAGAAAGTAGGTAAGTGGTTGCCAGGGGCTGGGAGGTGGGGGAAATAGGGAGAGGTTGGTTAAAGTGTACAAACTTTCAGTTATAAGATGAATAAGGTCTAAAGAGCTAAGGTAAAACATGGTGACTATAGTTGGTTAACACTGTATTGTGTAATTGAAATTTGCTAACAGATTTCCTCACCAAATGTCCTCACCAAAAACAAAACAAAAACAGAAAAGGCAAATATGTGAAGTTATAGATGTGTTAGCTTGAGGGGGGAATCCTTTCAGTGTATACATGTATCAAATCATCACATTATACACTTTAAATATAAATTTTATTTGTCAATTATGCCTCAGTAAAGCTGGGGAAAAAACAAATAATTTCCTGTTTCTTTTTACTTTTTAAAATAAGATTTTAATTTATGGATGTGGCCCTCAATTTTAGGACAGCGCTGGTTTAGATAATGTCAACAAGCTACCAGTTGAAGCAGGTATTCCATGAAAATGATTTCTGAAATACTTGACTAAATATTGAGAATTGCCAGTTACCTATCTTGAAGAAATTTGGCAGGTTGCAAGGCACGCAATGCTCAAACATCTACTTGGAAGAGAATCTTACGGTCTCAAAAGTTGCATTTCAAGAACTCAATTTAATTCCATTAAAAAATGTTTATTGGACAACTGGTTGGCTTAACAGGGCAGTGTCCTTTTACTCACTAGCAGCTACTCTCGACAGGGGTCCCGTGAGAGAATTAAGTTTAACTCTTAAGACAACAGTTCTCCAATTCTTTGGTCTCACGACAGCTTCTCTTAAAAATTGAGAACCTTCAAAGAAGTTTTATTTATATGGGTAATGTCTATCAATATTTAGAAATTGGATTAAAAGCAGAAATAGAAACAATTTTTAAAATATAACAATAAACATACAATTCATCAGCCATCAGAGTCATTATATCATCATACATCATGTAGTCTCTCAAAATCTCCACTATTCAACTGAAAGAATGAGATGATAACTGAAAATAATGTTTGAATATTTATGTAAATAATTTTGACCTTAGGGACTCTCACTGAAGAAGTTTTGAAGATTCTGGGGTACATCTGGAGAAAACTCTGAGGACAACTGCTCTAAGGCATCATTATATGTAATGAATTAACTTCTCTCCTATATATCTAGAATGCTACCATCTTTGGGAAAACTGCGAAAATAGTCAAATTCTTTTCTGTAGGACTTAATTCTTCCTATAGGGTTTAATTCATTCCCAGTTGAGCATGGCTTCTAGAAAAAAAATCTAAATGCCTTTGTAATCAGCCTTGATGAAAAAACTTGTTTCTTTTAAACGTACTAGAAAATAGAATTGTCATCAGAAAATAGGTTTAAAGAAACCCCAAACCACCACAAACTACAGAAGCTAGACTCTAAGGCTAAATCTGTCAGGCACTACATGGCCATGTGTGAGGACAGAGTCCCAGAGAGCAGTTTCCAGGCTCTCGGCCTCATGTGGAAAGGTGCTGGCTCGGGTAGTAGATGGCCCTCGGCTGTGGCTAGTTGACGGTCAGCTGTAGCCGGTTAGCCAATTGGCTGCTGATATAACTGCCTCGGCTGCGCTGGTTGGTGAGTCGAGGAGAGTCGGTCGGTTGGCAGGAAAGCGGACAGCAGGTTGCACGTCGGTTGATTTCAGCCTCCAGTGAGACCATAGTGGTATGACTCCCCTACCTATGGATCCGTTGGTGTTCCTTTTTGGCCTAGCCACATCTTACATTTTTATGTGAGGAGCGGGAGCTGAGACCCCGCAGGCCGCCCCGCATGACACCATGCCACATGGCCACGGTCGGGATGTAGGTTGGCCATATTCTTGGGAAGATACTGACCTCAGCACTGGAACCAACCAAGAAGGAGTCTATGCATTAGTTTGTAACGAATAGTCAAATTACTAAGGGGCAATAGTAATAGTCAAAGTACTAAGGGGCAAAGTGAAGGCATATGTCTAGAAAGAACCAATTATTCTATCCATTTTACACACCAATCACAACTGTTTCTGGGAAAACATGCACCTGTCAAGCCTAAGGAATGATTGAGATGTTAGGATTCTAGCCAACTCCAGACAGGGAGACAAGACCACTAAAGATAAGGGACAGTCAGCTCTCAATGAGCCCCACAGGAAATAGTTTAAAATATCTAGCTGGTCTTTAGGTAACTTTTATTTTTCTATACTTCTCTGTTTGGACTAGGGTTTCCGGGCGGGAATTCCCACCCATTCTGAGGAATTTTTTCCGCTCTCCCATTCCTGAATCCCGAGACATAAACTGTTTTCTGTTCTCCACGATGAATCGTTTCCACAAAGTGACAGCCGATACTACCAACAACCTGGGTTCAAGGAGCTGATTTTCCCAATTTCCCGACCAACTTTTCTCGGGATTCAGGAACAGGAAAGCGAGAAAACTTCCCGAGAATTCCCTTCAGGAAACCCTAGTTTGGGTTGTACTACCGTGTTTCCCTGAAAATAAGACCTAGCAGAACCACCAGCTCTAATGAGTCTTTTGGAGCAAAAATTAATATAAGACACGGTCTTATATTATACTAAAATATAATATAATATTATAAGTATTATAATTATTTTAATATAAGACCGGGTCTTATATAAGACCCGGTCTTATATTAATTTTTGCTCCAAAGGACATTATTAGAGCTGATGGTCTGGCTAGGTCTTTTTTTCGGGGAAACACGGTAAATAGTAAAAAAAAAACAACAGTTCATGCAGTTACAGTGTCTGGTGGATAGAGAATTGAAATCTTACTGAAGAAAATAAACCATGAAACACGCATTATTCTTGGAAGCATTTCTAAGGTACAATGCGGTATATTGTACGTAATTAATAAATAGAAATTTTCTGGTGATCACTTGGAATTCAAGGCACAAAAGGGAAATTTTTAACACAAAAAGAGAATTCCCATCTGGTTAACATTTACACTCTCAGAAAACAGAAGTCCTAGGAGGGTCTCTAACATAACGGGCAACTCTCTCAGCCAAACTGACGTTGCTATTGTTGTTGTTGTTGTTGTTGTTATTTTAGCATTGACACAGTGCCAACAATATTTATATGTTTTACAGAACAATAAATCAACCTCTAGCCTGTAGGTTTACCACTTAAATGAACTGGACAAAAAAGATATTTTAAAAAGGGAGCAGGGGGAGGGAGTAGAGAAGAGAAAGGTAAAAATTATTTATAAAATATCAGTACCCATTCCATTTTCAGTTATTTATTTTAGAGTGACCAGATCTCTGAAGTTTAAGGAGATTTAGAATGAGACTGATGGCTTAATTCTAAGGCAGAGAACTCTTTAAAAGGAGGCCTGAAGCCCTTAATGGAAGGGCAGGAGGGGTAAGAGCAGGAAGGAGAGGGCCCAGAGGAAAAAAATAGGCAAACAGGATGGTTTGAAAAGAGAGGAGGGACTAGGCAGAAAAGCATTAGCGATGGGGAAGAAAAGGGTAAGAAGTAAATGGTTTAACAAGGAAGGAAGTTCAAAGTGGCTACTAAAGAAAGGATAGTATCTAAGAAAATGGTACAATGAAAAAATGATTGTTAGAGTAATATTTTAAAATTAAAGGAAAACAGGGAGCAGCTGTTAGCGCTAGGAAAAATTTAAAGTCCCGATGGGAAATTAAGCTATAAAAGATAAAATTTCAGTCACAGAGTAGAAAGATTAGACATGTGGGTAAAGAACTTGGCATTGGCCTGAACTGTGAGATTAAAAGGAAGAAAGCTGAATGACTTTCAAGACGAATTTTCTTAATGAAGTACATGCTACTCTTTCCTGGGTGCCAGCTCGTAGGTAAAAATAACACAGACTCACAGGATTGTGATCGTCCCAAGAATAGCATTTGTCAAGGAGCCTGTGTACTGTTAAGCACATTTACATGTAGTACCTAGAACACTCAAAGCTTTTTAAAGCACCAGCTGGAAAGAGAGCTAAACTCAACTGGCACAGCACAACTTTCTTAAACTTCCCCAATGGAGATTTATTACATCAAGTATCTTGCTAACCATACAATGGTAGTGCTGTTCCTGGTGAACAAGTCAGCAACAGTTCATATTTTAAATTGTCTTAAATTATATTAATATGCCCCAAGGCATAGTAACATAGCCTGCAGTAGTAGCAGGAGGTTGAATGAACCAGGGAAACACAATCACAGTTGAAAAATTATCCTAAATTCCTCATCTCTTTACATTTTCCAATTATTTGGTAATGAAGACTAGGGAAAACAGGAAGCAATCTCTATTATCAGATAGCATCTCACCCTCCCTATTTCTGAAATTCTTACATCCTTAGAACAATTACTGTGAGGTAATTGTTCGTCAAGGTGTACTCCTCTGCCAAACCACGCATTTCTAGTATAAATGGCTATGACACTGGCTGTCTTCTTGGTGGCAGCCCAGAGTTAAAATAAAAAGCCAGCTTCCCTGTGCCTATCAGGAACACCGCATCAAGTACTTTCTGACGGGCTTTCCTAATCACAGCTGCACACCATCGGTGCTGGCAGAAAATGCCCCTCTGGGGTTCCATCCAAATGGGAATATTTTCTGTGATGGCTTTTTGCATTTATTCTGGCTTCAATGAGTTCCTTGTATTTAGCAGTTATCACATGTTCAAATCAAACATTTTATTTCCGTAATGAATGTTTGTGTTTCATGTGCTGCACAGTGAAGTTTAACTAACTTAAATCACTCCCCTGGAAAGTGTAATGGTAAACATTAATTAATTCTCAAATTTCTGATATTTATCTTACAGATGGGAGGGGGACAACTGATAAACAACAATGCCATAGGGAAAAAATGAAAAACTGTTCCATTAAAACATATTATATTATCGTGTTTCCCCAAAAAGAAGACCTAGCCGGACAATCAATTCCAATGCATCTTTTGGAGCAAAAATTAATATAAGACCCGGTGTTATATTATATTACATTATATTATATTATACCTGGTCTTATATTATAATAGAATGTATTATATTATAGTAAAATAAGACCGGGCCTAATTTTAATTTTTGCTCCAAAAGACGCATTAGAGCTGATTGTCTGGCGAGGTCTTATTTTCTGGGAAATATGGTATATATTATATAAAATATATTATAGCTATCATATATATGTTAATATTATACTGACATTAAATGTAAAAACACAACTACATGAAGCATGGGCTTACCATAACAGAGTTAACATTTAATAAGATTCTTCTTCCTTTCTCTTAGTAGGGGTCAGAATATGCATCTTAAATTCTGACCTATGATGGTTCTAGTTCTAAATTGATATTATTGTATAAGCATAGAATTTTGAAAAACTGCTAAAGTAGCACCAAAGATTTTACTTTGCTTTGAAGTTTTAACCATTAAAGTCACTGTAATCATTAAATTTAACCATTTAATTTATTAATTAATTTACTAAGCAAAAACCAACCTGTTTGTTGGGCCCTCTTTTGATATAACAACAATATTGTTTTTAAGCCATTTAGTATGACCTCTAAAATTCACCACCAAAGAGACCCAAAAGACTCTCCAGACATCAGAGAGAGCTTCATTTAAGATAGATATATTTGCATAAAATCTTTTTTAAAAAATAACAGACCCCAAGAAACTCCATCTAGAAAATCACAAGGAATGAGATTTATGAGATGAGAAGATGAAAGAAGAATACAGACAGCTGGAAAGAAATAAAATGTTAATTGATAATAACTTCATACTAAAAATAATTATCCCTTCACATTTGAAAGTCCTTTTGAATTTTCCCAAGGTCTTTTGGTCACAGATTTCTACAGAGATCACACTGGCATTGTTTGAAACAAAGTCAAAGAAAACCCTCCAATAAATCAAATGTACTTTTCTGAGTAGAATATGGCACAGAATAAAGAGTTCAGTGTAGGGAAGACTTAGAAACTAACATACGCAGTAGTTGAATCTTTTTTCCCCTCTGAACAAAATCTTGTATTAACCTTAATATATAAGATGGGGGCGGGGGGACGACTTATTCTGGTTAACCTTGGGTGAAAGGGTCAGAGACAGACAAAACTGTTTAGCACGCTAGGGCTCAGGAGAATAATTTGGAAACCACTAGGACAGCAAAAAGAACACTGGACTGAGAGGTATGGGATCTAGAGTTCAATTCTAAATTCCATTTCTAAGAAACATCTGTGACCTTGAGCAAATCACCTTACCTCTAATAGTCCTCAGGGTCCCCATCTATTAAATAAAAGGTGTGTCTGTATGTGACTCAAAAGCAGAGTTGTCAAAACAAGGAACTCACTGTGCCCATTCCTAATTAGAACTCTAAGAGATTTGGGTTTTGCTTCTTTTAAATTTTTATTTTATTTTTTTATGTTCTAAGGTTCATTCGTGTAAAATAAATCAGAATCACTAGATAACTTTCAATCTTTAACAATTAAAACATTCATACCATCTACTTTTATAGTACTATATAGTGTAGGACCATATGATAATAAGCAGAAAGATACATTTACCACATTTGAGATAAACTTGGTGAATAAGCTTTTAACTACCTTTCTTACTTATATTAAACAGCAATATAAGTATATATAGCAGTATAAGTATATACAGCAATATAGCTTTTAACTACCTTTCTTACTTATATTAAAGTAAAACATAATACCGCTGATTACCTAGGAAAGCCTTGGCTTCTGCAACTAATATTTTCACTATTGGTAAAGTCAATGTCTACTACCGTTAATAATACTATGACTAAATAATGTTGATATTAATTTCCATTTCACTTACAGAACAAGCAATGATAAACTAAATGTTATGCAGGCCACAATTAAGCCAAAAGAATTAAACTGTAAATTACAACTTAACTAGGAAGAAGCTAACACAGAAACAAAAACACAAGTCTGAGAATCTTGTATATGTTATCCAAATTTGATAGTTTCCACTATAAGAAGAATCTTAGAAATCAGAAAATTGAAGTGTCGAGTTTAGTTCGTTTTATACTTTTCGTGTTTTAGACAAGTTTATTCCAACATATTAATAATAAACATAAGAATGGCTAAAATATACTGAGAACGTAATATGTGCCAAGGTAGCGATACTTTCTGAAACTTTTTTATTATGAAAAATTTCAAATATATACAAAAGTGGACAGAGTAATATAATTAAACCATAATCAATTAACAATTATTAACTCAAGGCCAATTCTGCTTCATCTATACTTCCAAAATTCTAATCACCGTATCATTTTATCTGTAAATATTTTAATATGTATCTCTAAAAGGATTCATTCTATTTTTAACACATAACCATAGACCCACTATCACACTTGAGAAAGTGAACAGTAGTTACAGGCATTAACTCTTAATCCTCACAACAACCCTATGAAGTAGGTACTATCATTCCTATTTAAAACTGATACCCCAAGGAAGTATTTTGCCCAGGTCATACTGTACTGAACAGCAGAGGCAGGATTTGGAAGCAGGCATTTGAAGTCTAGACCCTGAGCTTTCAACTACACTGTTTTGCTGTCTCTCAAAACTAGATTTTATGGTAATGAGTTCTTACATATGGAATAGAAAACTAACAAAAAAATGAATGACAGATACCAGAATTCAGCAAAATTTTGAAACAAGAAAAATATATCACAGTACTTCCACCTCTCCTCCAACTTCTTTCTTTATCCTCTGCTGGTATACTCCATGAACAGCTCTACCTTCCTTCATTTAACATAATGCCAATTATTATAAGGTTTATACTTTTCACAACAATGAGCTCTACTGGGTCAAACTGACATTTGGGCTGTACTCTGTAGCTAACTTTCACCCAACAAACTCACTGGATACAGTTGTACTCAAAATTAAACACTCTTTACAGAAATCATGTAAAATGTAGCAGACAGACCCTAGGTGACAACCACTGATGATATCACACACACACAATGATACACATATTCAAGAGCTGTAGACAAGCTCTCTAGAACCTGAGGACGGCCTCCAGCCAACAACCAGCAAAAAGCCAGTCATAAAGCCACAAGAAAATAAATTCCGCCAATAGTCTGAATGATCTTACAAATGGGTTCTTCACCTTTTGAACCTGGATTGACATTGCTTCTCCACACGAGAAGCAATCCACCCAACACCTTGATTGTACCTTTACGAGTCCCTGAGCACAGGACTCGGCTGAGCCACGCAAGGACTACTGACCCAGAGAAACAGTGAGATAGTAAATGTGCGCTGCTTTAAACTGTGAAGTTTTTGCTAAGTTGTTACACAGGAATAGGAAACGAATACGTTATGCTTCATTATAACGTAGGTAACTTTCATCTCTGAGAAATTCTAGGACAAGAAAATCTCTTTCACAATTTATGGTACAGAAATCTAGGAGTTTCAAAGAAGAGTATAAGCATGAGAACAGAACTAAAGCTCTTTCATGAGCAAAGCTCTGGCCCCACTGACAAGTATTCAAGCAAATACATTCTATATAAACATAGGTAAGTTCTCCACTGGAAAAAGCAAGCATGCCAGACTCATTAGTTTTCAAATCAGTTACTTTACTTTTGTCAAATGCAAAAATGGTATCAAAAGCATGTGTACCTTAAAAAAAAAAAAAAAAAAGCATGTGTATCTAGTGACTTCTAAAGAGGACAATATGGAAGGGGGTTAGTAACTTTACAGTGGAGAAACCTGACAAACAGGACCTTGGCCAGGTGCTCAAGGTCAATATCAACAGTAATAAGTCATGTACCTTTAATAAGATGTGACAAAAAGGGCACTTCTACATTTGTGGTCTTCTTCCCTAAGACCCATGACCGCAGTCTAATCATGACAAAGATATCAGACAAATTCCAGTTGAAGGACATTCTACAAAACACCTGACCACTCTTCCTCAAAACTGTCAAGATCATCAAAAACAAGTCTAGAAAACTGTCACAACCAAGAGGAGTCTAAGGACATATAATGAGTTAATGCAATGCTGTATCCTAGATTGGATCCTGACACAGAAAAAACATAAGGTAAAAATTAAGAAAATCTGAATAAACCATGAACTTCAGTTAATAATATGTATCAATATTGGTTCATTAATTATGACAAATGTACCACACTAATGAAAGGTATCAATAATAGGAGAAACTGTATGTGAGGTATTTGGGAACTCTGTACTGTAGAGAACGACTTTTTGCAAATCTGAAACTATTCTAAAACAAAAGGTTAATTGTATTTTTAAAACAAGCACGGGCATCTATCTCATTTCAAACTTCATAATGGAATACGCTGCAATTCTGGCACTATGACCAAGTTCAGTCTCAAACGATTTTGTCAGATAACTTACATTTAATGCCACAGACACCATACCAAATAACAGTTTTTTATTTGAGTCTCAATTCAGATAAGCAGAAAGCTCAATAAACTTAACATTTTACATTAGACGTATATCCAGGATCAAAATGAATTTCCACCTGAAGAATATTTTAGAATTTTTTTAACTACTAAATAATCCTTTTTCTTTTTCTTTTTTTACATAGTTTTGTGAACCGGATAGCAAGTGCTGAGAAATAACTTTTCTCAGTTAAATTGCTTCCTTTTACTTAATAATGTATGTTAAAGAACTCATCATGATTTTTTGTTTGCCTTTTTTGACAGAAAGTCAAAACTAAGTGAACTGTGATAGCTATAATTAACCTAAGTTTTCAGGTAAAATATCCATCTCCCTTCTCCCCTACACTACTTGGCTCTTATTGTTTGTTTGTTTGTTTGTTTTAAAGTTTAGCCTCTCGGTCTTTCACTAAAGATAACTGAAATTCTTTCCAAAAGTAGACTTAAAAAAAAATTTGCAAGTATTTAGCCAGAGTAAGGACAAGAAATTCTTAAACAAAACAAATAATCACATCAGTATTTCCTTGTATTCTAGTTAAAAAAAAAAAACAGCTTTATTGAGATACTATTCACATACCATATAATCACCCACTTAAAGTGTACAATTAGATGCTTTTTAGTACATTCACAGGGCAGTGCAACTAATCACAGCAATCTAATTTTGAACATTTTGTCCCCCCTAAAAGAAACCCTGTATCCATAGGCCATCACGAACCATTCACCATTCAACTCATCCCATTCACCATTCAACTCATCAGCCCTAAGCAACCACTAACCTACTTTCTGTCTCTAAATCTGCTTATGCTGAACATTTAAAAAAATGGAGTCATACAATATGTGGGTTTTTATTATTCTCTTCTTTCATGTAACATAATGTTTTTTAAGGGGCACCCATGTTTGCAGCATTCACTACATTTTACTGCCAAATATTATTCCATTGTATAGAAATATTGCTTTTTAATTATTCATTCATCAATTGATGGACATCTGGGTTGTTTCCACATTTTAGTTATTAGGAACAATGTTCAAAGTGAAAGACAGCTCACAGAATGGGAGAAAATGCTTGCAAATTACATATCAGATAAGGGATTTGTATTCAAAATATATACAGAGGGTGCGAAAAAAATGCATACACATTTTAAGAAAGGAAAACTGCATTACAATTGTAATACTCAATATGTACCGATAACAAAAGATGAATACAAGTCACGTTTGACTTCTGCAATTATAGGAGGTACTCAAAGTGGTTACCATCAGCCGCCAGACACTTCTAATTATGACGAATTATTGCTTGAGCAACATTGACCAGTGTCTACTTGCATACGTTTTTTTTTTTGGCACCCCCCATCCCCCCTTAAAGAACTCTTACAACTCAAAAGACAATCTTATTAAAAAATGAACAAAGAAGGTATACAGCTGGCCAATAAACACATAAAACGATGCACAACATCACAAAAGATGCACAGGAAACGGAAAGAAACACAATGAGATACTGCTTCACACCCACTAGGATGGCTATACTAAAAAAAGACAGACAATAACAAGTATTGAAGATGTGGAGAAATTAGAACCATCTCTTGCATTGCTGGTAGAAAAGTGAAATGTAGCCACTTTGTTATTTCCTTAAAATTTCCAAAAATATTATATACAAAGTTAACATATGACCCAGGATTTCACATGGAGTTAACATATGACCAGGATTCCACTCCTAGGTATAAATCCAAGAGAAATGAAAACATATCCACACAAAAATTTTATATTAATATTAAGACAGGTAGAATAAGAGGCCTAATTTCTAATTCTAAGGCTGCAACCACTGACCTCAAACTTGTGGATAAATCCTCCTAGTTTCATCTTCTTCCTAGGCATGCTACCTACTTGGTAAGGTTAACATAAAGAAACTGTAAAAATTAAATTCAAAATATATTTACTGGAGGATTTTGTATGCAAGAATACCTACCAAAAGGTTAATTAAGAACTAATATTTGCATTAACAAATTTCTTTCCTCAGAGAAAGAATCACTATAGGGTTCCTTCCAACAACACACTCACAGAAATTTTCATTGCAAATAAATACATCGTACAAACCATAGCTCCTTATGTACTTTTCCATTCCACCCCCACCTCAAGATAACCACTATCCTAAAATGTGTTATCATTCCTTTGCTTTTCTTTACAAACTTACCATACAAGTATCACCAAACAAGCTATTGTTTAAACTTGCCTGTTCTTAAACATTATGTAAATAGAATCATAATTATTATTTTGACTCTTTTATCCGTATTCTATTTATAACATCCCTCCATTCAGATGCAGGCAGTAGTAACTAGTCTACTTTATGCTAGTCATCCTTTTATGACTATACCACATTTATTCACCGCTTTACAGTTGCTAAGACATTTGAGTTGTTTGCATTTATAGCTACTAAGAACAGTACTTTAAATTTTCTTATACATGTCTCTTGGGCCATGAGTGCAAGAGTTTCACTAGGCTATATACTTAAGAATCACTAAATACAGCCAAACCATTTCCAAAATGGTTGTATCCAACAGTGCGACTGTTCCCACTGTTCAGTATCATCTCCAACAACTGTTATTTTTTATTTTTCCCAGTATGGTGGGGGTTGAGGGACACATAGTTCCTCACTGTTTTAATCTGCATTTCCTTGATTACTAAAAAGGTTGAGGATCTTCTCATGTGTTCACAGACCATTTGTTTCTGCTTCTGTGAAATAAACTTATGAGTTTTCTATTTCCTTTTTCCTATTTTTTTTTTTTTTAATTTGAGGTCTTTTATATTCTGGGTAACAAACTGTCAGTACATCTTCTCATATTGTAGCTTATCTTTTCACTCTCTTTATGGCCTTTTCACTCTATCGTCTTTTTTTTTTAAGTAAATTTTTTATTGAACTATAATGTCTTTTTGTAAGTAAATTTTTTATTGAACTATAATATACACAAATGGGACCAAATTATGTGTACCCCACATACACAAAAGCAATTTGGGGTTCTCAATAATTTTTAAGGACATAAGGGGTCCTCACATCAAAATGTCTGAGAACCACTAAATCGGTAATATACATGGTATCTTGTCATCTTCTATGTCACTAAACCTCATATGTCCTATCTCTTCTCTCTGTACTAAATTCTGGAAATTTTCCTCAAATACATCTATCTTTCAGTTCACTCTTGAACTCTATCCAATCTGTATCATCCTTCCATTGTGTTTTTCATTTATGTTTTTTATTTCAAGAAGTTCTACTGAGACTGAGCTCTTCTTTAAGTCTTCCTCATCTATTTTGAGGTTCTCATCATCGTATCATATTTTTAATCCCCTTCTGTATTTCTTTAAACATCTATAGTCTTTACAAGACTGATGGTTACTGCTAATGTTTGAGTTATCTATCACTGTGTAACAAACTACCCCAAAACTTAGTGAATTAAAACAACAATCACTTATTTTGCTCACAGATATGCAATTTGTACAGGGCTCATAAAGGACAGCCTGTCTCTGCTCCATGTGGCAACACTAGGGCAGCCGGACAGGAGACTGGAGGATCCCTTTCAAGATGGCGTACTTACAAGGCTGGCAAGTTAGTACTGCTGTCAGCTGGAAGCTTAGTTGGTGCCATGGGCCTGAGGCCTCCGTTCCTCTCCACGTAGCTTCTCCATGGACTGTAAAGGCTTATTTACACCACAGTGATCAGTTCCAAGAAAGAGTAGCCCAGGAGAATACGGAAGAAATGTGTGGTATTTGTATGGTTTAGCCTCAGAAATCACATATATCACCTCTGTCATTTTCTTTTGGTCAAAGCAGTCACAAAGGCCTACCCAGGTTTAACGGAACAGGACAGAGGCTCTATTTCTTGATGGTAGAATAGCAAGAGTCTAGAAGAGCACATGAGTCAGGAAATCCTGTTGCAGCCATTTTTGGAAAGTGTAATTTGGAAAACACATCTAACTAAGTTGCTTGTTTTCTTATGCATGCTCACATTTCCTGCAACTTTATCTATAAAAATTCTGTCAGGCTGGTCTATAAACTGCGTTTCTAGAGAGGCTTGGCATCTTTTATACTCCTCATTCACCGAAGAAGTCACCTTTCTGGGCCCCAGGTTTATATGGGGCAGTCTCCAATATGACCTCCCACTCTGCTTGGACACTACTTTTTCTCTTGTTTCCCCCGTTGCTCTAATCCTATTAGATGCCCTCAGCATAAAAAACCACTTTCAGGTGCTCGCTTCGGCAGCACATATACTAAAATTGGAACGATACAGAGAAGATTAGCATGGCCCCTGCGCAAGGATGACACGCAAATTTGTGAAGCGTTCCATATTTAAAAAAAAACAAAAACCACTTTCAGTGCTTATTCTACCTTACGTAATCATGCTTTCTATTCCTTTCGAGGCCAATTGTTTTTCTAACATGAGCTCCAGCATTTTACCTATCTGTTACACGTATGCATATTTTTTCCTTCATTTAAAAATGGTCTGACCAGAAGGAGCGTCTCTGCACATCTAATCTACCACATTATTGAAAAAGAAATTACTCATCATTCATTTTAAGCTATTTCACGTATTAAAAAATGACAATTTCAGTAATACACCTATATTTTTAAAAGGCAGCTATGTAAATCATCATATATCACTCGGATGAAAATGATTTGGAAAATGTCTGTAATTAATACACTTCCAATAAAGCAAATCTGAGGGAATTTAAACTTATTAGATACACTAACTTCTGCCCCAGACTCTTCAAATCTTTTAAATTCGACTGGGGTCTCTGCCCCTGTACAGATTTTAAATATGGTTTAAAACTGGATCACAACCCAACAAAAAGGAAATTTTATTGATAAAAAAAACAAAACTATTATCTAGGGCCAATGTCTTAAAAAGAGATAAATTCAAGTTCTCTTCAGCAAAATGAAAATGAATTAAATGGATTTAATATTCACATTCACTTTTTTTTAACAGATACTCTTACAGTCAATTTACTGTAACTTACAGTAAATTACAATCAAGGCTCAAACGAAGCAGCAGCAATTCATGAAGAAGAAAAACAAAGAGGTGTAAGCCACTGGTATAAGAGCCTTTAAACATTAGCTCTCCCTAGCATGCTAAAAGCAATGGCTATAAATTACCATATTCCCCAAAATATGACAGTCAAACTTATATCCCAGAGGAGGAATGGCTATTACAACTATTAGTCGGCACTGACAGGAGACTTAACAGCAAGTCACTGAACAGACCATTTATTGTTCTTCATCTTATGCAATATGACCTTTCTAGCTCAGCCTGCTAAACATCACAGTGGTCCATGAGGAGAAAAGCCACATGGAAGCAAATTCCAAAATGTAATTTACCCTACAGGCATCATGCATTTCCAGATTCTTCATCTTACTTTGCTCTGCTCCCCTCTGGGTCATAATAGAACTTGGCAGTTTAAAATTTGCTATGTATAAACTCTGGAGTCCAGATTAGAAAGCTCAGCAAAGTGTGTATTTGCACTGGCAAAAGTGGTTGCTTTGTGCACTGATTTGGGTTTGCTAACTAGGATATCTACAATTTAAAAATAAATAAATAAATAAAAAACACACACAAAAAAACACACACACACACAAAAAAGGCACGTGTCATACACATCCCAACACAGGCTTGTAAGTCTTCTGAGATCATCCTCTCCATACCAACAGAATACCAAGGCCATTATGCAATCTGTGGTTTCTTTTCATAATTGAAGAAATTAATAGCTTTGGATACAAAACTTAGATAGTTTTACCCTGAGATATTCTGTGTATAGAATCCAAAAGTACCAGTTACCAGACTCCCAAATCGGGGTCTATAAAAAGTTCTTTTCATTTCACTAGCAATCTTTCTTCATAGCAAAACTTCAAAAAATGCCTTTTGTAAGTTTTCTACTTAGGAAAAGAGTCTGCAACAAACCCCACCCCTATTGTATAGTAGTTTGCATGTACCATGTTGATAGAATTCATCTATACTGTATTTCATTTCACACCTTATTGATAGTTCTTTTCCTAATATTAAAATCCAAGAGTTAGGCATCATAACAAGGTAGAGAGTACACAGGATACATTTAGTATATGAAATATTATGAAGTTTAAAAGGGTTAAACCTGGAAGAGGGAAATGCTCTGACTTATCCTCTGAATTACAAGTAATCTAACATATGCAGGTCGGGGGACAAAGTTACATTCTACAGTGTTAGACAATGTCTGTCAATCTAATCCCTAACACAGTAACGGCTTTTCCCTTCTGAGTAATAAGGGTATTCATATAAATTAATTACAGTGTAGAAGTTAATTAATTGATGTTACCCTTGTAAATTAATAAGAGTTTGCTTGTCCATCTGGACTTCAAAATGCTAGTCACTACAGAGATTCATTTATCTTAATCTGTTTTGGTCTGCTTTACATCAAACTCTTTTACCTCCATTTGCTCACTTGTATCTTTGAAAGTACCTTCATATATGTCAAATAAAAACAAACAAGAAACTTAAGCTTCTACTTATTATTCTACGAAAAATGGGGTCTTCTTTTTAATAGAATTTTCATTTATTTAGAGCAATAATGAACATGCATAAAGAGATGCTGTTGTTAAAAAAAAACTTTTATATTTTGTAACACAGTCCCTTAATACAAAAAAAGGAATCCAACTAATATCTATTCAATAAACAGAATAATTATAAATAAAAGGTTACTCGTTTCCCCCTACATAGAAACTGAAGAACTTAAAAGCATTAACCTCAATGTATTTCAAAAATACAAGCCTTAGGGAGAAAATGAGTTTATAATTTCAAGTACCTCTAACTGTCAAGTCACATGACCAGATCTGGGTTTCTATAGGCCTCTATTAGCTCACTTCAGTTAGGGAAGCAACCCATCAAGAGCATCAACCATTCTAGTGGGGGGAAAGCATCAACGTATTTGTTACATTTTGAATACTCTTTTTGCAGTCCACTATTCCTCTTTTCTCTGAAGAACAATTTTTAAGTTACACTCTAAACTTCTGGCTTTCAATGTCAAGTAGACACTCCCAATGTCATTAAGAGTGCAGAAAGAGAAAAGCGCCTAGGTTTGGAGCAAGAGAATGAAGCTGGAATCCTAACTCTGTCACTTAGTGTCTTACCTGTAGAAAAACTACTTAATAAAGTTGCTATAAAGGTTAAAACATAAATCACCTAGAACAGGAGCTGGCAAAGAACAGGTAACTAACAGACTGGCTGTCTTATTGTTGTTATTATTACTAGTACTATTATTATGATTCTACATATCCCTGATCAGGCAGGCCCTACCCTGTTTCCCAGTAATTCCAAATTTGTCACTTTCAAGTCCTCTAATCAAACTCAGACCCCTAACTTTCAACAGTCTTGTGCTTGACAGAGAAAACAAACATGAAGAATTCCTTCAGTTGCCTTTACGTCTCTATTCATCTTATGCACCCAAACTTGCCTTTTCTTTTTCAACCCAGAAGAAGCAGGTATTTCCTCCAATCTCAAGCCAGTAATAAGTGCCCAACAAGTGACCTCCACCAACCTTTGTCCTGAATTCATTTTATGGAACCTATTCAAATGAAGGTTGAAATGTGTGTAGCCATTTTAATTTGTTGAAACAAATTCCTGGCCAGCATCTAGATAGAAACTTATATAACGTATGGTTTTATAAAAAATATAAAAGATAGACTGTTGTTCACGTACATTTTAGGGACAGGATTGAATATATTCTCAGAGATTACATCTGCTTTCCTCCACCCAGCAGAAACAAATATTAAAATAATTCTTCGAGAATACTACTCACACTCTCAAAGGAATCTTCTGACATCTGCACACAGGATCCTTAGGAGAGAGGTACGAAAGAGAATAAACATGTGGTAGAAAGTCCTCAACACAGCCTGCTCTAATGAAACCCACCAATGAAATCCATGTTACAGGAAAAATTTGACTTGAGATGCAAATATTTATAAAAACTATGGTTTAAAGGCCATCTATTTTTAGGAGGGGAAATATGCAGCAAAACTAACATAGCAACAAACTAAAATGCAAGATGAGACGATAACAGTAAACCATTTCAACCAGAATAAGAAACTGTACTTTCAAGGATTGTTTTTCAAATGGTAAGTATTCATTCTTTACCTCTAGATGTTAAAGAATCATTGTACAGAGAACAAAGTGTATGAAACACCATGTAAACACCTATGAACAAATCTATGTTTGGTTGTTTTCACAGAACTTAGCTGTAGTTTGGGTGGTACAACTCAAAGTTGTACCTTACAAATATGTAAATATGTAAAGGCACAGAACCTAATGTTAACACTAGAAAGATCCTAGGAGATATTTTATTCTAATTTAACCCCTTTGTTTCAGAGATGATGAAACTGGAGCATTGAGGGGATAAGTAAAATCTAAGTACAAAATAAAAGTTTGAGATACTAGCATATAAAAATTCAGTAACTTTCTAATATACCAACATTAATTTATAGGAAGATGTGATGATGATGATAATGATTTTTAGAAGAACACACTCACAATAGCCACGAACTATCAGAAGTGGGGGTGGGGGTGGGGAGGGGTTTACAAAACTGTGTGAAATTTTTATGGAGAAAACTACGAAACATTAGTAAAGAACCTAAAAGAAGACATATGTCATGTCCATAAACAGAAATACCTAATATTGAAAAGACCTCAATTCTCCCTCCTTTCTTCTAAGTAATCTACACTCTAGTCTCTTCCAAATAAGACTAAAATAAATAAAAGGATTTCTTCTATGTTGTGGGTGATAATGGCAAAGACACACAGGTGCAGGGGCAGGGCTGGGGGGAAGGGGGGAGGTATTAGGATAAAGCAGTCATCTTTCCCAAGCACTTTAAACTTTAAATGCAGGTTTCTAGTCTATAATACCCAGCCAGCGATGCCTTTCCTTCTATATTCATTATTTTGCAAGTTCAAATGTCCCTCAGTGGACTGTCTTTCCATACGATTCTCTATATTTGCTTTTAAAATCAGTAATGGCTTTTAAAAATGCAAAGAGAAATTTGGAAACAATGGAGGCAGGATAGAAAATAATTTAACATGTAACTTTACAGCTCACCATACACTTATTTAAAGTCTACACAAACTTGCAACTCAGTGGTCTGCCACTACACATCCACTACACATCCTGAAAACAAGCAGGGTGTTGCTGGTTCAATACCCATACAAACTATCCTTCTAAATCTCTAAAGATCAAGAAGAACAAGGTCAGCCCCCTGAGACCCCCACTACAGTATCATAAAGTCCTAATAAAAGTTATAAAGTAAAACTAAAAGCAACCCAACTTATTTTCAATTAGTATCCTGGAGAAGGAACTGAGTAAATTAAAAAGAAAAATCAGCGTTGACCCTGTGGAATTGTTAACTTCCTATTACTGTGGGCTTCCAAATTAAAACTCAATGTATAGATTGTCACACATGAAGTAGGATAAGGCAGGACAATTAACAACTGTAAATCTTTAACCTAAGCAAGATAGTTTCTTCCTGACAGTTTAACTCAAAAAGGTAACTAAAAACACATATTAGGCTTAAGGTTTAAACCCTACTATAAACTGGAAAGTAAGCAACTGAAACTTGTAAGAGTAATTTCTGAGTCTCTTAATATTTCATTACACCAGATCCAAAGCAGCTGAAATTTAAATTTCAGCTTGGATACACTGGCAAAAGACTTTTTTCCCTCTCACTGAGAAAAAGTAATAATAAATTGGAAAAAGTAGACATTCTATGAGAAGGCAGTAAGACGGTCCGTGTTTTAATGGCACAGTAACGTAAACAGGCTGCGATGACTGAACACATTAACTGTGAGAGCTTCGTGGCAACAATACAACAGGGCATTTACCCACACCAGGCACTCAGTGGTCCCGACAAGCCAGGTACCAGCACATCTGCACTAAGTCTACAATTCAGAGGTAAGAACCTTCCTAAATCAAAAACCCACTATGGAGGTCAAGTGTCCAGACTTGAGAAGGAGGAAAGCTGTCAAACGTCAGAGAGCTTCCCCTTTGAGAGAGAGCTGGAGAAAATGCTATGAGTGGGGATCAAAGGTCAGAAGGCTGACCACAATTGGGTATATCCTATACATACTATTGAGTAAAACAATAAATCTAAACTCACAGGCCTTCAAAATAATAGTCTAATACTTTCATATAATAGTACAGACTACTTCGTCAGTACATAAAAAGTATATTTTTAAAAAGAAAACATTAATTTTCCCTTAGTCCCTAGTTTCTTCAGGAATGTAGGAAAAAGACCAGTGAACTATATCCCTAGAGTAAAATAGGGACAATCTCTCTGACACGCTCCCAATTCTTAAATATTAGTTTTCCTTAAAGCTCTTTCTGTTTAGGCCACTACTCAATCACTCTTCCCAGACCCAGGTATGTCCAATCAGAAAGTAATGACTTCCACATCTGTATCTCCAGGCTTCATATTTCCAACCATCACCTCCTGAGTATCACCCTCATATCCTCTGATAACCTACTTTAAAGCCAGCCCACCCATAATTAAACTGATTCCACGTTCTCTTCCTCTTCCTTCTTCTACCCTGAATTCCCTTTGTCTCCTAAAAGCACTGCTTGGATAAAGCAATAATTAATCTACTTCCTAATTAATCTTACCAAAGGATGCTCCTCCAACCTCCCCAAACCATTAATCCCTCACATTCCAAAAATGTCCTTCTATAATGAAAGCAATATCACAAAATAATAATTGTTACTGTTTCTTAGGTAAGATTTCTGAGTGAAGTGCTGAGCTTTACATGTATTATCTCATTCAATCCAATCTTCAAAACAATTTTTTGAGGTAGGCATTATTATGCCTGTTTTACAAATGAATTAAACCAAGCTTAAGGCTTCTCCAAAGTCAGAGAGACAGCTATAAATGGGAGGCTAGGAGTTCAATATCAGATACTAACTCTTAACCACGACATAAAACTGCCTCATTACAGAATGTTCTTAAAACAATTGATGGAAGGGGGAAACCAAGTATCATTCATCACCCTAATATCTAAGTTACTAATTCATTATTTATCATACAGTTTTAGTCATGAAGTACACATAATTTTTCATTATTAGAGATACTCTCAAAACACGAATCTGATCTAAAAGACCAAATCAAGAATATACTTTGGTGGTTGTCTATTGCTTAAGTATTTCACAATCTGTCTCCAACCTACTTTTCAACTGTTATCTTCCAATATTCCCAGCTACTGTCCCCTTCCCAACCCCACACTTTTTGGTACTAATAGCTGTGCACAGCTAGTAATCTCATTCAATCTCTTAAAGCCAGCTCTATGGTCAGTTTTTTAAAAATGTAGCCTTCCTTGACGTCAGGAAAAATTAATTCCACCCTCTTCTTGCTTCTGCAGTAAGTTTTGCATTACTAACTTATAGCACACATCCATGTATATATACATATATACTCATACACATACATCAAATTTATTATAAATCCCAAAAAAGAAAGTCATCTTTTCATATGCAGATGGTCCCCAACTTACGATTTTTTGTTTACGATGCTGTAAAATGTAAAAATGATATGCATTCAGTAGAAATCATACTTCAAATTTTGAATTTTGATCTTTTCCCAGGCTAGCAATATTCAGTACAATACTCTCTCGTGGTGCTGGTCAGAGGCAGTGACCTATCACAGGGATAAACAAACAATACTCTACAGTGTATTGTGTTGCCAGTGTTTTTCCGGATATTGTGTTCTGAGCAAGTTTAAGGTAGGCTAGGCTAAGCTATTTTGTTCCGTAGGTTAGATACATTAAATTCATTTTCGACTTACAATGTTTTCTTACCATGGGTGTATCAGTCCTAACTCCGCTGTAAGTTGAGGAACATTTGTATTTAGACACAATACAGAAACCTCATATATTTATGCACCTACAGTGGAAGGCCTTTAGTGTAGCAATTTTCACTATTTCTGTTCTCTTTCTTTCTTATCCATTCCTTACCTATACTCCATACGTACACTCCACAGCATGTTAAAAAATATAGACTGAGGCCAAAGTAAAATGTTTCCAAATGTAAAAATAAGTAACATGGCAACTATACTATAGTTAGGATCAACCATGTGGCACCCAATATATATTAACTGTACAAATTGTTTCATTTGTATTTAAAGAAATAGGGCTTCTCACTGTGCTTTAGGTGGTAGAAATGGCCACCTCTGCCCAGAATAGTGAAGCTAAGAGGGTCGATTCAAAAGTATCACTAAGGAACCAAATGTGAACAAGAGTTTTTAGATCTTTACTTAAACTTTCCCTTCCTCACAGTAACAGAAATGGTTTTCATAGATTTTTAAAAAGACAAATCACAGCATACCCTATAATAATGAAACTATGCATACCATATTCAAATTGGTTTTCCCTCTACAACACCATACATTCCTAAAATATTTTAGTTATAAAATGTCTGATTTAACTGGAAAACATGTTGTTGCTGTTTAACAACAACAAAACAAACATAAAAAAACACTGCACACAGAATAAATTTAGCCTTTTATGGCTGAAACCATGAAACCCAAAAATATAGGTTACTTAGCTTCAAAAAGTAATTTCGTTTCTCTATCCTTCTTATATATTCTCAAAAGCATATAGGCACAGAAATTTAAGAAAACATGTTTATTCTTCCAGTGCAATCCTAAAACAACAAGGGAAGAAAAAAAACCCCTCAAATATCAGGAGGGGTCGTGGAGAGGAAGAGGGGCTGTAAAGACGTCAGCAGCATACTAGGGGAAGCCCGGTTGCCAAAGAAACCAAACAGTAAAGTATAAGAGGAGAAATCATTAGTGGGAAAACTTCTGAAGTGCGTTTACAGGAGCTCAATCCTTTGTCCTAGAAAGACATGCAGCAAAGACCAACTGTCAATGACAAAGGGAAGCTGGAGCACACCAACTGCCAAGCAACTGCCTTTTCTAAATTATGCAGTATGCATACGTCAATTAGAATGACCTCAAATGAATTAAAAATCAGTTGTGAATCTTCTGACTGCTGAAATCCTAAATCTGTGTATCTGTTATTTTTTTAAGAGAGACTCTGTCAGCTTATTATTTAATTAGGTACAAATAATATATTTAACCAGATATAAATATTAAAACCATTACTGTTTATAATCTGACCTAGGTAAAGAAACTCAGCAAATCAGAAACATTTATAGAATTAGCCAGCCTCCCTTCCTCCAGGCTTAAAGTCCAATCTAAAGTTATTTTGATTTGTTACAGTTTAGAAGGAAAATAGTGAATTTTGGAAAAGAGCTCGAAATGAGCAAACCTATTTGAAATCTCAAGCCAAACCTTTGTTCTAAGGCCACTAGAACAAATCATGTTGTAGGTAAGGAGACAGGGAATTAATAAGGAAAAACATTACACAGAAGAAAAGAATGTTAGTTTTATTTTCTCTGGAAAACCTAACATTTTAGAGCATAGTGGATAGACCCTGGTTTCTGAAGCCAGACTGACTGCTCTACTCCTTACAAGTTTTGTGACCTTAAGAAAGTTGCTTGACCTTGCTGTGCTTCAGTTTCTGTACCTGTTAAGGTGAAGATAATAATAATATCTAATGCACAGAGTAGTTTTGAGGTTTAAATGAAATAAAGAGTAAAGTACTTAGGACAAACAGTGCTTGGCAAGGATTCAACAAATGATCACAAAAACCCTTTGAGATTATCTCATGAATCTCCTCATCTTGACCATAGTTAGGTACACTGCAAACTATCCCTTATAGTATCACTGTCAGACTAAACGTCCTAGAACACTCCTTTCACAGTGCATCAGGAACCTGTGTTTCTTACACCAATCTCAAAACTTACGGGTTTGGCCTTCAAGATCTTCTAAAACCTGTCACCACACAATCTCTCCTACTACTGCCCCCAAACAAGCAGATTTAGTCCAGCTATTCTTCACTCACCTTCACACAAAACATACCTATTTGTGTCTGTCTCTGCATCAACAGCAGTCTTTTTAAAAGACCCACTTTCCAGGCGTCTCTTACCCCCACTTTCTACCTGTGCAAATGTTATCTACCTTCCAAAAAACAGTTCAGATTCTCTGAGAAAACTCCACTGTTTGGATCCCCTAGTGATCGCTCAGAATCCTCTCAACAACCTAGCTGCTGAGGACAAATGTAAACGTATACTGTTCTCTAATTGTGGTCGTTCTAACTATACAAGGTAATACCCTCCTTCAGGGCAGGGACTATATCTTTCCTAAATAGCATCCACAGTGTCTATCAAAATGCTATTCATTTTGCTAAGCCTTTCACTCACACGTTTTCAAACTTAAAAATAAGGAACAAAATTTTATTTAGTAAACAGAATAAATTATAAAGCATTCAATGCCATATTATAGCTTGAATGAGTCAGGAGGGTGAAAATAAAAAACTATTCTCTTAAATATAGCTGAACTTTTAATACAAAAAAAAAATCAATAACATATAAACATGCCCAAATCCAGTGGCATGAGACAGCAGATCCAACAGGATGAAAACATAGCATTTCTCTATCCTTGATATAAAAAGAATAAACAGGGAGATATTTCACTATTCTTAATTTAAGTTGTCAATGGAAGCACGCAGACTTAAAATTGGCAGGTTTATGGTCTCTGACCAGCATCACATTTATCCACAAAAGGGGACGTTTTCACTTTATTCCATGATCAAAAAAGAATTCCCAAATCCACCCTCAATGCAAACAATTTTACCACTCTCTGAAGTTAACAACTTGAGAAAATAAGATTCAGAGGAACACACTGGTCAGTATTACTAGATTACCTCTCTTCAGATATCTTCATTGCCAGTCTTCCTTCGTTTTGCCATGCAACTGACTCCCTGGCAACTCGTCTCTGGGCATAAATCCATGCACACAAGCAGAGGTATGCTGAACAAAATACTGGTTACATACTCAGCCAGTTCGTCCAGATCTAACAGGTCAGACAGTCTGCCAGACAGGCAAATCAGACACAGGCAGACAGAAGACCCTAAACAGCAGACTATCTCATTTGTTTTACTAACCATCCATTCAACAAACATGCAAAGCACTAAATGCCTATTTACATCTATGCACTATATACTATATGCAAGGCACTTTGCTCAGTATTGTAGGATAAAAAGTATTTAAACCACAGACTCATTCTATAGTGGCTTAAATTTTTAATAAAAGGCATAAGACATATACTACTAAAAAGGCAAATATAACATTTATTTATTTATTTATATTTTGCTTTGATTAAAAAATGTTTAAGGCAGCTTACATAAATTGCAATAAAATATAAAATAAGAAAAAGAAAATGAGATTAAGGAGACAAAGAAAAGGAGGATAGTATACTAAAATGAGAACATTAAGATTTTTAACATGTTTTGCCAGATATGAACAAATGTACAATGTAAAGAAATCAGACAGAATGCTATGAATTTGGAGGAGCAATAAATCTCCTCCAATCAGGACAGTCAGGGAAGAGTGAGACCCAAAAGGACACAATAGCGCCATTGTTGACAAAGAATGTTGATTCCTTTTTTAAATAACAAAGTTAAATACAGTTGCTCTAAAAAAGAACAAATGTGTATGCAAGAGACTTTTCTAGAAAACTACCAAACAGAACTGATCATCTCCTCATCTATGTCCTCTAGTACTTCATGTATCTTTATTCCTTCCTGATCTTTCTAACACCAATGTCTAGAGCAATGCACCAAGCACACAGCAGGTGCTTAATAAATGTCTGTTGAATCAATGTAACAACCCAATTATTTTCATGGTTCCTGTAACCTTTGGGGTCAATTAAAAGTTTTTTTCTCCTTCTATTGTTTTTTAGAAATGCCTAGGACACAGAAAATAGATTGCACCTCATTAATAGCAGAGTAATATCCATATCAGGGTACTATATATAATACTCCAAAGGTAAGCTAGCTATTCAGGGGCTCAAAGGAAGGAAAGTAAGTAAAAGACTGACAACTGCTGTTTGAAAAAATATCTGTAATTCTTCTTCCTCTTACTTAGGATGGATTTTGGATGTAAATGAAAACAAATGTTTAAAATCTCAATTTCACCATAGTAAGAGACAGGAATTTTAACCATGATCTCATAGATAAAGAAACAAAATGGCAGAACAAAAAGGTATGGCTTTCATCATTTCCTCAAAAACTTTAGCACTTTATACACCTGAGAAAGTCCCAGCCTGGCACAGAGAGGTCTTATCTAATCTAGTGCTTTGCTTTTTCTGCAACCCCAAGATCGCTGAAAAAATGTCAGGAATAGCCATAGAATTATAAATCTTTATGTGTGCAGTTACATAAATTTTGCTCGATAAATACAGCAAAAGTATAAATTACTGGCCATACAAAAATAGAAATTTAGCCATAATCCCAAACTAATCCAAAAAACTTCTTTTAATCAAACTAAAAGTGTACAGTTAGAGAACTAATTTTATTAAGGGATGCATTTCCAACAAATCAAAGAGAATACTGACAACTACAGATAGACTACCCTTAAGAAGAAAGGTATATGAAATCAAGGCACAATTCGAATCAGATTCCAGATTTATTTACTAATGAAATTTTGTAACTCTTACTTCAAAAGATTTATGAAAGAAAACATATTTTCACAAAAATCACAGGAGAACCAAACTTGCCTAGTTTGACCATATAGTTAAATAGTTCTAGAATCATAGGTTCAAATCTGAAGTGTAAATCATTATGTTTTTTGTATTGGTAGATATAGTTTACTTTTAGGTCCATCACCTCTTTACGCTAAGGTGTAATAACAGCATTTGATAACTAAGTCACAGATAGATATTTGCACTCCAATTATATTTCTAAAACATAAATGTCTATGACTTTTCTGAAACTGCAACTTCAATTGCTCTAAAATTCTTTAAAACCTGTGATTCCTCAGGGTAGATCAGCGATGGCAAGTAAATTACAATCCTAACTGCTATCAACCCAAATGAACACTTGTTTTACATAAGATTGAAGTTCAACATATTTGTATGTCTTATCGGATCAGTAAGAGTATAATCTTGTGAGACACAGGAAGCAGTTGGATCTCTACAAATGCCTTTAATTTAAAAATATTCTTTTTTTAAAGTAATTTTTTAAAACTTTTTATTTATTTTAAGTGTGTTTTTCCAGGACCCATCAGCTCCACGTCAAGTAGTTGTTTCAATCTAGTTGTGGAGAATGCAGCTCACACTGGCCCATGCGGGGATTGAACTGGCAACCTTGGTGTTAGGAGCACCATGCTCTAACCAACTGAGCCAACCAGCCACCCCTT
The DNA here is from genome assembly GCF_036562045.2 of Rhinolophus sinicus. Taxonomy (NCBI): domain Eukaryota; kingdom Metazoa; phylum Chordata; class Mammalia; order Chiroptera; family Rhinolophidae; genus Rhinolophus; species Rhinolophus sinicus. The sequence goes on along the minus strand of NC_133756.1, from coordinate 82,783,836 downwards.
AAAAATATTACTGATCTAAAGAAGAAATTCAGTAAAATGTTTCAATCTTCCACGACCTAGCAACTTAACTTTAAATATAAATCATTTTTCCATACTTTGCTTTCATTTAATGTCTTCCCAAAAGAATCCCATGGCTACGAGTACAAAAATAAGGAAAACTAATAATCATTTTTATCATTATCACATCGTATGCAATTAACCTCCTTGCTAAATTCACAAACTCTTCTGACAGTTCACTGAAAGCTGAGCACAATCACTTTTGTTTGTGTTTTAAAATGAAGTACTTTTAATTACAAAGTAATACATGTTTATCGTAGAAAATTTAGAACATACAGATCAAAAAGAAGAAAATCGCTAATGTTACCAATCATGGCACGCAGCCACTGACATTGTAACGATAGTAGTGTATCGTTGTCACCTGGCTTCATGTTTTCCACCTCAACTTCAGCTCCATTGCCATCCCAACCTCTTCAGGTGCACCTGGCTCACCGACTCTACACTTGACCCTAAATTCCTTGAACATATCCGTGGTGTTTTTCCTATGTATATATCTATCAACACAAAAATGAAACTATACTGTGCACAAATACCATATGGAATGTGTTTTTTCTACTTAGGAACACATACAGCTTATCTTTCAACGTCTTTAAATAGTTTTCTACAACATTATGAAAGTCTGTCATAATTTAAACTTGATCTCCCAGAATTGGACTTTTAGGTTTCTTGGGTGTTTATTTTTGTTTTGTTTTTTTTGGTTGTGGGTTTTTTTTCCCTATTATAAACAATGCTACATCGTAGCCATATGCTTACGGCTACATCCTTGTTGTGACCTATGATTATCTAACGCTCCTAAAACCGTCCCCGCTAAGGCAGAGTATCCACTCTTAAGGCTACCAACACGCACCACGGACGCTGTGTAACTAGCACCACTTCAACAGCAACACTGAGTATGATCTTTTCTTAAATAAAACTCTGCCATTCTGGCAAGTAAAAAAGAATGGCATTGTAACTGACATTTCTTTGATTGTGGCTGATATGTATATAAGATATATCTAATATTAGGTATGTATATTAGATAATTATGTATTTTTTCATTATTGCTAAGAATGTCTATCGGATCACTTTTAGCTCAAAGCCTCTTGCCCAACCTTTGAATTTTAACAGGCTTATACAGAGGGTGCCCAAAAATGTATACACATTTTAAGAAAGGGAAAAACTGTATTAAAATTGCAATACTCAATATTTACCAGTAACAAAAGATGAATAAACTCATGTGTATACATTTTTTTTGGCACCGCGGGTATAAGGGGAAATAGCATTAAAAAACACTATTCTGCTATTTCTTTCTTGGAAACTACTTCCTCAAATCTAATGTTGGGCAAGATAACATCTCCATTACTTACAGTTCGCTCCAATACAGAAGGTATACACAGGAGCGCTGACACAACACCTTGAATAATAAAATCTACCTTCAATTAGCTACACCCTGTTAGAGTTTATAAGTCAGATCAACCCACTTGGCATTTGTTTTTGTACTACTTTCTTAAGTATCCTTTTAAAATTTTAAGTGCATTTTAATGCATAGCTCTGTCATGCAGCCAAGAAATAATAAAATATGGAATATCAACTCCCTTTAATGCTGTCAGATTACTAAAACATTAATGACAAAGCACCATAATAAAATGATATATCTTATAAAAGTAATATCAGATCCACTAAATTACAACGAACTCATCTCTTGTTACCTTGAGCAAACCAACTTGAAAGTCAGAGTAGCTTTCAGCTCATGATTTTCTCTAACTTGTCCAACTCATTCAGACATTGCCAAGGCCAGCTCCAAAGTGATTACCTAGTTTTTAATGAATGTATTTCTTAAAGACTATTAATGTACTTACTGATGCCAGCATAGCTAACTAGCCCAATGAGATCATTAGTCCTTGATACCAGATTACAGTAACAGTAGGAAATGACAACAGGTTGCTTAGCAGCAGTTTTCCAAATGCATTCATATGAAAGAAACTGAAAAGTAATCACAGAGAATCATAGACTAAATCTATTCATAAAACAGTACTCTTGGCAAAGGAGCACAACTGAAAAAGTTTAGCTTCTTGGCAAATTTTCCTCCTATATAAGAACTAGAATATGGTACCATTATTCCCTCTCCCCAAAGTTCTCCCACCTTCAGATGGGTGTGGGGATAGCAGGGAAAACTTCCTCTCCTCAGAGATGCATGTTACTCAACTATAGTACTGTCTAAGTCAATGTTATAACTCATCTCCAGGTCACCTTTCAATAGAGAATACCGTGGGTGTCTGGCTCTGTCTACGTCCTAGTCACAACGACCATTCTAGGCAACTTGCCATAACTATGACCTTACTGCCCAGGACCTTTATCGCCACTCCACTTTGTTACCCCAATCCCACTCCTGAATTACTCATATTCCATAACTACTCCGGTCTTGAAATCCTAAAGTCCAATATCTGCATTAAGCCGGACAGATTTTTCCAATTTCCAACAATCATAATACCTGTCCTGCAAAATTATGAGAAACAACTAAGTATTCAAACAATATTCAAAATAATGTTAATTCCCCTCCCCAACTCATTGTTCCCCTCATAGCAATCAAATCAGCAGATAACTCTTCAGCCTCATTAGAACCTTCAAGAGCTTGACCCTTCTTCTTTCCTTTTCTCACAACTGCTCTTTATCTCCTCAAAGCCAAGTTTCCAGGAGTCGTCTTTAATCTGAGTTGTCTTTAGTCACTAGTGCACCTCCTTACCTAACATTCCTCAGTCCTCTGGAATCGGCCTCCCCCCCCTACTGCTTCACTGAAATGCTTCTCACTAAGATCATTAATTGATCCGCTGACACCAAATTCAGTCTCTATCTTAATGACTTCCCAGCAGTGTTTGACAGTGTTTACCATTCCCTTCTTTAACTCTTCCTTCTGCTTTCCAAAAGATCTTCCCCTACCTCTCTGGCACCTCCTTTATCACTTGCACTATTCCTCCTCCTCTCCCAGAGGGATTTTTCTAAAGGTCTAATTTGATCATGACACTCTTCAGCTTCAAACAGTTTATTTGCTCTTAAGCAAACTCCTTTATGTGGTTTGCAGCGTAACTGTGTAACAACCCTGGCCCCATTTTCTCTCAACCCACCTCCTTGCTCTCCACAGCACAGCCACACTAAATGATTTGTAGTTCCCCCAACAAACCAGGGTTTTTCTCTCATTTTCTACCCATTTTCAGATACTATTTCCTCAAGTGAAACACTTGGTTTCCTAAAACCCAAACCCCACCCTCACATCTTGAACAACTTTAGTTACCTGATTTCTACTTACACTCTCCTAAAATAGCTTTCCTGCCCCCTGAGACAGGGCTAAGGTCTATATGCAATCATACATGGCATTACAGTACTTAACTGTAATTGCCTGTTATTTGTCAAATCTCCCACTAGACTGCAAGCTCCCTGAAAGTAGTAGCTGTATTTTGTTCACGTTGTTAACCCAATGTGTAACTAACTCTGTCTGACACTTAACAGGAACATATTTCTCAAATAATGAATGAATGAATGACATATACCCTTTTCTGTAACCTAATTCAAGTCATTATTTCTTGCTTGAATGATTACAAGTCTTCTAATAATTAATATAATGAATAAAATAGTCTCCCTACCTTCAATCTACCCTCCCCATTTTAATTATGAATAAAGGCAAACTTGACTCTGTCCCCTTCTTAAAAGATATTACAAATTTTGCAATAATCTACAGGGACAAATCCATACTTCTTACCATAAAATACAAAGCTCCTTCATTGTCTGGTCTCTACTAACCTTTCTCATCTCTTGCCACCTACTTACACTGTCATCGTGCTTTGGCCTTACACCATTTACAGTTTCTGGAACTTACCATGCTTTTTAAATCCTATCTACCCTAAATTCTCTTCCCCACTTCTAAAGCCTACATTTTGAAGATTATAGTAACATCTAGAAAACTTCCTGATTCTGGAGCAGACTAGCCTTAAATTGCAAATATTGGGATAAAGTATTAGTCTCCCAAGAAAAAAAACATAGTATCCATCATGGCTCGTTTTCCCAAATAGAAGCAGAATCTATTTACATACTTAAGTTACGTTCACTGGGGTCCACCTGGGCAATAACTTCTTCTTCACGATACACTTGCATTTGAGTACATTACTGAAGAAAATACCACATTCCAGAAGAAGGAAAAAAAAGAACATTTCACAATATTACTTCGCAGTAAATATACTTTAACCCAAAACAGTATCAAGCAGAATTCTCAATATAATAAAATGCTTGTCAGTAGCAGTTCTTTTATGGAGAACACGTAGGGGGAAGACTTGTCCTCTGACAGTATCTACCAGGTTAGCACTATGCAAGTATCAGAAATCGCAAGCAGAAAGTAACAGTTACTATCACCAAAAAGTCTGTATCCCTAAGTGAACTCTACTGTGAAATGAGGTGGAAGTGCGTTTTTCCTGTTCTAAAATCCAACACGCTCACATTCCTTACAGGTAGCCAGTGCTGGTGGAGTACAGATTTGCCAGCATGAAAAGCAGCCAGTATACTGCCTTAGGCATATACGACTTGTCACATAAATGCTGCCTTGGTTGTAGTGGCTAGAGCAATAACCAAAACAACCAAAGGGGGAAAAGTTAGTCTGCCTACCACATTAACATCTCCTTTCCTATAATACTAATTATTGCAACGTTGAGTCTCTTGTCATGATAAGAAATGCACATTGACTTTATCAGGTCTACACTATTCAGAATCTGACAGGATTTATAAATTAACCAAGCTGCGGGTGCCCAACACACTTATTTCTGCTCAATGAGTCTTTAGTGAGTAAGAACATAAAAGAAAGGCTTGACTCCAGCATATCTATTTGAAATTCAAGCTCCCCAGTTTACCAGTTTTGCACTTTCTAAAATTTGCTTAAGTCTCTAAGTACAATGTCTTCTAATGCAAAATAGGGATAACAAAAGTACCTAGCTCACAGGGTTAATCTCAGGATAAAATAAAATAATATATTCAACCCAATGCCAGGAACTCAGTAAGTACTCTGTAAACAAAAGCCATTCTTACTGTTACTTTGATTTTGCTGCTGTAGCTATTATTTTTGCTTTAAGTAGGGTGATAAATTCCACATACAAAAAAAAAAAAAAAATCAAGATGGAATTTAAAGGCAGAGCAACCTACTTATTGATAGATTAATACATAAATGAAGAAAACAGATTGGTTCCCATTTCAGATGCAAGGCATTGCTGGAAATTACTCTTTAGCAAGAAATGCTCAAAATGATAAACCCTGATTATCCATGTGCTATTATTACCTTTATCTGGTCATCTACCAAAACTGCAGAGAATGGAAGCAAAAGAAGAAATGAGACTGAGGTCCCAAAATGCTACCATAGGAATTGTATATATTTAAAATCCTCTACAAATAACGCCCCATTGGCAGCACCCAAATAACACCCAAAATTGATAGGAAACTGAATTTAACTAGCCTGAACTAAGACTGGAGATTGTCCATAATTGAACTGTGACAGGTAAGTTCACTGAATCTACCTTGAGGAGCACATGTTGATAAAAGTAAGAACAGTATTACTTGAACTACACAAACAGGAACACTGAAAAGACTTGGGTAAAAGCATTTTGTTAATCAATTCTGACAAAAGATAATAAAGAGGGAGGGAGTAAATGACACAACGACACTATTAATTAAGACCTGACTCAATTCTTGCCTTCTAATCTTAAAAAGGTTTAAACAAACACAGAATCACAAGAACACTTCTTCCCACCTGCCAATAACGTTATTCCAACTGTGGTGAGACTCCTATCTCCTCTCTCCTCATCTCACCTTCCACCAACACTGGCTGAATTCTTACCAGGCAATGAGAAGGAAAACAAGGCTAAAGGCTATGGAATAACAAAGAGGTCCCCAAACCAAAGATTTCTAATTAAAGTTGGGCGACATTAGTCACAAGACTTGAGCCCTGGAAGGCATGTTAGATATGTCTAGTATAGCTACCTCAAATAACCGGTAAGAGTTGCCTGGTCTCCTGCAAACAGTTAATGTCAAAGCCAGGATTAGAACCCAAAACTCTTATCTCGCAAGCCAATGTTTTTCCTACTAATTCTCTGAGATCAGTTTTTATAAAACCGTGTATACCATACTCGTCTATCAATGATCTTCCTTTTAACTGTATAATAATCCCCAGAATATTTGTTTTAAATGTGAACAAAAGGGATGAGGGACTGGAAACAAATAAAAAATACTAACAGATAACATTTACTGAGAGCTTATTATGTGCCAAGCATTCTGTTAAGCATTTACGTGCATTATCTCCTTTAATCCTCTTAACAACCCCACAGGTAGGTACAACTATTAGCATCGTTTTACAGATAAGACAATTGAGTCACATAGAGGTTAAACAACTTGCCCAAGATCTAGAATTTGAACAGTCTGACCCCAGAGCATATGCATAAAGAGGCAAAGCAAAAAGAAAAAGACATCACCGGAAAAGCAGTTCATCTAGTCATATCCACAAAATTTCCTTCTTCCAAAGGCATTATATTGGGGCCCTCTTTTTGACCTTAAGAGGTTTCTGGTACAGTGAAATTCAGTGCTTCCTATAATCCTGCAAAATCTAGTAAGAGCTAGATCTGGTCTGTATCTGGCTTTGATAATAACTATAATGATCAAAAAGTCAGCAAGAGCAGAGTACGGCTCTGCTGTCAGGTTATTGGCCCAATTTTAATTTCAAGACAAAACCCAAACGAGGATTTTTCTTATTAAAATAAAACACAAAAAATTTATACACTATTATATACGTCCACATTTTTCTCTCTTACTTTCCTTTGCTCTGTTTGCCTTTCATTCATTGATGTGTTCCCTGGCCAAAAGTTTATTTACTGGTAGAAAGCTTCAACAAACAAGATCATTTAGAAATCCCAAGGCCTTCCCAAAACTTTGTCCAGTTCTTGGGTTCTCATCATACAGACTTTTCAACTCAACTCAGATTCCTGTTCCACTCAACATAATCTCCTTTAAAAGTGGAAATTTTCAGGATGGCAGCCATGGCCACAGCCCGACTACCGTGTTTCCCCGAAAATAAGCCCTACCATGATTTTTCAGAATGACATCCCCTAAACATAAGCCCTAATGCATTTTTTGGAGCAAACCTTAATATAAGACCTGGTGTTATTTTCGGGGAAACGTGGTATAAGGAACGCAGCCCTCCACACGCAAACCTTCATGAGCCAACCCTGGAGTCCCAGATAACTGCAACTCTGGCCAAGCTATATAATGAAGTGTGTTTCAAATTTAAAATGCCTTTAAAAGTAAGATGCAAGTATCCAATAAAAAAGCTCAAGTACGCTAGGAAACAGTTACGATGAAAATGACTACCGTCCTTGCCACATGAAAACTTGTTACTTAAACTGGCTTGAAGATCCTATTTTCCAGTCCCATTAAATCAGTAACTTTGAAACCTCATGAGGTTACTATTCCCTCAAGGAAACAGAGTGCATACAAGGTGAAATATCGATTTCACAGAAGCACAAGAACTACACTCAATGAAAATGAGGTGAGATCTTCTCAAGACAACAAGAACGAGAAATATTTGAAAGAAGTTCGGGAAACCTTAATTCAAAAAGAATAAGCTTAAAATGAGTATGAGATAAAATTAAGAGTTTTAAAATTTTATCACTTTCCTATCCATAAAACTGGTCTTTCATTTAGGAATTGAACCAGAGTTAAACGAATTTTGAGAGGTCATCTAGTCCTACTTTTAGGAAGAGTCACAACTAGACCATTCCTGACAAATATGCCTCTGAAAATATTTCAAAGAATACCCCCAACAACCTCTCTACATACTGAAGATTATAAATAAACTGAATAAACTATGCTTTCTTTCACTAATATTTTTATAGGGTCTCTTAGATATTTGCATTTACGGGGAATTTAATGTTTCTACAATAGCCTTATAATCTGTGGAGTGCATTTGCTAGTTTTCAATTTTCTTACAAATTCCCTAACACAGTAATCCTCAATAATGCAAGAGAGTCATTTTCAAACTGTGAATGCTCCCCACACCACCGGCCCTAGTTCTATTACTTTAATATTAAGAACAATTGCCAATATTATAACTTGTAAATGGGAAAACCAGGCACCGTGTGGTTCAGAAGTAAATCCTAAATTATACAGGACAATAGGGAATGCTGTGAAGGCCTGAAGCTGAACTTTTCTTAGAAACAGACAGTGGCTGGGTCACTGGGTTAGTATCTTACAGACTCGATAGAGGTCAGTGTATTGATTTTGAAGTCCAACCTACTTGGTTTTGAATCTAGCTGTATCACTTGCTAACCTTGGGACTTCAGGTTTAACCACTCTCTTAAATCTCCACCTCTCCGCCCTTTTTTTACTTATCTCTAAAATGGGAATAACATCTACTTCACAAACTGACCGAGAGTATATTGTATGTCACATATCAAAAATCTTATTTATATTACTGTTTTGCTGCTGTTGATAATATACAGTAACACCACAACCCCGAGAACATGATACTTATATAAGCAGCAAGTCAAAATGGCCCAGGAAAGATGCTGAATCAGAACGAGGCAGGAGATCTGGCATGTTATACACTCAGTTCAGCAAAGGTACATGCACCTACTGAAATGATACCGCTGCAGTCAGCGGCGATCAGACGAATCTCCATTGTGGGGCGAAGGTGAGGCGTTGGGGGAATGAAAACGAATCCAGCAAGGAAGAATCATGTCACCATCAAGTAAACATCGGGGAAGGAGGAGGAGCAGAAAGCAGAGGCTGATTAATGAATAAAGAGTGTTCCTTGAACCTTGCTCAAGCTAAAGTAATTAGCTCTACACTTTCATTTAGACTTAATTACTGACCAAAAAAAGCAGAGGACAAACGAGTTAGAATACAGAGCTCTCTCTTGGTCTTTGGCATGACTGCATTAGTATCTGTAAAAATACGATCTAAAAAGTAAAACCACCAGGGTATGAAACTAACTAAACTTTATTAAATGAAGGTAAACAGGAAGTTTCAATGAATGTTTCCGGATGGACTGTAGCTTTGATCGTAGACAGGCAGAGATTCCACATCTAGTTAAAAGCAGAATCCAGGTAAGCTCAATGAGCAAGTTTTGTGGTCATCCTTGGGCAAGCATTTATTTGAAGTCTGCTAAGTACTCAACTCAAAGTGGACTCAAGACAAAGGCTCTTTATATTAATCAAGGAAGAAAGGAAGTGAAAGTGGGAAGTAGTAAGGAGAATAGATTTAAAAGAAAACCCACAATCTGCACAATGTGAAATGGTTAAATGGTTAAATGTTTAAATATAAAGCAATGGGGGGGGGGGTGCTGTTGTTTTTGCAAATACAGGTATTTCTGTTCAGGCTATCTTAACCCTTCACTTTACCTAGGAACTGGTAAGAGAAATGCCCAGTTGGCATTCTGTTCTATTTTTCGCAAACAACAAAATCTGACTTTTCTCTTTTCTCCACCTACGCCACCCTCTTCCCAGTCCCCAAGGGCTGTGCCTATTACATCATCAGGGCTGTCTCAGCTTAGTATGGAACTCTTCTTTCTCTGTTGGCCTGTTAGGTCATACCATGCTCTGACGCTCCATCCGAAAGGTCATTGTCCTCTTTAATTTCCTTTAAGTGTTGAAATGCTATTCCTATGGAGGAAGCCCAAGGGATATAACCCCACTTCATTAAATTACATTGAGTCAACCAAAAAATGGTTACTATGTTTTTTAAAGAACATATCTATATAGTTTAGATTAAGAAACACGTCAGAGATGAAATCTCCACCCTCCTCCCTCTTTTTTTTCCAAATCGAAGCTGCAAAACTTTTGTACTAAGAATGCTGATGTGTTGCAAATAGATTTGTCAGGCTAAACCACAATGGGGTGAGGAATAATAAAAAGGAAAGCAGAACAGAACTGTCTTAAGCATGTATATGTGAGTATTTATGGGTGTATTATGATTACATTCGTAACTCCAAGAGATGTTTTTGGATGAGTCATTGTTTTGTACCATCCAGAGAAGAATTTCTTTCCACTGCTACACATAAAAGAGAGTGGACTCTTCCTAAATGGTTGTTTTATACAGAAATTAAACAGAAAATATTTATTTCCCAGAACCAGAAATTCTGTTAAGATTGGTGAGAGTCACAAAGAATTCAACACCACTTATGACCCATTTTTTAGCACCGAGAAAAGCTTCTTGGGATTTACTGAGGATTCACTCACACATAAAATTCAGAAAGGTACAGCTGAACAACTACCATAAAACACAGTTTTCCTTCTTTAGCTTGGCTGTCAATACAATCCCAATCTAATTATCTCTGAAATATTTTTAAAAAAATTTTTTTTAATCTTGTCAATGGCCTGACAGCACCATTATGTTAGAGCACAGAGGACATCCTGAAGTCAGTGGCTCTACACAGGCCTGTAGATGAACTAGAATCCTCACCACACAATATACTTGAACCAGTTAACTTTTCCAAAACTGTCGGTGTTTAGCCTTACGTTTAAAGGCCTTTTATACTCTAACCTCAAACTACTTTTTCATCATCTTCTAATACTAAACTGATTTATCTGCCATCCCTAAAAATGACTTGTACTTTCCTTTCTTTCATTGCTCTTTCTGGAATTACTTCTCCATGTCTCTCCTCATATATAAACAGCATCCTTCTCACAGCTGAATCCTATCTCATCCTGGTAGCCCCTCTCTGATTATCCCGGTCAATCAAAGGTTCTCTGTCCCCAACAAACTTTGTAATGGTTGTTGTCCAGATCACTCATTTGGGTACTTAGTAAGACAAAGCAGTAAATATTATCTTTTCATTATATTGTGAAATTAGAAAAGTCCTTAAAAATCATTAGACTAGTAGGTCCCAACTTTTTTACCATAGAGGACACTTTATGTCATTTATCACCTTCCCACAGCCTTGTCACTCTTTGGCCTCTTTGTTAAAGTCTGAAGGCCATGGTTTTTGGGGTTTTGGTTTTTTTTTAAGATGTTTATTAAAATATAGCCAACAAACTAATATTATATTAATTTCAGGTGTACACCATAGTTATTCCACATTTATGTACCTAAAGAAGTGACCACATAAGTCCAGCAACCATCTGACATCATACAATGCTGTCACAATATTATTCTCTGTATTCCCTATACTGTACATTACAATCCCATGACTTAATTTGTTTTATACCTGGAAATTTGAATCTCTTATCCCTCTTCACCTTTCCCCCCCCTTTTAAATTTTTCAATTATAGTTGATATTCAACACTATTTTATATTAGTTTCAGGTGTACAGCATATGGTTAGACACTTATATAATTTAAGATGTGATCCCCTGACTAGTCCAGTACCCACCTGGCACTACACATAGTTATTACCATATTATTGACTATGTTCCCTATGCTGTACTTTACAACCCCGTGACTATTTCACAACTACCAATTGTACTTCTTAATCCCTTTACCTTTTTCACCCCACCCCTCAACCCTCCCTCCCATCTGGCCACCATCAGCTTGTTCCCTGAATCTATGAGTCTGTTTCTGTTTTGTTTGTTCATTTATTTTGTTCTTTTGATTCTACATATATGTGAGGTCATATAGCATTGGTCTTTGTCTGTCTGACTTATTTCACTTGGCATAATACCTTCCAGGTCCATGAAGGCCATGTTTTTTAAAACTGTCTAGTAAAACTACAATTATCAATAAATAAAGTTTACTTTAAAAAAAATCAAAGACTTTTATTGTAGATCAGAGCTTCTTTCTGTTCACCTCAGTTCTCACACAGAAAGGATATACAACTCCAGTTCAAAAACAAAGACACCTGATATTTTATGCAGCCTAATCATGGCTAAAAATGTGTAATTTCTCTCAGCTTTAAAAAGAAAAATTAGCTTCCACTGCCATTTAGCCAGACCCTTATTAATTTAAGGAACCAAAATTAGGAACCACTGACTTAGGCCAATCCCCTTATTTTACAGGTAATTAAAAACTTTGACCCTGAGAGGGAAAAGAACGTACCTAAAGTCACAAAGGTAATATCACAGTCAGACCTCTAGAATGGAATATAAGTTTCTAAAGTCTCTGTTCTGTTTGTTAGATGATGCTGACTGCTAAGGGCTAAACAGAATATAGATTATTCTAGGGCAGATACCATGTCTTACAGCTCTTTGTATCTCCCACTGACGCTTCTACATAACTGGAAATACAATAAATACTTATTCACTAATTACATTTAATCAACTAATACTTAGTGATCTAATAATTCCAGTTCTTAAGAAATCAAAATACTAAATTTAAAACAATAAAACTTTTAGAAGATAATATTAGACTTATAGTGATGACTTTATGTCATAAACAAGGTACAGAAAGCACTGATCACACAAGAAAATGCTACTGAATTTCATTACATTAAAATTAAAAATTGTTTATCAAAAGACACCATTAAGAGTGAAAAGGCAACCAGCAAAAGCAAAAAAGGTATATGTAACAAGTACAAAGAAAAAAATGGCTCATATTCAAAATATAAAGAACTACCATAAGTCAGTAAGAAAGAAGACAGATAATCAATAGAAAAATCTGCTAGAGACTCAGATCTCACAAATGGCCAATCAACTCATGAAGAGGTGCTCTCATTATTAATCAGGGAAATGCAAACTAAACCTCAATGAGATCCCATTACACTCCTGCTACATTAGCCAAAATTTTACAAGATTGACAATAACAAATATTAGAAAAGATGGGGAGCACAAATATTAGAGAAGATGGGGAGCAACAGGAACTGTCCTGTACTGCTGGTGAGAATATAAACTGCTATAACTACCTTAGAAAAAAGTTGGGCAATATCTAGTAAAATTGAAAATAAGGAAATCCCACAACCCAGTAATTATTCCATTTCTGGACATATTCCCAAAAGAAATGAGTGCTGCTAAATACCAGAATATATATATATGAATGTTCTTACCACCAAATTCATGACAGCTACAAACTGGAAACAACCTCAACTGTCCACTAACAGTAGAATAAATTGTGTTATGTTCATGCAATGGAATACTATACAGCAATAGAAAAGAACTATTGCTATACATAACAATATAGACAAAACCCAGTGTTGGGTGAAATAAACACATATTGTATAATTCCAATCATATAAAGCCAAAAAATAAGCAAATTATATTGTTGTACATTTAGAAGGCAAAATCATAAAGAAAAGAAAAGAACTGAATATCAAAGTTAGCATGTGGACTGGAAGCAGAATACAAGAAGCTGGCTTCTGGGCATGCTAGGAATGTTCTATTTCTTGATCTGTGTGTTGTATACATGAGTATTTGTAATATAACAATTCATTACATGTGCAATGATTTATTATGCACTTTTCAGTATGTCTATTTTCTTTCCTCCAAAAATAGGTTTTTGAAAGTGCTAAGCACAGGCCTAGTACATAGTAAGCACTCAATAATACATAAGGTTGTTTTTTTTTTAAAGAAAGGCAAGATACTCTGGAATTGGTGTGACATACCTTGGGAGAATCAAAGTACCTGTGAGTATGAAGCAGTCACATATGAAACAGAAGTTTTTGACTCATAACTGAATACAGCATAATCTTACTGGAAAATAAATTAGTTGTACAGCTCATGTACAGTTAAAGGAGGTAAAATCTATTAAATCCTATATATGAGAAAGCACACTATTCTAGGAGGCAGGCAATGTGGATTTCAATGTTAGCTGCTTGGCCTTGAGCAAATAACTTAATTTCCCCCAAATCTCAGTTTTCTCATCTGTCAAAATAAGAAAATACCTACCGTCTATATAGTTTATCATGAGGTTCAAATAAAACAATGTTTGCAAAAGCACTTCACAAGTGGTAAAGCACCAAATGAATGGTATTATTAAATTACTGCACAATATTATTTTAGGTATGGACAAATCAAGCATAAATAATAAACATGGAACGTGAAAATATGAATACTTCATACCGTTTCATTTAGAATATAGCAAGAGATGATGCCCCTTGCCCTTAAATTGGCATAAAATCTGAGAGAGTGAGAGTAGAAAGGATAGAATCCCAGACCATGTGAAAATTGAATAGAACTTGAGGGGGAAACCTCCAACTGATACCTAAAGACAAGAGTGTTCACCAAAAGAGAACACCACTCCTCCAATACCACTGACCTCGTCCTAAACTGTAGCATCTTTGATGGCAGGAACTGATCTTAGTCATCTTTATAAGGACCTTTGGTGTAACACAAATGGAACAAGGAAGGAAAGAGCCCCCTTCTAGTTCAGTCAACTCCAATGCTCTGCAAGTAGACCATGTCGCTGGGAAGGAGGCAAGAGGAAGAAATACTATGGCCACATAACTCAAACAACAGAAATTCTGAATATGTAAAAGACTGAATTATTGTAATATTTTAAAGGAAATGGGTAGATCATAGAATTTCATAAAGAGAATGGACTCTAGACATCATAATACAAGTCCTAATTTTACACATGAGAAAAATGTGAAGCCTCAAGAGAATGAGAAGACAAGCCACAGACTGGGAGAAAATATTTGCAAATACATGTCTGATAAAGGACTCTTATCCAAAATATACAAAGAACTTTTAAAACTCAACAAGAAAATAATGCGATTAAAAAATAAGCCAAAGATACCTCACCAAAGAAGACATATATGACAAATAAGCACATGGAAAGATGCTTTACATGCTATGTCATCAGGAAAATGCAAATTAAAATAACAATGAAATGCCACTACACACCTATTAGGGTGGCAAAAAATCCAGAACACTGATAACACCAAGTGCTGGTGAGGATATGGAGTAATAGGAACTCTCATTCACTGCTGGTGGGAACGCAAAATGATACAGCCACGTTGGAAGACAGTTTGGCAATTTCTTATGAAACTAATCATACTCTTATCACATGATCTAGTAATCGTGTTCCTTGTTATTTACTCAAATGAGCTGAAAACTTAAGTCCACATAAAAATCTGAACATGGATGTTTACAGAAGCTTTATTCACAATTGCCAAAATTTAGAAGCAACCAAGATGTCCATCAGGGGTGAATGGATAAATAAACTGTGGTACAATAGAATATTATTTAATTATAAAAAGAAATGAGCTATCAAGCCATGACGAGATGGAGGAACCTTACATGCATATTGCTAAGTGAAAGAAGCTAATCTGAATTGGCTATGATTCCAACTATATGACATTCTGGAAAAGGCAAAACTATGAAAACAGTAAAATAATCAGTGGTTGCTAGGGATGGGGGTGGGGAAAACAATGAATAAGGAGGCTCTTAGAGGACTGTTAGGGCAGTGAAAGTACTTTGCATGAAACTATCTATAATAGTGAATACATGTCATTATACATTTGTCCAAACCCAAAGAATGTACAACGTAAGAGTGAACCCTAAACTATGGATTTTGGGGAATAATCATTTGTCAACATAGGTTCATCAATTGTAACAAATGCACCACTCTGGTGGGAGCATACTGATAATGGGGGGAGGCTGTGTGTGGGGAGTGGGGTAGGAGTTATATTGGGAAATCTCTGTAGTACCTTCTGCTCCCTTTGCCTTGAATCTAAAACTGCTCTAAAAAATAAAGTCTATTAAGAGAGAGAAAAACAAACAAACAAAAAACCAAAAAACAGTGAAGCCTCAAGAGTAGACCTGACCTACTCTACAGTAAGAGGCAGTTTTACTAGTAAATAATTGCAATGTGAATTCAAAACAAAGTCCCCATAATAAACAGTTAAGACTTATTCACAATTAACAAAGCTCATTGGAAAATAAAATCTCCTCCTCTCTTCCCAATATTTAAACTTAGAAGTCAACCGTTTCTTAACAGATTGCAATATGTAGATTTCAGCCTCTTTAAGACCAAATTATCGTCAATTCTGATTTTATTCACTACTAAGCAATAAGGTATGACTTTAGGGAAGCCAACAGTAAATCTTGCAGTTACAAAGCTTTCCAAATGATAACGACAGATACTGGAAATTACATTTTCCAAGTAAGAAGTTCGATACTGAAGTTCAAAATGGATATTAAGTCAGGAAGCTTAATATTCTTAAAGTTGGCCAACAGGTGATCAAATGGGAGAAGAATGAAGCTAATTTTATTGGGAAGTTACAGGTAAATTGCCATCTATTTCCTTTAGTTTCTCTTAAGAGGACTAAATGACTAGTGACTATAAGCGTCACGAAAATGACTGAGAGAAACTTTAATTTACATTTTAGGTTTGGACAAATCCAAAAATTGTAAGTAATTTTGAATAAGTATTAAAGGTCACAAAGTAATGCTTAGATGCCACATAAACACAAAACTAACCAAATAAAATAGGTTAAAAAAATTGAAATCACTAGAACAGTGTTTTAAAGGCTATTTTGTCCCCTTAAAAATCCTTTCAAAGAATAAAAATAAATTTGCTATTTTCAATCTAAATGGTATAGAGTCTTCCAAAGGGCACACATCAAAACAATTAAACAGAATCCTCATATCCCCCACACAATTTCAGGAGCAGTGAAACTGCAGATCAGCGGCCTTATGCAAGGCAGTGATGGAAGTTCCATCTCCCTTGACAAAAGGTAGGGATTGGATTAAGAAGCTTGCAGGAATTTATACCATATTTCCATTCTTCAGTACTCATTCATTTGTATCGTTTACTGTTACCTTTCTCTCCAGAGACATATGTTGCCATATCAGACACATAATCTCTACTAATCTGAAACTATACTAATAGAACTTCAGGATTAGCAGAATGGAGGGCTGATATTGTTTTCTTCCTTCCTTAATATGAAGTAAAAAACAATTTTTCCAAAATGTACCTGGATAATACTGATCATAAACATGTTCAATATTAGAAAAAGAGGTATCTGAAAAAAATCATTACCTAACATCAAGGCCACAAAACAAAATCATTTTCTGCCTCTGCATGCAAGAAGAGGGTATAAAACAAATACTTACTGATACTGCTGAGCCATAAGGGGATACACTATTTCTATTTGAAAGGGAAGTCCAAAGTAGTGCCCTCCCCAGAGAAAAGCCCCACCTCAACCACATCAATTACTACTAGCTAAAACAAAAACAAACACACAAAAAGAAATAACCAAGTCCCAAACCAGAGTTTTGACACAAGCCAGATAAAACTGTATATTCATTTGTTCAGAAAAATTAGGTGTAACAGCCAACTTGGTCCGTTCCCACAAAGCACACACCGTTGAGAAGAGCCTGGGTCACCCATTCAGGCAGTTTCTACACAAAAAGAGCAAGCATACTGCATGTGTAGTGAAAAATAAACATTAAACCTCCAGAACTATTTGCACAAAAGAAAAATGGAATCAGAAGTTGGGCTTGGAAGGAGTAATGCTTATCAAAAGGTCAACCTCTTAATACAAATTTGCTCAATCTCCTTGGTAATAGCACATGGACAGAACCCCACTCTTTACACAGAATTTTCTAAACATTAACCAATGCCCATAGCAGCCTACTGAGGTAAATGTTTTACAAATAGGGGTGTGTCGTTGCAGTACAAAACTTGAGGACCTGGCTCCTGAGCTGATGTTCTCGCTGCCTTTTACTTGATGTATAAGCTACTCAGAAAAGACTGCCTGATGCCTGTTTACCACTTTACTATGTAGAAAGCTGCTCTCAATTCCACACCTAAAAGACTATGTTTTAAGACGTAAAGTCAATACCAAAGGTAGCCAGGCTGCTTTGCTTACCACTCTCTTTGTCAATTACTATCAAAAATTCCATTAATCACTTAAGGAAGCAGCTTTTGAGCACTGTTTGCCTATACATACAAGCCTGTCTATAATAAAATTACTAGTATTGCTTTACTTTGTATTACTTATATAACCAGTTCCTACAGAAACAAAGGCCTGATCATTTTGTACTTGGGGCATGTCAAAATCTTTTTATTATACAAATAAATGTGTCTGGGGGCTGACTGCAAGGAAACACAAGAGAACCATGGGGAGGACAGAAATTTTCTCTATCTTGATTAAGGTGGTGGTTATAAGGATTTATCACATCTCACTGCACTATATAGATAAAATCTGTGTGTGTGAATGTGTTTAATGACACTGAAATGTACACTTGGAAATGGTTAAAATGATATATGTTATGTATATTTTACCACAATGAAAAATAAACAAAAGGAATAAACAGGAAAAAAAAAAAGACCTGTGCACATCCCAGTATACAAATTTTACCTAAAAAATACAAGCATCAAAGATGATTATTTACTATCCAAACGCTTGAGTTAGGAAGCACCAAGGAGAAGCACCGTATCTTACAACAATAAGACAAAAATCACAGCCAAAAAACCTTGGCCTTTTTTCCTTCAGCCTCTACTTCCAACTTCCATGCAGTAATTAATTCATAGGAAATCAAATAGCCCTGGGGCTTTCAGTCCGCACTGAGCAGGCAGGAGGAGGTCTCAGAGCAGTGTGGACACTGGCACCTGCCTGTGAGCATGTTATCACATGCATCAGCTAGAGCTGCCTCATACGTCAGGCAAGGTAACACGAACCACCCCGGTGTCAAAAGCATCACCAAACAGTCACAGATTCTCAGCTGCTCTGAGGCAGATTAAGAGAAGAAGAAATGAACTGAAATTTCACTGATAACCACATGGTCCATAATTATTAGTCTCCCATAATTGTCAATGAGATACTTATCAGATTGTGGATAGCAAGTAAGAAATGCATAATGGTATAAATGTAAATAATTTATATTACAAATGGAAACTGCCACTTTTATCTGCAAGTAGCTAGAAGAAAATTTTAGCCAAAAAGCCAGGTCTATGTTGTTCAGAAATAAACACAGAAATGATATGTAAATAGAGCTCTGTTTCAAGGGTAAAGAAAAACACCTTTACACTGGAAGGGAAAAAAAAGGAGCTCCTTCTTGATGGAAATGCCAGGTTTAACCACTGGCAGATTGAAGAAAACACAAATGACACCAAAGATAACTAGTGTAGGTTAAAGTACAACATGCTCATTTTTTAAAACAACTCCTGTGCCACTCCAAAGTCAGTCCTTCTTAGTAGCAGTTGGAAAAAAAAAGCATTACCAACATTGGCCACAGAAACGTCATTCCTTCCCCACGCTCATTTCCGACATTCTTCTCCCTAAAGACTACTACATATAGCCACTTGAGCACGTAAAAATGGACTATCTGAAAATTAAATAGGGCGTCAATAGTGCCTCATAACACTACACTTGTGTAAGGTTGCAACGTCTATAAAGTCACCACAGGTCCGTCTGGTAACAATACAAAAGTAAAGGGTGTAATATTTGTCAGACTCCTAGGCCGAAACACGGCCTCCTAATGTAGTTGTTTTCAAACTTTTTAAAGAAGTTTTTTAAAAAAAGAAAAAGTTTGTATCAGATGCCATTCTACCTTCTTTCCGCCCCTTCACACAAAAGGGAAACACAAAACCATCCACTGGTAATAACAGATGCAAAAAAAGATCTGTAGATCATTTGGAAATGTGCAATATCACCTCAAATTCCGTATGTCCAACTTTGGTGCCCAGTCTAAACAGATTTCCCCACATTTCTATCCTTATTCACAAACAGACCCAGAGGCTATTCTACAGGATCCTAGGACTCTGGGTAAATGTAGCTTGAAAATCACTGATCTGGTTCATCCTCATTTTATAAGTAAAAGTAAAATGAGAGGCAGTAGGGTATAACCGAAAAGGAAGCAGTCGTATAAAAGTCAGTCCTAGTTCTAGTCCTTGCCAAGTACATGACCTTGAGCAAATCTCTTAAACCCTTTGAGATTTAGTTTCCTCATCATAAAATGGGAATAATCCTATCACTGCCCAGTACGCCTTCTGTAAAAGTGCTTTGTAAATGTCAGACAGAGTGCTGTATAAATTAAGGTGTTATTATTTTTATTGTCAGGTCATTATTAGCCAAGATGACATGGTGAGTTAAGTGCATAGATAGACCTGGAACTTGAGTCTCCTGACTGCCTCTCCAAGGCTTTTTCCACTACTTCACCCAATACTTATGTTTATTGCTAAGCAATTTTTATCAGCTTCTCAAACTTGCATTTTATAATAACCATTTTTATTAGGAAAACAAAATGGTGCCATGCATAAAACAAAATCTTTAAGATTACATAAATAAATATAAAAGCAAGTAATTTAGAGTCTATGCAAGCTAGGAGGGGAAGCTACAGATAAAGAGTTTACTTGCATTCTGTAAGTTGATACATTGTGAATGCTAATGAAGGCACTAAAGAAACAATTCTGACCATTCTGAGCTGCTGTGTGCTGACGATGTGCCCATGTGCCGAAGAAAACAGAAAAGCCCTCAATGTGGTAGACACAGTGATCAGAACCCAACTGTGATTTTTAGCGCTTAAAAATGTCCCAAAGCAATGGCTGAAACTCCAGGTCAACTGTAAATACAACTTGATGAAGTTATCTAACCCACAAATTATATATTAACAAAAGACTGAATGGGCACATCTCTGCTGTGAGCCTTGCATGGACAATAAAAACAGGACTGGGCGCTGGCCATCGGGTGCTCTAGTGTCTAACTCTCCAGCCGCTGAGCTCCCCACTCCTAAGTCTAAAATGAGTCACTGTTTCAACTGTTATTATAATGAGTGAGAAAAAACAGTCAAATTAAGAAATGCAAGAGAAAATAAAGCCAGAGATGTCATTAAAATGTAGCAATTAGTGAACATATATATATATATATATATACACACACACACATATATAGAAAGCTTTCTCTCATGTTTAAAAAAAAAAAACCCTTAGAAAATACCACCAATGTAATTTATTTCAGAACACAAGAATTTCCTTTAAAAAGCTGTTTATAAGCTCATGCATATTCGTAAAGTGATTCATTTGATAAAAATATACAGTTACCTGAATCTACTTATCTAGACCAAAAGGTAGCATTTCTTAAAAACATATTATTCATCACTGCACTAACTATGTATCTTTGTAAGAAAACATGGAAAACAGAGTGGACTAAGTAGCACAGAAACCTGTCACTGACAATGGTTAGAAAAGTCAAACCACATTAGAAAATAGCACGGAACTCTGTTAACATCTGCACGCTTCCTCATCCAGGAAATTGCACATCATAGAGCGTAAGTATTATGGACTACTGTCAGGAAAGGCTGTTTTCTGAAACTGACTCACCCTAACCCATCTGCAGTGTCTAAGCATGTGGCGAGACAATGCAAGAATAAAGCAAAGGGTCAATAACACATCCAAATTATAGCAAAGCAAGGTAAACTGATCTTGTAATTGATGGGTATGTCTATCCAAAGTTCTGAGTAATTCTCTTACTTCAGTGAAGATAGTGCATTACACATGTGCGGCCTGAACATACAGGGTGCTTTTTATTGATAACAATATTACCTAGAATTTACAAATTACTCATGCATGTTTAAAAGGCACTGTATTATTATTGCTACTACTATTACTACCTCCATTTTTGCGAAAGAACTGAAGCTCAGAGAAGGGAAATGACTTGCCTAAAATTATATAGACACTAAGAGATGATGGTAGGACTCAGACTCAATTCTTATGAATCCAAACTCTGACTTTCCTTAAAGTTAAACCTTTTTTACATTGGTCAGCATGATCTTCCATTCATGAAACCTTTCACCCATTCATTTATTTATCTAGTCAAGAAATATTTATTAAACATCTATGATATACTGCACACTATTCTCTCACCTTGAGAAAACAAAAAGGGTACAAAAATCTTGGTTTTGGTGGTAGAGAGGGTATGTTGATATAATGGTCAGGAAAAGGTTAACCAAAAAAAAAAAAAAATACACCAAGGTAGGAAGTGGCAAACAGACATGGGTAAGTGGCACAAGGGGAACACAGATAAGGAAACTCTAACTGTGGAAGGCAAGAAAGCATCTCATAGGTTATAATGTTACCTGAATCTCAGAACAAGAAATCTGGCAAGTGAGTAGGAGATGGAGGGAGCATGTCGGAAGAAAAAACAAGATGGGTGAAGGCATAAAGGCCAGGGCGGGCGGGGAGGGGGTGGAAATAAAAAAATAAAAATAAAAAAATAATATATATATATATATATATACATATGCTGTATACCAGAAGCCATATGTGACACAGAGTGTTGTCATGATGGAGGATGATTTATGGCACACTTAAAACACACCTTCTCTCAACCGTAGCTCACACCCGACTGACTACACACCAAACAAGTTGAAACTTGTCACACATTGTTACTGAGGTTCAACACACCACTGCCCATATTGAAGATCTCTGCCTTTCCATTGGATGGCACTTGGCAGCAGCATTCACCGTATTTTCTGATCACAAAGGAAAGGCTAGGTGTCAGATATTGCTTCTTTAAATGAAAACATTACAGTGTGACTTCATCCACCTTATTCATTGGATCTGGCACTGTGTGACTTCTGGCTCTTCCCCAAAGTCAAAATGACCACGAAAGGTAAATGTTTTGAATCAATTCAGAACAAGGCAGCCACGACAGCCCAACTAAAGACACTCACGAGAGAGGACTTCCAGAAATGCTTCAGAAAGTGGCAAGAACGATGGGGTAAGTGTGTTTGAAGCGAGGGGGGGGCGTATTTTGAGGGGGGTTAATGGCAATGTGTCTTTCACTGTAATACATTTTTTTAATTCAAACATTAACCACATTGTTTGATCACACTTCATGTATATATATTAAGGAAATTAGCATGACTGGCAGCCTTATCAGGTAGGAAGCTGGAAAATGGGCAAGGACCATGGCAATCACGACCAGGCTCATGGATACCTGCTAAGGAAAATGGGCTTTATTTTACAGGAAACAGAAGACAATAAAGATGAGTAACATGCTGAAATGTATACTTTAAAAACATCAAACTGGTTTTAGTGTGGCGAATGGAACAGAGGGATACAACACCAGAAATAGGTGTATCTGTTAAGACTCTACTTCAGCAGCACAAAAATATGGGTCCTTAGTTAAGGCAGTGAAAAAAAGAATGAAGGGCAAGTAACAGATTAAAGAGCTATTTTAGAAGCAGAATCTTAAAACAGTGATAGACAAAAAAGAAGTAGCACACAAGACTCAAGAAGTAAACCAGGCTAACTGTTAGAATTCTGGCTTATACTAACTACTGGGTGGCAACGGAGAAGTTGTTTTGGTTAGATAAATGAGTTCAGTTTCAGATAAATGAGTTCAGTTTCAGATAAATGAGTTCAGTTTGTGAGATCTATGTGGCATAAGGTAAAGCTATGCAATATGCAGTTAGAAACCTGGTGCTAAAACTAAGGAGAGATAAGGAATCTGGGGCCATGTTTTCAACTTGAAGATATGGACCTGGTTCTGGTTCTCCAAGGAAGGATATAAACAGAGAGAGGAGACTGAGAACAGAACCTTAGGGAACCAAATATTTAAGGGGTAAAGAGGAACAATGTCAGAAGACTGAGAACAGGACAGAGTTGTACGAGGAGACAAGATAAAGTGTTTGGAAACCTAGGCAAAAGAGAAATTAAAGAAAGAGCAGAAGTTACCACAATTTTTTAAAATATTTCTTTTAAAGATTGAGGGGACATAACCTGAAACAAAAATTCTGTAAAGTATACTGTATTTGGAGTTTTCCAGGCCCTCTAAGATGTCCACACCAATTGACACCGTAACTCCACATCTAAGAATCCACTCAAAGGAAAGGATCAGAAATCTTGACTGTGGTTTATATACAAAAACGTTCATCACAGAATTGTTTACAATGGGAACAAAATGAAAATATTTCAAATGTATGAGAGGAATGATAGAGTAAATTATAGTACATCCATACAATGAATACTCAAACCATTTAAAAACTATATTTATAGATAATTTTAAGTGATGTGGAAAAATGATAGTGTTTGTTTTTAAAAGGACACAACCATGCATATTCAGTTAACCATGAAAAATAAAAATGTACAGAGTAAAAAAAGAGAACAGTATAAAATATAACAAAATGTTAGTGGAAGTTTATATAGTTAGTAAAATCACTTGTCCTTTTTGTTTTCTTTAGTTTTTTATTCACCAAATTTAATAATGTTCATGCATTATTTTTTTCTTTTTTATGTTAAATTTTTCATTTTGAGATATTACATTGTGGTTTGAATGTGCAGTTCCAAAATGGCAAATGATGTTGATTGACTATCTCTTCCTATGCTTATGTGCCATCTGTATATTCTCTTTGGTGAAGTGTCCCTTCATGTCTTTTGTCACTTTCTAATTGTATTTTTCAGTTTTTATACTACTGAGTTTTGGGGTTCTTTATATAGTCCATGTACTAGTCTTTTGTTGGATATGGAATTTGCAAACATTTTCTCCCAGTAGGTAGTTTGTCTTTTCATCATTTTAACATGGCTTTTAGCAGAGCAAAAGTTTTCAGTTTTTATTAAGTCCAATTTATTCATTTTTCCTTTTATGGATCATGTTTTTTGGTGTCAAGTCTGAGAACTCTTTGTCTACCTCTAGATTCCAAAAATTTTCTCCTATTGTTTTTCTTAAAGATTTATAGTTTTATGTTTTGCTTTTGAGTCTGTGGTCCATTTTGAGTTAATTTTTGTATAATATGTGATGTTTAGGTCAAAGTTCATTTTTTTCTATGGATGTCCAATTGTTCCAGCACCATTATTAAAAAGGATATCCTTCCTCTATTCAATTGTTTTTGTATCTTTGCCCAAAATCAGTTTGTCAATAAGTAATGAGTACAGTGTTTCTTTTTTTAGGTGATGAAAAGGTTCTGGAATTGGGTAGCAGCGAATGTTGTACAACTTTGTGAACACACTAAAAACCACTGAATCATACACTTTAAAAGGATAAATCTTATGGTGTATAAGTTATACCTCAATTAAAAAAGAAATTCCCTAAGGATATTTGTGTAGGTCTCTATTCTGTTACTCTGGGTTCTCTATCATGTTCCACTTGATCTATGTGTCTATCCCTCTAACTAGTATCACACAATCTTGATTACTGTAGCTATATAAGTATGAATTCAGGTAGAGTGATTCCTCCCACTTTTTCTCATATTTAGCTATTCCAATCCCTTTGTATTTCTATATACACTTTTATAATAATCTTGTCTGTATCTGCAAAAAATCTTACTGGAATTTTTTATAGGAATTGCACTAAACTTGTGTGTCAGTTTGGGAAAAACTGACACCTTTACTATATTGAGTCCTCCAATACATGAATACAGCATGTCTCTCCATTTACTTAGATCGTTGATTTGTTTAATCAGCATTTTATAGATTTTAGCGTACAAGTCCTATCCATGTTTTATTGGATATACATTAAGCATTACTTTTTTGAGTGATTGTAAACAATATTGTACTTATTTCGATATATTCATTGTTAGTATACAGAAATGCAATTGATTTTTGTATGTTTATCTTATATCCTGCAACCTTGCTAATGCACCTATTACTTCTATGAGTTTATCTATAGATTCCTCTCTATTAATACATAGACAATCATGTCATCTGTAAACAGGAAAATTTTATGTCTTCCTTTTTGATCTCTATGCCTTTTACTATTTTTCTTGCCTTATTGCACTAGCTAGAACTTCCAGCACTATATTGAATAAGAATACTGAGATGAAGACATTGTTGCCTTATTACCAATCTTAGGAGAAAAGTATTCAATTTTCACCATTAAATGTAATGTTAGTTGTGGGCTTTTTGTAGATACTCATCATCAAGCTGAGGAAGTTATGCTCAAAATGATTAAGACCTTCTGAGATTATGTATTTAAAAAGTTTGCTACTCATAAGTCGGAAAGCAATTACTCATTTCTCTCTCTCCCTCACTCATGTATATCCAAAGATCACCCTATTAACCTCACAAGGCAACTATGCACTGTCCTATTAAGCAAATCACTCTATGGTAAGCTATCTACACATGCCTCTTTCAACAGTGTTAATTAAATTCAGTCATGGTATTTCCTATCAGGCATTTCCTACCAGAATAGCTTGGTCATAAAAATAAGACAATAACTTTCTGTTTTAAACTGGTAACCTACATAACTTGGATAATTAAGATTATTAAATACAGTAATGGCTGAGACTGTGCCACACACTGCTTCTATTCCTACTGTGCTTTGAACATAGTAAGCAATGAATAAAGCTACTGATTTCAGTCACTATTCTATGGCATTATTATATAGTTTTTTAAAAAAAGAAAGGCCAGAGCTTCAACCTGCTCGATATGAATTAGAAAAGACTACATCAACATTTAAACGTGATGAATATTTACAACCTATAGAAAAAAGTTTTTTCCCACTTTTCAAATATCTCATCCAAAATAAAAATGAGCTTCTTCTTCACATTTGGTAGGAGAAGGCTAGATAAATGGGGAAAATGCCCTTTTTAAATAACATCTAAAGACTTAAGATGGAATAATGATAAGAATAACTCATCTAGTTTTTGTAGATTCCTTCTGGAATCTTTCCATTGTCCAAGATTATATTAATACTCTGAAGCATTTAAAATATTCTCTCTTGGGGCGGCCGGGTGGTTCTGGTGGTTGGAGCGCTGTGCTCCTAACACCAAGGTCGCCAATTCAATTCCCACATGGGCCAGTGAGTTGCGCCCTCTACAGCTAAGATTGTGAACAACGGCTCGACCTGGAGCTGGGCTGCCACGAGCAGCCAGCTGGCGGCTGGGAACGGACTGGCTCAGCTAGGTAGGGCGCAAGGCTCATAATACCAACATGCGCCAGTGAGCCGCATCCTCCACAACTAGACTAAGAACAACTGCTTGACATGGAGGTGGGGGGGAGGGGAAGAAGGAGAAGGGGAAAAAATAAAATAAAAATAAAATATTCTCTCTCCCATGGCTACCATAAAGTCAGGTGGGGAAGGTTCAAAATGAACAGACTGGGCTCCATTCAGTCACTATATAGATAGATAGATATTAAAACTATGTTTTGTACAGCCAGGCTATAAAATAAGGGAAATAAATGCTTACAAAGTCAGGTCTTCCTTGCAAAACTCCTTAGTCAATGTTTATTCAGGAGGTCAGGCTGATCCACAGATTAAAGCAGTTTTCAAAGATTTTACTTTCAAGCTTCTAACTTAGAAATGTTTCCTTCTATAAAAGTACAAACCCTATACATGTCAGTAGAACCAAAAGCAATAAATATGTGTCACCCCAAGTAGAATGGAAATTACAAGTTCCCACCCCAACTCCAATATTTGGTAAACATTTACTTAGTTTGATTTTTTTTTTAGGTCTAAAACCAATTGACCCACACTAATTTTTTAAATCAACAATGGGCCTACTGTTTAAGTATTAGTTGTTAGTCATCACACACAAAAAAGCTGTTTTACTCCTCTAGTTTTATCTTCTAACTGGAACACAACCAAAATCCAGAAGGTAAATTAAAAAGGGGCGAACGGGGTAAGGGGACAGGTCTCATGGCTCTAAGCAGCCAAAATTTATCAGAAGATTCATGTAGCAAAGCTCATAGATTATGTTGAAGGGCCTCTCAGGATCTTACTAAAATCTTATTTTATATAAAAATCATTATTAAGTTTTATTTCCAGGTCATAGCATATTAAAATGGAAAAAAAAAGTAGAAAGAGGAACCAGGGGAGAAAAAAATCCATTAGAGTAGCATAAGGAAAGAGGCGGAATTATTACCCCTTACAAAACAGAATTCAACAAAACATTTAGTTCATTCAATTCATAGAAAAGAACCCTATATACTCCAATACAAAAAATAATGTTCATAATAATGACCTAAGACAGGCAACAAATTTAAATTATGCTCATATGTTCTATTTAAAAAGACAAGAAAATACTTAACACATTACATATACATACCCAGAAAAGTGTCACTATTAGGCTTTGTAGTCAAATAGATCTTTGGATTGAAACATGTACTGGCTCTGTGACCTTGAACAAGTTACTTATATTCTCTAAAACTCAGTTTCCTTATCTGTAAAATAGAACTAATAAAACCTACCTCATTGGGTATAAAACCTATCAGACAATTGGACTGTTGTCTGGTACATAAATGCTCAATAATCACTGGTCAATAATCACCTACCAGACAATTGGGTTATTGTCTGGTACGAAACTGCTCAAAAATCACTGGTCTTTTCTATCACTACTGCTAATGCTACCACTATGATTCACTTTAGATTTCTATTCCAAATGGTTTTTACTCAGGTATAAATTACATGTGATAAAACACACATATTAATGTACCATTTGATGAATTTTGACAAATGTACGCACCCATGTAACTATCACTCCAGTCAAGATATAGGACATTTCCACCAGAAAGTTCCCTCTTACTCTTTTGCAGTCAATTCCTTCCACACACCCAGAGACAACCACTGTTCTGATTTCCATCACCATCACCTGTTCTACTATTCATATAAACGGAATCATATAGCATATACTCTCTGTGCCTGGCTTCTTCAACATAATTTTTTTGAGATTCATTTCAAGTCCATTTTTAAAAATCTGAGTAA
This sequence comes from Rhinolophus sinicus, assembly GCF_036562045.2. Taxonomy (NCBI): domain Eukaryota; kingdom Metazoa; phylum Chordata; class Mammalia; order Chiroptera; family Rhinolophidae; genus Rhinolophus; species Rhinolophus sinicus. Next base: position 82,755,264 of record NC_133756.1, on the reverse strand, counting down.
CATTTCATTATATGACTATACCACCATTTATTTATCTGTTGGTTGTTAATTTAAATGAATCATTAAGATTCACTTATCAGTAGTATTAACAATATGGAATAGCTTACCATTAATAGTGTCCAAAAGGGAAGCATTAATATATTAAATGTAGATATTTCAAAGCCTGTAGAGGGCCATTTAATGATTAAATATTCCGTCCTTCTCACACACCAATCAATACATAACTGATATTTCATTTACTCATAAAGCAATCTTTTATTATATCTGATGAATACTTTTAACTGCAGAAGATAAAGAAAATCAACACTGTAAGTAAATTAAAATCCTGTACCTAAACAGGAGGAAGTTCCTGTGCCAACACTACTCAGGTTGGTTTCATTTCATGGAGAACTTCAGCATAACAGTCTTACAGGATATTGAAGCTCCTTAGCTCCTTACGCAGGTGCTAAAAGATTTGTCTACCGGGCCAGCTGGTGGCTCAGGCGGTTAGAGCTCCGTGCTCCTAACTCTGAAGGCAGCTGGTTCGATCCCCACATGGGCCAGTGGGCTCTCAACCACAAGGTTGCCAGTTCGATTCCTCAACTCCTGCAACGGATGGTGGGCAGCGCCCCCTGCAACTAAGATTGAACACAGCACCTTGAGCTGAGCTGCCACTGAGCTCCCGGATGGCTCGGTTGGTTGGAGTGCGACCTCTCAACCACAAGGTTGCCGGTTCAACTCCTGCAAGGGATGGTGGGCTGCGCCCCCTGCAACTAGCAATGGCAACTGGACCTGGAGCTGAGCTGCGCTCTCCACAACTAAGACTGAAAGGACAACAACTTGACTTGGAAAAAAATCCTGGAAGTATACACTGTTCCCCAATAAAGTCCTGTTCCCCTTCCCCAATTAAAAAAAAAAAAAAAAGATTTTCTACCTAAAAGAGGACAATTTCCATCATTGCCCAGTATTACTGAGTGCAACCATACATTTTGGCAAATGTCCTTTAATGCTGGTTTACAGGATAGAGCACTACTTCACAGGATGGGAAACAAGACACAAGTTTAAAGAATTCATCTATTTAGTCATTCTCAATTAATTAGCAAATCTGTGCCACCCAAATCCATGCTATGACTGATAATGCAACCTCTCTCAAGATAAATACATTCGCAGTCAAGCTACCTCTGGGCAGAGATTTTGCATCATCAGTGAAGACCCTGAATTCAGACAATGACTGGGCTTGGAAGTAGTTATCTAAGGATTGATTTTCAAACTGTGTCCAAAAAAACATCAAGGCTTTTACAAATATTTATGTTACTCTCACTTTTTAAAATAAACTTTAACTATTTTTAAGAGTTCCTTAACAAAAATGCATATAGATGTGCTATATGCCAATTTTAATAAAATGGAGACAAGCCCCAGGCAATTACACATACCAGGTTAATTTGCTTTCATGCAGTACTCAAAATAAGGCATCTCCAGGCATTTATGCCCATTTTCTGAATGTGAAATTCTTTAAAATGTGTGCTTGAATCCGAAGGCTAGATCTAGCTATATATACGTTGGTGTTTCTTCCTCTTTTTCCTCCTTCTCAGAACGCTGTATACCCACTCACATCAAATGGTACAAGCACACACAGGCTGCACTCCATGAAGTGTCAGGCAACACTGTCTCAGCACGTGCTGATGACACAGCATGACTGCCAGCATGACTAGCACAAAATAAGTGAAGCCCTAATGGGAAGGTTTGCGTCCTTCTTGCCCTACTTTTATGATAGCATTATCACAGGCTTTCAATACTTCCTCAATAACGTACATGTTTGTGTAAGGTAAAATGATTACCCTCAATGAAACACAAATTATGATTAAAATTCTGAGATTTAAGAAAAATCTGATAATGGATATAATGAGATTAATCAGGCTCAAGACAAATTAACAATTAGTATTAGAAACGAATTCTTCACCAATTATCAAACACACTGATTATACTACATGAAGTGGAAGAATCTCATATAAATAACTAAGGTAATAGCCTTCTGTCACTAGAGATCACCTATTATGGCAAGAAAAAATATTTCAATTTCCTGATATATTTAATGAAGTTAAACCCTACAAAGTAGATTTCTGATCTCTGTCAAGTTATAATATTATTGGGGCGGGAGGAGAATAGTAAGCATAAAAAGAAAACCTAAGGTTATTGGGGAGGGAGAGTATCAAATATAATTTAAATTAACCATAAAAACACCATACCATTGTTCAAGATAAGTTACTACACAGAACATGAAGAACTAGTAAACACTCTGGAGGAAAAGCCTTAGTTCTTACACTAGTAACACTGTAAACAAGTTTGTTGAATGAATACACTACTACTTAAATATAATTAGAACTATTATTTGAAAACAGAGATCAGAGAAAAGCATCTAAAATACTTGAGTAACTAAAGAGGCTAAAATTATGTGAATTCTTTACACTTTAGGCAAGGTCATAAATGTTGGAAATCTCTAAATTTTTAAAGGATATGTTCATGCAAGTAAAGATAAGAAAGATTCATTTGTAAAACATGTCATAATAGGAGGGACAAAAATTAAGTAATATTTATATTACTTTTTAATACACCCTCAAATAAGGTGGTCAAAACATAATGAGATTTGTACTAGTGGTAATAAAACAATGACAGGAAAAACTGCAGTAGTGTCTCCTATGAATACTATTACCTCAATATAGTAAAGTAAGCATGGCATGCTCCATAGACAAGCTCAAGCTGTTAAGAAGATGCCAACATGATTCAAATTATCAACTTTATTAAGGCATGGTCATTAAATTTCAGACTTCACAGAGTTATTTGTAATTACCTGTATGTTGAGTTCCAGAATCTCCTCTCATTGTTGGCTATCTAAAGCCAAGTTCTCTATTATAAATAGTTGAAATAAAACAAAAAAACTTGCCATTTTCTCCTTTTGGATATCAAGAAACTCCTTTAATATTGCTCAGTTATAACACGGTTGCAATAGTTGGTACATTCTACTAACCTTTTAATTAATTTTGCAGTGCAAGGTTGTAATGCTTACCATGCTTCTACAGCTGCAAATAATACCAATGAAAAAATTAAAACAAAATTTGAACTGAAGGTATAAAACAAAATGTTTTCTGTTTTAAAATTTTGAGTGAATAAAAGACAAAGACAGGATTGAAGTGTTTTTTTTTAACGACACTGATAATATTTTCAAACACACAATGAACATTTAATTAGCCAAGAAACTTATCCAACAATCACTCCAAATTGAACGAGTATGCATTAAGGAATATTAGTGATTCTACTTAGAAATTAAAATTTCCTGCTCCTCCATTCGTTTTCAGAGCATAGTGGTTAAAGGCAGCAGAGCTGAGCCTGGCACTGCCAACCTACTATTTGTAAATTTTGTATTAGTTACCTTAACTCATTGTGCCTCGGTTTTTTCATTTATTAAATAGAGATAAAAGTAACTACCTACATTTTTGGGTCGTTGTGTAAATAATACATATAAAGCTCTTATTAAGAGCCTATAGTGCTTAAGTGCTCAAAAATGTTATTAGATGCCTCTATTGCGGTTGTTGTTAGGCAAGGTGTTTTTAAAACTTATTACGACTTACAAGAACTTTCCTATGTAAACCAGGATTTTTTTGATATTGTACAAACAAAACAAAACACAAAAATAAGAGCTCCCTAGAGTTCATCAAACATGACTGACTTTCTTAAAAGTTTAATGAATTTATAAAATACATATTAAGGCTCCAGATAAAATTTCATTTGCAAAACCTTAGACTAGACTAGGTCAAAGAGCTCAGGACACAAATTTTGGCTACAAAATGTTATTTCAGAAACCAACTTAGTCATAAGTGGTCTTACCTTCAATTTTTAAAATATCAAATATAGGTAACAGTGCAAATTCCCTAAGCTCAAAATTGGATGCTCCCAGGTAAACTTGTTTTCAAGAATAAAAATATTTTTAAAAATGTTTTGGGGGAAAAAAAGGACAATGAATTATTTTCCTCTCTGACTAACCAGATAATACTAGTGAGAACAGTGTGTGAGACTCAGAAATGAAACCTGTTTTCAGTAAGAGAACAGAAACAATAAAGAAAAAAAGGCAAAATTAAAAGGGCAAAATAAAAATTAAAACATTACACGTATTTTACCACAATTTTAAATTTTTTAAATTAGATCAAAATAAATTATTTTTCATGACCCCACACATAAGTGTATATCTGCACTCCCTAAAATCCAAGATCCATTCTTTTTGGACAAGATAGAAATAGGAAATAAAATATTTAAAAATAATAATGTAAGCAATAAATTGTTTCTCATAATAACATGAATAAAACGTAAGCTGTGTTTTCCTTAAAGTTGAGATATTGTCGTACAAAGATATTTCACAAAAGGTCTTCAGAAAAAAACTAAACGTAACAAAAGGAAATGTGGAAATGTGGATGCTATGGGGATAATTTATGGAGACAACTGAAAGGCTCATACAAAACTTTAGAAGGCTCACTCTGACCCGACCTACAAAAGAGTCAGCATAGCATTCTGACTGTGCTTAGGGAACAGTCAGAGCTCCTGATGAAAGAAGCTTTAAAATCTAAGGCAATAATATTTCATAGAAAATATTTTAGGAAATGACTCAAGGTTTGTATTTTCCACACAATTTGTTAGAGGGGAAAACATGAAGATCTAAAAATATCCCCTCAAGATCTCAGAATAGCTCCTTTAAAGTAGAATTTTAGACTTTTGTCCCCACACCAAAATTGACATATCTATTGTATTATTCCATCATAAGCAACCTTAATCAACGTATTGTTAGCTCCTCCAGAATTGTTACATGACACCAAGCCAAAGTCAGTGTGGAAAATATGTTAAACTATTCTTTGGCAAAATAGGGCTTCCAACAAGAGCAATGAAAAACAAAATAACTCTGATGAAAGTTGGGGTATCATATAAAAATATGTAGATTCCTTTTAAATTTGAAACCTGCAATTCATTAAGAAAACCCTTAAAGGAAACTCAGAGTACGATTATCAATCAGGTCATTCATTTCTAATATTACAGAGTAAATGCCACACAATTAGGATGTGTTTTATAAAATATTAGCTAATCATGCAAGATCTTAAGTTTAAATGTATGCTTGCTTACCCGCACCCACCACCCCCCAGTAGCTAAGTAATGTACATCATTTGTTTCCATCTTTAAAATATTTGGTGGTTGGAGTGCCGTGCTCCTTACGCCAAGGTTGCCGGTTCAATTCCCACATGGGCCAGTGAGCTGCACCCTCTACAGCTAAGATTATGAACAATAGCTATCCCTGGAGTTAGGCTGCTGTGAGCAGCCAGAGGTTGGCGTGTGCTGCCGTGTGCTACTGTGGGCTACCGTGTGCTGCCATGAGCGGCCGGTGGCCAACATGAGTGGCCAGCAGCCATCATGAGCAGCCGTGAGCTGTTGTGATCGGTCAACGGGCGACCGAGTGCTCAGCCGGGGGGAACGCAAGGCTCATAATATGAGCATGGGCCAGGGAGCTGTGTCCTACACAACTAGACCGAGAAACAACGGCTTGAACCAGAGTGGGGGGGAGGCGGAATAAAGGGGAGAAAATATATGTATATATTTGGTGGTGAAAACTGAGCCTAAGTAAAAGGACACCGTTATTTTCTCTCCAAATAAAAAACCACGCAAGGTAAGTACTACTATTAATCTAGGAAAACTATGGTGCCTGGTCTTTACCCAGAATCTTGGTTGTGTCTGTTGCAAGGGGGAAAAAAACTGCTTTTATCAAAGCCATAGGCAAACACAGCATGTGTGGGGACGGAGTCCCGGAGAGCAGTTTCCAGGCTCTTGGCCTCGAGTGGGGAGGTGCTGGCTCGGGTAGTGAATGACCATCAACTGTGATTGGTTGGCCATCAGCTGTAACCGGTGAGCCACTGGCCACTAATATAATTGCTGTGGCTACGCTAGCAGCAAATGGGGGCCTAGCAAGAAGATGGTGGCTGAGCCTGCAAGAGCAGATTGCAGTTAGCAAGTGAGGTTGGTTGGCAGGCAGAGAAGTGAATGGCGGACTGCGGATCGTGTGGCTACTACTGTGTATGTCTTGCCGAGCCTCCAGTGAGAGTATAGTGGTATGACTCCCCTGCCTATGGCTCCGTGGGTGTTCCTTTTTGGTCTCACCATAGCCTGCGTTATGTGGGGAGTGGGAGCAGAGACCCCCGCAGGCTGCCCCGCACGACAAATGGCACAGCAAGCAGGATACGGTGCCGGCCAACACCTACCGAAGCATGGTGTAGCGGTTTGTGCGTGTGAGAGCCCAGCTTCGGGAGGCCCATGAGGAGCGACAACGGGAACGGGAGGCACGCTCTGCCTGGGAGACTCAAGCCTCCAGCCGGCACACCACCCTCTTGGCCATGGACGGCGTTGCCTTCATTTTGGTGATCTGCTGCGGCCTTGGGCTCCGAGGGTTGCGGACATCTTACACTGAGGCCTCCACCCACTCAGACAACTGACACAGTGACTAGGATTCCGACCAGGTAGGAATGGAGTCTGATTCTGAGCAGGAGGACATGTGGCCCCCACACTGTGTGGTGTCTGGTGGCCACTGTTCTCAGGAGTTGGACCCCCAAGTAGGGGTGGGAGGACATGGACGGCTCTCCGGCCAGCGGGGAGAGGGCCCTGCAGGCTGTGGCTGAGCGGTTACCAGAGGAGGAGAAGGCTGCGGCCGGCCGCGTGGGCTGGATGTTCCTCACGGCCTTGAGTCTCAACACGGAAAATGCGCTTAATGAAATGGCCCAGGTGCCAGACCAGGTGTCCCGGTTGGAGGCGCTAGAAGCCCAGGTCCACCTGTTAGAACAGGGGCCCCACAGTGGAGACTCTGAGGTAGAGGCGGAGGAAGCGAGTGGAGACAATGTAGCTCCCGACCCCCAAACCCGGCCAATCTTGAAGCAAAGGGTAAAACGTGGGCAACCTTTGGCCCCGGAGGCGTTGCTGCTGGCAACCCAGCTGTGACTGAGTTCACTACCTACACCCCATACACTCCCACTGAGTTGCAGGAGCTGGGGAGGCGGTACCGACAGCGCCCTGGAAAGCCAGTCTTGGCTTGGCTATTACGTTTATGGGATGAGGGAGCAGACAACATTCTCTGCTCCCCAGATGAGATGGAAAAGCTAGCCTTCGTAACAGTGCATCCGTCCCTGCGACAAAGGTTACAAAACTGCCATAGGTTGGCCAACAACCAAGGCAACCATTCTCTAATGGCGTGGCTCACGGCTGCGGTACGCACCGTATGGGAACAGGCTGGCGAGCTGCCAGACACTGTGAGTCAATGGCAGTCATATACGGAACTTACTCAAATCATCCGTGAAATGGGTATGAGCCATGCTATTTTCAACCCTAATATGCAGGGGCCAGATGATGAGCTTTTTACAGCCAGCATGAGAGATCTGGTTTTGGATACTGCACCTGCAAGTGCTTTTGGATCCTTGGTTGCCATTCTTCCGCCCCATGTGGGGTGACGGATCCATGAAGTTACAACTGCCATGGCCACCCTAGGGGATGTTGAAAGCCGGAGGTGAAGGAAGTTAAGACAGGAGGTCTACGCAGTTGAGACCTGGAAGCCCAAATCAAAAGTAAAGGGGCGAAGTTGCGGGCCTCAGAGAGTAACACGTGCACGGATGTGGCGTGATCTCGTGGCAGCAGGGGTCGATCGGAAGAAAATAGACCGACAACCCAATGCACTCCTGCTGGAACTTTGGAAACAACAATTCCGGAGAAGCCTAAGGGAGAAGTCTGGGAAAGCGCGACCCGACCCGTGTTCCTCCAGGACTTCATGCAGCCGCTTGAGGCCGACTCCTTTCAGCTTGATTAGGGGTGGGGCCAAGGTACCCGGTCAGAGGGGACGAGCAGGGACCGGAGGCCCCACGTGGAACTGTCCCTACATTGGTCCCCTTCTAATGTGCAGAGGGTTTTGGCCCTAGTTGACACTGGCTCAGACTGCAGTCTTGTTTATGGGAACCCAGAACTGTTCCCCGGACCAGCAGTCTGCATTGATGGCTACGGGGGAAAAACTGTGACTGTGAAAGCCGTTTCCTTACCACTGGGTATAGGAAGGCTTCCCCCTCGTACCTACAAGGTTTATGTCTCCCCCATTTCGGAGTATATTCTAGGGGTGGACGTGCTACATGGTCTCAGCTTACAGACCTCGGTAGGAGAGTTCCGTCTCCGGATCCGGGTGGTGAAAGCGGTGACACGCGGGCATGCTCACCACCCTCCTCAAGTGTTGCCACAGCCCTGGCACATGGTTACAGTGCGACAGTACCACCTGCCAGGATGGCAGGAGGAGATTGGTCATACAATATTGGAATTGGAGAAGGCACCTATTGTGAGGCCAGCACACAGTCCCTTTAACTACCCAGTATGGCATGTCAAGAAGCCAGATGGGACCTGGCGAATGACTGTGTACTATAGGGAGTTAAATAAGGTGACGCCACCTTTGCACGCAGCAGTACCTTCAATACACGATTTGATGGATCGTCTCACTGTCCGCCTGGGAACGTATCACTATGTAGTGGACTTAGCGAATGCTTTTTTCTATGCTTGTCACATAGATTGTGAAGCGAGACCCTGGAGGAATGGAGTGTGGGGACGGAGTCCCAGAGAGTAGTTTCTAGGCTCTCAGCCTCGCGTGGGGAGGTGCTGGTTCGGGTAGTGAATGACTATCAACTGTGATTGGTTGGCCGTCAGCTGTAACCGGTTAGCCAGTTGGCTACTGATGTAACTGCAGGGCTGTGTTGATTGGTTGGTTGGTTGGCAGGCAGAGAAGTGAATGGCGGACTACGGATCATGTGGCTACTACTGTGTGTGTCTCGCCCAGCGTCTAGTGAGAATACAGTGGTATGACTCCCCTACCTATGGCTCCATGGGTGTTCCTTTTTGGCCTAGCCACATCCTGCGTTCTCATGTGGGGAGCGGGAGCTGAGACCCCGCAGACCGCCCCGCATGACACATGGTGCAGCGAGCAGGGTCTCCCGCATGACACCCTGCATGACAGCATGGCCTGAAAAGATAAAAGATTCTGAAAGTTCTTATGAAATGTTCTAAAGGATCCTTTTGTCATTTGAGAGGAAGCAAACTTCCCAAGGAAAATCCAGGGGGTGGGGGAACGTCACTGTAAAATGTACAGAGAATGATAAATTAACAACAGCCCCTGTCCTCAAGCAGCTTAACATTAGCAGTTTAACATTAACAATAAATGTCAACTACAAGAGATATGTATCGCAAAGCAAAACAAGATTAATTGCCACCTGACGATGCCACAATTAGGATGAGTTCAAAGGAGGAATGCTCACTTGGGCCAGAACAAACTGAGATAGTTCCCTAAGGCTGAGAAGCAGTTAAGTGAGGCTGTCAGGAAGGGTGGTAGTACTTAGAATGAGGTGGGGCACTCAGACTCAGTATTTGTACTCTCGCCTCACAGTCCTGACTCTGTTGAAGAAGGCTACATTGGAAGCAGGATGTGCACCTGACACTTTTCATCATCATTAAGACTAATATAAATAAGGACGGAAAAGAAAGGTTACCGAATTCTACGTGCCTGCCACTCCCAAATAAGAAAACAATCAAGCATCAAGACGTAAACTGTATAAAACAAACCTCAGTGACTCAGCTTAGGACCAGCTGTAAATGGAAGTTCTGGTTAAACAAACAACTACTTGCTTTGAATTTGCCTCCTGTGTAAGTAGGGTAATTGCCCTAGATAAAGAGACAGCTTCCAACACAGAAAAGAGATGACAACCAAGCAGAAGGAAGAAAAAACACAGGCACAAAAAACAACAACCTCCACAGAGCCAGTGATTCAAATGCTGCCTGGTTCCCTGGCCAAGAAATAAGTTAATTCCTATGCTAAACGCCTTTCCTCTGTTTTCACGTGGTTTTTTCAAATGCTGACTGCATCAAGCAATCATACCACTTAACAAGTTCTGAAAAGCCTTATGATTTTTCTTTTCTGTTGTGTGTTCTGGGGCAGAGATCTGTTTTGTCTTATTTCCGAATCAAAAGAAAGCAGAAACCTTAGCCAGAATCATTAACACCAGATATAGTGAATTTACGTATCAAACAGTATTTTTAAAAGCAGAAATACACTGTCTGAGGACACTTCTTTTAAGATGTTTTACCTGTCTTGGCCTAAAGACAACCTTCTCCTCTTCCAAGAACAACCTTCCTGTTTTCTCAGCCTCATCTGAACCTGCTCAACCAAACAAAGAGCCACTCACAATGTCACAAAATACCAACTTTAATATTTTATAGCCAAACCAACACATGCCTGGCTCTAATCTAGAATAAATTACTATGATATTCTTTATTTGTAATGACTTTCCACTCCTCTTATCTTTGGTAATAATCTCATATTTCTGTCCTACAGATGAATCAAAGCTAAGATTCTTTGAAATATCCCACATTCATGAAGGATCTCTCAGATCAGAATCACTTCGGCTCTACATTGAGACTAAAGCAAGTCTCAGCACAGAAAGGTAAGAATCTGACTCTTGAGGATCAGTTTAGAAGAAACAGCATAATTAATAAAAGAGATCTTATTTGATTTAAAAAAAAAAAGATACCCAAGGTCTTCAAATTACAAACACCGAAAATAAAGTTCAACAATGAGAAAACATTCAGAACAAGCTCCGTTTATCACAGATAGGCTTGCTGTTAATATATGATGGTTGTAAGTGCATATATGGAGCAATGTACACTAGAATTCTTTTATTATTATTAGTTTCAGGTGAACAAAACAACGTAATGATTAGACATTTACACACTTCACAAAGTGATAACCCCAACAAGTCTACTGCCCATCTGACACCATACATACCATACAAAGTCTGACAATTAAGTTTGTGAACTCATCCTAAAAAGTGCTACGTGCCTCACTGCTGAATATCACTACAGTCACCTTCGAAGTACTCCCCTTGGGAAGCTATGCACTGACACCAGCACCTAGTCCACCCTTCAAAGTAATTTTGGAACTCATTTTCTGGAATGGCCATCAGAGCTGTCATCATATTACCCTTGATATCTTGAATGTCATCAAAATGTCTTCCTTTCAATATTTCCTTCATCATCGGGTGAAAAAAGAAGTCACTGGGGCCCAGCTCAGGTGACTAGGGAGGGTGTTCCAATACAGTGATTTGTTTACTGGCTAAAAACTCCCTCACAGACAGTGCCGTGTGAACTGGTACATTGTTATGCAAGAACCATGAATTGTTGGTGAAAAATTCAGATCGTCTTTTTAACATAGCCTTTTCAGCATTTCCAAATAGGAAACTTGGTTAACTGTCCAGTTGGTACAAATTCATAATGAATAATCCCTCTGATATCAAAAAAAGTTAGCAACATCATTGCAACAAGTTCGCGAACTTAATTGTCAGACCCCATAGCTATTACAATACCATTGATTATATTCCCTATGCTGTATGTTACATCCCGCGACTACATATATATATTGTTTTTATATAGTTCACATTAAATATTATTTTATATTACTTTCAGGTGTACAGCACAGTGGTTAGGATTTATATAATTTATAAAGTGACCCGTCTATTCAGGTCCTCTGCCCATTTGTTAATTGGATTGTTTGCTGGTGTTGAGTTGCATGAGTTTTTAATAAATTTTGGATATTAACGCTATCATTGGCGAATGTCTTCTCCCATTCAGTAGGATGTCTTTCCAGTTTGTTCATGGTTTCCTTTGCTGTGGAAAAATCTTTTTAATTTGATGTAGTCCCATTTGTTCATTTTTTTCTTTCGTTTCCCTTGCCCAAGGAAATATATCGGTAAAAATATTACTAAGGGTATTATCTGAGAGTTTACTTCCTATATTTTCTTCTAGAAGTTTTATGGTTTCAGGTCTTACATTTACGTCTTTAATCCATTTTGAATTTATTCTTGTATATGGTGTAAGAAGGTGGTACAGTTTCATTTTTTTACATGTATCTGTCTAGTTTTCCCAGCACCATTTATTGAATAGACTGTCTTTACCCCAAAGTAAATCCTTGCTCCCTTTGTCATAGATTAAATGACCACATAAACATGGATTTATTTCTGGGCTCTATTCTGTTTCATTGATCTATGTCTGTTTTTATGCCAATACCATGCTATTCTGATTACTATGACCTTGTAGTATAATATGATATCAGGTAGTGTGATACCTTCAACTATTTTCTTCTTTCTCAAGATTGCTTTGGTTTTTTAGGGTCTTCTGTGGTTCCATATAAATTTTAGGATTATTTGTTCCAGCTCTGTAAAAAATGTCATCGGTATTTTGATAGGAATTGTACTGAATCTATAGATTGCTTTGGGTAGTATGGACAGTTTAACTACTGGGTTTCCCCGAAAATAAGACCTAGCCAGACCATTAGCTCTAATGCGTCTTTTGGAGCAAAAATTAATATAAGACCCGATATTATATTATTATTATACCTGGTCCTATATTATAGTAAAGTAATGCGTCCAAAAGACGCATTAGAGCTGATGGTCTGGCTAGGTCTTATTTTCAGGGAAACACGGTATGTTTATTCTTCCTATCCATGAGCTTGGGATATGCTTCCATTTACTTGTATCTAATTTGTCTCTTCAACGTCTTATAATTTTCTGAGTACAGGTCTTTTACTTCCGTGGTTAAATTTATTCCTAGGTATTTTATGTTTTTGATGCAATTGTAAATGGGATTATTTTCTTGATTTCTTTCTGATAGTTTGTTATTGGTGTATAAAACTGAAACCAATTTCTGATTATTAATTTTGTATCCTACTACTTTATTAAATTCATTTATCAGTTCTAATAGATTTTTGGTGGAATCTTTGGTGTTCTCTATATATAGCATCATGTCATCTGCAAATAATGACAGTTTTACTTCTTCCTTTCCCATTTGGATGCCTTTGATTTCTTTTTCTGGCCTTATTGCTATGGCTAGGACTTCCAGTACTATGTTGAATAAAAGTGGTGAAAGTGGGCAACCTTGTCTTGTTCCTGATCTAAAGGGGAGCTTTTAGCTCCCCCCCCATTGAGTATGATATTAGCTGTGGATTTGTCACACGTATATGGCCTTTATAATGTTTAGATATGTTCCCTCTATTTCATAAATGGATGCTGGATTTTGTCAAATGCTTTTTCTGCATCTATTGATATGACCATATGATTTTATTTTTCATTTTGTCAGTGTGGTGTATCACGTTAATTGATATGCGGATATTGAACCAACCTGGTATTGAATCAATACCACAAATGAATCCCACTTGATCGTTGTATATGATCTTTTTAATGTATTGCTGATTTCAGTTTGCTAATATTTTGTTGAGGATTTTTGCAGCTATGTTCATTAAGGATATCAGACTATACTTGTAGGGACAATAAAGTCAGTCAGGCTCCCTCCCGGGCCATCCGACGGCACTGAACTGACAGTCCAACAGTTACCTAACAAGGAATGCTGCGCGGGCACCGTCCATCCTGAACATGTTGCTGTTTATGTACACTTATGTAAGCACCTTGGCTGTGAGCCACTGTTGTCCCAGCACGGTATAAACGAGCCCGGCCATTATACGAGGCTGTGCTGGTTGTGCCCAGCGACGAGCCTGGCTGCGCCCAGTGACGAGGCTGGCTGCGCCCAGCGACGAGCCTGGCTGCGCCCAGCTACGAGCCTGGCTGTGTCCAGTGACCAGGCTGGCTGTGCCCAGCGACGAGCCTGGCTGTGCCTAGACAGCTGGTGAAAAAAAGCATGTCTACTCTGCCTTCAGCTCCACGCATCTTCTTCCAGCTCCCAGAGTCACAGACACCTTACACCGGGGCCACAGCCCACTTGGACATGACAACACTTTTCTTTTTTGTAACGTCTTTGTCTGATTTTGGGATCAGGGCAATGGTAGCGTCGTAAAATGTGCTTGGGAGCCTTCCCTCATCAAAATTCCTCTTGAATTTTTTTGTTAATAATTTGAGGAGAATAGGTGTTAATTCTTTTTTAAATGTTCAGTAAAATTCACCTGTGAAGCCATCAACTCCAGGACTTTTGTTTGTTGGGAGCTTATTGATTACTGATTCAAATTTCTTGGTAGTAATCAATCTGTTCAGATTTTGTTTCACCTTGATTCAGCCTTAGAAGATTACAGAAGCTGCTAGGAATTTATCCATTTCTTCCAGATTGTCCAATTTGTTGGCATATAGTTGCTTGTAGTATTTCCTTAAATTTTTTTGTTTTCTGTGGTGCCCATTGTCCCTTCCCTTTCATTTCTGATTTTATTTATATGGTTCCTCTCTTCTTTTTTTTTCTCTTGATGAGTCTGGTTAAAGGTTTGTCAATTTTGTTTATCTTTTCAAGACAATAGCTGTTGGTTTCATTGTTCTTTTGTATTTTTTTCCAAGTCTATTTCATTTATTTCCACTCTGATCTTTATTATTTTCTTCCTTGTACTCACTTTGGGCTTTGTTTGCTGTACTTTTTCCAGTTCCCTTAGGTATAAAGTTAGACTGTTTATTTGAACACTTTCTTGTTTCTTTAGGTAGGCCTGCATTGCTATGAATTTCTCTCTTAGGACTGCTTTCGCTGTGTCCCATAGAGATTTGGGGTCATTGTGTTTTCATTTTCATTTGTCTCAAGGTACCTTTTGATTTCTTCCTTGATCTTCATTACTTAGTACCAGCCTGTTATTCAGCCTCCGTATGTTTATGTGTTTTTCCGTTTTTATCTTGTAATCGATTTCTAGTTTCATGCCACTATGGTCACAGAAAATGCTTGATACGATTTCAAACTTCTTAAATTTACTAAGACGTGTTTTGTGACTTAACATGTGGTCTACCTTGGAAAATATTCTATGAGCACTTAAAAAGAATACATATTCTGCTGCTTTGGGGGTGAAATGCTCTAAAAATATCAATTAAATCCATCTGGTCTAGTGTGTCATTTAAGGGTGCTGTTTCCGTGTTGATTTTCTGTCTGGAAGATCTGTCCACTGGTGTCAGTAGGGTGTTAAGGTCGCTTTCTATGACTGTGTTACTGTTGATCTCTGCCTTTATGTCAGTCAATATTTGTTTTATATATTTAGTTGCTCCTATGTTGGGTGACACTAGAGCTCTTTAATACACATAATAAAGAAAAATGTTTTCTGTTCTCCTCAGATGATAGTTTAATTTAGATAATTTTTTACTTAGTAATATTTTTACTTATAAAATAAAGCAATTTTGTAATTATTTCAATATTACAAAAAGTAATAAGGCACGAGGTTTCTGTTTACCACACGAGTTGCTGAAAGCACTGAAAATCTGTGTAATGACTAGAAGCACAAAGCTGTGTAGCACAGCCAACGTCATCTACTGAAAATGAACTGTCTAAATAGGGAAAATGTTAGAACCTAGTGCTTGAGCTCCTAATCTAGTGCTCACTTATTTGCCATGAAATAGAGTAAGTTATTCTACCTCTCACTGCCTTCGTTTCCTAATCTACAGAATGGGGATACCCATTGTATTTGTAGTAAAGATGAATCATGTAAACTTAGAACAGTGCCTGGCACTTGGTAAAATAAGTGTTACTTGTATTATTGTTACTCTGTGTGAGGGAATAGTTAAGCTAGGAGCTGTGGGTGATATGGCATGGTATGCCCTCTCAAGCTTACAATCTATGACATGTGTACAAATAACCACAAACCCATCTGTAAATACCACTACAAGTGTTGGTAAATAACTGCTATAGATGTGAGAGGAGAGAAGGATTACTTATAGCTAAAGAGATCAGGGAAGGTCTCATATAAAAGGTGATACTTAAGCTAGACCTTAATATAAAGGTAGAAAACATTCCAAGTACAGATATAATCATGGGATAGTAAAGAAATTGAGCATAAGTGAAAAATTCATGGGACAGTAGTGCTGAATAAACCTGAAAATGTAGGTAAGATTAGGGGTCAGATTATCAAGAAACCTGAAGGTTCAAATAAGGAATTCAGATAAATATTAGAGTCATATTTTAAAACTAGTATTAATATCCCCACTCCCCAGTGGAATATGTATGGAAATGAAAGAACAGAGAATCCCCCGCCCCCCGCCAGTTTGGGGGAAGGAGGTAAGATTAAATAAAAGAACAGCAAAGCAACTAAATTTGAGAAAAGCTACATGCTTTTTCTCTTTTTCTCTCTTCAGGGATTCACAAGGCACATTAGTATTTTAAGAGCTCTCATACGTCCTATCGTAAAGAAACAGATTGATTTTGTTTACTGTTTTGTTATTTTGCTTTGGAACTCTAACAGTTTCCAAATTTATTTAATGATCCTTTTCCCCCTAGAATATGTATTTAAACACTGAGGCACACTAGTGTTCTACAGAACTCATTCTGAGCTACTGATACCAAAATATCTTTAAAAAGGGACTGTGATCTCATATGAGGGAGAGGAGTTATCCTCTAGCCCTATATAATCATTTTTCAGAAACTTTTCCAAGATCATGAACTACTCTGGAAGTCTTCCTTTTTATTTTGTTTTATCCTGAGTGGCAAGTAAACCAACTAAAGGAGTACAGTAAGTATCAGGTTTTGTTTTCTACCTTAAGAAAAACAAAAATTTTAAGACTCTACTCTGACAACAGTATAAATGAAATTAACTTCTAATTTCCTTTCCCAAAGTGGCTGAAGTATTTCACACATGTGTTTTCCTTTCCTAATCAAAAGAAAAGGAGACGGGTCAAATCTGTTTATCCTTACTCTTTTCTTTCATGTCTTTTAATCTTTTTCTTTCCAATTTATCATTCTCTATTTTTTCCATCTGTATGTGACTTTCCTTTTACTGGCCCACTTTTGTGCTATATTCCACTGTCCTCTTATTTCTTCCACCTCGCTGTTCATATTATTACCTCGAGCCTGTGGACTCTCATTATGACCAGAGAACGGGTTCAACTGCTAGTGACAACTGAGATGACAGACAGAAGGAGCACATGCTGCAGTTCCCCCATTCTGACCCATAATATGAGGTGTGATCAAAAAATACATTGAATATTTAAATTAAAATTTATTAAAGTAAAAGTCACATTGCCATTAATCCCTCAAAATACTCCCCTTCACTTCGAATACACTTATCCCATAATTCTTGCCACTTTCTGAAGCAGTTCTGGAAGTCCTCTTTTTGTGTCTTTAGTTGCCCTGCACTGGCTGCCTCGATGTCCTGAGTCGATTCAAGACATTTACCTTTCATGGTCATTTCGACTTTAGGGCAGAGCCAGAAGTCGCACGGTGCCAGATCCGGTGAATAAGGTGGATGAGGTCACACCGTCATGTTTTTATTTGACAGAAATTGTCGTACCAGAAGAGATGTGTGACACGGAGCGTTGTCATGATGGAGGATGAAGTAAAGACACTCACGAAAAAGGACTTCCAGAACTGCTTCAGAAAGTGGCAAGAACAACGGGATAAGTGTGTTCGAAGCGAGGGGGGGTATTGTGAGGGGGATTAATGGCAATGTGTCTTTTACTGTAATAATTTTTTTTAAATTTAAACATTCACCATATTTTTCGATTACACCTCATAGCTACTGCCCATCCACCAAAGCACTCCTTCCCACTAAACCACAGTGCTCTCAACAACTAGTTCCAATCTCCTAAAAGTGAAACCTATTTACAAACAGGTTCTAGATGTCCCCATTTACATGCTTTAGATTCTATTGGCTGAAATGCGAAACACACTACCAAACCCAATGTAGAGGTTAGAAAAGAAACACAGATGGGAGAAGGCTGGAGTGGTGTCTTGTTGCATACGTAAAAGTATCTCATTTTTAAAAGTCAATACCTGAAGCAAAAGTTCTCACGACATAACACAAGCCCTTGCCAAAATATCAGTATAGTTAGCACACAAAAGGAACTTTTGTACAGTTAGTATTCATAAGGATGAATAAAAACAATGAGGATAAACTTTAAAACAACCTTAAAGTATTTTACCTTCTAGGATGCTTTCCTCCATACTGACTACCTTAATGTTTTCACAAGTATTTCATTGTGATTTCTTCCTGAATTGGACTTCATCTAAATATGAGTAGCCGAGCTGATTAAGGAAACCCAATTGGTTAAAATGCTGTAAAAACAAGCCCTCTTTTAAAATAATTAATATCTTTCTCTGTTTAACTAAAAATGCGGAGTGCAGCAACATAAAGGAAAATATAAGATTCATATAATGATGGCACATAACTAAGCTAATTAAGGTAAGGAAAAATATTGTTTACTTAGTAACCACCCAATCCTGTAAGAAAATAACTGTTGCTGTAATTATGCAGTTTTATATCTCATTAGGTACTGAGGTGGAAGATTATGTATTGTGCAATAATACTTGTTGAACCAATAAAATCTAAGGCTACTGTCATAAAGTTGTATTTATATATCCCCTTAGAACACACAGTAAACCACTTTTTCCCTTTTAAAACCAAAATATGTCCAAGAGTCCCCCAAACAGCCTCTAATTCAAATTACAAATATTTACTTGATCAATTTCAACTGTGAAATTGAAGAAACACAGTAGTTTTTGATTCAGCAAAAAACATCACATCAGTCCTGCCTACCCCCAGATGCCACGAAACAACTCTAGAAAGCAAGGAAAGGTAAAGTTTGATAACTAAGAGAAAAATAGAAATAAGGGAAATAGAACAATTGCTAAACTGCAATTTACTTCTATTTTTTCCATCTCAACATTAAATCCATATCTACCCTGTAAATGATAAAACCATAGAAAAATAAAGTGAAACTGCAGTCTTCAAGTTCTTCAGCCTGGGTACTTAGATTGCCCCTCTGACACAAAGAGGTTTAAATAAAATCGAAAAATAATACTGAAATCCACCTGATACTCATCTCATGTAACTAAGCAGCAAAAGCACTACCACTTACAAAACGAACTCCAGATGACATTTTTGTGGGAGTTCCCCAAATGGCTGAACTCTTCATAATCCTACTAAATACCGTGTTTCCCCCAAAATAAGACCTAGCCAGACAATCAGCTCTAATGCGTCTTTTGGAGCAAAATTTAATATAAGACCCAGTCTTATTTTACTATAAGACCGGGTCTATATAAGATAATACAAAGTATAATATAATATAATATAATATTATACCAGGTCTTCTGTTAATTTTTGCTCCAAAAGACGCATTAGAGTTGATGGTCCAGCTCGGTCTTATTTTTGGGGAAACAGTATAGTAACCATGCTTTACGATAGCTTGGACATAATAAAGCTCAGCTTCTGCATCATGTCACTACCAGGATGAACACTGAACTGAGCTTCTCAGTCATAGGGCCCTTGCCTTATTATTCAACCATATACTGGTCTCCAAATCTAATTTCTACGTTCCCTGGTTCCAAACTGTATATTTTTTATTGTATAACTATATTTACTTCCTGTCAGCCACTTCAAATCCTTTGTGGAACAAAACACGATATAAGTAACATTTTATTCACCTTTGTATTCCCAGCATTTAGTGCAATTCCTGGCATGTGCACATATGAATGTGAAAGTTCTTAATTCATGTTTACTGACTTATATTGCCCCAGTGCAGTTCTAGCTCAATAAAATAATTATGTCAAATGCCCATAGCAAACCTTAGCAATATTAACTACTGGCATGGGCCAGAAGTCACATTACTTGGTGTTCCCTATAATATTTTTGTCAATGAACAAAGGAATGCCAAAACTGTTTTTAAAACTGTTCTAGTTCTTGAATCTTTTCAAAGAAAACAAAGTCATCATTTCATTTTTACATACTAAATATGAAAACTCAAGGAGATAAAAGGGATTTTCAGATTTTTTTTTGTTTTTCTGTTTAGTTTCACTTTCTAGAATTTTTCTTGGGGTTGGGGGGTAGATGATAAAGAAACCTATTAAAATTTTTCCAAGCAGTTTAGTACTTATAAAAACCTACTTCAGTGACCACAGCAGACCTGTACCATTCTAATTCTATACATAATAAGGCATAGTATCTCTATACTATAATTCCTGTTTACAGAAGATTATGAGTCCCAGTGACTATATTTTAATTATAACTCATTCAGACAAGCCAAGACATCCTACTAAACAAAAAAATGAACTGCTGGCTTACAGATCTGATGATAACAGAACACAAAAAGTCGGCTAGGAAACAGTGTTTCCTTCTTCAGTATCAAAGGCACCAAGCCTGGTCACTTTAAAGGTAGATCTCTTTACCCCACATATAAAAATACTGCCAAAGAAAAAAAAGTTAAAAACTTTGAAGTCCAACCTAAGTATCTACCCTAAACAAGGAAAATCAGTCAAACTATCCAATATTGAGCATAATAAATAAAGGTCAATAACATCTGCAAATTAGCCATAAGAATGTATTCAGTTATCATATCGACCACAGACAGTTGAGAAAATGTTCAAGAATAAACATAAGAGATGAAGACTGGTGGCAGGAGTTAAATAGATAATATTTGTACATGATAAACTACCACAAGCTAATTCTGCACACTTCAGTACTCTCCTTAGCCTCCAAAGGCATGAAACAGAAGCAGAGTCTGCTATCTAAACGTTGTTTAGAGAGGATTTGTCAACATATATCCAAATATCTGCTTACTGACGGGAAAAAGCTCTGTTCACCCGCCAAGGGACTGAAAATGAGAGCTGCATATGGCATCTCCCCTCTATGGCCTCCTAATTCCACATCAGTTTGTAGTTATTCTTGTACTACAAGAGTATCGGTTTCAGAATGTAAGTCTCATAAGCCCCCAGGAAAGCCATTTTAGTGGAACAGTTCCAGAGTTTCATTTTGGCTCCATAGAGAACCTAAGAGGCCCAGTCCACAACAACGGTGAACATTAACTGCTCTATTGGATTCCACCTCTGACCTAAAATGAGCAAAGCCTGGAGCTCTTTGTAATCCACATTCATTTTAATATTCTGCTAGAACATTGCAAAAATGTAGGTTTCACCAAAGACACTGTCATGGAGCTAAAATTGAAATTCTTGGTTACTAATCCTATGTAGAATTTAATTCTCAAAAAAGGAGGGGACATTCTCTTCCCCACCTTTTTTTTTCCTTCCAATAAAAAGGGCAGTGGTGAGACCCTGACAGGCTATATAACAGATTGTCTTAATCACACTTCAGATGAATAAGGAGTAGTAAGCTATTCACAACACTGCTCGTACACTAGGCAAGTAATCTGTTATTTTGACATCTATTTCTTAAAGTTTGCTACAGCTATCGCTTCTAAAACTAATGAATGCACTATGTAAAAATGTATGAATTCAACTGAAGGATTCTAAATTTCAAAGCTAGATCACCAATTTAAACTTTTTTCTTATATGAGGACATGAGTTCAAATGTGTTAAGTGATTTGGCCAAGGTCACATGGCCTGTGGTGGAGTCAGGACAAGAACTAGGGTCTCCTGATTCCCGTCTCATGTTCTTCACAACCACAGGATCTAGGCAACAAGAAAAAGCCATACTATTCATCAGTGGTAAGTGCAATGGCACTTTTCCTACCCATCTGTCTTTTAAAAGACACAATCCCTCTGTGTTCTGCACAATAGCCTATGGGGAAACAGAGCACATTTGAGCTAAATCACTATTCAATGGTCATTTTAACAAGCATGATGCAATACTGAGGCATAATGCCTGTTAAATAAGCAGCAAAATATGACCAAATAAAGGCTTTATTTAAGCCAAATTATCTGTGTGTGTCTCCCATTTCATCATTCAAATGTGAAGCTACTTAAGAGTAGAAATGGATTCTTCTTCATCTCTATATACTTTAGAGCATTAGTCTTAAAATTTTTTTTGCTCATATGCTCCCTAAAACAAAACTGGGAGGAAAAGGACTTCCCGTGAATATTTTTTAAGCATATTTCTTACTATTTTTCTTATTTTTTTTAATTGGGGAATATTGGGGGACAGTGTGTTTCTCCAGGGCCCATCAGCTCCAAGTTGTTGTCTACAATCTAGTTGTGGAGGGCGCAGCTCAGCCCCAAGTCCAGTCGCCGTTTTCAATCTTTAGTTACAGGGGGCGCAGCCCACCATCCCATGTGGGAATTGAATCAACAACCTTGTTGGAAGCTCGCGCTCTAACCAACTGAGCCATCCGGCCGCCCCCACAATTTAAACTTTTTTTTTCACCCCCTCCCATGATTTAAACTTTTGATGAAAAATTTTAGATATCAACTTAA
Source organism: Rhinolophus sinicus (assembly GCF_036562045.2). Classification (NCBI taxonomy): domain Eukaryota; kingdom Metazoa; phylum Chordata; class Mammalia; order Chiroptera; family Rhinolophidae; genus Rhinolophus; species Rhinolophus sinicus. The sequence continues at coordinate 82,733,091 of NC_133756.1, read as the reverse complement.
AAATATTCATGGATGGGGCAACTGGATGGCTCAGTTGGTTAGAGCACGAGCTGTCAACAACAAGCTTGCTGGTTCAATTCCCACATGGGATGGTGGGCTGGGCCCCCCGCAACTAAAGATTGAAAACGGCGACTGGACTTGGAACTGAGCTGCACCCTCCACAACTAGATTGAAGGAGAACGATTGGGAGCTGATGGGCCCTGGAGAAACACACTGTCCCCCAATATTCCCCAATAAAATAATTTAAAAAGTTTAAATCATTGCAAAGGTTTTACTTTTCGTTATAGATCAATATATGCCTATTTAAAACTGGCATCTAAAAAAGAAAACAATTATATCAATAATTTAAATGCATCCAATAAAATCAAAACACCTGAGCAATTTGATACCCACCATTCTCCTATAAAACTATAGGATCTTCTCCTATAAAACTATAAAATCTTCATTTCCTATATGAAATGTTATATTTTTCCTCCTTAAAATTATATTTCTATTTTTTTCCACAGTATTTTACTTCAACATAATTTATTTTATTATAATTTCTTAAACAAAATATGTGCATTATTTTTTATTTATTTAAAGTATTTCTTTTGGATTGAGTCCCTATATTACTATTCTTTGTAGTATTCAATTGATTAAAACAATGCAAATATACTCCAAATTTTGACAACAAATTATAAGAAATAATTTCCTATTTTTGAGATGAAGTTCTTAGATGTACAGAGGAGGCTATATACCTTAATAAAAGGAAGTTTTCACACTTGATACCAGTGTTTCGACTATCGCTTTGTTGGAACCCTGCAGAATTTTATACCTCAGAGAAACATGTTCAATGGTGAGATTCAAGATAAGGAAAATGTATGGCTTTTTCTTTTGTCAACTATTAAGAAGAGCCGGAACTAAAGTTAGGGTAGAGGAAAGAACCAGCATTATGCTAATGTTATCTTCAGGCAAATCAGTTTCAGGAAAGCGTATAAATGAATGTTTAGAACCAGGAAATTGATTTTCTTAAACACTATCCAGCATTTACACCTTTAGATGTGTACTCCAGTCTGAAGATCACTGTTCTAAAGCACCTAGCCTGGGTTCATTTATTGGAACTCAATAAATGTTTGTTGCGTCTAAATTGTTGAAGAAAAAATGTTAGTCACTGAAAATACATATCATATGTTGTACTGATTTTTTTTTTTTCCAGTCAAATTATTAAGTCTGTGTAAGGATTAGGGGAGAGAATGAATGTAAAACATTGACAACAGTGCCTGGCAAATAATAAGACAGTGTATGTTACCTGCCATTAGGCAAATATTATTTTTCCCCATCTCTCATACATTTATTTAAATAATATTAAAGTCTTATTCAAACATGACAGTATGATTTATTTTTAAAACATACATATAGCTCAGTCTGCCGAAGAATAATGGTTTGGAACAACTACCATCTTGGTACCATTTCTATACAAATTATGACTTTTACACCACAAACATACAGATGAAATTAAGAAAGACCAGAAGGCTTTTCATGCAAATCTAGAAAAAATAAGTATTTCATTGGTGAAAATTGTATTTTTGAAACTTACATGAAAACCCAGATTGATTTACCTTTTAAAATTAATATGAATTCTACAGACATGTGGCCTATTAAAACTTTTCTCTGAGACAGACTCTACTAAAAAATCCTGTGAGGTAACTAAGACAGAATGACAAGAACCTTAGGATGTCGAATTTAATGGGTCAGGTGCTTCATTTAAAATACTTCCTGATTTCTCTGTGTATTAGTAAGTTTGCCTGGAATCTAAGAGATTTTAATTTCATACTTATTTGAACATCTTCTACCTCTACTCTGCCCACCAAGGTTATAGTGCATTGAGCAGTTACCAGGCTTTAATCTGGAGTTACTCCGTTCTCCCACCAATCTTTTGCCTCACTTGGAACTCAAAATATAAGAAAGCTTATATACATGTTCCATCACAGCAGCCAAATAGGAACTGCTACAAACCAGAGCACAATTTGATATAGGAAATTGGAGAATACATTTTTTTGAGATATGATTCATATACTATAAAATTCATCCTTCTAAAATATATACCTTAGTGGTTGTTAGTATATTCAGAAGGTTGTACAACCATCACCACTATCTAATTCCAGAATATTTTCATCTCCCCCAAAAGAAATTCTATACCCATTCACAGTCACTTTCATTCCCCCTATAGTTATAGGCAACCCCTAAATCTACTTTCTGTCTCTATAGATTTGCCTATTCTGGATATTTCATACAAATCAAATCATACAGTACATGGCCTTTTGAACTGGCTTCTTTCACTTAGCATGTTTTCAAGGTTCATCTGCATTGTTGCATTATCAGTACTTCATTCCTTTTTAATGGCTGAAATACAGTCCACTGTATGGAAATACCACATTTTGTTTACCAATTCATCATTTGGGTTGTTTTTGTTTTTTGGCTATTATGAATAATGCTACTATGAACATTTGTGTACATTTTTTTGTGTGAACATATGTTTTTGATTCCTTGGGTATATACCTAGAAGTGGAACTGCTGGGTCATATGGTAACTCTGTGTTTAACTTTTGGGGAACTGCCAAACTATTTTCTAAAGTGGCTGTACCATTTTATATCCCCACCAGCAATGATTATGGGTTCCAATCTGGAAAATAATTTTGTTTTCCAAAATCTCTTCTTTTACAAGCCTTCCGCCTGCCTTTAAAAACATTATCATGAAGAAAATAAACTTTATTTTTCACAATCCAGTGTGTGCTTCAACAACTGGCTTATTTGATGAATACTTACTGTCTAGGAAGAATATAGCATTAGAAGAGAATATAAATGGTATGGCTATAAATATTGAGACTAGCGTAAACAACACACTAGAATATTCACATTTAAATGAGTATCATGCCTCATTTAATTACTTAAGGTTATACACTCATTCCACCTTTGGAAACTCCTGTTTTGAAATTACTTTCAAGGCCAGTTCACAAAGGCAGATAAAATCAGTCTTATGACATCATATAGCCACACCCTTTTTCTTTTAAGGACCAGACACTGTACTACTCAGCTTGATCACCCACCTAGTTTGTTTTACGGACATGAGTCCAAATGATTCCTGCCCACTTCCACAAATCTAATCCAGAAGAAAGAAAGAAAAAAAGGGAGGGAAAAAGGGATGGCAACTTTTTCCTACAACTGAGAATATTCTTCAAAATGAATTTTTAAAATGGATCTTATATTGGGGGAAACTGGGGAAAGATACACAGGACTCTATACACTATTCTGCAATTTCCCGTGAGTCTATAACTATTTCCAAATAAAAAGTTTTTAAAATACAGATCTTAAAAGAGAGGCAGAATTTCAAAAGGAAAATGAGGAAAGAATTGATAGGTGAAAAAGGAAAACGTAACTCACGTTACAGGAATCACAACTAGCCCATATAAGCCACAAAGTTCATTCTAGAGTAAATTTTGGAAGGTAAGGTAGAAACGGTAACAGTCAGACTATAGAGAATTCTGAATATCAAACTAGAGTTTGGAAATTACCCTGTGTTCAATGGGGTACTTTTGGAGGATTTTTAAATAATGCATGAGAAAAATCAAAGCACAGCTTTTGAAAGATTAATATGGAAGCAGTATAGAGAACAGACTAAAAGGAAGAGCCTAAAGGCAGAAAGACCAGTTACTATTCCAACAGCCCAGGCACGGTGGGGTGTTAAGGGTTGGCAATAAAACCAGACTATACAGGTCTCAATGACTTAATATTCTGGAATTGTCTATAAAAAGTCCGTATCTAGGATTCATTCTGGGCTCTGTATCACGTTTACAATAAAGAAATCTCTTCTCTGAATCACTAGAAGGGAAAAGTTTTAACATTTCAATCTTCAGCAGGCTTTTAAGAATAAAGGTGAAAAGGCAGACACAACTCTATTTATGCCAAACAAAACAAAACGAAAAAGGTCAGATAGTATGGAGACTTTCTAGCCGTGGACTATGTCCCTTTAAGCAAACATCATTAGAGGTTCTCTTACACTCTGAGAAACTTCTCCCAGTGCTTGCTCACTATCAGCTATGTTCTGCCTGCTATAGGTAGGAAGCTTCGTTGTAATTGCAAATTTCTAGTGGAAGAGCCCACTGAGGTCCTGAACAGTTTGTGTCTCTAATGCCATCCTTTCAGAAAACATCATGTATAGGAGATAGATTGTTGAAATGCAGGAAGATCCAGTGCTTTATTTTCGGCTGAGCAAACAGCACAACTGATGGAAATGTTTATTGAGGGCCCACTGTGTACTAGATACTGATGACACAAGGATGACTAAAACAGTCCCGCTTTCAAAGAAGCCACAGTCTATTGAGGAAAATACACAAAAAAGTAACTGTAATGCAAAGTGGTAAACGCTATTATAGAGGTACGTGATGTAAGAGATGCTCTGAAACTAGTAACAGCAACCAATATTTATGAAGTACTTAGTATGCACAGGCCCTATTCAAAGCATTTTCCTACATTAATTCATTTAATTCTCACAATAAGACTAACATTATCCGCTTTTTAGGATTAGAACACTGAGGCACAGATAGAGGTTAAACAGTTTTATTCTACAGCTACATTACTAAACAAGGCAATGCAGCTCCTAACTCAGTGATTTTAACTACCTGCTATATTGCCTCTTAAGGAAGGACAAATTAATGTTGCCTAGAAGGCCAGTTAAGACTAAAGAGAGAAGAAGAGAGCAGATAACATATTTGAGACCCCCCACCAAAGGATGACCAGAATTCACCAGCAGACAAGGCATTTGGGGTAGAGAGCTGGGTGCTTATTTACAGGGAGTATTTGAGGGGACAGCACTAAGCCAAAAGAATGAAGGAGTAGCAATAACAGGAGAGAACAAAGGCATGAGAGTTTCGATTGCAAAGAATAGTCAGTGGTCTAATCTATTTCCAGTGTAGGATTCCTAAATCCCAGGAACAAGAGGTGAGGCTATCAAAGAAGATTACGGCGTCATGGCCTTGCGGCTTTATGTTTGTTTCAGGTTAGAGGGACCCACTGCGGCTTTGACGGCTGAGTGATGTGAGCAGATCTGCCTTCCATAAGATAAATCTGAATGGAAGGTGGCCAGGAAGTCAGGAGACCAATTAGAAGGTTACAGAATGATTCTGTCAAGAAATGCTAAGAAGTGGAACTCAAGCAGATGCTTGTGAAGTAGAATCAACAGTACTTACTGACTAATTGCATGTGGGGGGAGGAGAAGAAAGAGAAGACAGACTAGAAAAGCTATTTGTGAGGCTCTTGTTCTAGACAGAACAAAGCAAAAGGAAGATCGAATTTTAAGAGGAATAATAATAATTATTATCATAACAAGAATTACAATAAGTCTAATATTTTTAAGCTATTAATATATACCTGCACTATGCCAAAAACTTTTATAAGAATTATCTCATTTAATGTTAATGAGGTAAGTTTTATTATCACCCTTTCAAAAATAGAGAAATTGAAGCTTAAAGAAAATAAGTAAGTTATCTTGAGGCGACAATCACTCGGCATCGAAGCCCGAGAAAGACTTAGATTCAGATGGAGTGTAAGGTACCTGGGAGGTACGCAAACGTGGCTCTCCAGTCGGCCCTGAGTATCTGTGTGGCCTTCAGGAAAGCTGGGAGTCCGACAGATACAGAGCTATGATAATAACACAACTATATATACTATTATTACTATTCCTACTACTAGTAGTATTTATTAAGCACTTACTGTAAATGGGACACTGTTTAAATGTTTAAATGCATTATTTCATCTAATCCACATAATCCTGAGGTAGGTACCACTAATCTCACTATTACAGAGAAACAGGGATGAAGTAACTCATTCAAATCTCTCAGACAGAAAATAATCAAATCAGATTCAAAGGCAAGTCATTTTGATCTGGAGGAAAGAAGAGAAGAGAAAGGGGAGCTGAAGCTGGATTGGAAGGAAGAGTTCCAAGTACTGAATTCAGAAGATACATAATTATAAAGCAGGCAGAAAAACAAGAGTAGCAAAGGGGTTTAAGAAGCAATAGTATGTCAGTGAAGTAAGAGAAAAATCAGAGAGCACTCCTGTTTTGAAAACTAAAGAAAAGGAAATTTAAAAAAAAAGACCAGGGTAATTAGTGTTAAATGATACAAAGAGCTCAGCTAGAACAAGAGTTTAAATTAGGTAACTAGGATTAGCAGTAAGGCACTGAAAACCCTTCCCAGAGCAGTTTAAGTGAAACTGCTGGGATAGACATAAGATTGCCATGAGTGTAGGAGAGAAAAGGCGGTGAAGAGGTAGAAATTTGGTGGTAAAAAGAGTTACTTAGCAGGGGTCAGTGAACTTTTTCTCTAGGTTTTGTGGGTCACACACTGTCTCTTTTCTCTCTTTCTCTCTTTCTTTCTTTCTAACAATGCTTAAAAATGTAAAAAGTATTTCAGCTGGGATATACAAAACTCGGGCCGCAGGAGAGATGTCAGCAGCTGCCAGTACCTTCCCAACCCCTTCTTAGAGCACTGACTCGGGAACCAGACCGACTAGATTAATATCCAGCCAGTCACAGTCTGGGTGCCCTTGGGCGAGTCACTTAACTTCTGTGTCTTGGTTTCCCTATCTGTAAAACAGGGATAATAACAGGAGCTACTTATATGGAGAAGTAAATACAAAACACTTAGCTACTAGAGAAAAGCCATATCGATACGAAGGATTTGTTAGAGATGGGCACATAGGAGAGAGCCAGCAGAAAAGGAGATACATTAAGTGGAAAAGGAATAATTCCGGTAAAAAAGTCCACTTCATGACATCAGAACAGTGCAGGTGAATGCAGGGAGGACAGGCTCTATCCCAACCACTGGTGAAATTATAAACTGGTTTGCAGAACATCCTGCCAACTTTTATCAAAATTTCAAATGTACATGTTCGAAGACTTTCTTTCAACTCTTCTAAAACTTAACTGTGCATATATATCCAAGCAAGTATAAAGCTATGAATGCAAGATGTTACCCTTCAGTAGTGTTGATAAAAATGAAAAAAATGGAAATAAAGTCCATCAATAGGGGAAAGGTGAAATAAAGTAATGAACATCTGTACAACGGAATCTTATAGAGCCATTTAGAAGAGATAAATACGCATATGCTGTTGACATGGAAAGATTTCTATAATTTAATTTTTTAATTAAACTTTATTTTGAGATCATTGAAATATTTTGAGAGTCCAGTGTAGCTGTAAGAAATAAAACAGAGATCCCATGTACCCTTTACTTCATTTCTCTCAATAGTGACACCTTGCAAAACTATATAGTTCAATATCATAAATTAATTTTTAATATCAAACACCAACAGATTAGCATGCATAAGCATGCACACAGTTTGTGCATGTGCACAAGAAAATATATACATTTAACTGTTAGTAGTTCACACCTCTGGAAAGTAAGAAAGGTCAAGGAAGGAAGGAAATGGAGGACATTTACTTTTACTTTATATACATTTACACTAATTTTTATTACTTACAAAATCATGTATTATTTTTAGGGTAAAGAAAGTAAACAGGTAGAAGGGTTAGATTTTGAAATAAACAGCGGGGATTTTAAATGTTTGGAAGCAGAGGGGAGGGGTCTGAGGAAGACCACACTGACAGCCTCTGTTTACTCCATTAAGGAGAATGCAGGCTGTGGTTCGTTCTACCACCTGCTCACTGCTGGGCTCTGTTCTAGGCACTGGGGAATCATAAATCAACCAGAAGGTGCAATCTCTAAACTCAAGGAATTTAGAGCTTACCAAGGAAGGTGGACATTAACCAAGAATTACACAATTAAAATTACCATTATAGTACAGCACAGCAGTTTAGAACCTCACTGCCTGGGTTCAGATCTCAACACTGCTACCAAATGGCTATGACTTTGGACGAGTGACTTAACACTCTTCGCTTCAGTTTCCTCGTCTATAAAACGGGACTTAATGATAGGTTCTATTTATTTACCCATCTACCTAACCCACAGGCTTGCTGGACGACTTAAAAATATCTGTACGTATAAATTACATAGAACAGTACCTGGCATACAATAAACACTCAAATGTTTGCTGTTGTTGTTATTACTCTCATTACTATTAATTATTTCAGGGGGAATTTTATTTATCTTCAGGCAAACAGAAAGTCAGGAAAAGCTTCTTTGAGGAAGTGACTTATAATCTAAGTCCAAAAGATGAATACAAATTAAACACCAAAAGAGAAACATTGTCTGGCAGAAGGAAGAACACAGCTGAAGATCCTGTACTAAGAATGCACTTGGCACCATAGGGATCTGAAAAAAGCCAGTGAAGCTCTGAGAGGAAGGGAGATGAGGCTGGAAACTAAAACAGGCGTGTTAAACTTAAGAATTTTCTCTTTATCTGAATAACAAAAGGTACTGGAAATAACAGATATGTTGGGGTTTTTTTAAGATCACTTTACTGGAGTAGGGGGTCTTCTGTTATGGAGAGAGATGAACCTGAGCTTATCAAAAATGGGAAATAGGTCGATTTAGAAAGAACAGTCATTCTGGTGAAGGAGAAAAGAAATCAACTATGGACAAGAAGACTACTGAAGAGAATGAGGGTAGAACACATGAATTAGTAATATAATTAATATGATCCAATGACTTCTTCAGGCTCTAGAGCAGGAACACAGAAAATGGGCAGTATTGTTAGCCCACAGCTGGAAAGCTGCGTGGCACGTGGGAGAGAAGAACAAAGGTGCAGGAGAACTGAGGACACTGTGACTCATTGAAAGTGACCAACTATGGTGTCCATATGGCATAAAGTGATGCCAGGAAGACTGTCACAAATTTAGAGGCAGGAAAAATTTAAGGGGCTAGAAGCCTCAGTGAGATCTGAAACTAAGTTCAGCAAATGGCAAAACTGGAAAGACAGGAAACTGTGGTCAGAGAGCAAAATTTCCAAATTCATGATTTCAGAGGTAGAAGTCTGAATGACCATGGGAATAGCACTGCTACAGACAAGTGAGGAACAAATACTTAAATACTGTAAATAATGTGTTTTTAGGTATCTGGAATAAAACAGGGATGCCTTGCTAAAAACAAATCTTAAACTATTCATTTAGCCAAATAATTTTCAAGGACTTCCCTGAATAGCCATTCCTGACAAAAGCTCTACGACAAATAGAGAAGGAAACTTTCTTTACTTGATTATTTGTCACAGCTGGGGAGCAAGCATTGCGGTAAGGGTGAAAACTAAAGCACAGACAAGCCAAAAACTGGGAGAAAATCTTTGTAAAACATGTATCTAATGAAGGACTGGTATACAAAACATACAAAGAACTTTTAAAACTTAACAAAAAGATCATATTAAAAAATGGGCAAAAGATCTGAATCTCACCAAAGAAGCTACACAGATAGCAAATAAGCTCATGAAAAGATGCTCAACATCATATGTCATTAGGGAACAGCAAATTCAAACAAGATACCATGACAGACCTATCAGAACTACAAAAATCCAAAACGCTGACAACACCAAATGCTGGCCAAATTAGTGCAACAGGAACTCTCATTCACTGCTGGTGGGAATGCAAACTGATACAGCCACTCCGGGAGAGAGTTCGGCAGTTGCTTATAAAACTAAACATATTCTTACCAGACTATATGGCACTCATACACTTCTGTATTTAGCCAAATGAGTTGAAAATTTAGGTCTACATGAAAATCTGCATGTGGATGTTGACGGCAGCTTTATTAATAATTGCCAAAACCTGGAAGCACTGAAGATGTCCTTCAATAGGTGAATAGATAAACTATGGTACATCCAGGTATTGGAATATTATTCAGTTATTTAAGAAAAGAGCTATGGAGTCACGAAAAGACACGGAGGAACCTTAAATACATATTGCCAAGTGAAAGAAGCCAATGTGAAAAGGCTACATACTGCATGATTCCAACTATATGGCATTCTAGAAAAGGCAAAATTACAGACAGTAAAAAGGTCAGTGTTTGACAGGGTTTAGGGAAGGGGGAAACAACTAGTTGGAGCACTGGGCATGTTTAGGGCAGTGAAACTGCTCTGTGAGACCCTATAATGGTAGACACATGACATCATGCATTTGTCCAAACAGAACTGTAAAAGATAAAACACGGATGGATACTAAAGCAAACTATGGACTTAGTTAACTAATAATGTATCAATCGATATTGGCTCATTAATTATAACAAATGTGCCACATTTACACAAGATGGTAATACTAGGGGAAGCTGGGGAGAGGGGCAGAGATAAGGAGGTATGTGGGAATTCTCTGTACTTCCTGCTCAATTTTTCTATAAACTGTTCCAAAAAATAAAGTCTGTTAATTTAAAACTAAAACTAAGGCTCTTCCACTTGCTGGTTGTGTCACTTCGGACAAGTTATAAACTTCGCTAAGTCTCAGGTTGTTGACGGGGACATTTGGGGATAATCATCATCACGGAGTTAAGAACATCAAATGAGTTCATACCTATGAAGCACTTAGCACAGTGACTAGAACAAATTAAGTGTTCAAAAAATACTGGCTCCCTGTTACTCAAAGTAAGATCTGTAAACTTATAAATTAGCATTACGTGGGGGCTTTTCAGAAATGCAGACTCTCAGGCCCACCCCAGACCTACAGACTCTGTATTTTAATAAGATCCCCAGATAATTTCTGCACATATAAAGTTGAGAAAAGCACTGTGTCTTAAACACTGTCACTAAAACAGGAGCATAAATACTGGAAGGGTCCAATTTATTACTTGCTGATGCTTATAATAATCTAAAAAAAAGAGAAAGAATCAATTGTAATAGTTAATGAAATTTTGAAACATACGCAAAAGTGACAGTAATTAAAACATGTAGAAAAGGTACACAAATAAGTAATCTTTATTAAAAGTCTATGTTATGACCATTTCAAATAGTAGATAAATGATTAAAACTATTAGGACAACTGGTTATCAATTTTTTTAAGTCAGATACTCATCTCACATTGTACTTCAAATATATTCCAAGTAGATTAAAAACCTAAATATTAAAAACAAATATCCAAAGTACTAGAAGGAAACAGAAGATTTTAAATGTTCCAGTGGGGTCTTACATTCCAAAATAAAAACCAGAAGTCATATTGGAATGACAGTTTAAAAAAAGAAAAAACCTTTTATATGACAAAAGATACCACAAAAGTTAAAAGTTAAGACAAATGAGATGCAGAGAGAAAATATATCATACGTAATAACAAAGAATTACTAACCATAATGTGATTTTTTTTTCAGGTCATATACATGAATAAAAAAATAAGAATCTTTCAAAAAGTTAACAGGAAAATGGAGAATAAAGTAGATTGCTATACTCAGATTCAAAGAGACTGAGTTACAAAAGCTGCAGAGGAATAAAATAACCCCCCCAAAACCTACCTACAAAAATTTGCATGTGCACAGAAAAAGGTACGGTAGAACATATACTACTAAACTGTTATTGATAGTCATTATCTCTAGAGAGCAGAATTTGGGAATCGGGGAAAGACTCAGTTTTTTTCTTTATAAATTTCTATATAAACTGAACTTTTCACAATGAATATGCTGTTTTTCTTTCTTTCTTTTTTTTTAAACTTTTATTTATTTAAGTGTGTTTTTCCAGGACCCCTCAGCTTCAAGTAGTTGTTTCAATCTAGTTGTGGAGGGTGCAGCTCACAGTGGCCCATGTGGGGATGGAACGGCAAACCTAAGAGCACCGCGCTCTAACCAACTGAGCTAACCAGCCGCCTCTATGCTGTTTTTCTTTATTTACTTTTCTTTAATTATAAAAAAAAATATTGAGTGACAGTTTTAGCTTAAAAGGCTGATACTTTCAGTAAGAATTAAAAGCTTCATGGTTTTCCAGACAGTTACTTAACCTCAAACACTTATGACATTTGGAAAGTATAGCTTCAAGTTATCAAAATTCTCCTAAGAATTCTTTAAGTATAAATATGCCAATTTTTTTTGTCCTCCCCAAGTGGGCCACTATGTTCAATTTTCAGTGGCCCTCTGTTCAAAGCCAGTTCCAAAATGTCTAAACCAGACAAAAAATTTAGCAACACAACACAAAATATTGAAATAGTGCCCACTTGTCCAAAATACTATGTCTAATACAATAGTAACAGACATCAACTGTTTAAGTCAGTGCAAGTAACTCAATATTGACTTCAGTTTCAAATATGAATCAGTTCTCGATCACTAAACTGGAAAAAAAAGTGTTTTTGAGCTATTTATCACCTCTTAACTAAATGCAAAGCTTCAGACCCCAAATTGCTAAATGTAGGAAAAGTACATGCCCTCAAGAAGACTGCCAATGGAAGGGTTTTTCTAAAAAAGTGGTTCGCAAACACAGCAGGAAAATCTTGTATTAGGTACTCAGCTACCACTTTAATTCCCTCAACCAATTTGTAAACTACTGGAAGTAAAAGACTAAGAAGAAAAACATAAGATGAAAAAAAATCTTACATATTGAAAGCACATAAAATAGTCCAAGTCTACTTGTTTTTCAGTTGCCTTTTACTGGTTAGAATATTAAATTCCTTTGCGCTGGATGAATTGGAAGTTGGCTTTACTGGTTTCTTACAATGCACTTAAATGTTCAGCTTCTATAATGAATTATATGACAGCTAAGAGGTTTTTTGTTTTGTTTTTTTTCACTACTTAAAATGTCAAACAAGTTTAAGCTAAAATAATCAGTACCCATGTCTCAGAAGATATAACCACAACTAAAATGGAATCATAAGTTAGTGAGGTAATTTCTCCACAAAGAAAATAATCCTTACCTGTTACTGTATATGTAATCAGCATAGTATCTCAGTTTATAGAACATCATACTCAGAGCCATTACTAAGCATGTCAGCATCTTCTGCTCAATCTAAATTCAGCTGCCAGGATACTTGCAACCAAAACAAACTGTTTTAACTTTTGAAAATGAGAAACTAGGTCCTACAATCTCTCTGGCCTGATTCACCAATAAAGATGTGAGTAAAAAGAAATTATCAGGAGAGCAAACCCAGGTTTTAAGTTCTTAGTGAAGTTTCTTAAGATTCCTCATCTTAGAAGAGGAAGAGAAACCTTATCAGTAATGTTAGAAATTGCACACTCCACATCTCATATTCAGTCAGAAAGAAAAAGCTCTTCAGGTACACTGATGACTTTATCATTTGCCAACGAGCATAGTATATCAAAAAGATCTAGGAAAAATGTGCCTGTAAGAGTATAGCATTAGGAATTCACAGAGAGACTGGTCAAGAGAAAACAAGCTCAAAACTAAGGTTAAAATCCTTTAGCATTTTTAATGTTGGAATTACTCCTGTGCTGAAGAGACTTAAGCATGCTCTCAAATGTAATTTGTCAGTAAATGCCAAGAATTTTTTTAAAACAGCTTGCTTTATCCAATTTATTATCATCAAACAACAAAAATTATATAACCCAACACCTTTGTAATTATCTCGAAGATATTTTAAATGAAAACAGCACACTATTTATTGCCTCCCATTCTAAACTCACTTTTCTTTACTCTTTCAGATTACTGACTCTCAAAATTGGATACTAAAGACTGATTCACCACTCCTCCAATTCATCAAAACTCAACACTAAGAAAACAATACACTTTTTAAAAATAGGTAAAAGATTTGAACAAGTACTTCACCAAAGAAAGTACATAGTTAGCAAGTACGTACATAAAAAGATGTTAGTGTCACTGGTCATTTTAAAAAATGTAAATTAAAACCACAAGATAGCACTGCACAACTATTAGAATGGCTAAAATGTTACCATACTAATGTTGGTAAGTAGATGGAGTAATTGGAATTGTAATACAGTGGTAGACAGAATGTAAAATAGTACCACCACTTTGCAAGACAGTTTGGCAGTTTCTTTAAAAGTTAAACGCACACTTAACAATTGATTATATGATGCAGCCATTCCACTTCAAGGTGTTTAACCAAGTCAAATGAAAACATAAGTCTACCCACACTTCCTCATCAATTTCACAGCAGCTTTATTCGTAATAGCCAAAAATTAGAAACAATTCAAATGTTCATTAACAGATGAGTGGATAAATAAATCCTCTTAAATCCATACAGTGTAACCCAGATACACCCCTCACCAATTAAAATGTAACAAACTACTGATATATAGACAACAATGAATGACTCTTAAACACAGAATGCTGATGAAAGAAGAGTACATCCTGGATAAGGCCATTTACAAGAAATTCCAGAAAAGGCAAAGCTAACCTATCATGACAATAAATCAATGGTTTTCTGGGGTAGAGTTGGGCGGAAATGAGTGGAAAGGGTCCTAAAGGAACTTTCTGGGCTAACAGAGAAATTCTGTATCTTGATGGTGTGTTCATTACATGGGTATATATATTTGTCAAAATGCAAATCATATACTTTAAATGGTTCCATTTTATTGAATACAAATTATGCCCACTCAAGAATATTAAAATGTTGTTTTGTGGGGGAATCTATAAAGTTATCATGTTTCCTAAGATGTTTATAGTACCTTTCACTAGATAATTTCAAATCTTTGACACTCTTACAAATAATCTCAGAAAAGGTGAGATTATCATCCCATTTTATAAATTGCGGGGGGCAGAGGAGAAACAGGATACATAGGAATAGCAATTACAAGGATGAGCTGGGAGCATAACATTACACTTGGGCAGATTTATCAGTAACAGTGAAACAACTGACAGGACAAGAAATAAACAAAGTGCTGTGCCCCGACCTGCTGAAAAATCTAGCTGGGAACATATAAAAAATAAATGTCAAAGAAAAACGTACCTACCCAGAAGATGGGGTGAAAATAGGCAGTAAATGCCTAAGGTCAACATTACCTATATGTACCACATATCACAAATATAAAACAAAAAGTCATTTACTAATCAATTACCTTTAATATAGGTAAAGTGAGTAGCAGCAGCTCAGAACCCAAGGTATCTGATCTGAATCCAGATCTGCCATTGATTGGCTCACGCTTTATTAAGGTCATTAACTCTGAGTGTTCAGGGTCCCTCCCCTTTTAAAACAAAAATATTAATTCTGGTCCCTGAATAGCCCCTTTGGGACACTGCAGAAATAAAGAATTTGTGTGAATATAAATGATAAACGTCTAAGTTTTGCTTTGTCTTGTGCACCTGAAACTAATTAAAAAAATAAATAAATAAATAAAAATTAAAAAAAAAAAAAAGAATTTGTGTGAAAAAGAATTTAAAAGTTATACAGTCAAGTTATACTCTCCATGCAAAAGCATGCAACTAAGGATACACATTATCAAATCAGATTAATAATAATTAGATAAATTAAGAGTCAAAAATGGCTCCCTATATAGCCTCAATAAAGATCAAGCCCAAAAGCCTCAGCTAAAAATTCATTTCCTGTATTAACTGACTCCATTCCATCTATTAAAATATATCAATTCAGATTCATCTACTCTCCCCCAAACATATTATTTTCCCTCCCTGGATATGCTGTCCCCAAACTACTGTTAGCAATCCAGCTCCTATACTTTGTTTAAAGGTGATCCTGAAGTTCAGATCCCACTGGCCTAATAAAAACCTTGCTTATCTCTAACCCAAAAAAATGTTCTTTGCTTTCTCTGAATTTCTAGTGCTTAATCAGCACTGTAAAATACAACATTTAATTTTAAATCATATTTCTTATTCTCTAATTGTTTTGCTTTTTAAATCTTATTTATTTACCTACAAAAAGGAAGAGTCTTAAGGATGGATACATGACTTCTACCCTGTTGTAACTTACAAGGCTGTTAGGGAGGCAGTAAGCAGGGCTTGTTACACTGTGATGTTGTAGTAGAAACTTGAGTAGAAGGAAATCTGAACTACATTCCATTTTGGCAACCTCAGCAAGAACCTATGATTTTACTTGCCCCATCCGGAGTAAAGTTGGAAGAAGGAAAGTTTAACAGTTCTATATCCAAGTTGTTGGGCTTTTTGTTTTTTGTGGTGTTTGTTTTTTTCCAGTTTTTATTATGGAAATTTTCAAACATAGACCTAAGTAGGAAGAAATAGTATAATGAGCCTTCTGTACACATCAGCCAGCTACAACAATTACAAACACATGGCCATTTGTATCTATTCTCCTGACCACATCTTCCTCTCTCCAGCAGAGCCCAGACATCATATTATGTCATCCATACATACTTCAGTATATATTTCTAAAAGGTATTTTTTCTTTTGAATATGACCACAATATTATTTTCCCACCCAAAAAGATAATAATTCCTTAACATCAAATATCCAGTCAATGTTCATATTTCCCTATTGTCATATAACTTTTTTTTAGCACTTGGTTTGTTTAAATCAGGATCTAGTATTACTTCAAGAGGAAAAATGGTTTCCTTTTCTCCTGCTCCATGACCTTTTTTTTCCTCCTTCAATTTCATACTCTTACCTTCTTAATTTTTAAGTGTAGGTGGAAAAGCATTTCATTTTCCCAGTACTCTCTACTCTACTTAATAAAGAAAATATCTCTTCTTACTCCCAAAACTGAAGTCTGCCATTACCTCAGAGCTGTTAGCACATTCAGAAAAACATTTAACTCGATGACATAGTTTCCTTCACAGTTAAGTTGTCACATTTCATTTACAACTCAGGAAGAGTTTTAAACTCTAACATCATTAAAATGTAAATAATGTAGACCCCATTAAAAGATTATTTTCTATTTCTATTAATCTTTCTGAAGAGTTCAATTTTAAATTTTAAGTTATTACACTGTCAGCTTCCCATTTTAAGTGAGTTAATATTTAGTGGGACATTTAAGCTTAAAAGATTATAGGTACAGTGCTAAGAGATCAACATTAGGTTACCTCTATTTCTTAGCCATGAAATTCATCCCTCATTATTCACAAGGGGAACCAGATAAGAAGCTATGCAATAATCAGCTCAAATACACACCCTTCACTAGAAAATAATATAAAAGCACACAGTGAATCAGTGGGGTCATTTTCATTCATTTTCAGCATAGATTAACAGAAACAGATAGCAAATGTTAGGTAAACAATAGGGAGGAATTTTTTAAAAAGTATAATCTTTACAACTACTGCTAAACCCCAAGAGCTAGTAACTTGGACATTCAGCAGGGCAGGCTGAATCAAAACCCTTTTATTACCCACTTGCTTGCGCTCAGCATTGTGGAAGACAAAAAACAACATAGCAGTCTCTGCCTTTAAGAAACATATACTCTACTCTAGCTGCTAAAATGAGACTTAAGCTACTTCAACAATTCACCCACAGTATGAGATGTATCAGTAAGCACTAAACTGTATGAATCAACTTTAAAGTAGTTCATAGAAGGCATGGGTCAGCAAGGGCTAAAGAAGTCAAAGAGAACTATGAGAAGGTCAGAAGAATAGACGAACCTTGAAGGCAGAGCAGGATGGGACTCAGTAACATCAGGCTAGACTGTAAGCTCATGAAGAGACCAGGTCTCTCTCTTGTTCACCACTCCATCCCAATGCCTGGCACAGTGTCTGAAATACAGTAGACACTCATATTTGTGGATGACTAGGAGGAAAAAGGAGGGAGAGAAGAAGGGAGGAAAAAAAGACTAGGCATTCCAGAAAAGACTTTTTTTTTAATGAAAGACTAAATATGGCTATTTCATGAAACAGTGAGAAAACACAGAATGATGAGAAATTAGGGAAAACAGGTAGAATGAACCCAAACTATCCATGGTTTTAAAAGTCTGCCAAAAGAAATATAAAACTGATTACATGTTAAATACTAAAATGAATATATCTAGAAAGCACGTCCTGTTGTGTTTCTACTTTTTAAGAACAATAACTAAGAGTATAATTGGCCATTTTTCCTAAGATGGACACCCATCTTTGTAATGTCACTGTGCATAATCTGGAAAGTGTGTTAACATTTCTCTTGAGAAGAACTAATACACCACTGGCTAATAATTGTTTTCCTTGAATATTTTTACTATCTAGAAATGTGACTGAGTTATCACTAAGGTCAGTTTCTTCGGTAGTTGTGTAACCAAATGCCTGAGACTCACCACAATCAAGGCAAGAGGCAGATGAGTGTAACCCAGCAGAAAATCAAGTGACTAATGGTGCATCACAGCTTTGGTGATTATTTCACCAAAATGTCAACCTCCCATATTAACACTCCCCTACAATGATCATTGAGGATACATCAAAAATATTATCCAAGTAAGTATTCTCCAATATTTTGCAGTACAATTTTAAAGGATTAGTGGCAATAAAATCTAGTTGGGTCTAAGTTTATAAACCAAAATTTGTTAAATCAAAGAGAGTCTTACCTCCTCACACTTAACAATTTTGAGAATTCATGATTATGGTGGTCTCAGTATACATGAATTACCCAGACATTCCCCGCACCCCCTCCACCCCCACAAAGTTCCAGGTCCTGGCTACCACCAGCTATGATCTTAAGTGGGAGCTACATAATCTTTCTATAGAAGGGCTTTTTTAGGAATTGCAATCTAAAGGGAGAAGGGGACACAGAAGAATTTATCTTAAAGATACATATGCATGGCAAGTGCATTACTTTAATTTAAATTATATGCATATTCAGAGTGAGTTTGGCCAGCTGTCAGCATTTCCAATGGTCATTTTCCTCAGCATTCCTTCTACTCTTTCAGCCCAAATTATCTGTAACAGACAAAATGTCTGGTTACATATTACCACTGTTACAATGACAGTGATGAATTTTGGTTATTTAGAATTCCACTGTTCAATTTTGATGCCTAACACCTAGTACGTGGAAAGAACAAGAGTTTTGTAGTCATAATGACCTACTTACAAATTTCAGCTCTACCACTTGAAGGTTTGTGGCCTTGGACAAGTTACCTAACTGAATTTCAGTTTCCTCAATACAAACTAGGTATAACAACACATATTTTGCAAAGTTGTTGAGAGGTTAGCATGACTTATATAAAATATCCAAAACATAGTAGGCACTTAGCATATGGTAATTATGATGGAAAGTTGATAATAAGGCCTATACTGAGGTTTCCAAATAGTGTTTACTATATAAAATGAAAGCATGAATCAGCCTCACTCTCTCGTGCAGTTGTAAGATGACTTACCTATCCTTGTATAGTTTTCCCTGGTCTCCAGAGGACAGTCTTCAGGGAAAAATGAACATTACAGCCATACCTTTGTCATTAGCATGCTATCATCCCCTCCCTGACTCTAGGGACTCTAGAAACCCCAATGTTTTCACTATTGCCTATTTCTGTTTTATGGCCTAGGCCAAATGCATTCCCTTAACAGATCCTGACTACTGTTTTGCCCCAGTCTATTGTAGGGAACTCTGCAAGTCTCCCATTTCGCAAGCACCATGCGTTGGCTTACCACACTACTGTACTCCAAGATGGCAGCCAACCCATGATGCTCTGCCAGTGCCCTTTATGTCTCTGTCACAGGCTGATTACCTGGTAAACAGGACCCTAATTTCTAGAATGACAGGTACATCCCTCTCGTGCTCAAGCTTGCTCACCCAGGTTTATGCCATCTTAGTCTCCCACCACCACTACCCGACCTCCCTACAACAGTATCTGCAATTTGCGTAAAGCGCAAAGATACTGAAATAGGAGTTAGAAGACTCTGGTTCTCCTGCTTTACCTCTAACACTCACACTAGTTCTGAAGGGATATCTACGTCTTTCCGTGCAAAATGCTGTGCTTACCTCACAAGACTGCAGTAAGGCTCAAACAAGATATTTGTCAGCATGTTAGACAGATGTAAGATATTCTTATAACTATAACAAGTTTCTATTATGACTTGACATTTACTTCTGAATATTAAACCCTAACATTTTTGTAAATCCTCTGGCATTATTCATATTAGCAAAAGATTGGAAATACTCACATAGCTAACCATAAGGGGACTTATTTTTTTAAAATATGATACATTCTTTCACGGAAATACTGTACAGCATTTATTTTTAATTAGAAAGGACCTTCTATACTTATGTGTAATAATCCTCAAGACATAATAGTTTTTAAAAAGATGCAGACTAGTGTGTAGAATTTACTACAATTCGTTTTAAAAGAGAGGTACAGTAAATAGACATACACATTACTTGTATACACATCACATAAAATACCTCAGGATATATAGACAATAATAATACAGGCTGACTAAGGGAAGGGGATCTGGATGGCCATGTGGTATATGTTGGCAGGAAACTTTACTCTTTTGTAGCTTTAGAAGTTTGAAACCCTAGTCCCCTAGATGGGGTAGGGAAATCATCTCTTCATATACCTATAACCTGAGAAATAATATGAACTGTTAATGAGGATGACAGCATATCTGACAACTCATTTCCTCAGCCAGCCTCAACATCACAGTTACCACCACCTAAAGCAATGTTCCCCTCCATGATCTCATTCCATCAAGTGACTCGAGTTAATTTATTCTTTCTAGTCAACCTTCCTGACTTGCTATTTATGTGTCTATGTGCTATACATTTCACACTCAATGTAATTTGTAAACTCTTGAAACTTACTGTCTTTAGGGTTCTACTTCAACCTTTAGAAGGCTCTTCTGTACCATTACATTTCCTGCCCTCAAGGCTGGTTAGGGACCCATTGCAATGCTAACTTTTCTGAACCAAACACCGAGTCCTGCTTCTTAGTCACTCAGATTCACCATAGGACCAAAGCAAATCACTAATTTGAGTCTCAACAATTAGGCAGCTGAAATGCAGACCATCCCCATTGTTACAGAAGAGTAAATGATGTTACTTTCCTCCAAGCTGGCAGAAAAGTGCCCCATTCAAACGTTGCAAAATCACTCTTCATGGGGGTAAGTAAAATTTACCAAGGCAACATCCTCCCAAACCTACATTTTAAATGATATGGCCTTAAATATACATGACTACAATCATGCTGGAATGACCTAACAGGACCTAAAACACTGCTCAAAACAGCAGCAAGTGCTACTTCCATTCTTGCTCTCCTGTGGCAAGCAGGTTATTTTTGGACCCAGCCTATGAAGTAGCACTTTGTTGACTATGAGCTTCATCCTCTGAATATTCCTTTCACATTCAACCTTGGTTCTCGCCTTCTGGCACAGAGCTCCAAAACCTCAATGGAATACATAATGAAATGCTGGGTTACTTTAGTGCAAAAAGGTCAAGCCTACAAAAGATTTCTAATTGGGAAATCTCTTCAATGAAAGCATATAGAAATTTGCTGACTCCTTTTTCCAATAGCTATTTGTTTTCTCTGAAACAAATCTTCAGTTAAACACAAAGCCAACCACCTAGCAAAGCTCAAATACAGATAGGTGTTTTGCAAGCACAGTAAATCTCAGGAGTAACTAATCAACATGAGATAACATCTACTAACAAGATGCGTAGTGGTGTGCTGGGACATTAACTGCCAAAAAAATCTCTGTTAAGACTAGCTTTGAGGGAAATAAAGAATACAACTAAAAGAAAAGTAAGCCCATTTTCCACCAACAAAAAGCTTGTAAAAGGAAGAACTGTGTAAGTCAACTAGTCTTGCTACACAAAAACCCTTTATTCCAGGGTTATTTTCAGTAGTACTTAACTCCAAAGTGGAGACTAAGGGTCCCAAACAAATCTATTTGAGTATTTTTCTACTTCAATACTTCTAAAATTTAATACTTCTAAAATTGAGTATTTTTCTACTTTAATACTTCTGGCCTAGCCATGGCTAGGCTAATTAAGGAACAGTCTGAAAGAGCTTGACAAAATGTTGCCTTTTTCTTTTTTTTTTTTGAAGAAAGTGGGTAATCATCTGAAAATACACTTGTAAATTAGCAGTTATTTAGAATTAAGAATTTCATTGAAGCACTCCAGAATAATGTTCCAACTGAAAAGAAAGCAAGGATTTTACCACAACAGGTCTGCCTTGCTCCATTAGCTCAGATCTCCAGACATTAAATGTCTCTACTTTAAACTTCTCTTACACTCACAAGACCCTAAAGTTGGTTTCTGCATGAGAAAGACATGACAGAAAACCCCAAGAGAATGCCTATTTTAGACTATAAGAATTTATATTTTACAGAGAAAAGGAGGCTGCACTAAAGAAAAAGACAATTATTATTTAGCCATGTTCTGAACTTCACCCAAGTCATATCCAATAAATTGGTCTAATACTACTGCCACAGAAAGGAAACATGTCTTGTAAAAGGTGAGAAGTCAAGGTCACTAAACTGAGTTCTGTATACCTCTTTTAAGTAATAACTTTTCCACTATCTGCTTTGATGTCAGCTGGATGCCAACACAATTTCTTGATGCCTTTTCTGCCACCAACCATCTCTGTATATTCTGCATTAAATGATTGTGAGCAGAATGTTGTTTTTCTAAAGATGCCCAAGATTATAAAATGAGAGTTTGTAAAAAGACACTTAGGATGTCAAGCCAGAACTAAGTATGTCATAACCTAGAAAAGCTCTTCAGCAAATAACACCTCAAAGTCATTTGTACTTTGCAAGCTGAGTTTCACAATGCATTACATTTTAATCAGTAAGTTAAATGAGTGTTTTCTACGGGACAGCAAGAAGTTTTACTAAAGGAGATCACAATGCTTCCCAAACTGGTATAACATATTAAGGCTATATGTTTGAGGCTGGCCTTCTATACATAACTGAAGGAGTGTAAACCTACAGTATCAAAGCAAGTAAAGACAATACAATCAATAAAGTAAGAGTTTGGAAATGTACCCAACTATCTATAGAGAGTATGTGGATAAAGTAGTTTTCTAAATCAAGAAAGAAAAGATGGATTATTCAGTAAGTTGTATTGGAACATCAAGCCAGACACCTGGAGAAAAAGATTCATTCATTCAATAAATGAAGGGACTAAACTGATGCAAGCACGTGTGCCAGACACTAAAAATAAGAACAAGGGGAAAAAAATCACACAATCCATTGCCCTCATGAAGCTTAAAGTCAAGTGGAAAGAGAAACCATTAATGACTACAAAAACAAATGTAGAATTACAACTCCAATAAATTCCATAACTGATCCCTTTATCATTTGGTTTAAGCCAAAATGCATTCTACATGAAGCAAATATCTAAATTTGAAAATAAAACCATAGAAGTACTTGAAAGAAAACATGGGTAAATATGTTTATACGATGAGAAAAGGAAGGGAAATAAGAAGTCATAAAACTAAAAAAAAATCTGACCACCTAAAAACGTTTACATTTTGTATTTTTTTAAAACACACACCTGAAACTAATATAAAATAATATTGAATGTCAAGTATAATTTTTAAAAATTGTCATGGGAATATAATGCAGCATAGGGAATATAGTCACTAATATTATAATAACTATGTACAGTATCAGAGGGTAATAGACTTATTGGGGTTATCACTTTGTGAGGTGTATAAATGTCTAATCGCTATGTTGTTTTGTACACCTGAAAATAAAAAATTCACAGACATACACACACACACACAAAGTCATATCTGTAGTATATCTGTAGTATAACTAGTTTCAGAAGCATATCTGTAGTATAACTAGTTTCCCTAATATTTGAAAGGCTATTACACATTAAGGGAGAAAAAAAGCCAAAAAAAACAGTAGAAAAGTGGACAAAGGACACAGACAATTCCAAGAAAAAATACAAATCGCTAATGGGCAAATTAAATGACTCTCAAACTCATTAATAAGCAAATACAAACTAAAATGACATTTTCTTTTACTTGTCAGATTGACTCCCTAAAAAGATGGCTGGTTGCCAGTGTTAAAGAGGAAAGAGTATTCTCATACACTGTCGAGTGAACTAGCAAGGCCTTTCTTCAAGGGCAATTTGGCAACATTTATAAAATTTGAAGCACTCATACTTTGACTCAGACATTCTATTTCTAGTGAATTGTTATATTAAATTACTAAGAAAATGGCAAACCTAGTTTCAAAGAGCCAAACATTGTATATATCATAATAGAAAAGAATACATAACTTTCGGTAAATTTACTCTAGATTGGACCTAATAAAACTCTAGTATTTTAAAAACTTAAATTAAGTCTTAAGAGTCTTCTGAATAGTAAATAGTGCAACAGCAAATGGAACAGAAAAGAAACACTAGCACAAGTGTGCAAATACAAGGAAACATTAACTGACATATAATTTGTAATTTAAAAAAAGCTGGAAACAACCCTAAAACCTATCAATAGGGTACTAGTTAAATAAAGTATACTGTATCCATAAACTGAAATACTCTACAGCCATTAAAAAGATTAAGACCAAGGCAAAACATACTGACATAGAAGAATGTTGGAGATACATTATTAAGTTTAAAAACAAGTAGCAAACTAGATGTGTGGTATAATGATCCCTTTTCAATAAAAAACATAAACTATTAATATGTGAGTAGGAAAAAAATCTGGTTATAAAACGTTAATGTGTTCTCTGGGGAGAGGGAACTTTCACTTTCTATGTCAAATATTTTGTAAAGTTTGATTATTTTATAAAACACATGTATCAGATAAGATTGATACATTGATAGATGTTTTTAAAGAGACTTTGATGCAATTATATGAAATGTCTGGAAAGGGAGAACTATCTGAAAGTGGGAGAAAGGTACAGAATGAGTACAGAGCAAAATATTCACAGAACATATAATTTCAGAGTTAAAATAATTTTACAAATAAAGAGACTAGGAAATCAAAATTAAAAACTTTTGCGCTACAAAACAAAACCATCACAAAAGTGAAACAACCCACACAATAGAAAATATTAAATCATACATCTGATAAAGGACTTGTATCCAGAATACATAAAGAATTCTTATGTAACTCAACAACAAAGACAAATAACCCAACTAAAAAACTGGCAAAAAAAAAAATCTGAATGTACACTTCTCCAAAGATCTACAAATGGTCAATTAGCATGTGGAAAGATGCTCAATACCCTAATAATCATGGAAATGCAAATCAAAGCCACAATGAAATGCCACTTCACATCCATTTGCATGGCTAGATCAAAGAAAGACAGTAACAAATTTTGGTGAAGATGTAGAAAAATTGGAACCCTAATATATTACTGGTGGGAATGTAAATTGGTGCGGCCATTTTGGAAAAGTTCGGCAATTCCTCAGTTAAACATGGAGTTACTACATGATCCTGCAATTCCTTTCCTTAGGTAAATGCCTAAGATAAATGAAAACATACATCCACACAAAAACTTGTACATAAATGTTCATAGCAGCATTGTTCATAATAGCCCAAAAGTGCAAACAATGCTAACGTCCATTGATTCATGACTGGATAAACAAATGCAGTATATCCACACAATGGAATAGTATTCAACCATAAAAAGCAATGAATTGCTAACATATGCTAGGCTGACCCTTGAAGACATTACACTCAGTCAAAGAAGCCAGACAGAAGAGGCCATTTATTTTATGATTCCAGTTATATGAAATGTTCACAGAGATTAGTTAGTGGTTGTTTAAGGCTAGGAGAAGAAGGCTGAGGAAATGGACGATGACTGCTAATGGGTATGCCATGTCTTTCAAGGGGAATGGAAATGTTCTGATATTCACTGTGGTTGATGACTGCACAACTCCATGAATATACTAAAAACATTGAATTGGGTGAATTGTATGGTATAGGAATTAAATCTCAATAAAGCTGATGAAAAAAATACATATAAATAAAAAAGAAATTGGAAGTTCCATGAGGTTAAGTGATTTGTCCAAAGAAAAGTGCCAGGCTACAGGAAACAGGAAACATGTAGCTTGACTCCCACACCGATGCTAAGTTCATTACTACAGATTGCCTCAGGCAATTTTGATGGGCCAAAAAGGTTTCCTAAAAAACTGGAAAAGCAGAAAACACTGGCACTAGCATAAGAAAAGGAAGGGAAATTTAGATAACACTACAGAAATGAGGTTTTCAAAATTTAATGTAACTCCAAAATGGATTCTTGGCCTAAAAACTCTTAACAACCATTGATATAAGAGGCTGTGACCACTGTAACAGTGCCCCTTTTCCTGAGAGCTCAATTAGAGCTGGGCACCGATGCAGCTGCTGCCTGAAAAGGAAGAAGGAAAATGAGATCAGAAGCAACAGCGGGCTGAAATCACGGGCCACGCGTCTGTATACGTCAAAGAGACAAATAAGTAACATGCTTAAAATGAGGTGTTTTATTCTCAAGGCTTGCAAACTCCTCTAAAGAGGTCCAAAAGTATCATGCCAAGATTTAATTACCTCCCAAAATTACTACTGTATACATATAAGATACTTAGGTATAATATATAAAAGGGGTATCTCTGCAGCTGACTTGGACATAAAGATCACTGCTGGAATACAACGGCCCCATTTGACTAGAATAACAATATCATTGTTCATGTAAAAATAGAAAGTAAGCCAAGAGCATACAATCACTAAAAACGTTATTTTGACAGTTTAAAAAAAATGAATTATTAAAAAAACTTATCATCAGAACACTGCTTATGCAACATTAGAACATTCTGACAGAAGGAAAGGACAATAGGAGGCAGGAAGCAGAAAGAATTCCTGCAGGTACCCAACTTATCCTAATAAGAAACACACAGCTCTGATTCCGCCTTACATAATAAAAACAATTCTGCTTCTTGTGGCATAAGGACGAAGATTTCTTCTGCCAGGAACAGAAAACAACTTACTACATGAAAATGTCAACTTGTTCCATGGAGCACTACACTGGCGGTGAGCAAAACTAGAGTTTGGGCTGTTTCCTCACCGAATTTTTAACATCACTGGCCCATTACCAAATTCAGTTCAGTTCACGCAAACTCTTAACAGTAGACAAAAATACCACCCTGAAGTATACACTATAAATAAGAGTCTATAAAGTATCTTGTCCTCAAATTTCTAAGAACTTTGACTTATTTATAATTTTATATTAATGTAGCTCTCCTAACCCACCTCCAGTCAACCATCCTGCCAAAATAATCAATCCTTTTCCCTCTCTCTGTAAAGCAACTGGTGCCCCCAGCATGCAAACTGGCCTCAATTAATAGCTACTCTCTTACTCCTAGATAGTTCTGCTCTCACCCATTAAGGTGCATGCTTACCAAGAATTTTTTCCCAAGCCTATTTATACCAGTTGCTCTTGTTCTTACAGCTATATAATTAGGTATTTAAACTAATAAGAAATCAGGGAGAACAGAAAGACATGTTCCTATGAAAAGCAAGTTGAACGCTTTAAAAGACTTGGTAAAGCCAAATTAGATGTGGATACAAATGTAAAAGATTGTTGGGGAAATCATAAAACCCAAGAAGGATTCTATACTCATATTGCTTCACAAGTACCTTTAAATTCCTACTCTGCTTTTAAAAAGCAAATCAAAACTGGAAATCACAGATAATGACTATGGGTATGTTTAATGGAAACGAGATGAAGGCACTGCAATTAGGGCATCGATACACAAAGAAAGGCCTTGACCCTACATCAAGTGATTAACGAATGTGGGATTTTGTTGTTTTTTTCCCCCCTTTTTCCGCCTCCCCCCCACTTGGGTTCAAGGCTTTATTTCTCAGTCTAGTTGTGTAGGACACAGTTCCCTGGCCCCTGCTGGTATTATGAGCCTTGCGCTCCCCCTGGCTGAGGCAGTCGGCCGCTGGTCGACCGTCGTCTGCTCACAGCAGCCCACGGCCACTCTCACTGGCTGCCGGCCACTGGCCGCTCCTGCCGCTCCTGGCAGCACACAGCAGCCTGCGGCCGCTCACCGCAGCCCAGCTCCAGGGAGAGCCATTGTTCACAATCTTAGCTGTAGAGGGCGCAGCTCACTGGCCCATGTGGGAATCAAACCAGTGGCCTTAGGCGATAGGAGCACGGTGCTCCAACCACGTGAGCCAGCCGGCCGGCAGAATGTGTTTCTTAAACAAACTGCAAAGAAAAAGACAAGTAGGGGAAACCTAGAGAGTAAAACAAAAAATGTAAAAAACAAACTCATGGGACATCAATCATTAGGTATGAACTTTATAATTTAGACCCTGACTCAAACAAATAAGTGGTTTTAAAAAAAGAACACATACATATACATGACAATCAGAGAAATTTTAACACTGACTTGATATTTAATGACATTAAAGAATTATTGAGTGGCAGGTTAGCTCAGTTGGTTAGAGCGTGACGCTGATAACACCAAGGATGCCGGTTTGATCCCCACATGGGCCACTGTGAGCTGCACCCTCCTTAAAAAAAAAGTCACCAAACTTCTAAATACCTTTAAAATATATATATATATTGTTTTAGGTAGGATAATGGTATTGTGGTTATTTTTTTAGAAAAAAGACTCCTCATCCATTTAGAGATACATGCCAAAATATTTACAAACGAAATGATAGGTTTCTGGGATTTGCTTCAAAACAAACTAGGAAGAAAAGAGAAACAGGAAGGGGGAGAGATGAAAGATTGGCCATGAAGTGATAACTGCTTAAACTGAGTGACAGGTCCATGGGAGTTCATTATATTATTCTCTCTACTTTTGTACTTTTGTTTATGTTTGAAATTTTCCATAATAAACACTTTTATATGCATTCACTCATATGTATATTTTCAGTTAAAATAAAATATTAAAAGTATATATGAATATGTATCATTATTTCTGATTTCCTTGCTTCATTTGTTCCCCCCCCAATTAAATAAGCAAATCATAACCCTAACTAATTGTGTAAGAGGACTTCTATTAGAGATAAAAGGACATATCAGATGCCCCAAATACAACAGCGGTAACCCCAAAACAATTTAAGACCAATATCCCCGTATTACCCATGAAAATTTCTAGAGTAACACATACACTGCCTAAGGCAAATCCAAACACAGTAGGGCTGCAGCATCACCATATTTATTCACATAATTCTGGCCCTGACAGTCTCCTTCACCATCTTTTCACCATTAAGAAGAGGGAGCAATAACTTACAACCTTCATTAATCTCTTAAATTCTCACTCAGGTCTACCAAAGAACAGTTATTTAAAAATCAAAGGTTCAGGTAATCCAAGTCTGTTTCTCATTAATCTTTCTTCTTTCCTTCAGCAATTTCTCCAATTTAGGTTTATGTCTCTTTGTGAAAGATCAGTAGAGAATGATGAGTCATAAGAAAACAACTGAAAGGTTAGATTCATACTTATTCTTTTCTTTCCTCCTCCAGGTTTGGTTCAGGAGCTGCTCTAACCCTCTTTTGAACTGTCCTTTATCACCCTAGATTTAAAGACGCAGCAGAGTCTTAAAAGCCCTATCCTCCCAAGCCAAGAAAGGCAGAGGGGAGACAAGATAAAGAAAGGCCATCTCATACACTGCTGGGGAGGCTAACCCAGGCACAACCTTTCTTCTGAGAAATAATGTGGCAATCAATATATGCATCAGGTGTCTTAAAAACATGTGTATCCTCCTCCCAGGAATTTCGCTTCCAACAATCTATTCTGAGCAAAAACTCAGAAATGCATCAAAGATTTGTACACAAAAATGATCATCACAGCAAATTTGTAACTGAAAACCCGGAAAAAAGCTTAAATTATGAAAAAGCTTCAAAAAATAACAGCGATCATATAATGGAAAAGTATACATCCATTAAAATTGATGTTTACAAATAGTTTCTAATGATGGGGAAATGCTTGTAATAAATGTTAAGGGGGGGAAGGGAATAAAAGAGTATATCGATATGATCCCAAATATAGATTTTACAATATTAACAACGCTTGCCTCTGGGTAGCAGGATCACAGGTGATTTTTTCCCTTCTGCTTTTTTATAACTTTCTGAGTTTTCCCAAATTTCTTCCATGAGCACAAATTACTTTAATAATCAGAAAAAAAGAAGGGCAAGGTGGTAGAAGACAGCCCGTAATAATGAACAATTGGCTTGAAGTAAGGAAATCATAATACCTGTCTTCCTCTACCAGGCCTGCGCTACAAGCCTTCAACTGCTCCTTTAACTTAACCTTTTCTCTACTCTGATGAGAATAAAATTTATCTTCTTGTCTCCTAGTATCAGTAGTTGCTACTTTTTGCACACAGATGATACAACAAAAACTAGTTAAATTAATCCATTAAAGGTAAGAACCATTAAAAGTAACCCATTAAAATTAAGGGCCAGTGACAAGAAAGTTTTGTTTTTGTTTTAAATCAGCTCACTTAGTATAAAGAACAGAACAAGAGGTAACTCAACAGATAGTTTAAAGTTATTTCAGGAAGTGCCAGCAGCCTAAAACAGCTTGGTGGGCTGCAAAAGAAGAAAGGCTCCAAGGCAGAAGAGGGCAAAGGAGACACTAGCTGACTATACCTGTGGGGCTTTCTCAAGGAAGTAACCCACCGGGAGCCTGGATATGAAAGAACCTTCTATTTTTAAAGGGACCTGAATTTAAATTGCAGGGTTTGCTTCAGATACTGAACTTCTTAATAATAAAAATTTGAGATATTCCAAAACTAAATTACTTGCCCAAAAAGGTTGTGAAATCTCCTTAGCTGGAGATTTGTGAGAAAAGGGTAGAAAATTAATTTTCTTTAACATCTTAACTAGAGATAGGAAATTTCAATAATAAAATTCTAAGACACATTAAGAGTATTAAAACAAACCCAGCTCCTATTTTTTGTAATCCTTATATTCATTCACTAAATGAATATTTACAAGCATTGTAGTGGGCACAAGGAATACAGCAGCAAACAATAAATTAAAATCCCCATCTTCATGGAGCTTAATTTACCACGCTGAGCCTCCTAACAAGTATTAAAAGTTAGATATTTTCTTCGTGTGTTTTTTTAAAGTAAAATGATGTTTAGAAATGTCAAGCATGTCAAAGCACTGCCAAAAAAATAAACACCATCGAGCTTTTGGACTGACCCAGAGAGACCCTAAATAAATATCTGTGAAATAAGACTAAAAAACTGTGTGGCTGAGGTGGCAGGGAGACTTAATTTAACTATATACAAATCTGTACTTTTTGAATTTTGTGCCATACATCAATTCCCAGCTTTTGATAAGTACATATTTTTTCAAAAGTCTATTGGATGGATGGATGGATGGATGGATGGATGGATGGATGGATGGAATGAATGAATGAATGAAAACTTTCTCCTTCAAAAATTTCAGTCTCAAGAAGTCTGTTTACCTAATCTAAATTTTCACATTCAGTTCTTCCGAAGAAAGCAATGAGAAGTAAAGCACACTGCTGGTAAGCATGTACTGGAGCTGAAACTAGGCAAAAATTTGATAATTTCTCAGAACTTCTTAATGAAAACCTAAATATAGTTTAAGATAACTGGCCAAAAGTATTCAATTGAGTGAGCCCAGCCTACACAGACAAGCTTCAGGCGATGGGTTTGCTTCTCCTTCCTTCTCAGTTTCTGGGAACTGAGGCTGAATATTCGCTATCTGGTTCCTACCTCTCTGACAACCTAAATTCTGAGATTAAATAGTATTCAGTGGCCAGACTCCCTGTCCACAGTGGATCACACACCTCCTAAAGAGATACACGTTCTTAACATAACTTCGCGACAGCCCATCCAAGTTTTGTACTAACTGATGGAACTTTATCGTGAACAGATCCAAAAGAAGCCCTTTCAAGCTAATTCATCCAAGACTATTGAGGCTTCTCAAAGACACTGCCTCAGCCACTTATTTACCAATTACGTATTACATTAGGACAAAAGTCCACAAGAATGTATATAATTTTCATCTTCTAGACGTTACCAGTCATCCTCAGGACAGTATGATTGTCCTGTATTATGTATTATGCCAGAAGGGACCAAGCTACTATTAGAAAGGGGCAGGGACTCACCTGACGGGTGAGGTCATTCCCCTAGGGAACGGGTGTAGTAGCTCTTAGACCAGAAACTAGAAACAGGTAGGAGAAGCCTAGATAAGGCCTGTGTCATCAAGGTATGTATCCTGGTGACCAGTTCTCTTAATGAGTTATAAGATGGCTCCATCCTCTGGAAACTGATCTGGTAAGTAAGGAGTCCATCTGAGAAAGGAACCTTCAAAGATAGGAGAGACCAGCCCAACGAAGTAAAAGTATAATTACTCATATTCCCCGGGAGTAAGCTAGATTTAGTGGCAAAAGAAAACTATATAAGGCAGACTGTGTTTACGGTCATTGCCTTTTCTGTGTTTCTTTCCCTTTTTACTTCCCTAGTATTGTGAAAGGTTTTTTGACACTTCAGTCATGTCAAGGGGGCACCAAGGGGTACTTGAGCAGGAGATTTGAAGGCAAAGCAATGGATCTGTGGAGGACTGCTGATAAATGGCAGGGGTGACAGAGTGAAATAATGCCAAAGGACAGGTAGTGTTAGTATATACTCTTCCTCCTACTTGGAAATTTTCCTCTCATCATGACATCTCACTTTTGGAGTTTGGTTTAATAAAGAGGATAGTTATCTTAGACTTCAATTAGTAGGTATATCTTGTTCCTCTAATACAAGATCAAGTGCTCAGAGGGCAAGGGCAATATTTCCTATAACTGGAGGAGCCAGAGTAAACTAGTAGGGACGCCTGGATTCTAATTCCACCTCCCCCACTAACTAGCTATAGGATTCTGAGCAAATGGGAGGGTAGGGGGAAGATACCAAAGGGAACCAGGAATCTAATGGTAATTGTTCTAAACTACTTTAATAGCCCTTAAAGACCTGAGATTCTAAACTCCATTAAGTACATCTTTCTAGAGTATAGAAAAGAAAGACTTGGAATAGAAGATCTCTAAAATCTTTTTTGTGCCTCAAAATCAACAAATATTTATTGGCTAATCATGTTTAATTTGTGTGCAAAACATGTACCATTCTCTTATAGTGTGAAAAAAATGTTAAGTTGTTAAAATTGAATACCTCCCCTATCTGAAGAAATGCATCAGGAAAAGCTTTACCCTTAACCATAAAATAACCAGCATGAGTTTTTAAAAACATAAATCAGATGATGTCAGTGTTCTGCTTTGATACCCTCTGATGTCAATGCCCTGTTTAATACCCAATGCCATAAAATGGTCTATAAACCTACGTTATACGGCCCCTGTCTACTTTTCTGACTTCATCCCTTACCATCCTCCCACTTTTTCACTAAGCTCCAGGCACCATGACCTTGGGTCTAATTTTTGGACAAACCAAGGTCTTTTCTACCCCAAGACCTTTGCACTTACCATTCCTTCTGCGTTGACTATTCTGTCTTCCAAATCTTCCCAAACTGTTTTTTTCTCATCATTCAGGTGTCAGCTCAAATATCACCACTTTGGAAAGGCCTTCCTGACCACTCTATCTGAAGCAGCATCCTTCCCCAGACACTCTCTAATCCATTTATTTTCTTCGTGGTACTCATCACTATGTGAAGTTATTTATTTATTTACAGGTTACATATTTGTCTCCTCCCATTAGAAAGTAAGTGCCAAGAAAGCAAGAGAGCCCAGGATAGAACCTGACACAAAATTTGGATTCAATAAGCATATGTTGAATGAATGAATGAATGAATGAATGAATGAATGAATGAGAGAAGGATTCCACCTCTATGCAGAAATGTGTTAAATATTTTTAGAATTATAGAGGCTCTGGTGAAGAGAAAAGATTTTTTTCTTTCTTTCCAAAGCATCCATTTTGTTCTTTTTTATGCTGTGAACCAGAAAACATTAGCCAGATTGATGCCTGGAAAATGAAAACAGCAGTTCTGGCACAGAAATAACTGGTCTGAGCACCTCTGGCTTGAGCCAGATCTATGACTTTCTAGGGAGCTGGCAACAAAGTCAGAATGTTAAAATAAACAGCTCTGATGCTGAAAGTAGGATACTGGTATTTTGATTCTGGAAAGGCTAGTCCAAATCAATCTTAGCTCTTCACAAAATTTCAACAAAGTCAATAACCCCATTGCAAATGAAGTACCATTTGCATCAAAATGAAGTCACTCATCTTTCAATAGGCATTTCTAGATTATCTAGGGATAGAACTATCCTCCTCAAATGTAACTAATGTAACTCTTGCTTTCAATTTCTTTTGGACATAATTCTCTTTCCTATTTACTCATGAATCTTGTTTGCAGCCTTCTCATGAGCACAAGCATCATCTCATCTGCTTCAGTAAACTCTTCCTTAGAAGTCAAAACAATGCCATTAGCCTTCTCTGAGTTGGTCTCCTCATGAAAATGAGTTTGCATTAAACCATGCAGCCCACAGATATGTCCTGGATGGTTCATATTTGGAATGGGGTCATGGGGCAAAATGTCTTCTCTGTGTAGTATCTAAAGTTAAGAATCTTGACTTTGGCCTTCTAAGTAGCACCCAAACGCAAATGTGTTCTTAAGTCCTATAAGAATATTTCTTCATATTCTCCACCAAATTTAAGTAAATCTGTGCAGAAAAGACTACATTCAAACTGTTCCATCATCAATGTGACAAAGAATAGTTACATAAACACTTGGAATATTCAAAGTCGGCCAAATTAAAGCCAGCGTTAGACACAGTTTTCATTAGACAAGTCTCATAACTATTTTTTTAAAGTTTAACTAACAGAAAGTTATGTTTTAAAATGTCAATTTCATGAAATTAGCCCATAGTCCACAGGAGTTAAACCCTACTCTCTCAAAGTGGCACCTGACATAATAACAAACTGTTTTTTACCTGAAAGCATATCATGAGGATTACATGTACTCACAGTAAATGAATGGCACATGCATTCACGAACTGTTCCATGGGGGTGAAAAGCCAAAAAGGGGGACTATGGCTTCCTCATCCTTGTGGTACAGCATCTGATGACGACGACGACGATTACACTGATGATGTATGTACCTACTATGCGCCCACTCACTGTTCTAAGAGCTTCACGTATGTTAATCGTCCTAATACCTACACTTGGGAGGTAAGTACCATTGTCATCTCATTTTATATATGAGGAAATCCAAGCACAGAGAAGTTACATAACTTACTCAAGATCACCCAGCAATTAAGTAGCAAAGGATCCAAACCCGGCAGCCTTATCCAAAGCTCAAGCCCTTACCACACACACAAAAATGGGCAAGCGATATATATATAATATTTGTTGAAATACACATTAAAAGTATTTGACCAATGGCTTCTAAAATGTATACTTTTTTTAATGCAAAATATATCTACCCTTTGTTCCCATTCGTCCAACCAGGGAAAATATAATGAGGTACAGGCAACAGACTATAAGCAATTGAGAGTAGAAAATCTTTCTTTCAATTTCTTTAATACTTCATAGTGTCCTACCAAGAGAATAGAGCCAAAGAATCTAAGCCTCCTTAGGAAAAAAGGAAATCAAAGATGGTAGGGCAAAGACGGCCAGGGTGAGCTGCTGACCAAAGTATGTCAGAGATGAATATTCTCTCCTCTTAACTGTTCTGCAGTGACGCTCTAAGCACTGCAGCGCTGCCAGCATTAACTTGGAGCTCGTGAGTGCCATGCTGCAAAAGTCACCAACAACCAAACATAAAATATTTCCTTTACTGATTTCATTCATCCCAGGGTCCTAGCGGTTTGAGAGGTAACAGAATCTGGAAAACGGCCAGCTTCACCACTTATTGTTGAGTAGCCTAGTCAATAAATGAAGTTTACTTTAGCCTCAGTCCTCAGAATGGGTAGTACATATAAGAAAAGGTGTTCATAAATAGTCCTTTGATGTTCAGAAACACCTACTATTTAACCTCCTTCGTCCAACACAAATATCGACTGAATCGGCTGAGTCTGATTGTTATATATGGTTATTTAAAAAATCCAGACCATTCAGTGACCTATAGGGAGAAAAGAAGAAAGAAAAAATCTAATACCTCTAAGAGATGAAACAAAAAAATAATATAATACATTCTGGAAAGAGAAGGGGAGAAAATAGCTTTCTTTGGTTCCAAGTGAGCTGACTACAGAACTAAGATAAACACTGCAGTGCATGGGAAGAAAAATCTGAGTAACTGAAACAGCAGCTTCTGCAACCACTAGTACCTAGGCACCTACCTTCCCCATTATATAACCAAACCATGGCCTTAATAGGCCATCATACTGTATGTCAACAGCTGTTAGGCACATCTAAGCTGTCAGCATTTAAGAAACCCTTCCAAAGTGGACTCAGATAAGCACGGAGCAGGCCAAAATATGCTCATCATCCACCCAGACCATATGACAACTCCTTGTGAATTAAGCTTCACTCATGTCATCAGAGTAATTTAAGCAGCAGAAGATAGGGCACTTGTAACTGTAACTAGAAAATTGCACACTGCTACAGAAACACAAATGAGTGCTGGTGTGGTCCCATCACATATGCAACTCATTGAACTCATTGTCCAAGCCATTTCAGTCTCATTCAAGGTTTTGAATATTTCCATACATAGGAATTGCATAACTGCACACCACAGACGATCAAAGATAAAAACCAACAAAAACAGTGACACCCGTTTATAAACAAGCCGATGTTTAAAATGCTGCATTCCTAAAGGATACCAAGGCCTCAAGTCCTCAGAGAAAAACTAAGACACACACACACACACACACACACACACACACACGAAAATTAGAAAGCGGGCAGACCAGCCATAATTAGCCACTGGCTTTGCTGACTACTGAAAATAGAGATGTCTTTTATATATAAAGCCAAGAATCAACTGTTTGCAATTACATTTACAAAAACATTCAACCCTGTCTGTCACAATTTTTATCAATATTTTGGTATATCCAAGGGCTGAAAGACACAAAATTCTTTAAGTCATGAATACCATAAACTAGGCAACCAATGAAGCTCATGGAGTCCATCCTCCAGAGGTCAGAGCAAAATAATCAGGAGCGAAATGTGATTACTTAGAAAGGGGTGGGGTGGGGGGTACAAAAAAGGAAATACCAAAACAAGGAACAAGGCTCCAACAAGAAGAGTTGTTTGTACACGTAGGTTTGGCTTGGTTAACAGTAAACAGAACTGGAAACACTGGGGGCTGGGGTGGGGGGTGATGCACTAGAGTCTTGGCTCAGTCTACTCCCCACTGAGGGTCTGAGCATAACATAGGGAACCTCAGACTTTGGTATCTCCTGCAGCTCAAACCTGCAGACTTGAGGCCCTCTGATAAAAACTAACAGAAAAGCTGAAGGGGGCCCCCCAGAGGAAGTGAAACTGACCAATCAATTTTCCACAGCCACCAACCCTGCCACTCTGGTAAGAAGGGCCCCCTGTAGCCTTTGACAGAAAGGAGGGAAAAAGGAACTTCAGGTTGTAACTGAGCAGGAGAGAGGCCTAGATAAGTCACTGGCTTCTGAAAACAAGCGACTGCCATAAAAGCAAAAACAAGGTAGTGATGACAACCAGAGGCTAGGCTGAGGAGGTGAGGGGAATTGATGTGGCTTTGGTAGGAAGCAGCAGCAGCAGCAGCTATAAGGGTTCTTCATTAGTCAGGTTGAGGGAAACACAAACTGCCAGTTTTAAATATAGTGAATGACTACACTGAAGTATTCATTCAAGTGAGAGACTGAGCAAAGAAAGAAATTTGGAGTACAAATGGGCTTTGTGGGTCCAATCGAAATCAAATGATTCCTCCTGATGTTTTAGATTCCAACACTCCCAATGAAGAAGGCTACAGGAAAGAGCTACCCATATTTCCTTGAAAAGGGAATTTTAACGTGTAAAACTTTGTATGTATACATATATGGCTTCCCAACTGACCTTGGCCAATTTCACTACTACAGCACCTCTCCACAAATCCCTTGAGAACCAAAGGGCCCAATGAGTGCAATCCTCCAGTGTCCGGGTTCCTCATACCTCTCCTCAGTCACAAGCCCTTCCCCTCACCACTGAAAGCTTACCATGGGTTCTGTAAAACCCACAATTCCACACCCTCCAACAACTATAACCAGCCATCCAGCTCTCCCAAATTGTTTAACTCCTGGTTACCTAGTGCCACCATAAACCTGGCCCCCCACTCTGTTCCTTGAGCCCCTTCCTGCAGAAAAGCAAAGTGATTTTTCCCCAGTGTTCCCCATTTTCTTCATCACCTCCTCTAATGATTTTGTCTGTCCTCAGGCTTCCACTCCCACCATCTATCAGTCCCAGACTAGCAAACGCTGATTGGTGTGTCATTAACCAGTTCCCTCGTATATCCCGGCACGATGCACCGACCACACACCCCTAGTACATGCCCCAGCCGTCCTTGTTCCCCTTAGAAGCCCCTTCTGCCCGTTTACTCTTGTCTTCCGCAATCCTCCGGGTCCGCATTTCCTATGCCCCTGCCCTCATTCGCTCAGGATTTCCTACTTGACGGGTCCAGCCTTCTTAGCTTCGAGTCTCGTGGCTCCGTCAGAGTTCCGAACCTCTTTCCAATCATCCCCTCCACTGCCCTCGAACCCCGTCCTCATCCCCGACTCCGCTGTTCCCCAGGCCCCCTCGCTCAATACCCCCCCGCGTCCCTTCTGCCGTGGAGTTTCCCTCTCTCAGTCCCCAGTGTCCCCTACCTTCTCGCCCTCTCCTCACTCCCCTCGACAGCCCCTTACCCGTTTCCCCGGTCCCCAACGCTCTCCAATATCCCAAGCCCTGCTCGCTGCGCCGACCCCTCAGCCTCGGTGTCTCGGGTCTCCTGCCCCCGCCACACTCGGAGGACGGTCCCGAGCTGCGCAGCCCCACAGCCGCCCGGACCCCCGCGCCACTACCTTGGCCTTGGTGACGAGGTGCGTGGCCCGCTTAACCACAGCGAAGTTGCCCTTGCCGATGGTGCGGTCGATCTCGTAGTAGCCGATGCGAGCAGGCACCGGACCACGGGAGGCCGGGGCTGGGGGACGCGGCGGGCCAGCCGCCGGGGACACAGCAGCGGGGGCGGCCGGGGGCCCCGGGGCGGGCGGTGGCAGTAGGCGGCCGGCCGGCCCGGCTCCGGCCCCGGCAGCCCCGCCAGCTCCGCTCGCCGCCGCCGCCGCCATCTTGTTGTGCAGTGAAACCTCCGGGACCGCGGGGAGCCGGCGAGGGGGAGGGGGCGGGGGGCGGGAAAAGGAGGGGGGGCCATGCGGACGTCACTCGGGGGGGCGGGGCGCCCGAGCCGCCGGGGCCCGGCGCCATGGCAACTGCTCGTCACGTGTCGACGCGCGTCACTGCCCAGAGCCATGGCAACCGTGACCTCACTGGCGAGCTCGACCTTCCCGCGTGGGCCCTGTTCCTCTGGCGCTGGCTCCCGGCTGCCCCCCTCTGGGGATAAGACAGTGGGCACCGCAAGTGTACCAGCCAGTTCCAAACCGCTGCAGCGTTCCCGATTCCGGGCTGCTTTAAACCTGACCCAAAGCCAGCCCCGTGGCCCTTGGAATAGCTAAAATGACCCCTACAGTGACCTATGTCCCAGTTCAGCAATCGTCCAGCCTCCCTTAAAACAAAATATTGCCTCATCACCAAAAATACCAGCCTCGTCCCACTTTAGCCCTTGAGGCCACAAATGCAGGAATAACTACAGCATAGAAGCAACTGTAACTAAGTTGGTAGCGAGGGGGATTTTTCAGTAAAATTCCTTCCTCTTACAAAAGCCAGCTCATCCGGTACAACCAATCTAATTGTCACCAAATATAGGGAAATGGAGAAACTAGGATTTGCGTGTTCGAGGGCGGAGAAACCAGCCCAAACACGCATTCCAATTATTGGGTGGATGAGGGCCAGAGAAGGTACGTCATTTTCCTTCCTCCCACCCCGTCTCTGAACAATTCTATAGCTAGATGACTGTCCTATTTCTGTCACTTGTATAACCCTGACAAAGCAGTGGTGCACATTGTCCAGTGAGCCACATCACGGTGAAAGACGAGCGGTCTGTTAGGCAAAATAAATAAGAAAATAATAAAGTAAAAAATTCCATCCTTACTAGTGACTCTTCAAGGACAATGAAGGTGATCAAATTTATCTTTTTCTTCCTTCCTCTGTTATCTGGCATTCCACACCCTATAGAGCCTCTCATAGCTCCCAAGTGTCCCCCTGGTTTTTCTCCCCCTCCCTTTATTAAGTAGATTAACAGCTTTAGGCAGGGATGGGGAGGGGTAGGCAGGTGGCTGTCAATAACAAGATGAGGAGGGAGGGAAAATTGTGAACATTTTCATGTTAAAATGTATTCCTTCCCAGTCCATCCACATCTGTGTCTCTCTCAATGGCAGAACTGTATCGTCATGTCATTGCATGTACAATACACTGTAAATGTGTGAAAAGGAGAGTACATGTTTACAGTCTCTGACCAAAATATATTGACAAGCACTCTGATTCCCCATCTGACTATGCATAATGGCTGGGACTAGGATAGGACAGAGAGGTCACTCTGCAGTTGTCTTGGATCAATTCCCTGGTGGCTGTTCCAAATTGCCAACACAATTAACACTAATTGTCTTCTTTACTAGCAAGTAAGCATGAGGATGAAGTGGACCTTGGCTTCTTGCACTCGTTAAACCTTTTCATTTGTTGAGATCATTCAATCCCAGATAAATAATGAGGTGTGGCCAGCCTCTCTTAGCACTTCATGACCCCACTCACCTGCCTCTAGCAAGGACAGTACATTAACTTTGGTGCTGAGCCCCAGGGTCCCAGTGGTACCATCTCCCTAAGGACAGGAGGGGAATGGAGGTCTCGGTGGAAACCTCTGAGGGAAGGAGAGGCAAGGAAAAAAATCTTTTACTCTGGAGGCTCACAGTGACTTCATAGCCTCTCCTCCACTCATGGAGATCATTTGAACATCAAGTATGGCAACTGCTGCTGCTCTCTGGAGGATATAAAAATCAAAGAAGCCTCTGGGAAGAAACTAGAAAATGGAGTATTGGTCTAACCTCCAAAGAAGAAGAGACAGATCACTCTTGTCCCTAATAATGGCCAGAATGTGTATGCTGCGTGTTATATCATTTATGTTCCCTGCCTATGTGGATTGAGGACAGTAGATGGTGTATCCTATTGAGACTTGGACAAAGACTTACTGGAGAGCTCCCTGAAGAGTTCTCTTTGGTGAGAAGAATATAGAAAATTGGGGAGGGGATTGTTTAACAAAGATCATCAATGGGAAAAGGAAAACAGTATAAATGTGTGTATTTAATAAGGATTTATTCAGTACCAAAGACTCAGGTTTTGGGAGGAATTCAAAGTCAATAATACCAACAATTGGCTAGGATCTATGCTAAGCAGTTTACATAAGTAAACTCACTCCTCAACAACCCTATGAGACGGATTATATTATTATTCCCATTTTGCAGATATGGAAAATGAGGCACAGAGGGATTAAGATAATTGGCCACAGTCATCAAGCTAGAACATGGTAGAACTAGGATGCCTACCAGGTAGAACCAGGTAGCCTACCTCTGGAGCCTGAGATCTCCCCCCACTGGATTACAAACCCTGTCAAAATAGGAGCTACTAGGAAAAATTGTTTCTCGGGAAGCACAGAGTGACTAAGCTCAGTTTAGATCCAGGGAAGAAGAGGACTTTGAGAGTCCTGGAGAGCAGGACAGAGCAGGCACCTAAGCATACAAATAAACAGCAGACTACAAAACAGAAGTACCTGTGATGACTTAACTTGTAAATAGCGCCACAAAGAGATGTGTAGGCGTTTTTTGCTACCCTTAGGAGGGCAGGAGAGCAGTGTGTTCCTGCCCTGCTGCACACTCAGAGGAGTGGCTTGAGGGCTGAATTCTTGGAGCCCCTCTACTCCAGGATGCGGGCAGAGAGCTAGCCACCACCCAACTCTCGGTCAGCCTCCGTAAAACTCACCCTTTTCTAGAAAATCAAAAGATGTGTTCAAAGATGAAAATGAGACATTTCCCTATGTAACGTCATTGTCTTGTTTCTAGAATTTGAAAATGGCACACAAAGGCATTCTTCATGGATAGGACAGGCCCTTAAAAACTTCTAGACGTGATGTAATGCCTCTGAGGACCTGAGGCCTGACCTGAGAGTAATATAAGTAGTAGGGGTTAATACATTAACTCTTGGATGATTTTAAAGTCCTGCTTAACCCATCTGCAGGGCAGTTTACCAGGAACCTGAAAGAAAACTGCAGCCGCGTAATATAGCTCCACAGATTCTCAAAGCCATCAAGACCCTGAAGAAAGTCCAAAGCCTCACTTTACATTGTCCCAGCTCATTACTGCTCTGAAAAAAGCTAACATTAGATGAGCATTTAGTTGACGCAGAAGCATATTCAGAAATTCTGTATGCCAAAAGGCAACATCATAGAATGTTTACATGCTACTTATTCCCAAACAAGGAAGTTATTAAATTAGCCAGTTATAAATTCTGCTATCACATGGAAACAGGGCACTGGTGGATACACATTATCTGAGCACTCAGTGTACCCTGGTTCTCTGGGTGAGCTGCTTGTGCACCCTGTCTGTGTTAGAGCTGCATTCTGCATTCCCACCTCAGCTGTGTGGCTGTTGCCTTTCCTCCTCCTATCCCAGATCAACCTAGTAACATCCAAATGCTTACCCTGGGTATCCAGAAACAGGT
Source organism: Rhinolophus sinicus (assembly GCF_036562045.2). Taxonomy (NCBI): domain Eukaryota; kingdom Metazoa; phylum Chordata; class Mammalia; order Chiroptera; family Rhinolophidae; genus Rhinolophus; species Rhinolophus sinicus. The sequence continues at coordinate 82,690,702 of NC_133756.1, read as the reverse complement.
CTGGCAGCCAAAGTAAGTACATAGTCTCCTGCTATAAAATATCTTGGGGAGGGGTCTTAAGAGAAGCTAAATAAACTTTCAGTCAAGGATTTTCTGTTCAGCTTGCCCATATTTTGCTTTTTAATGGAAGCATTCAAACTATTACAGGAAACATAAAATTTACCCTTACTCCTTTGCATATGTTCTAGAATATGGTTTAAGCATTTTTAGATTATTATTAAATCATTATCCTTTAAATCATTCAAAACATCTTCAGTATGTTTTCCTTAAAGGTTTTCTGCATTCTTAGATGTGACTATATTATCATGTGGGATCAGTGTTTTCCTCGGGTAAATACACCTTTGGTTTTATAAGGAAAATCAATGGGAAAATACATTTAGCAGAGAAAAAAATTCATCCAGGACAACTTTTTTTTTTACAAAAGTATATGCTCTTAAGGTGAGGTACACTTAGTTACCCTGTAATCAACTCCCTAATATTTACACTAATAAAAAATGTTTTCTTATAATCTGCCTCTTTTTCCTAAATGAAAAGTCTGATACTCAACAAATATTAATTAAGATTTTGGCGTATTTGGATCCTTTTCTCTCACTCGAATATACAAGTGTATCTAAAATTCTGGAATTCATAACATTCCATAGAGAATTAAGTCATATTTCAAAGGCTAACAGATGGAAGTTCTTTATTTTCCTGGTTCAAAACCTACAGAACTGCATCTTTCCTCTTTTCCCTGCATTGTCACATCTCTCCTGACTAAAGACCCATCTTCTCTGCTGCACCTGCCTTGGGACCTGCCTCTCAGTTTGAAGGGTTCACCTTCACACAGCTTTGCCTGTTTTGGTAGACAGTACAGACTGCTTTATACCAGTTTCCTTGCGTTAAGATTGGGGTTTGCTGAGGTTTTCTACCAGCCTTTCCAACTGTTGGCTAAGAAAAATTTATACTACTGGGGCTGATTTCTGTAGGTAGCTAACCTACCTTTGCTTCATTTCCACCACAATTTTCTTGCAACTAGAAAATCCATCTTCTACCTCAAAGGCCAGAAGGAACCTTCTTCCTTGTCTGCAGAGACACCTGCTGGCCAAAGTTCTGAACTACATAATGCCTAACTGCACTCTTTTGCCATTCCTCTAAGACCTTCTAGCCCTTCCTATTTGAATTGCAGTTGAAAACCACAAAACCACATCAGGAGCCAGAAAGCTGGAATCCAACTGGAAGCCAGCTCCAGGAAGCTAGATTTCTTTGTGGCCAAATAAAAAGTACAGTGGGCTAAAATTACACTGGTGCTTCAGGCTTAGGTAACAGTCCACAACTGTGGGTTTGTGCCACCCAAGGATATCTTCAGTTATCCTGAGTTCTCGTGGCATTTGAAAAGATTCTTAAGGATGAAATTCATTTCCATTTATGTTTTAAAAATAATTTCATTCTTCTGGCAATTCTAAAGGACAGCCTAGCATAATGAAGAAAAAAGCAAGGGTTTTACAGTTGGACCTAGGCTTTTTAGTGGACTTTTCCACTTACAAGTTCATCTCTAAGACTCAGTTACCTTTTCTGGAAAATCACTTCTACCTCATGGGGTTGTTAGGAGAATCAACTGTCATAAATACATAAAGGAACCTAGATTACAGCCTAGTACATAGTGTGCACTGAAGTATTAATTTCCTTCCACTAAATGCCAAAAGCATATAAACAATAACATGCTGCTTTCAAAATCACTTTCCAAAGATTAGGAATGAGTGAGAATAGAATTAGGCTGTGAACATGGATTAACTTCAGAGCTAAAGCAAAATAACTATAGTTTGAATGTTTTGGTTTGGTTTACTAAACATGTATAATTCAATCTTTGGAAGTTGGACATTTTTATGAGGCAACTCTACATGTCCAATGAAAACATTCTCACTCTCACAACTTTATAAAGTACTTATTATTCCCACTTTATAGATGGTCAAGTTACTGGACCTATCTGATGATCGGCTCGCACAGCATGTAAGTGGTGAATTTCAGAAGCAAATCCAGGGCTTTCAAACCCAGTCGTCTTTCCAAACTTTAGCGTATACCAATGTTTGTGGTCTGTTTAAAAAGAAAAAAACAAAAACAAATACTGGTGATTTTTTCCTTCTAAAATTTATTTAAAGTATATATGTAAGAAAAATGTTAAAACATTTATATCATTGTTATGCAACAATCTGCTTAAGAAATGTGTGCATTCCCAGACTTTCTGCAGACTGCAAGTACTCTATGAGAACTCTATAAGAGCTCCATAAGAAAGAAAGAAAAAAATCAATCCTGGTAGCATGTTTTTCTTCAAAACTCATATAAAGTCACATATACAAAAAATTACTAATTGCATTTATACTAAAGTCTTTATTTTATGCAATAATTTGCTTTCAAGAAACTAAACTCATTTTTTGTCTTTTACTCTGTTTTTCAAAATAAAATTAAAATGTCCCAATTTCTTTTTATTCTTAATTAAGATTATAACATTGAGTTAAAATTTAAGTTAAAAATAGGGACAAGATATGATGAGGTAGGGTAATAGAGTTTAAGCTCTACCAGGCCCAACCCCAACTATAAATCCCAAGACCACATTTCAATAAAAGCTGGATATGGAAATGAAAGTAGGTATCAAAAAGTCTACCCTTACACTTCTACCAACTTTAATAACACTTTTCTTTTTTCTAGAGATTTTCTTTGATGACTTTCAAGCACCAAGTACTTGTGGATTCGTTGTTTGTTAAGTCCAAAGTCTCAGAGAAGAGTACTCAAACTCCTTTGCAACCTGACCTCAACCTTCTATTTCAGCTTCTCAAGTTTCATCTATTTTCCCACCCCACCCCCCTTTGCTGTCCAGAACTGCTGTAGGCTCCTTTGCTATCAAAATACATTCTGCACTTTCTCCTTAACCTTTGCTCTTGCTTTTCCTTGTGTTTGGAAAACCACTGAAACTCACTCATCTGTCATCTGAAATTCTATTAGCCCTTTAGTGCAGCTCAGCTCAGGATTTTTACAACCCCTGTAAGAATTAGTCAGTTTTATTCTGGGTGTCTCAAATGTCTATTCAAAGCACAGGCTTTGGATCTGGAGTAACTGGGTTCAAATCCTGGCTACACAATTTATTCGCTGTGTGACTTTGAGAAAATTAGTTAACGTCTCTGGACTTCAGTTATTCAACTATAAAATAGGAATTATTATAACATCTATTTCATAAGAGTTTGGAGAGGGTTGAAAAAATTATTACAGACTTCCAACCAAGATGGCAGAATAGGTAAACACCGTGCTCATCTCCTCCCACGACCACATTAAAATTACTAAATTATAGAACAACCACCCTTGAGAACCACCTGAAGACTAGCTGAATAGAACTCCTATAACTAAGTATATAAAGAACAAGCCACCTTGAAACTGGCAGGATGGGAGGGATACATGAAATGGGATAGTCCCACATCCATGTGTGGCAGTTGAGAATCAGAAGGGATATCTTGACTGTGGAGGTCACCCTTGAGGAGCAAGGTGTCCCAGCTCACACCAGGCTCCCCAGCCAGAGCACCAGTGCTGGGAAGAGGAGTCCCCACAACATCTGGCTGTGAAAATCAGTGGGGACTTTGCCTGAGTGACACTAGGGCTGCTATAGACACAGGCATTCTCTGAAAGGGCCTGAGTACAGACTTACTCACAAATATCTGCCTTAAGCTCTAGCAGAGGGACAGCAGCCCAAAAAGAGCCAGAGACATATGGGGAGGAACTGAATCGTCTGACTTCAGGGCAAAGGCTGGAGGGGCAGCTCTCTCAGAAACTGAAGTGCTGGTAGGCACCACTGTCCCTTTGTTGAGCCTAACCCCACACAGCCAGCAGTTACAGGCAGGCATCAAATCTGTCTCCATTAACCTGGCTAACACCGCTTGCCCCACCCTGGTGATTCTCCGAGACCTTGCCCCGCCCAACTCTCCTGCCAGGCCAAACCTCTTTCAATGTTGTTTCACACAAGTGGCTGGCCTTGGGCTACACTGTGGACTTTCCTAAAATGTCTCAAAGTTCCACAAACCCCAAACAAGCAGTGGATGGCCTCGGTGTGCCCTGTACCTCTTGCTAAGTGGCCCAAAACCCAGCACTAGTGGAAGCAGGCCTCAGATCACAGCTTAGCCTCTCCCAGGTGCCTCCAAACACAATACAGGAAGATACCAACTACAGATCACTTTGTAGCTCCTACCAGGTGGCCCCAGGCTGGGCATATACAACTGCTGAACTGAGCCTGCACCAGAGCCACTCCCAAAAGGCTCCAAAACCAACACACTAGCCGGCCAGCTTCAGACCACACAAGAGCACCACCTAGTTAACTCCACAAATGAAACAGCCAAAGGGTGGATTTGGCAGGCATCAAGAGCCCTGCTAAAGTGAATCAGGCCCCCTGGGGTCAACCCACACACAACAGCTTGTGAGTTGTAGTCATGGCCAGTCCTAACACCCAGTCAGCTTGTGGGTCAATCCCATGCACTGATTTGCCAACAGCAATTAAGGCTCAGTTACAACAGGAAGGGACACACAACTCACACAAGGGACATCCTCTAGAGCACTTGGCTCAGGTGATCAGGGAGACTTTACCCAGACTGGGACATGTAGCAGATCTACCAAATGCATAGAAACAAACATAGAAAGGTAGACAAAATGAGAAGACAAAGAAATATTCCCCAAATTAAAGAATAGAACAAAACTCCAAAAAAAGGACTGAATGAAATGGAGGCAAACAATCTACCAGATGCAGAGTTGAAAACACTGGTTATAAGGATGCTCAATGAACTCAGGGGAAGAATAGATGAACTCAGTGAGAACTTACAAGAACCAGTCAGAAATGAAGAATACAATAACTGAAATATATTAGTTGGAATCAGCAGTAGATTAGATAAAGCAGAGGATCAAATCAGCAATTTGGAAGACAGCGTAGCAGAAAATACCCAATCAAAACAACAAAAAGAGAAAAGAATTTTTTAAAAAATTAGGATAGGTTAAAGGACCTCTGGGATGACATCTAGCATAACAACATTCTCATTATAGGGATACCAGAAGGAGGAGAGAGAGAGCAAGGAATTGAAAAATCTACCTGAGGGCTGGCCCAGTGGCTCAGATGGTTGGAGCACCGAGCTGCGCCCTCTACAGCTAAGATTGTGAACAACAGTTCTCCCTGGAGCTGGGCTGCCATGAGCTGCCTCGGGCTACTGTGTGCTGCTAGGAGTGGCAGGTGGCCAGCGTGAGTGGCCGGCAGCCAGTCTGAGTGGCTGTGGGCTGCTATGTGCGGCTGTGGGCTGCTATGAGCTGCCGCAGGCTGCAGTGTGCTGCCTCAGGCTGCTGTGCTGCCGTGGGCTATCGTGTGCTGCCATAAGCGGCCGGCAGCCAGCGTGAGTGGCTGGCAGCCATCGTGAGTGGCCGGCAGCCAGCAAGAGCTGCCGTGAACTGCTGTGAGCCACCGACTGCTGACTGGCGACCAACTGCCTCAGCTGGGGGGAGCGCAAGGCTCATAATACCAGCACGGGTCAGGGAGCTGTATCCTACACAATCAGACTGAGAAACAATGGCTTGAACCGAAGTGGGGGGGAGGTGGGAGAAGGGGGGAAAAAAAGAAAATCTACTTGAAAAAAAATGACTGCAAACTTCCCTAACCTGGCAAAGGAAATAGACATACAAGTCCAGGAAGTATAGAGAACCCCAACAAGACGTATCCAAAGAGGCCCACACCTAGACACAACATAATTAAAATGCCAACGGCTGAAAACAAAAAGAGAATTTTAAAAGCAGCAAGAGAAAGCTGTCAGTTACCTACAAGGGAGCTCCCAAAGTTTCTCCACAGAAACTTTGCAGGCCAGAAGGGATTGGCATGAAATACTCAAAGTGATGAAAAGCAAGGATATACAACCAAGATTACTCTAGCCAGCAAGGCTATCATTTAGAATCAAAGGAGAGATAAAGAGCTTCCCAGACAAGAAAAAGCTAAAGGAGTTCATCACCAAACCAGTATTACAAGAAATGTTAAGAGACTTCTTTAAGAAGAAAAAGAAGCAAATAAAAACTATGAATAAGAACATATTGTGAAGCAAAAAACTCTCACTGACAAAGGCAAAGATAATAAAAGCAGTAGATCAACCAACTATAAGGCTAGTGCAAGGATTAAAAGGCAAAAGTAAGAATATCTTGTGTAATTGCAACAGTAAATTAAGAGCTATACACAAACACACACACAAAAGAAGTAAAAAATGACAAAAAAGATAAATGTGGAGAGGGTGAGTAAAAATGGTAGTGCTTATACAATGTGTTTGAACTTAAGTGACCATTGGTTTAAAATTGACTGCTATAAACATAGCTTGGTATATATGAAGCACATGGTAAACACAAACCAAAAATATACAAGAGCTATACAAGAAATAAAGGGAAAGGAATCCAAACATGCTACAGAAAGTCATCAACTTACAAAAGAAGAGAGCAAGAGACTAAGAAAGAAGCAGATAAGAACTACAAAAGCAATCTCAAAACAATTAACAAAATAGTAATAACTACATACCTATCAATAATTACTTTCAATGTAAATGGATTAAATGCTGCAATCAAAACACATAGGGTGGCTGAATGGATAAGAACACAAGACCCAGAGAACTCTAAAGATTCCACCAAAAAACTATTAGAACTAATAATGAATTTGGTAAAGTGGCAGGAAACAAAATTAATATTCAGAAATTGGTTGCATTTTTATATACCAATAATGAACTATCAGAAAGAGAAATTAAGAAAACAATCCCATTTACAATTGTATCAAAAAATGAAATACTTAGGAATAAATTTAAGCAAAGAGGTAAAAGACCTGTATTTGGAAAATTATAAGATATTGAAGAAAGAAATTGAAAAAAAATACAAATTAATGGAAGTATATAGTATGCTCGTAGATAGCAAGAATTAACATGGTTAAAATGTCTACTCATATACTACCCAAAGCAATCTACAGATTCAATGTAATCCTTATTTAAACACCAATGGCATTTTTCACAGAACTAAAACAAATAATCCTAAAATGTATATGGAACCACAAAAGACCCCAGATAGGCACAGAAATCTTGAGAAAGAAGAATAGAGTTGGAGGTATCATGCTACCTGATTTTAAACTATACTACAAGGCAATAGTAATCAAAACAGTATGGCAGTGGCATAAAAACAGACACATAGATCAATGTAACAGAATAGACAGCCCAGAAATAAACCCACGCTTATATGGTCAATTAATCTGTGACAAAGAAGGCAAGAATATACTCATGGGGCAAAGACAGTCTTCTTAATAAGTGGTGTTGGGAAAACTGGACAGATACATGCAAAAGAATGAAACTAGATGACCTTCTTAGACCATATACAAGAATAAACTCAAAATGGATTAAAGACTTAAATGTAAGACCTGAAACCATAAAACTCCTAGAAGAAAGCATAGGCAGTAAACTCTCTAATATTGCTTTCAATAATATTTTTTTTTCTGATACATCTCCTCAGGCAAGGGAAACAAAAGAAAAACAAATGATGGGACTACATCAAACAAAAAGGTTTTTCACAGCAAAGGAAACTATCAACAAAATGAAAACACAACCTACTGAATAGAAGAAGATATTCACCAATGACACATCAATAGGTGTTAATATCAAAAACTTATAAAGAACTTATACAGTTTAACACCAGGGAAAAAAACAACAACAACCCAATTAACAAATGGGCAGAGGACCTGAATAGACATTTCTCCAATAGACATATGAAAAGATGGCCAATGTCACTAATAGACAGATGGCCAATAGACATATGAAAAGATGCTCAATGTCACTAATCACCAGAAATACAAATTAAAATCACAATGAGATGTGACCTCACACCTGTCAGAATGGTCATCATCAATAAATTGACGAACAACAAGTGTTGGCGAGGATGTGGAGAAAAGGGAACCCTTCTACACTGCTGGTAGGATTGTAAATTGGTGCAGCCACTATGGAAAACAATATGGAGGTTTCTCAAAATATTAAAAATAGAACTACCATATGTCCCAGCGATCCCATTTCTCGGTATTTATCTGAAGAAATCCAAAACACTAATTTGAAAAGATACATGCACCCCTATGGTCACTGCAGCATTATTTACAATAGCCAAGATATGAAAGCAACCTAAGTGTCCATCAATAGACAAATGGATAAAGAAGAGGTGGTTCATATACACAATAGAATATTACTTGGCCATAAAAAAGAATGAAATCTTACCATATGCGATGACATGGATGGACCTAGAGGGTATTATGCTAAGTGAAATAAGTCAGACAGAAAGACAAATACCATGTGATATCACTTATATGTAGAATCTAAAAAAGAAAATAAATGAACAAACAATACAGAAACAAACTCATAGATACAGAGAACAAACTGATGGTTACCAGATGGGAGGGAGATGGGAAGCCTGGGTGAAAAAGATGAAGGAGTTAAGAAGTACAAATTGGTAGTTACAAAATAGTCAACAGGATGTAAAGTACAGTATAGAGAATACAGTCAATAATATTGTAATAACTGTATGGTGTCAGGTGGGTACTAGACTTATCGGGGGGATCACTTAGTAAGCAGTACAAATGTCTAACCACCATGTTGTACACCTGAAACTAATATAATATTGAACATCAATGGTAATTGAAATTTTTTTCAAAATTTGAAAGGAGAAATTATTACATATAAAGTATTTACAGTTGTGCTTGGCACATAATTGGTGCTCTATAAATGATTACTAAAATTATTATTATTATTCTCTTGTAGCATTTTTAACAGTCTAACTTACATTACATTTATGGCTCTCTCTCTCTCTGACTAGACTGCATTCCCCAAATAGGCAGGAACCATATCTATTTAGTACATTATTCTATATCCTGCAATTAACATTGTACTTGGGATATAATTAATATTCTATAAATATTTCTTAAATAAATGAGTGTCTCCCCATTAAATTGAGATTTCCTTGAGACTAATACTTTTATATGCACAGAGCATTTCTTTATTACTTCATTTCTATCTGCTTAGAATCTAATACAGTGCTGGCACCTTATAACACTCAGTGTATATTGGCAAAAATAAAGCAAGAGAAAGATAGAGAAGTTTTACCCCAAAATGTGTATATTCTCTCATAAAGATTCAGGCAGATATGACTGGTGCTCTGAAGCTGCCATCCAAAATCTAACTTCATGAATGACATAAGAATGACTAACAAATAATCAGTGAAACTATAAACAAAAACAAAATAAAATCTAACTTTGGTCTGAGCACTTTATCTTGCAGAAATGTGTGGATCCCAAGGCACTTCTGGAGAAGCCAACAGAAAAGTGAAAGGTTTTCCGGGTAATCAAGCACCCTCCAGAAAATTGAGCACATGTACAGCCCAGGACTCTGCTTCTTCAAGGAAACAGAAGGCTGTGAAAAGGGCAGGAGAAGGAATAGTTGGCAAAGATCCAGTTCTGACTCAGATATACGGAAAGGAAGGATGGAAGTGTCCTAATTACTGTTAAAGCATGACTCCAAGAATGCATAAGGGCTAAAAATTGGCTTTATTTCCTCAGTACCATTATTCATTAGACCCTTTCTAAACAGGGCTCCAGTTAAAAAATCCTTCTAAAAACTCGTCTGCCCACTTTTGCCACTTTTGTTTAACATTGTACTGGAGGCTCTAGAAAGGGTAATTTGGCAATAAAAAGAAATGAAAAGCAGGGGCCGGCCGGTAGCTCAGGCAGTTAGAGCTCCATGCTCCTAACGCCGAAGGCTGCTGGTTCGATTTCCACATGGTCCAGTGGGCTCTCAACCACAAGGCTGCCAGTTAGATTCCTCGAGTCCTGCAAAGGATGGTGGGCTCTGCCCCCTGCAACTAAGATTGAACACGGCACCTTGAGCTGAGCTGCCGCTGAGCTCCCAGATGGCTCAGTTGGTTGGAGCAAGTCCTCTCAACCACAAGGTTGAGGGTTGGACTCTTGCAAGGGATGGTGGGCTGCGCCCCCTGCAACTAGCAATGGCAACTGGACCTGGAGCTGAGCTGCGCCCTCCACAACTAAGATTGAAAGGACAAAAACTTGACTTGGAAAAAAGTCCCGGAAGTACACACAGTTCCCCAATAAAGCCCTGTTCCCCTTCCCCAATAAAATCTTTTTTAAAAAAAAGAAAAGAAAAAGAAATAAAAAGCATTCAAATTTGAAAGGAAAAAGTAAAAACATTCCTACTTGCAGATGATATAATTTGTATATAGAAAATCCTAAGGAATCCATTTAAAAACTAGCTGAACTAATAAGTGAGTTCAGCAAGATTGCAATACAAGACCAATATACAAAAATCAATTATATTGCTATACACCAGCAATGAAAATTCTGAAAATAAAATTAAGAAAACAATTTTATAATAACATCCAGAAGAATTAAATACTTAGATATACATTTAATAAAAGAAATGGAAGACTTGTACACTGAAAACAAAAAACATTGTTGAAAGAAGACCTAAATAAATGGAAAGATAGCCCATGTCCATGGATTGAAGGACTTAATATTGTTTGATGGCAATACTCCTTAAATTGATCTACAGATTCAATGCAACCCCTATCAAAATCCTAGTTGACTTCTTTTGTAGTAATTGACAAGTTGGTCCTAAAATTTATATGAAAATGTAAGAGACCTAGGATAGCTAAAGCGATCCTAACAAAAATAACAAAGTTGGATACTAACATTTCCCTATTTCAAAACTTAATACAAAGCTACAGTACATAACAGCATGGTATTGGTATAAAACCATATAGGTGAATGGAATAGAATGAGAATCCAGAAATAAACCCTTACATTTATGGTCAAATGATTTTTCACAATTCAATGGGGAAAGAATAGTCTTTTCAATAAAAGTGCTGGGACAACTGGATATGAATATGCAAAAGAATGAAGTTGGGTTCCAACTCATACCATACACAAAAATTAACTCAAAATGGATTACAGAGCTAAAACTATAAAACTCTGAGAACAAAATATAGGAATAAATCTTCATGACCTTTGGTTGGGCAATATTTTCTTAGCTATGACAACAAAAGTGCAACATACAAAATAAATAATAAATTGAACATCAAAATAAAAAATATACAAATAATAATAAATAATTTTGTGCTGCAAATTATACCACCAAGAAAATAATAAGACAATTTATCAAATGGTAGAAAATATTTGCAAATCATATATCTGATAAAGACTTGTATCCAGAATATATAAAGAACTCTTACAACTTAATAATAAAAAGACAAATAAGCCAATTCAAAAGTAGCCAAAAGATTTGAATAGACATTTCTTCAAAGAGGATATACAAATGACCAATTAGCACATGAAACTATACTTAACACCAGTAGTCATTAGGGAAATGCAAATCAAAACCACAGTGAGATTCCACTTCACACCCACTAGGATGGCTAAAATAAAAAAGACAGATAATAATAAGAGTTAGTTCATATATTGCTGGTGAAAATGTAAAATGGTACAGTCACTTTGGAAAAAGGGTTTGGCAGTTCCTTAAAGAGTCAAACAAGAATCAATTACCATATGATTCAGCAAGTCCACTGTTAAATGTATCTAAGCAAAGTGAAAACATATGTTCATACAAAAATTTATGCATAAATATTCATAACAGTATTATTCATAATATCCAAAAAGCAAAACAACCCAAATGTGTGTCAACTGATGAATGGATAAAGAAAATGTGGTATAGCCATACAATCAATTATTATGCAGCTACAAAAGGAAATGAAGTACTGATAGATGCTACAACATGGACGAACCTTGAAAACATTATGGTCAGTGAAAGAAGCCAGACACAAGAGTCACATAGTATATGATTCCATTTCTATGAAATGTCCCAAATAGACAAATCCATAGAAACAGAAAGTAGATTAGTGGTTGCCTAGGGCCGGTAAGGTTGGGGGTAGAGAAGAATGGAGTATAATTCCCAATGGATACAGTGTTCCCTTCTAGGGTGATAAAAATATTTGAAATTTAGATCGTGGTGATGATAGCCCAAGTCTGGGAATAGAGTAAAACCATTAAATTGTACACTTTAAATGGGGGAATTTTATGGTAAGTGATTATATCTCAATAAAGGTGTTAAACTCTTTTTTTTTAATAGATACCTTTTTTTTTTTTAAGGAATTTATTGGGGAAGGGGAACAGGACTTTATTGGGGAGCAGTGTGTACTTCCAGGCCTTTTTTTTTTTTTTCCAAGTCAAGTTGTTGTCCTTTCAATCTTAGTTGTGGAGGGTGCCATTCAGCTTCAAGTTGTTGTCCTTTCAGTCTTAGTTGTGGAGAGCGCAGCTCAGCTCCAGGTCCAGTTGCCGTTTTCTAGTTGCGGGGGCACAGCCCACCATCCCTTGTGGGAGTCGAACCGGCAACCTTGTGGTTGAGAGGACCCATTCCAACCAACTGAGCCATCCAGGAGCTCAGGGGCAGCTCAGGTCAAGGTGCTGTGTTCAATTTTAGTTGCAGGGGGCGCTGCCCACCATCCCTTGCGGGAGTTGAGGAATTGAACTGGCAACCTTGTGGTTGAGAGCCCACTGGCCCATGTGGGAATCGAACCGGCAGCCTTTGGAGTTAGGAGCATGGAGCTCTAACCCTGAGCCACCGGGCCGGCCCTTAAACTCTTTTTTAATTAAAAAAACTCATTAGGAAGGAATTCGCTACATTACCAATGGAGACCCAGCTAAAAGGAGTTGGGGGAGGGTGGCAAAAAAATATTATCAAGTGTTTCGTAAAAATACCAGAAGTCTTTGTAAGAAGAGACCCTTTCAAGAAAACCAGGGGGGTGATTAAAGTTTGCACTACTTTTTGATCTGTAGAAACCAGAATCAGAATCAGCTTTATTTGCATAAAAAACACATAGTGTGGGGGGGGAGGAACTTCTGAGAAACATCTCAGGGAGGGAGGCTTTCACAGGAAGAAGAAATAAAACTTCTCCCCATCTCCATTCATTAATTTTACTGAACAAGTGCTGTCAAAGATACAAAGTCCAGTTCATATGCAATTATTTAAACAGGCCATACTGAGGATCTCACTGATTCCTGGGGAAGCCAGCGCCTTAGCCTGGAGGCCCTGAAGAATCCCTCATTGTTATTAAACGCTCAGCTGGTGTGGTGGTAGTAGCAATGTCTGCTGATTTCTTGTCTATCTCGTGTTAATAGATCTCAAGCGTTGTCAACTACAGTCCCATTTCAAAGGTAGTCTCCTGGGCCGAGTTATTTTCAGCTACTGTGTGTTTACTTAGTACCTTGTTGACTAGGGGGTGGGGGTGGGGCAGCTGAATATGTATCTAGCTAAAGCGACTGTGGCAGTGACAGAGATGCAGCTTTGGGACCAGCTGTTGAGAATATCTGACAGACCTAAGGGGAGATGATGAATTACATCTTCTCCAAAAACTAGAATGATATTCTTTTTTTTTTTTTTTTTAATTTTATTTTGTTAAATTTATTGGGGTGACAATTGTTAGTGTTAGTAAAATTACATAGATTTCAGGTGTACAATCTGTATTACATCATCTATAAATCCCATTGTGTGTTCATCACCCAGAGTCAGTTCTCCTTCCATCACCATATATTCGATCCCCCTTACCCTCATCTCCCACCCCCCACCCCCCACCCCCCTTACCCTCTGGCAACCACCAAACCATTGTCTGTGTCTATGAGTTTCTGTTTCTCATTTGTTTGTCTTGTTCTTTTGTTGTTTTTGGTTTATATACCACATATCAGTGAAATCACATGGTTCTCTGCTTTTTCTGTCTGACTTATTTCGCTCAGCGTTACTCTCTCAAGATCCATCCATGTTGTCACAAATGTTCCTATATCATCTTTCTTACCGCCGAATAGTATTCCATTGTGTATATATACCACAACTTCTTTATCCACTCATCTATCGAAGGACATTTTGGTTGTTTCCATGTCTTGGCCACCGTAAACAAAGCTGCAATGAACATTGGAGCACACGTGTCTTTATTAGAATGATATTCTTTTGCTTACATCGCCACCCCTGGTGGAGCCAAGCTAGAAAAATAATGGAAGGTTAGCAGGGTTTCCATAGAAGACAGTACAACAGGCTGTGCACAGTGTATCAAAAGCCTTAGGAAAAAAGAAAGACCTAAAACAAAACAGACCACTTGACTGCAAGTTACATAAACCAACAAGCCACAGACACCTCCTACATTGTATGCAAGAACTAGATTCACTGAAATAAATACCCTGTCTTTGAGAAGCTTGTCTTAAAAAATAAAAAACGCATAAAGACTTGATTATTCAGCAGAAATTCTCTTTCCCGGGGAAATAGCCTGATGGTATTTTAGGGTGCCTAGCATTGCATCCGATAATATGAATTATATGGTCAGGACTTGTGAAGAGGGACAGACTGAATTTATGAATTGGTAGCTGATAAAGAGGAATGCTAGGTAGTTAAGGGACTGAAAGCAATGAAGTAGGAACATAGGATGTCAATTCAAATCAATAAAGTCAGAACACTTTATACCAGGAAAAGTCTGATCTTGTTTTTCAATCCCCTTCTGCTGCAGATGAGAAAACTGAGCCTGAGAGAGATGAAGCTACCTGTCTGTGAGCTGGAGATACTAAAGGACTTGTCTGAAGTCACACAGGTAATAGCAGGGTTGGAAGCTGATGCGACCACACCTTCTGATTCTCTCCTTATGAAGCCAGCACTCTTGCCTTCATACTGTTTCCTCCCAGGAGCAAGTGAAGAAAAGCCTAGAAACCAAAAGACCAAAGCAGCAGCAAGGAATCCTCTCCTTTCCATGAATATGACAGGCCGGACACCTGGGAGGAAAGGCAAAGACTGGGCAGTGAGGTGTCATAACAAAATACGCACACTGGGTGGCTTAAACAACAGGATTTTATTTCTCACAGTTCTGGAGGCTGAGAAGTCCAAGATCAAGTTAATAGCCCATTCGGTTCCAGGGAGAGGGGCTTCTTCCTGGCTTACAGACAGCTGGCAGTCTTCACCTGGGGGAGGAGGAGCAGAGAGAGAGAGAGAGAGAGAATGTGCAAGCACTCAGTCTCTGTTCTTCTTTTTAAAAGGACACGAATCCCATCATGGGGGCCCCATCCTCAGGACCTGATCTAAACCTAGTTACCTCCCAAAGTTTCCACCTCTAAATACCATCATATCAGGGGTCGGGGCTTCAGCATATGAATTTTGGTGGTCAGAAACATTCAGTCCATAACAAGATCTCAGAGGTCCAAGCAAGAAAAGATCCCAAAAGTGACAGATATTAACTATACTTATTGAGGTGACCATGTTGCAATTTACACAAATATCAAATCACCTGCGATTAATATAATATGTCAGTTACACCTCAGTAAAAGACTCACTATAGCTAAAAAATAAAATCCAAAACTACTTTCTAAATATATAAATAAATTCGAAATGGCATTACATTGCAAACTATAAAATTCTGTTGCATGCATATCTGAAATAAATTAATGGGGGACAAGATTTTTTTTTTTTTAAGATTTTATTGGGGAAGGGGAACAGGACTTTATTGGGGAACAGTGTGCACTTCCAGGACTTTTCTCCAAGTCAAGTTGTTGTCCTTTCAATCTTAGTTGTGGAGGGTGCCGTTCAGCTTCAAGTTGTTGTCCTTTCAGTCTTAGTTGTGGAGGGCACAGCTCAGCTCCAGGTCCAGTTGCCGTTTTCTAGATGCAGGGGGCACAGCCCACCATCCCTTGTGGGAGTCGAACCAGCAACTTTGTGGTTGAGAGGACACGCTCCAACCAACTGAGCCATCCGGGAGCTCAGTGGCAGCTCAAGTCAAGGTGCCGTGTTCAATTTTAGTTGCAGGGGGCGCTGCCCACCATCCCTTGTGGGAGTCGAGGAATTGAACTGGCAACCTTGTGGTTGAGAGCCCGTGCTCCAACCAACAACTAAGCCATCCGGGAGGCAGGTCAGCTCAAGGAGCCGTGTTCAATCTTAGTTGCAGGGGGCAGAGCCCTCCATCCCTTGCGGGACTCAAGGAATTGAACTGGCAACCTTGTGGTTGAGAGCCTGTGCTCCAACCAACTGAGCCATCCAGGAGCTCAGCGGCAGCTCAGCTCAAGGTGCCGTGTTCAATCTTAGTTGCAGAGGACGGAGCCCACCATCCCTTGCGGGACTCGAGGAATCTAACTGGCAGCCTTGTGGTTGAGAGCCCACTGGCCCATGTGGGAATCGAACTGGCAGCCTTCGGAGTTAGGAGCACGGAGCTCTAACCGCCTGAGCCACCGGGCCGGCCCCAGGGGAAAAGATTTTAAAAAAAGACCTCAAATACAAGAGGGCACATTGAAAAAGGGAAGAAAAATGATGAAGTAAAAATGGTTTGTTCTCAGTCCTCTTTCATTCTTCCTGCTGAGATTTTGGGGGTGAGGAGGGGTCAAACAGAGGGAAGACTGCAGCTGGAGTGAGAGTATATGCACTGTAGCGGGTCGGATGTGCCAGCAGTGAGGTGATAGAAAGAGACCTGAACTTGAGTCAGTTAATACCATGTTTCCCCGAAAATAAGACCTAGCCGGACCATCAGCTCTAATGCATGTTTTGGAGCAAAAGTTAATACAAGACCCAGTCTTATATTATATCATACTATATTACATAAGACCCGGTATTATATTATATTATATTATATTATATTATATTATATTATATTATATTATATTATATTATTATGTTAAAGACCCGGTCTTATAGTAAAATAAGACTGGGTCTTATATTAATTTCTGCTCCAAAAGATGCTTTAGAGCTGATGGTCCAGCTAGGTCTTATTTTCGGGGAAACACAATGGTTGTTCAAGGCCCAATTCCACCACTGACTATCTTGGTGACTTTGCATAGCTTAGAGTATCTCATCTGCAAAATGGGGATAATAATAACAACCTAACTACAGGGTTCTTATAAAAACCAAATGAGAGGGGTGGCCGGTTAGCTCAGTTGGTTAGAGCGCAGTGCTCATAACACCAAGATTGCCGGTTCGATCCCCACATGGGCCACTGTGAGCTGCACCCTCCACAACTAGATTGAAATAACTATTTGACTTGGAGCTGATGGGTCCTGGAAAAACACACTTAAAATAAATAAAACTTAAAAAAAAAAAAAGAAGAAAAACACCAAATGAGATAACATTTATAAAACTACTTTGTAAATTATAAAGCGTTACATAAGTTTGTTTTGCCTAATGTTAGGATACTTCTGGGATTGTGCTAGTATTACAGACACAAAAGAAGTGGAAAACATGGTCTCTGATCTCAAGTATCTTGTGGTCCTGTAAGTATAAATAAGGCTTACATACATGAAAAACCTTCAGGATAGCACATGGCTGCACAGGGTTGATCAGGGACCTCATTTTGTCCATTGCAAATATGCAGGTATGGCTGGATGTGTCTGGCTAGCTAGTAGTCTGATTTTAAGGAAGTTTATTTGCAAAAAGGCCACACTGCCTCATCCTTTTATGGAGCCAGGCATTATAAGCTCGCCAAGAGTCAGTGCCTTGGTCATCAGAATGGAGTGTGGTTGTTTTTACTGAAATGCAACACTGCCCCAACTGCTTACGTGAAGATCCAAGGCCTCATAGAAAAGACAAGTCTTATGTATGAGGTCTGACAATTAAGTTCACAAAGTCATCCTGAAAAAAGTGCTGCATACCTCATTGCTGAATATCACTACAGCCACCTTCAAAGTACCCCCCTTGGGAAACTATGCACCGATGCCAGCGCCTAGTCCACCCTTCACAGCAATTTTGGAACGCTTTTTCTGGAATGGCCATCAGAGCTGTCATCGTATTACCCTTGATGTCCTGAATGTCATCAAAATGTCTTCCTTTCAATATTTCCTTTATCTTTGGGTGAAGAAAGAAGTCATTGGGGGCCAGATCAGGTGAGTAGGGAGGGTGTTCCAATACAGTTATTTGTTTACTGGCTGAAAACTCCCCCACAGACAGTGCGGTGTGAGCTGGTGCATTGTCGTGGTGCAAGAGCCATGAATTGCTGGCAAACCGTTTAGGTCGTCTAACTTTTTCATGCAGCCTTTTCAGCACTTCCAAATAGTAAATTTGGTTAACTGTTTGTTCAGTTGGTACAAATTCATAATGAATAATCCCTCTGATAACAAAAAAGGTTAGCAACATCGTTGTAACAAGTTCACGAACTTTATTGTTACACGTCTTAGACATCGAAAGAGGGTTTCCCTATCTCTGTAACACACTGGGGCTCAAACTATGTTTTGGGACCCATCTCTGAGTGTATAACACAAAGAGTGAGAGAAATTATTCCCTACTCAGCCATAGACCATGTGTTCCTTTAGTATCCAGTAAGCTCTGGGTAGAGCAGTTTGGGAAAGACCCAGAGCACCCAGGAGAAAGGGGAATCATGGCAGTGCCAGCCTGCAGAGCCGTCAATTTCCAGCGAGGACTGCAGCACAATAACTAAATGTAGCAGTGTGTATTCTTCCCATTAGGGCAGAGACAGTACAGTCCCTGGCAGAAACTGCCCTGCCAGGCAGCATGGCAGGAGGTAGTGTTAATGGATCAGTTCAGAACAGCAGCAGCTCTTGGATGCTGTGGCTATTTGGGGAACGAAGGAAGAAGCCTATGAAGCTGCCAGGAACATTGAGGGAGGGGATTTGCCGAAGGCTTGGCCCCTATGTTAGCAGGTGAGCTCTAAAGGGCCAACAGAAGTTCATGTAATACAGAGGCATTTCAGATAACAAAACAATCAGTAGACTGAAATCACTGAGATCACAGAGGAGGCAGCCACAAGACCTTGAAGTTGCTCTCTTGTTTCTCACCACGCATGTTTAAATGTTGACAGGTGCCTCTTACTCCACAGGCCATAGAGCAAACATTCAACTGTTAATTCTCCAACACCCTGAAGTGCCAACAGAGTTTGAAAAGAGTCCTTTTTAACCCCACTGTGCCAGGCTAAGAGCTGAACAGCAAGTGTCCCTGGCAGGTAATTCTTGCCTTTTGCCTATACTCAGAGCAGCTGCTGCCTCTCCTTTTTTTTTTTAATTTTATTAAATTTATTGGGGTGACAATTGTTAGTAAAATTACATAGATTTCAGGTGTACAATCTGTATTACATCATCTATAAATCCCATTGTGTGTTCATCACCCAGAGTCAGTTCTCCTTCCATCACCATATATTCGATCCCCCTTACCCTCATCTCCCACCCCCCACCCCCCACCCCCCTTACCCTCTGGCAACCACCAAACCATTGTCTGTGTCTATGAGTTTCTGTTTCTCATTTGTTTGTCTTGTTCTTTTGTTGCTTTTGGTTTATATACCACATATCAGTGAAATCACATGGTTCTCTGCTTTTTCTGTCTGACTTATTTCGCTCAGCATTACTCTCTCAAGATCCATCCATGTTGTCACAAATGTTCCTATATCACCTTTTCTTACCGCCAAATAGTATTCCATTGTGTATATATACCACAACTTCTTCATCCATTCATCTATCGAAGGACATTTTGGTTGTTTCCATGTCTTGGCCACCGTAAACAAAGTTGCAATGAACATTGGAGCACACGTGTCTTTATCTCTAAATGTTTTCAGATTTTTTGGGTAGATACCCAGGAGAGGGATTGCTGGGTCATATGGCAATTCTATTCGTAATTTTTTGAGGAACCTCCACACTGCCTTCCATAACGGCTGCACCAGTCTGCATTCCCACCAACAGTGTATGAGGGTTCCTTTTTCTCCACAGCCTCTCCAACATTTGTTACTATTTGTCTTGTTGATGATCGCCATTCTGACTGGGGTGAGATGATATTTCATTGTGGTTTTGATTTGCATTTCTCTGATGATTAGTGATGTTGAGCATTTTTTCATATGTCTATTTGCCATTTGTATGTCCTCTTTGGAGAAATGTCTCTTCAAGTCCTCTGCCCATTTTTCAATTGGGTTGTTTGTTTTTTTGTTGTTGAGTTGCGTGAGTTCCTTGTATATTCTGGATACTAGCCCCTTATCGGAGGCACTGTTTGCAAAAATCTTCTCCCATTCAGTTGGTGGCCTCTTTATTTTGTCAATGGTTTCTTTTGCTGTGCAGAAGCTTTTAAGTTTCATATAGTCCCATTCGTTTATTTTAGCTTTTACTTCCATTGCCTTTGGAGTCAAGTTCATAAAATGCTCTTTGAACCCAAGGTCCATAAGTTTAGTACCTATGTTTTCTTCTAGGCAGTTTATTGTGTCAGGTCTTATGCTTAAGTCTTTGATCCATTTTGAATTAACTTTGGTACATGGTGACAAATAGCAGTCCAGTTTCATTCTTTTGCACGTATGCCTCTCCTTTTTCAAAGGAAAGCCTTCTCTGTGTTCCTCCTTGCCCCAGGGACCCAAAGGAGTCAGAGAGTTTTTAGCTCTTCCCCCAGTTAATAGGTTCTTCAGAGTCCCTTATACCTTCCAACAAAAATTAGAAATAGGTGGTAGCTGGAGATGTGACAGCTCTAGATTCTCCATAGCCCTTGCCCACTGAAGAGTCCCTGCAAAGATTGTTGCCAGGGTTGCTTAGGGAACCTGCAGCATTAAATCTCAAGTGGTCTGGTGGTTGCCATAGGCAACACTCTATCTTCCCTCAAAATGAGAGGCAGGTGCTCTCTACATCTTTAATACACTAGGGGTGAAGCTATGGGGGTAGGGAGAAAAATTGATATCCCTAATCCTGAACTCATTTTAAAGATAACTAGTCAATGAATTGGAAGCTGAATCCATTAGGATTTCCCAAGATGGAAAAGATTTTTCAGTCTCCTGTTTTGGGGGAGAGACAATAAACAGCAATCTAGATAATTGACAAGCAAATTAAATGAAACTTAATAAAGATAAGTTTCAAGCTTTATAAGCTGGCTTCCCAAATGTAACCAAAGGAATGGTGCAACTCAGTGATTCTTAATCTTTAGTGTCTATAATAATCACCTAGGCAACTTTCCCCAGTAATTTTAATTTATTAATTATGTGTTGAGGCAGAGGCAACGGCAGCCTTATTTAACTTACTCTTCTTTCCACCACTGTCAAGAGTCTGCAAGCAACTTATTTAACTGGAACTATGGTACCTTCATCAAGCTTATTGAGATGATTGAGGAAAACAACTAAGAAATTTATATAACAAAATAGCCTGAAGACTGGATTTCCTCCTTGGATGCTGATCCTTTCACAGATAAACTCCTTCCTTATCCCAAGATACCACCCGCATGCACCACAACTGAGATTGGGGGAAGTTTTGAATAAATCCAGAGCAAGCGTGATGAAGCAGCTGTTGGTAGGATTTTACCAGTGCATTACTCCTGTTGCTATGGTATAGCTAGCCTGGGCTACAGAGTTTCGAAATGGTGAAGAGGAGAGAATTAGAGTCCCATCTGGGCTTCCAGTACCAATCCTCCACTCAGCCTATACAGGTGAATTTCAGGATTCTGGTGCCTGTAGATGCTATCTTGATGGCCTTCCAGTCACAAAGCCCTTGATCTAATTATAAGGTCAATTCTGACCACATCCTCTTCTTAGTTCTAATTACGGGTTGTCTTAGCTTCAACTGCCATAACAAAATACCATAGTTTGGGTGCCTTAAACAACAGCAATTTATTTCTCACAATTATTGAGGCTGGAAGTCCAAGATCGGGATGACAGAATGGTCAGGTTCTGGTGAGAGCTCTCTTCCTGGTTTGCAGAAGGCCACCTTTTGGTTGTATCCTCAGATGGCAGAGAGAGAGAGAGAGAGAGAGAGAGAGAGAGAGAGAGAGAGAGAGAGAGATCTCCAGTTTCTTTCTCTTCACTAATCCAATCATGGGGCCCCACTCTCAAGACTTCATTTAAACTCAATTACCTCCCAAAGGCTCAGTCTCCAAATACTATCACATTGAGGGTTAGGGTTTCAACATATGACTTGGGGGGGGGGGGCGGGGCGGGGGGACACAAACATTTAGTCCATAACACTGATTGATTGATTTATCAGGTTGTTTTTTTCTGTTTTGTTTTTTGTAAATTCTCAGAGTCCCATTCTGTCCAGTACACTTTCCCCATTCTCTGCCTTTCTAAACTTTTTATTATGAAAATATTCAAACAGGGAAATGTAAAGAGAACAGTACAATTATCCCGTATTTGCCTATCACCCAACTCAGTTATCAACTCTGCCACTCTTCTTTCATTGAGCCCAACCTCCAACACAAGGCAAGTAGTTTTTATGGAGACAGAAGCTCTTTGTTTGGTATCCCTAGCATCAGGTAAAATGTCTGGCTAATGGGCACTTAATAAATTGTTGCTGAATTAATTCACTATACAGATGACACTGTGCTTCCATGCTAGATGTTGCAGAAGATACCAAGATAAATTAAACCTAACTCCTGCCCCCAGGGAGTTTGGAATCTAGAGGAGAGCTAATGTAGCCCACTTCACAGTGGCCAAGAAACACCGGCCACAGTCAAGCATATGCTGATTGCTCTTATACAGAGAGTGTATAGGTGTCTATGCACTGGGGTACAACCAGACTATAACCAAGGAGTTATTCTCTCTATCGAACGAAAAAACTCTTAATCTCCTCATTTCTACACGACATCTGGCCAGAACACGTAAGGCTCAGATAAGAGATAAGAACAGAAAGCTGCAGGGTGAGACATAAGGGAAGAGAACCTATCCCTGGGAAAAATAGGCATTTCACAAGAAATGTCGATGTGAGCAAACCTCTTCTGATAGAAGACAACTAGCCCTTGGGCACTTAAAAGGAATGTTGAGCAAATGCAGATAAGGAGTTGGAGAATTGTCCACTAATAATAAGGGCCCTGATACAAGAAATCATACCCTGGTCTAGATTGGATGGGACAGGAATAGCAAGGTCACAAGGGAAGTGAAACAGTGGAACTTAAGAGACAGGCAGAAGAGATCAGAAGTCTGTAAGCCAGGTATGTTATAATATGCAAAAAATGTTTTAAGCCAGTAAGAAAAGAATTACAAATTGCTATAAGAACACCTCTCTAAACTAGCTTTTAGTATGTTGAAAACAATTTTGTAACGTTAACTCTGTGGTAAATTGTATATGTTTCTCATGCTAGGATGTGAGTTCATCTCAATAAATCCTTATCAAATTTACCTTTAAGAAGATTTACTTCAGTCAGGGAGAGTCCCACATAGTACTAAGACATGTATAATACAGATACAATATAAGATGCCCACATAAGATACAGGTGAAGTATTGTGGAAGCTCAGAAAAAGGAGAGTTTTCTTTCAGCTGGTAGAATAAGGTAAGCTTTGTGGAAATGGACATTTCAACTGGATCTTGAAAGATGAGTAAGATATGGACACATATGGGAGATCAGAACAGGGCATTTCTTAATAATAGGCATCTTTTTGTTTAGTTGGTTGCTGCTTTGTTTTTAACACAAATTCTATATGATTTACAAATTTAGAAACCAGTAATAACCCTTAACCAGTGTGGTTAACTAGTTTGGATACAGTTGCAGATCTGTGTGCCCACTTTGGGCTTGTTTCTACCCTGTTGAACTGGGATGATTACTTGGTTCAGGATTCTAAATATCACGTTTATGCATTTTCTCAAAGTTCAGTCTCGACAGAATCCCCTCCATTCCCATCATCACCCCGCCCCCCACACCCGGGTGTGTTCTCTTCCTTGGCTTTCTCAATGTGCATGTAACCATACATAAATACAGGAAGACACATTAGGGGATTTGTTTGTTTTTAGTCACTAGACTTTATTTTTTTGAGCAGTCAAGTTTACAGAAAAATTGAACAGAAAGTACATAGTTTCTATATACCCCTTACCACTCCTACCCCACACCCACATTTTCTCTGTTATTAACATCTTGCATTAGTGTTATACCTTTGTTACTATTGATGAACAAATATTGATACATTATTATTAACTAAAGTCCATGTATATATGGTCCATAGTTTATTATTAAAGATCACTCTTGGTGTTGTACATTCTATGGGTTTGGACAAACGTATACTGGCATGTATCTACCATTACAGTATTGTACAGAGCAGTTTCACCATCCTGAAAATCCTCAGTGCTGTTTATTCCAAGGCACTCCCCTTCCCCACCTCTGGCAACAACTGATCTTTTTACTGTCTTTGTAGTTTTGCCTGTTTCAGTGTCATGTAGTTGGAATCACACAGTACAAAGCCTTTTCAGATTGGCTTCTTTCACTTAGCAATACACACTAAAGGTTCTTCCATGTCTTTTCATGGCTTTATACCTGATTTATTTTTAGTGCCAAAAAATGTTCCATTGTCTGGATGTACCACAGTCTATTTATCCACTCATCTACTAAAGGACATTTTAATTGCCTCCAAGTTTTGGCAATTATTAATAAAGTTGCTATAAACATTCATGCGCAGGTTTTCATGTGGACCTAAGTTTTTAATTCATTGGGTAAATACCAAGGAGCATGATTGCTGATTGCCAGATCATACGGAAGTGTTTTTGTAAGAAATTGCCAAACTGTCTTCCAAAATGGCTGAACTATTTTGAATTTCTACCAGCAATGAATGAGAGTTTCTGATGTTAGAAATTCTTGACAGCATTTGGTATTGTCAGTGTTCTGAATTTTGACAATTCTAAGAGGTGCATAGTGATATCTCATTGTTATTTTAATTTACATTTCCCTAATGATATATAACGTGGAGCATCTTTTCATATGCTTATTTGCCATCTGTGTATTTTCTTTTGTATATTTTCTTTGGTGAGGTGTCAGATCTTATACCCATTTTTTTTTTAAAGATTTTTTTTTTATTGGGGAAGGGGAACAGGATTTTATTGGGGAACAGTGTGTACTTCCAGGACTTTTTCCAAGTCAAGTTGTTGTCCTTTCAATCTTAGTTGTGGAGGGTGCCGTTCAGCTTCAAGTTGTTGTCCTTCCAATCTTAGTTGTGGAGGGCACAGCTCAGCTCCAGGTCCAGTTGCCGTTGTTAGTTGCAGAGTGTGCAGCCCACCATCCCCCGTAGGAGTCAAACCATCAACCTTTGTGCCTGAGAGGATGCACTCCAACCAACTGAGCCTTCTGGGGAGCTCAGTGGCAACTCAGCTCAAGGTGCCGTGTTCAATCTTAGTTGCAGGGCGCTGCCCACCATCCCTTGCGGGACTCAAGGAATTGAACTAGCAACCTTGTGGTTGAGAGGACGCGCTCCAACCAACTGAGCCTTCTGGGGAGCTCAGTGGCAGCTCAGCTCAAGGTGCCATGTTCAATCTTAGTTGCTGGGGGCGCTGCCCACCATCCCTTGCGGGAGTCGAGGAGTCGAACTGGCAACCTTGTGGTTGAGAGCCCACTGGCCCATGTGGGAATCGAACCGGCAGGCTTCGGAGTTAGGAGCATGGAGCTCCAACCGCCTGAGCCACCGGGCCGGCCCTTTTACCCGTTTTTAATTAGGCTGTTTGTTTTAGTATTGCTGAAAGGTTTGTTTCATTTTGCACAAAATAACATTATATGATGTATGTTTCTCTCTATCTTGCTTTTCTCATTTAGTACATTGTGGAAATCCCTCCAAATCAACTGGTGTATATCTAACACATCCTTTTTCATGGCTGCATAATATTTCATGGTATGAATGGTCCAGTTTATTCAAACATTTTCTGTTGTTTTGGGGGTTTTTGTATTGTTAAATCTGTTCTTTTATAGCTCCTGGGTCTCCTGTCTTAATTTAAAGATTATATAACATTTATCTTGCATATATAAGTGCCTAAATTTTTTCTATAATTTTATTGTTGTTTAGATTTACAATCTGAATCTCTTAAAATGATGTGAGGTAATGATCAAAACTTTATTCTCTCTAGACCATTTATTAAGAAAACCACCTTTCTCCAATAAACTCAATATTTTTAATATATAAAATTATCATATATATATTTGGATCTATTTCTGGATACTCTATTCTCATATATTTTTTATTACAGAGGCTTTACAATATAAATATATGTTAATACTAGTTTATCACTATTGCTCTTTTCCATAATTTTCTTGCCTATTCTTGAATATTTTTTCTTCCCATAAACTTTAAAATAATATAATGAAAATTAAAAGTATACAGTAGTCCCCCCTTATCCATGGTGGATAAATTTTAAGACCCCCCCCCACCCATGGATGCCTGAAATGGCAGATAGTACCAAACCCTATATATACACTGTGTTTTTTCCTACACATACATTCCTATGGTAAAGTTTAACTTACAAGTTAGGTACAGTAAGAGAGTAACAACTAATAATAAAATAGAACAATTAATATACTGTAATAAAAGTTATGTGAATGTTGTCTTTCACTCTCTCTGTGTCTCAAATTATCTTATTGTACTCTACTTTTTATTCCCCTTCTTCCACCTCCCCCCACTCTGGTTCAAGCTGTTGTTTCTCAGTCTAGTTGT
The DNA here is from genome assembly GCF_036562045.2 of Rhinolophus sinicus. Taxonomy (NCBI): domain Eukaryota; kingdom Metazoa; phylum Chordata; class Mammalia; order Chiroptera; family Rhinolophidae; genus Rhinolophus; species Rhinolophus sinicus. The sequence continues at coordinate 82,664,275 of NC_133756.1, read as the reverse complement.
GTAGGACACAGCTCCCTGGCCCCTGCTGGTATTATGAGCCTTGCGCACCCGCCAGCTGAGGCAGTTGGTCGCCAGTAGGCCACTCACGGCAGCTCTTGATGGCTGTCGGCCGCTCACACTGACCTCCGGCTGCTCACAGCACCCCAGCTCCAGGGAGACCCGTTGTTCACAATTTTAGCTGTAGAGGGCGCAGCTCACTGGCCCATGTGGGAATCGAACCGGCGACGTCGGCAGTAGGAGCACAGTGCTCCAAGCACCCGAGCCACCGGGCCGACCCTGTACTCTACTTTTCACTTAAAGGAAGCACTTTATGGCTTCTCTTTGGCATATCCAAATTGCCAGCATCTTGCAGTTTGGGCCATTATTAAGTAAAATAAGTGTTTCTTGAACACAAGCACTGCAATATGAAGAAGTCTATCTGATAACCGAAATGGCTACTAAGTGACTAATAGGTGGGTGGGGTATACAGCATGGATACGCTGGACAAGGGGGTGATTTACATCTGGGCGGGACTGAGTGGAACTAGGGAGATTTCGTCAAGCTCCTCAGAATGGTGTGCAATTTAAAACTTCTAAATTGTTAATTTCTGGAACTTGCCATTTAATATTTTCAGACCACGGTTGGCCTTGGGTAATTGAAACCATAGAAAATGAAACTGCAAAAAAAAAGGGGAGGGAGGAAGGAACAACTATATATTCATATATGTACTATCTTTCAAAGGTGTACACACAAATACACATAATTTTTCACGCCACCATTTGCAGTGCACATCTTTGTGAGTATATTGTAATACACAGGTAATTTTATTTTCATACGAGCAGCAGAAAAAGATAGAAGATATATATTTTAATATGCAAATGTGAAAATAAATTAACAGGATGTTCATTTGTTTGCTTGAAGTATTCTTGAAACTTTTATGTAAGTTTAAATTTTTCGAAATAAACAGTTTGGGAGAAATAGAAATAATAAATCACTTGAGAGTCTAGATTGGGGGATAAGGCCAATAAAAAAATAGCTGTATATTGATAATTAGTTAAGCTGGGGGGTGGGGACTTCGGGGTTCATTGTATTACTCTCTCTATTTTGTGTATTCTTACGATCAAGAAGTTCTTTTTTTTTTTTTAATTTGAAGTGGGAATTCCATTTAATTTGTGTAGTAAGTTGGTGACATCTTAATTGTATTAAATCTTCCCATCAAGAGCAATGGTAGATCTTTCCTTTTGTTCAAATCTAGTTTTATGTACTTTGGTAAGATTTCTCTTAGGCTTCAGGCTCAGCCATTCATTGTTTCAACAAATATTTGCTGAGGATCTTACTATAGTCCAGGCACTGTTCTAGAAACTTGGGATCCATCAGTGAGCAAAACAAAGATTGCTGCCTTTATGAAGCTTAATGCTAGTGAGGGGAATTAAACAATAAACTATAAAAATAATAAAAGAATAAACTATGTAATTTGTTAGCAGGTGATAAATATGATGGATAAAAAGTACTAGTACAGCAGGATAAAGGACTCAGTAGTGCAGGGAGCAGGTCATCAGCAAAAGCTGTAATGAGGAAACGACATTGAGTGGAGACTTGAACGAGGTGCAGGAGTTAACCAAACAAAAACTAGAAGAACATTATTTGAGGATGAGGGAAAATATTGGTATACTAAAGAAAAGTATGTGATAAAGAGTAAAAAGTGATGAATTTTAGGAAAGAAAAGGGACAATTGCTGGAGTGATGTCCTTCGTTAGATGACAGGGATGGAATCTAGGGCAAAGGTAGAGGAACTGGCTTAAGAGGCAAGAACACAGAGAGTTTACCTATAATCATAGGTAGGAAGGTGGGTAGGTATGGTGTTGGGAGTCCATGAAAGTCTTCTTTTGGTTACTTCAATGTTCTCCGGACAGGAGACAAGGTGAGAGTTAAGATGTTTTGAGGAGAGAGAAGCTGTGAAATCCTCATCTAGAAGTGTGGATGGGGTGAATGGACCAGGGGTATATACCATGTTTGCTGGGCAGCATTAGGGTCCACTTGATGTTCATGGTCTAGATTTTAAAGTCCGCTTTACTATGTTTTTTTCTATAGTCACTTTCAACTACTCAGAGCATGTGAAAATTTTTATGTATCCAGGGTTGTGGTTTTGCCAAATAAATATAATAAATCAAGAAAGAGGCAAAAGAGTTTAGAGTATATACAGGGGTATAGATATAAGGATTGAGGATGGAATTTAAGCAAGATAAGGAGCAGAGAATGAACATCAGGGGAGTGAGGTGGTAGGAGGCTAGCAGGTCCTAGGGGACTGAAGAATTGCAAGTGTCAGGTACTGAAAAGTGTGGTGGTCAGAAAAGAGTGACTGACGGTTAGAGAGTGAAATGCATGGCACTGATGAAAAGGTCGTGGTTATTAGTAAAAGATGAAAATTGGGTGGAAGACAATATTAATGGACAAGAAGAGGTCAAGGAACTGAGAGGCAGGGTGTTAGAAGGATCATCTACACATATATTAAGATTACCAAGAATTAAGACAGGAGAAATTCTGGAGAGTAAGCCAGGAACTAAAACAGTAGGTAAATGAGGGAAGTGTATTGGGATGGGGAGAATGTCAGAAGATGATCGAAGCTGTGAGGGGTAGGGTGATACCTGATAACATGAAATTCTGAGCTTGGGATTATCAGACAGGAAAGACTGAGAATGATTTGAAAGTGGCACGACACCTACCCCACGTCCAGGCCCAGGGATGTGATGGTTTTGGGAATAAATTCAGCCACCACTTTAAATGGCCTTTAGGGCCATAAGATGAAGGGACTGTTCAAAAAATATTTGAGAACGTACGAGTAGGTGATTTTGCTAATAAAAGATAATGCATTTTAGAGTAAACAGTGGAAAAGTTTTAGGAGTTGAAAGAGATAAGAGAGGGGCTAGAGTAGTGGATATGCTAATCTTTATGGAGATTAGAGTATGGGGAAGAGCCCCAACCTCAGAGTAAGACAAGAAGTAACAAGATTCCAAAGATGATAACTAGGCAAGCAAGAGGATGGTTTACCACAGCTCCGTGGTGGCTAAATGTTGACAATGAAACTAAATGGATCAGAGAAATACAGTTTATTATTTACAACACAGCAAATAGCAGGAGTATCAGCCTAATTGTGCTGGTTCCCCTCGCCCTTAGGCCCCATAGGATGACATAATAGACCAAGATGGATGCTATACATGCAGTGCATTATACCACAGCTGAGAATTGCAGGGCCAAGTGTTCAGCAGCTTTTGTTGTAAGCAGCAGACAAGACAGTGCCCCTCTCCCAGGAGAAAGCAGACAGCAGTCACACCATGGTCACCTTGATCTACTTAGTTGCTCACATGACTAACTATTGAAACTGCTCATTATCAGTAGATATTAAGTCTTGCATTTTGGTGCCTACTATAGGGACGTCCAGGGCCTGTAGTGGACTGCTTCTCCCAACAGGAGAGATTCCAGGGGCTTTTTGTGGTGACTGACATAAACAGAGGTAAAGGGCATTAGGGGATTAGGTCTAATGGATTCAAGATAGACAAAGTTCAAGTCTGTTGAGTGTTGTTTGGAAATAGGGAGTGGTGGATATCTGGGTATCATTTTTTATTTTTTACTTTCTTTTTTTTATTACTTTCAGGTGTACAAAACAATGTAATAGACATTTATCATTTATATCCCTCACACAGTGATAACCCCCTCCCCCATCTACTACCCCTCTGACATCGCATACAGCCATTACATTTCCACTGTCTATTCCTAATGCTGTGTTCCACTTCTTGTATATATATGTATATATATAAAATTGTAGTTGACATTCATTATTGTTCAGCTTCAGCTTCAGGTGTACAGTGCAGTGATCAGGCATCTACATCATCCCTGAGGTTGTCTCCCTTATGGGACAAGTGTCCATCAGATACCCTACAAAATCTTTACATTATTGATTACATTCCCCAAATTGATTTTTGTATCCCTGTGGCAATCTTGTGGTTACTGACTGTGCTTTCTAATCCCTTCACCTTCCCCCTTATCCCCACCCCCACCTCCCATCTAACAAGCCTCAGTTTTTCCTCTTGGGTATCATTTTTCACCCCTGTTAATAGAGGAAAGAAGTCTAGGAGTCTAGGGATGCAGGTTCTCAGTTCCAGTTCATGGGCACCTCTTCTCTGATAATGTAGGTAGAAGGCCTAGGGAATGGGAGAGGTCATGATCAGATTCTTGTGTGTTCAGTTCACGGCTGGCCTTGTTGGGAGAGGGGCAAATTAACATTAGATGCAGACTCTACTTTGATATCTATAGAGGGAGTTGCGGTTTCTCAGAAAAAGAAAGGTTAATCTGAGGATGGGGGTGCCCCTTTTTTTATCCTGATGATGTGGATAGGACACCTGAGAGACATGTGGTCTTAGTTCAGTGCATGGGCCAGTGCACAGGCCCCACTTCACTCTTGATGACAGGGTAAATGAACCCAACGAGACAAAAATCCTAATTCCTATGCACTGGTTCACTCTGACTCCTATTGGGGAAGGGCTTATTGGGAAACTTATTTAAATGTTCTTTCAGTCTTTGTCTCTCTCTCTCTTTTTCTATTGTGGTAAAATATATAACCTAAAATGTACCATTTTAACCATTTTTGAATTTACAGTTTTGTGGCATTTAGTCCATTCACACTATTGTGCTATCATCACCACCATCCGTCTCCAGAACTTTTTCACCTTCCCCAACTGAAATTCTGTATCCATTAAACACTAACTCCCCATCCTCCCCTCTCTCCAGCCAGTGGCAACCACCATTCTACTTTCTGTCTCTATGAATTTGACTACTCATTAAGTGGAATCACATAATATTTGTCCTTTTATGACTGGCTTATTTCATTTAGCATAATGTCCTCAAGGTTTATCCATGTTGTATCATCTGTCAGAATTTCCTTCCTTTTTAAGGCTGAATAGTACATTGCACGTATATACCACATTGTGTTTATCTATTCACCCATAGACAGAAATTTAGGTACTCTGACACTTTTGATTACAATTTCTGGGCAAGCTGTAGGCTCTTTTTCTACCCTGATAATGGGGATGGAAATTCCATACAATTTGATCTTAATTGTAACTCATAATATTTGGTACATGTACTACTAACATTGGTCCATATATGGTCCTATTATTTGTTAATTAATTAATTAATTTTATGAGATAATAAACTCACTGCCTAACTTACAAAGTGGAACTCTGCCAATAATTTTTATCTATTTATTTGCTTCTTCTTTATCCGATTCCCTTGCCCACTCTCAAAGGGTCTTTTCTTACATTTTATTACACTATGCTTGAACAATATGTTGTTCATGACACTATTTGTCAAAACCAACAGAATGTTACAGCACAAAGAGTGAACCTTAATGTATGCAAATTTTTTTAAAAATCAACAAGGAGGACAAGAGATCCTAAGTTGGAATACGAACTGTGACAAAAGAATCTAACTGTATTATAAATGATTAAATATCATTGAAGGGGTGGAGGTGAAAAAGATGTAGGCCTAAGTAACTTTGAAAACTCTGGAAACTGTAAGATTAAAGACAAAAGGAATTGTACATAAGCACTGTACTCTAGTTGGTAAGGTTTTTTCCCTTGGAGGTATAGTTCACAATTCTAAAACCACTGTACAAGTACACTGGGACTGAAGAAATAATGCATGGCAGATGGTGGGAGCCAGGTTTCTCACTGTTAGATTGACAGGTTACAGATAGGAAAAGAGGGAAAGCTAGAATTAAAAATATGATACTGAATTATAGTGGGAGATATCAGTAGAACTCATGTTTAGCTTAATATGTAGAGAGATAATTATAGTATGTATGTATACATGTGTTAGTATAGATATGTTTATTTCCTAGCTCTGTCCTTTGAAAGGCCTACAAGTAGTGATACCAAGTAGCAAAAGGGACACCTAGCACTTCGATTTTGGTTTCTAATACCATTCTCCAATAATATGTTTTAGGTTGTCTTTACCTTATATAGTCTCTTTCCTCCATGATACCCTTTTCTGGGTGTCATAAAATTCACCTTTTTCCTTGAAAAATCATGGAAAAAGTTTTGTTTTGTTCTCTATTTTTGATATTAGAGGCTTTCCTCACATATCTGGTAATATTGGCTATCTGCTCTGCTTTTGGTTAAGAGTGGGGGACTAAATAGCTATTGGAATCTCTGAGTACTGTCCTTGGGGCTTGTTGACTTGGCGCTTCGCCGTAGGAAGTGATCTGCATGGGTCATTTGTGGGGAAACAAGGTTCCCCAGAGAAATCTCTCTCAATCTCCTGCCTTGATAGTAAACGTGTGTGTTCTGAGCAGCAAATGGGAAAAGGGGGTTAGGGGGTCCATACATTCAGCATTCAGTATATGAACAGTCACTTAAACCTCCTGTTTTATTGTGCCTGCCATCCTTCAGTCCAGATCCTCTCTGTTTTATCTTCTCCAGAGAATATAACTTGAATTTTCTCCTAGGGTGAGGAATCAATCAATAAAATGGATTAGGAAATCTATTTTTCTCACTTAGCTTTCACACAACCCTGCTTATTTCAGTCCCAACCTCACCTCCATTCCACACCCAGTTCTGGAGGTACTTGGTCTTGCCAACTCCTGTGCCTTCTGAAGATTTTGTGGTGTAATTCAGGTTGGTTCTCAGATTTCCCCACTGCCATTTTGAGATCTAGCTTTCTCAGTTCTGCCAAATCAATAACCCTTCGATTATATTTTACTGTTCTTCCTGTCCTTCCTAGTGGATTTTTTTCTTAGAGTAGTCTAGAAAGAATTGTACAGGTTGTCAGTCAAGCCATTGGTAAGGTTCTCGGTAGGTCTACAGATCCAGTGAGGAACATTAAAGGACTAATCCAGAAATCACTTATAACAAGAGCTGGAGTGATAGGTTCCACTTCAAAGAACTCACCCTTGGAACAAGACTAATACCATAGAGACTGATTTGTTTAGATCCTTGTCAAGGTTTGTTTAGATCCTTACTACTAAAAGTATGGTTCAAGGAAGGTTAGATGGTGGAATAGGTAAATGCTAGGACTACCACATCCCAAGATCTCATTAAAATCATAAGTAGATAATAGAATAATCAACCTTGAGAATCATCTGAAGACTAGCTGAACAGACCCCTATAACTAAGGATATAAAAATGAGGCCACAGCAAGACTGGTAGGAGGGGCAGAGATGCAAAACAAGCTGACCCCAAACCCACAGGTAGCAGTTGAGTACTGGGAGGGACACCTCAGTAACAGAAGCCATCCCTGAAGAATGAAGGGCTTGAGTCCTACACTGGGCTCTGCAGCCCAGGAGTCCTGTGCCAGGAAGAGGAGTCCCTACAATATCTGGCAGGGAAAATCAGTGAGGATTTCGTCTGTCCATCCAGGTGAGACAGAGGCCAGCTGGAAACCCAGATATTCTCTGAAAGGGCCAGCGCACAGACACACTCACTTGCAAGCACTCACCCCAGGCTCCAGCAGAGGGACGACAACTCGAGAGGCACCAGAGACATACAGAGAAAGATTGAGTTGTGTGGCTTCAGGATGAAGATTAGAGGGACAGCTGCCATTATCTCTGTGTGGAGCCTGCTTCACGTGTAGCCTACAGGAGGACGCCATCATTCCTGTGTTGAACCCTCACCCAAGGGGCTAAATCAGACTGCATTGGTCTAGTAAAATCTGCATGAGCACGAGCTTGGTGACTCCCTGGAACTCGGCCCCCCCAGCTAGTGTGGCATCGCCAGGGGCACTCTTAACTCGTGGGTGTTCAGCCCTGCTCTGCAAGCTGCAAAAGACTTTTACAGCAGCAGATGGCCTGCAGCGGCCTGAGGACATTTCAGTAAGGGTGGTGAAGCACAGCATGCACTGCAGCCTTTTTTGGGCGGCTCTAGGGGATCTGCAGGCCTAAGGCTTGCAGTGGCTGACAGCGGTGTTCTCTGGGCATTTTGTGGGGCAGCCATAGGCTCAGCACTGGCACAAGAACTGAATCTGCATTGCCAAGGACACAGTCAACCAGCCCGGCCCGCACACGTAAGGAGGCTCTTTCAGCTGCTGAGCCTTACAGGTAGGCGGCAGGTGGCAACAGGTGTAGCGGGACCCTGGACCTTTTGCTAAGCTTCTCCAGGCCCAGCACTGGTAGCAGCCATCTTCATTTCACAAAGAGGCCACCCCCATATGCCACCAGGTCCAGTGCAGCAACCAACTGCATATAGCTTTGTAGCTCCTATCAGGTAGCTCAGGGCCAGTCACAGGTAAGGCTGAAATTGGCTGGTACGGGAGCCCCTCCCAAGAGGCACCAGAAACAACACACCCAGAGGCCAGCCTCAGACTGTACTACCTGATTAGTCCCACAAGCAGCACTGCACCCAAAAGGTGGTTTCAAAGGCACAAGAGCCCACTGGGGCCAATCCCCCTCTGAGGGGTCAGCCCCCACACAACAGCTCATATGCTGCTGGCATAGCCAATGCTCACAGCCAGTCAGCCTGGGAGTCAATCCCACTCACTGACATGCCAAAAAGTAATCAAGGCTCAACTACAACAGGAGAATATACACCATTGTGGGGACAGAGCCAGGAGTGCAGTTTCCAGGCTCTCGGCCTCATGAGGAAAGGTGCTGGCTCAGGTAGTAAATGGCCAACTGTGATTGGATGGCCATCAGCTGTGGCTAGTTGGCCATGACCAGTGAGCCATTGGCCACTAATATAACTGCTGTGGCTACGCTAGCAGCAAAGGGGGCTAGCAAGAAGATGGTGGCTGAGTCTACAAGTGCGGATTGCAGTTAACACGGCAGAGTGCGGGTTGCAGATTGCAGAAAAGTGGACGGCAGGTTGTGGGTAGTGTGTCTCCTGCTTCCTGTGTCTCCAACCCAGCCGCCAGCGAGAATATAGTGGTATGACTCCCCTATCTATGGCTCCGTGGGTGTTCCTTTTTGACCTCACCATATCCTGCATTCTTATGTGGGGAGCGAGACCAGAGATGCCGCATGAAACCCTCCATGACACCATACACACAAGGGACACTTTTGGAACACAAACACAGGTGATTAGGGAGACTGCACCACTGGACCATACAGAACACCTACTACATAAGACTACCTGGCAGAGACTGAGAGACAAAAAAGAGCTACCTAGTACATAGAAGCAAACACAGACAGGCAGCCCAAATGAGGAAACAAAGAAACATATCCCAAATTTAAAAAAAAACAAAAACAAAAAAAAAACAGGAGAAAACTCCAGAAAAAGAACTAAACAAAATGGAGACAAGCAACCTACCAGACTCAGAGTTCCAAACATTTGTTACAAGGATGCTCAATGATCTCAAGGAGAACTTCAACAGAGAGATAGGAAACATAAAAAGGAGATAGGATCAAAATGGCGGTGTAGGGTGAGCCTCTGTAAACCTCCCCTGGAATTTACAACGAATCAAACAACAAAAACTCCACAAAGGACTCCCTGCACAGCAGACAGGCAAGATGAAGAGGCCCACTACTGAAGTCACCTACAGGTGGGTGAATCTCGCAAGCGGGAAAGAAGGGAAGGGAGAAGTGCAGAGATGGAGCCACAGGGCGCAGGACGCAGACCTCGCTCAGTGCTCCTAGCTCGCTGCTTCCCGGAACCACCGCAGCTGCGAGTGAGGGAAGAACTCGGACTGCTAGGGCTCCGCCTGGGCTCCACAGGGCTGAGGGGACAGCATATAACACGGCTGAACCCAACGCTCATGGCAGAGACCTCGGAGAAAAGACTGAGGGAAAAAGGCTGAAAACGGTGGTTTAAGCCCGCACTGCCGAGCAGAGAACAGAGCCTTAGGCACTGAGACTAGCCGCCCCCTCCCTCCCTCCCAGAGCTCGCCCCGCCCCCACCTGCCCGGTGCTAGAAGCGAAACAGTAGCAGTGTCAGATCAAAAGAACAGAATATTTGTTGTTCTGAGAACTGTGGACCGCAGACACAGATTCGCAGCCTAACTAGTTCTGGCAAAGTGGAGGGAGCTGTGGAAGCAGGAGCGGCTGTGGTGGTGGTCGCCGCCATTGCTCTGGGCCACCTCTCACAACTCACCCCACCCCTGACCCCACCTATCTGGGGGGATCCCTGCAGGAGTAAACAGAATTGCTGAAACATACAGGCTCTGAATCTGGTGCAGGAAGAGCTTTGGAACTTCAAAAGCTCTCCGCATACCCACCCGGACACTGCACCCTGTGACCCAGGCGAACTATTAACAGAAGAGAAGCCCGTCTCCCAGGGAATCCTCCCATTCATTGTGTGAGAAGCTGGAATAGTGCAGAGAAAACATAGCACTACCGTGTGAAAGAAAAAAAAAGGCTGCAGTTGGACAGAAAATAAAACATTCTACCAACAAGTACTGGAAAACAAAAGAAAACCTCTTCCTATCAACCTGTTGCAGAAGCAACTCCTGTAGATGTCTAGGAAGAAAAATAATAAATCAGTAATTGCCATGAATAACCAAGGCAAAAAGACAGCTCAGGAAGAAAGTGAAAAGTCTCCAGAAAAGGAACTTAAAGATATGGAAATATGTGACTTAAATGACAGAGAATTCAAGATTGCAGTTCTCAACAAGATGCAAGAAAAAAAGTCAAACGAGATGCAAGGAAACACAGAAAGGCAGTTTAATGAACTCAGAAACACAGTCAAAGAACAACATGAGAATTTTACGAAAGAGGTTGAAATTTTAAAAAAGAACCAAATAGAATTTCTGGAGATTAAGAACTCAATAGAAGAAATTAAGAATAAAATAACCAGCTTAGGTTGTAGAGTTGAGCAGATGGAGGAAAGAATCAGTAACATCGAAGATAGAAACCTGGAAATGACACAGATGGAAGAAGAAAGAGACTTGAGACTTAAAAGAAATGAAAGAACTCTACAAGAACTTTCTGACTCCATCAGAAAGAGCAATATAAGAATAATGGGCACACCAGAAGGAGAAGAAAGAGAGAAGGGAACAGAAAATATATTCAAACAAATTGTCGATGAGAACTTCCCAAACTTGTGGACAGAACTGGACCCTCGAATCCAAGAAGCAAATAGAACACCTAATTACATCAATCCCTACAGGCCTTCTCCAAGGCACATTGTATTGAAGCTGTCTATAATCAACAACAAAGAAAGAATCCTCAAGGCAGCCAGGGAAAAGAAGACGGTAACCTAGATAGGAAAACCCATTAGATTATCATCAGATTTCTCAGCAGAAACTCTACAAGCCAGGAGGGAGTGGAACCAAATATTCAAACTATTGAAAGAGAGAAATTATGAGCCAAGAATAATATATCCAGCAAAGATATCCTTTAGATATGAAGGAGGAATAAAGACCTTTCCAGACATACAGAAGCTGAGGGAATTTTCTAACACACGACCTGCACTACAAGAAATACTAAAGGAGGCTATTCGACCACCATCAACAGGGACAATTTGTGTCACCAAAACATAAAAAGGGGGAGAGTAAAGGCCTGAACCGGAATATGGGAATGGAGAAAGTAAGCGTGCTGAAGACAATGGAATACTCTAAATATCAAACTTTCTTTTACATAAACTTAAGGGTAACCACTCAAAAAAAATCCAGAACTGAAATATATACTGTAATAAAAGAAGAAACAGAGGGAAACATCATAGAATACCACCACACAGAAATAATAGACAACAACAAAAAGGCAAAGAAACAATGGAGACACAGCCTTACCAGAAAACTAAAGATAGAATGACAGGAAATCCTCACATATCAATAATCACCCTAAATGTAAATGGACTGAACTCACCAATAAAAAGGCACAGAGTAGCAGATTGGATCAAAAAACTAAACCCAACCATATGCTGCCTCCAAGAGACACATCTCAGCTACAAGGACAAGCACAGACTCAAAGTGAAAGGGTGGAAATTGACACTCCAAGCAAATGGTACCCAGAGAAAATCAGGTGTAGCCATAAAGATATCAGGTGAAACAGACTTCAAGGTGAAAAAGATAAGAGACAAAGATGGACATTTCATAATGGTGAAGGGGACTATAAAACAAGAAGACATAACAGTCATCAATATTTATGCCCCCAATCAGGGAGCAACGAAATATACCAAGTAACTACTAACAGTACTAAAGGTAGAAATTGACCAAAACACAATTATACTAGGGGACTTAAATACATCATTCACAGCTATGGATAGATCATCCAAACAGAAAATAAATAACGAAATAGCAGCCCTAAATGACACATTAGATGAAATGGACATAATTGACATATATAGAGCACTTCATCCTAAAACATCACACTATACATTCTTTTCTAGAGTACATGGAACATTCTCAAGGATAGACCATATATTGGGACATAAAATCAGCCTCAGCAAATTTAAGAAGATTGAAATCATACCAAGCATATTCTCTGATCACAAGGCTTTGAAACTGGATATCAACTGCAAAAAGAAAGCAGGAAAAAACACAAATACATGGAGATCAAGCAAGATACTTTTAAAGAACTACCGGGTCAAAGAAGAAATTAGAGGAGAGATCAAAAGATACATAGAAACAAATGACAATGAAAATACATCCTACCAAAATTTTGGGGACGCAGCGAAAGTAATTTTAAGAGGGAAATTTATATCATTACAGGCCTATCTCAAGAAACAAGAAAAATCCCAAATAAATAACCTCATGTTACACCTTAAAGAACTAGAAAAAGAAGAACAAGTGAAACCCAACGTCAGCAGAAGAAAGGAAATAACAAAAATCAGAGCAGAACTAAATGAAATAGAGAATAAAAAGACAGTAGAAAAAATTAATGTGACAAAGAGCTGGTTCTTTGAAAAGATTAACAAAATTGACAAACCCTTGGCTAGACTCACTAAGATAAAAAGAGAGAAGACACTAATTAACAAAATCAGAAATGAAAAAGGGGAAGTTATCACGGACACCACAGAAATACAAAGGATCATCCAAGAATACTATGAAGGACTATATGCCACCAAATTCAATAACCTAGAAGAAATGGACAAGTTCTTAGAAACATATAGCCTTCCAAGGCTGAACCATGAAGAACTGGAAAATCGAAACAGACTGAACACCAGTAACGAAATTGAATCAGTCATCCAAAACCTTCCCAAAAGCAAAAGTCCTGGACCAGATGGCTTCACTAGTGAATTCTACCAAACCTTCAAAGAGGATGTAATACCAACCCTGCTCAAACTCTTCCAAAAAATTGAAGAAGAGACAGTACTCCCTAACTCATTTTATGAGGCCAACATCACCCTGTTACAAAAACCTGGTAAGGATAACACACAAAAGGAAAACTACAGACCAATATCTCTGATGAATACAGACCAATATCTCTGATGAATACAAAAATACTAAACAAAATTCTAGCTAATCGAATACAATGATGCTTAAAAAGATTATTCATCACGACCAAGTGGGGTTCATCTCCGGGGCACAAGAATGGTTCAACATACGCAAATCCATCAATGTGATACATCACATAAACAAAATAAAGGACAAAAATCATATGATTATATCAATTGATGCAGAAAAAGCATTTGACAAGATACAACATCCATTTATGATTAAAACACTTAATAAAATAGGTATAGAAGGAAAATACCTTAACATAATAAAGGCCATATATGACAAGCCCTCAGCTAATCTCATAATTAATGGTGAAAAACTGAAGCCCTTTGCTCTACATTCAGGAACACGACAGGGCTGTCCCCTATCACCTCTGCTTTTCAACATAGTGTTGGAAGTCCTTGCCAGAGCAATCAGGCAAGAGAAAGAAATAAAAGGCATCCAAATTGGGAATGAAGAAGTTAAATTATCACTCTTTGCAGATGACATGATGCTATATATAGAAAACCCTAAAGACTCCACCAAAAAGCTATTAGAAACAATCAACGAATACAGTAAAGTTGCTGGCTACAAAATCAACGTACAAAAGTCTATTGCATTCCTATATACTAACAATGAAATCTCAGAAAAAGAAATACAAAAAACAATTCCTTTTGCAATTGCAGCAAAAAGAATAAAATACCTAGGAATAAACTTAACCAAGGATGTGAAGGACCTATATGCTGAAAACTATAAGACATTTTTGAAAGAAATTGAAGAAGACACAAAGAAATGGAAAGACATTCCGTGCTCATGGATTGGAAGAATCAACATAGTTAAAATGGCCATATTACCCAAAGCAATATACAGATTTAATGCAATCCCCATGAAAATCCCAATCGCATTTTTTAAAGAAATAGAACAAAAATCATTCAGATTTGTTTGGAACCACAAAAGACCCCGAATAGCCAAAGCAATCTTAAGAAAAAAGAACAATACTGGAGGTATCACACTCCCTGACTTTAGCTTGTACTACAGGGCTACAATCATCAAAACAGCATGGAATTGGCAGAAAAACAGACACATAGACCAATGGAATACAATTGAGAACCCAGAAATAAAACCACATAAATATGGATAGATAATTGTTGACAAAGAAACTAAAAACATACAATGGAGGAAAGACAGCCTCTTTTATAAATGGTGCTGGGAGAATTGGATAGCCACGTGCAAAAGAATGCAACTGGACTGTTATATGTTACCATGTACCGAAATTAATTCAAAATGGATCAAAGACTTAAGCATAAGACCTGACACAATAAACTGCATAGAAGAAAACATAGGTACTAAACTTATGGACCTTGGGCTCAAAGAGCATTTTATGAATTTGACTCCAAAGGCAATGGAAGTAAAAGCTAAAATAAACGAATGGGACTATGTAAAACTAAAAGCTTCTGCACAGCAAAAGAAACCATCGACAAAATAAAGAGGCAACCAACTGAATGGGAGAAGATTTTTGCAAACAGTGCCTCCGATAAGGGGCTAATATCTAAAATATACAATGAACTCATGAAGCTCAACAACAAAAAAACAAAGAACCCAATTGAAAAATGGGCAGAGGACCTGAAGAGACATTTCTCCAAAGAGGAGATACAAATGGCAAATAGACATATGAAAAAATGCTCAACATCACTAATCATCAGAGAAATGCAAATCAAAACCACAATGAGATATCACCTCACCCCAGTCAGAATGGCGATCATCAACAAGACAAATAGCAGCAAGTGTTGGAGAGGCTGTGGAGAAAAAGGAACCCTCATACACTGTTGGTGGGAATGCAGACTGGTGCAGCCATTATGGAAGGCAGTGTGGAGGTTCCTCAAAAAATTACAAATAGAATTACCATATGACCCAGCAATCCCTCTCCTGGGTATTTACCAAAAAAATCTGAAAACATTTAGAGATAAAGACACGTGTGCTCCAATGTTCATTGCAGCTTTGTTTACAGTGGCCAAGACATGGAAACAACCAAAATGTCCTTCGATTGATGAATGGATAAAGAAGTTGTGGTATATATACACAATGGAATACTATTCGGCGGTAAGAAAAGATGATATAGGAACATTTGTGACAACATGGATTGATCTTGAGAGCATGATGTGAAGCGAAATAAGTCAGACAGAAAAAGCAGAAAACCATATGATTTCACTGATATGTGGTATATAAACCAAAAACAGCAAAAGAACAAGACAAACAAATGAGAATCAAAAAGTCATAGACACAGACAATAGTTTAGTGGTTACCAGAGGGTAAAGGGGTTGGGGGGTGGGAGATGAAGGTAAGGGGAATCAAATATATGGTGATGGAAGGAGAACTGACTCTGGGTGGTGAACACACAATGGGATTTATAGATGATGTAATACAGAATTGTACACCTGAAATCTATGTAATTTCACTAACAATTGTCACCCCAATAAATTAAAAAAAAAAAGTAAGACACAGTTAAAAAAAGGGGGGGTTTAGAAAATATTAAAAACAACCAGTCAGAAATAAAGAATACAATAATGAAAATGAAGAATACATTATAGGGAGTCAACAATAGATTGGATGAAGCAGAGGATTGAATCAGTGATTTAGAAGATAAGGTAACAGAAAACACCCACTTAGAACAGCAAAATGGGAAAAAATCCAAAAAATTGAGGAGAGTTTAAAAGGCCTCTGGAACAACCTGAAGCGTACCAACATTCATATTATTGGGGTACCAGAAGGAGAAGAGAGGGAGCAAGGAATCGAAAACCTATTTGAAGAAATAATGACAGAAAACTTCCCTAACCTGTCAAAGGAAATAGACATACAAGCCCAGGAAGCACAGAGAGTCCCAAACAAGATAAACCCAAAGAAGCCAACACCAACATACATCATAATTAAAATGCCAAAGGTAAAAGACAAAGAGAGACTCTTAAAAGTAGCAAGAGGAAAGCAGTTAGTTACCTACAAGGGAGCTCCCATAAGACTGTCAGCTGATTTCTCAACAGAAACTTTGCAGGCAAGAAAGGAGTGGCAGAAAATATTCAAAGTGATGAAAAGTAACCAAGACTACTCTACCCAGCAAAGCTGTCATTTAGAATCAAAGGATAAAGAGCTTTCCAGACAAGAAAAAGCTAAAGGAGTTGATCAACACCAAACCAGTACTACAAGGAATCTTAGAGGGACTTCTTTAAGACAAAAAATAAAAAATATTAATAAAGGCAATTACTACATATCTATCAACAAGTCCTTTCAATGTAAATGAATTAAATGTTCTAATCAAAAGATGGGGGGTTCAATGGATAAGAAAACAAGACCCTTACATGTGATGTCTACAAGAGACTCACTTCAGATAGAAAGACAGACACATGCTGAAAGTAAAGGGATGGAATAATGCAGTTCATGAAAATGGAAACAAACAAAGAAAAAACTGGAGTAGCAATACTTACAAGGTCAGACAATAAAGTTTGTAAACTCATCCTAGAAAAAGTGTTACATACCTCATTGCTGAATATCACTACAGTCACCTTCGAGGTACCCCCATTGGAAAGTTATGCACTGATGCCAGCGCCTAGTCCACCTTTCAAAGCAGTTTTGGGATTCTTTTGCTGGAAAGGCCATCAGAGCTGTCATTGTATTACACTTGATGTCCTGAATGTCATCAAAATGTCTTCCTTTCAATATTTCCTTTATCTTTGGGTAAAGAAAGAAGTTATTGGGGGCCAGACCACGTGAGCAGGGAGGGTGTTCCAATACAGTTATTTGTTTACTGGCTAAAAACTCCCTTACAGACAGTGCCGTGTGAGCTGGTGCATTGTCGTGATGTAAGAGCCATGAATTGCTGGCGAAAATTTCAGGTAGTTTTCGTCTTACCTTTTCATGCAGCCTTTTCAGCACTTCCAAATAGTAAACTTGGTTAACTGTTTTGTCCAGTTGGTACAAATTTGTAATGAATAACCCCTCCGATATCAAAAAAGTTTAGCAACATCATTTAGGCTCTTGATTTGGACTGACAGAACATTTTTGGTCATGGAGAACTGGCTGACTTCCGTTGTGAACTTTGACGCTTTGTTTCAAGGTCGTATTGGTACACCCATGTTTTATCACCAGTGATAACATGGCCCAAAACATCATCTTGCTTTGCCAAAAGGTCTTGGCAAACTTCAACTCTCCTTTGCTTGTGTTCATTGGTGAGCTCCTTCGGGACCATTTTTGCACACACTTTCTCATGCCAAGATTTTCAGTTAAGATTTTCCTGTTTCTCTATCGATGCTTACTTGGTCTACTATTTTTCTCACAGTCAGACAATGATTTTGACGCACAATTCAATGAATTTTTGCAATGTTTCCATCAGTTCTGCTCGTTACTGGCCTCCCTGACCTCTCTTCATCAGTGATACATTCTCTCCCCTCAGAAAAACTGTTTAATCCATTTGTACACTGCTGTTTTCTTCATGGCAGTATCCCTATAAACTTGGATTAACGTGTCCCTGATTTCACTTCCACTTTTACCAAGTTTAACAAGAAATTGAATGTTTGTTCGAGCTCTAGTTCAATCTCCGACATTGTCGCGGTGGCACACAAAAACACACAACAATGATGAACGCCACTCAGCAAGACTCCCCCACACGTAAACCCGAACACAGCTGTAAGACACTGATATACCAAGGTTATGAAACTTTACCAAGCTGTTTGTATCGTGTTGGTAACATAAGTGCACGGTGGCAAGTTCATGAACTTAATTGTCAGACCTCATATACCAGATAAAATAGACTTTAAAACAAAGACTATCAGAAGAGTCACAGAAGGACCTAGTAATCCCACTTCTGGATATTTACCTGAACCAACCGAAAATGCTACTTCAAGGGGACATGCTCATCCATATGGTCATTGCAGCATTATTTATAATGGCCAATATATGAAGGCAATCTGGGTGTCCCTGAATGGATGAATGGATAAAGACGAGGTGGTACATACATACAATGGAATATTACTCAGCCAAAAAAAGAATGAAATCTTGCTATGTGTAAAAACAAGGATGGGCCTGGAGGATATTGTGCTGAGTGGAGGAAGTCAGACAGCGAAAGACATATGTCATGTGATTTCACTTATGAGTGGAATCTAAAGAACAAAATAAACAAAGAAACAAACTAATAGATACAGAGAAAATTTTGATGGTTGCCAGATGGGAGGGATGTTGGGAGTGCTTGAAATGGGGAAGAGATTAATAAGTACAAATCGGTAGCTACACAGTAGTCATGAGGATGTAGGGTATAACATAAGGAATATAGTCAGTGATATTGTTATAACTATGTATGGTATCAGTTAAGTACTAGATCTATCGGGGTGATAGATGGGACGGGTTTGGGGGCAGGGTGAAAAAGTGATGGGATTAAGAACTACAAATTGGTAGTTACAAAATAGTCATGGAATGTAAATTATAGGAAATATAATCAATAATATGGTAATAACTATGTGTCATGCCAGGTGGTCTAATCAGGGGTATCACTTCCTAAATTATATAAATGTTTAACCACTATGCTGTACACCTGAAACTAATATAAAATAATATTGAATGTCAACGCTAATTGAAAAATTAAAAAGCGGTGAAAAATATAAAGAGAAATAAGAGGTTGAAAGTTTCAGATATAAAACAAATAAGTTTTGCAGATGTAATATACAGTGTAAAAAATATAGTCAATAATATTGTGATAACATGCTACAGTGTTGGATGGTTGCTGGACTTATCTTGGTGATCACTTCTTTAACACAGGGAATATAATCAATAAGGTATGGTGCCAGCTGGGTACTGTTTAATAACTATGATGTACACCTGAAATTAATGTAGTATTGTTTGTTTGCTATATTTTAATAAAAATCTTTAAAAAAAATAATTAACACCTATTCCTCTCAAACTATTCCAAAAAATTTAAGAGGAGGGAAGACTCCCAAGCTCATTCTACAAGATCACCATTACCTTGATTCCAAAATCAGACAAAGACATTACAGAAAAATAAAATTATAGGCCTATATCCCTGAAGAACATAGATGAAAAGTCCTCAACAATTCATTAGCAAACCGAATTCAGCAATATATGAAAAAGATACACCGTGATCAAGTGGGATTCGTTACTGATATGCAAAGTTGGTTCAATATCTGCAAATCAATTAATGTGATACCACATAAACAAAATGAAGCATAAAAATCATACGATCATATAATAGATGCAGAAAAAGCATTTGAGAAATCTAGCATCTACTTATGATAAAAAAAATCTCAGCAAAGTGTAAATAGAGGGAACATATTTCAACCTAATAAAGGCCACATATGATAAACCCACAGTTAACATCATACTCAGTGAGGAAAAGCTAAAAGCATTCTCCTTAAGATTGGGAATAAGACCAGGGTTCCCACTTTCACCAATCTGTTCAACATAGTATTGGAAGTCCTAGGCACAGCAATCACACAAGACAAAGAAATAAAGGCATGTAAATTGAAAAAGAATAAGTAAAACTGTCACTATTTGCAGATGACACGATACTATATGTAGAGAACCCCAAAAATTCCACCAAAAAACTATTAGAACTGATAAATGAATTTAGTAAAATAGCAGGATACAAAATTAATATTCAGAAATTGGTTGCATTTTTATACACCAATAACAAATTACCAGAAAGAGAAATTAAGACAATCCTATTTACAATTGCACCAAAAAATTAACATACCTAGGAATAAATTTAACCAAGGAAGTGACAGACCTGTACTCAGAAAATTATAAGACATTGAAGAAAGAAATTAAAGAAGATAAAAATAAATGGAAACATAACCCATGCTTATGGATAGAAAAAATTAATATCATTAAAAAGTCCATACTACCCGAAGCAATGTATTGATTCAATACAATCTCTATCAAAATACCAATGGCATTTTTCACTATAACTAGAACAAATAATCCTAAAATTTATATGGAACCAAAGAAGATCCTGAATAGATATGACAATCTTGAGAAAGAAGAACAAAACTGGAAGTATCATGCTACCAGATATGAGACTATACTGCAAGGCCATGGTAATCAAAACAGTATGGTACGGGCATAAAAACAGACACATAGATGAATGGAACAGAATAGAGAGCCCAGAAATACATGCCCTTATGTTCATTTAATCTATGACAAAGGAAACAAGAATATACATTAGGGTAAAGACAGTCTATTCAATAAATGGTCTTGAGAAAAATGGACAGATACATACAAAAAAATGAAACTGGACAACCTTCTTACATCATATACAAGAATAAACTCAAAATGAATTAAAGACTTAAATACAAGATCTGAAACCACAAAACTCCTAGAATAAGACATGGGCAGTAAACTCTCAAACATTACCCTTAGTAATATTTTTACTGACAAATCTCTGTGGGCAAAAGAAACAAAAGAAAAAATAAGCAAATGGGACTACATCAAACTCAACAGCAAAAAAAAAACCATCAACAAAATGAAAAGACATGCTACTGAAAGGGAGAAGATATTCACTAATGATACATGTGATAAGGGTTTAATATCCAAATTTATATTTAAAAGACACTCAATTCAACACCAAAAGAATAAACAGTCTAATTGAAAAATATGCAGAGGACCTGAATAGACTTTTCTCCAATGAGGACACACAGATGGCCAATTGACATATGAAAAGATGCTCAACATCACTAATCATCAGAGAAATGCAAGTAAAAACCATGAGATACCACCTCACTTCTGTCAGAATGGCTATCATTAATAAATCAACAAATAAGTGTTTTTGAGGATGTGGATAAAAGGGAACTCTTGTGCACTGTTGGTGGGATTGCAAATTGGTGCAGTCACTATGGAAAACAGTATGGAGGTTCCTCAAAAAATTAAAAATAGAACTATCGTATGACCTAGCAATTCCACTCCTGGGTATTTATAAAAAGAAATCCAAAACACTAATTCGAAAAGACATATGCACCTCTACGTTCATCTGATTGCTTATTAGAAATGCGTAATGTCCAGGCTCTACACTAAGCCTAGTGTATCAGAATCTACACTTTAACAAGATCCCTAGTTAATACGAATCCACCCACATCTACCAACAGGTCAGACTGAGGGCCACAGCTTCTGCAATTAGTTATACTCTTACAGACTGACAGAAAATAAATCAAATTGAACTGATGCTACTTTATTCATGACAGATAAATGGATTTTTCAGTGCTTGGTTCTCTTAGATAAAACTCAAGTATTCCATTATGACAGGACCTAACATAACAAGGTCAATAAAATTTGTGGGATGGTCATATTTGCTCAATCAATACAGCAGAGCCCCATCATACTCTTAGTATTAAGTTCATACTAAAAATAAGGCACAGAAACATAGCTTATGTTGGAATAATTGATAAAAGTTAAGAAAAACAAATAAAAATTAAAAACACCAGGACCTTTGGGAGCCTCGAAAATAGAATGTAAGATTTTTGGTATAGTAGAAACATAATGATATTTAGAATCTAAAGACCTAATTTGAATCCCAGTTCCATCACTTAGTGGCTAAGAGTGACCAAATTATTCAACCTCTGGGAACTGAGTTTTCTCATCTGAAAATGAGTACTAATACCAAATCATAGATTTATACGAGCATTAAATAAAATGGTGAAGAGAATTTAAATTGTGAGGTATTGTGCAAATGTGACTTTTATTGTTATTAAGCCTCTGGTTCAATTACAATTCTGTAAAGTAGAGCTATGACAAAACTATATGACTGGAAAGTATGGGAGGTTAGACAATTAACTACATGTTGGAAGGAAGGGAGAAAAGGTGGGAGGGAGGGAAGGAGAGAAAGAGAGAGAGAGAGAGAGAGAGAGAGAGAGAGAGAGAGAGAGAGAATGATAAGCATTGGCAAGGATATGGAGAAACTGGAATCCTCGTGCAAGGCTGGTGGGAATGTAAAATGGTGCAGTCACTGTGGAAAACAGCATGGAAATTCCATTTAAAAAAAAATTAGCATATGATCCAGCAGTTCCACGTCTGGGTATGTACCCAAAAGAGCTGAAAGCAGTGACTGGAACAGATATTTGTACACTCATTTTCATAGCAGCATTTATCACAATAGCTGAAAGGTGGAGACAACCCAGTGTCCATTGACGAATGAATGGATAAACAAAATGTGGTATATACATACAATGGAAAATTATCCAGCCTTAAAAATCAAGGAAATTCTGACATACTTTGTGGGGACAGAGCCCCAGAGAGCAGTTTCCAGGCTCTCGGCCTCACATGGGAAGGTGCTGGCTCAGGTAGTAGATGGTCATCAGCTGTGACTAGTTGGCCATCGGCTGTTACCGGTTAACCATTAGCCACTGATATAACGGCCATGGCTAAGCTAGCAAGGCGTGGCATTGTGGCATAGTGGTGCCGTGGTGTGGTGTGGTAGTGGGCGTGGCGTGGTGTGGTGTGGCAGAGTGTGGATTGCGGATTGCAGAGAGGCAGATTGCAGTTAGCAAGTGAGGTTGTTTGGCGGTGACAAGTGGACAGCGGGCTGCGGATCATGTGGCTCCTGCTTCCTGTGTCTCCAACCCAGCCGCCAGTGAGAATATAGTGGTATGTCTCCCCTATCTATGGCTCTGTGGGTGTTCCTTTTTGGCCTAGCCACATCCTGCGTTGTTATGCGGGGAGCGGGACTAGAGACCCCAGAAGAGACTCTACCTGTCACCTGAGTAACATACGTATACTACAACATGATGAACTCTTAAAATATTATGCTGAGTGAAATAAGGCAGACACAAAAGGACAAATATTCTATGATTCCACTTGTATGAGGTACCTGGAGTAGTCAAATTCACAGAGACAGAAAGTAGAGTGGTGGTGCCAGGGGCTGGGGAAAGAAGGGAATGGGGAGTTATTATTTAATGAACACAGTATTTCAGTTTGGGAAGATGAAAAAGTTCTGGAGATAGATAGTGGTGATGGTTGCACAACAATGTGAATGTACTTAGCGCACCTGAATTGTATACCTATAAATGGTAAATGGTAAATGTTATCTGTATTTTACAAAAAACAAAAACAAACCAGAAATCTGATCTTCTCACGCCTCTCCTTAAAATCTTTTAATGACTTCCCTTGGCACTTAGCATGGACTGTAAGACACTGCATTATCCGGCTGACACTTTGCCAACCTCATTTTGAGAAGGAGAAGAAGAAGGGAAGGAGCAGGTGTACTGCAGACTGGTGGATGGGAGAAGTTGAAGAGGTAGTTTGGGACCTAAAAAGGAGAAGAGAGCTAGAAGCTGTAATAAGGAAAGTGCGCTTTTAAGAGAAAAAGAGAGCAAGTCCCTGCAGCGTAGCAAGGAGCTAAGAAGCCCCAGGAGTTTATGGTAGAGAGACAGGGAAAGGGCATGATCCTGGTCCGAGTGCTGGAACCTGAGCATTTGGAGTCTTAGAGAGGGGAAGAGAGAAAAATGGGAAAGAAAAAACTCTCTTCCTGGTCTATACCCAGACAGGGAAATTAAGAGGAGAGAACAGAGACAGATGTTAAACAACTATGATATTGTTCAGTGAACTGTAAAGAGTATAGTTTGAACCCAAAATCAAGAGACCTTAATGAAAAAAAGTAAGGGATGGGGGATTCTAGAGGACTTTGTCAAAGGCAGAGAGAGGTCATGGGGGCACACTATTAGGGAAGCTCACTCTTCAAGAATAAAAACCAAACACAAAAGGCTATGAGGTTCCCAAGAGCACTGTAAAGGTAGTCAGAAACTGTAGACCAGGCACTGCTGTTATACAAACTACAAAATTAACCTTTGTAACTTCATCTCCACGTTAGCATTGTTATCTCTTGTCAGTTTTCCTTTAATAGTTTAGCAACAGAACCTGTAAAGTGGGAAGGACTTGTGGGCTTGTCTTGGGAATTGACTTGGAAGGGAAGATGAGTATCCATATGTCCCCTCGAGTCAGGGGAGAAGGAAAAACCCCAAAGAGAGAGGAATGGTGGTGGTTAAAGTTCCATGAGATAAAAACACTTTTCAGAAACTGTTTGATTTGGTTTGATGCAGGGAGCTTTAGATATCAACAAAACGCAACGAACCTCAAATTGCTACCAGCCTGATCTGAGCCACAATCACCTCTTGCCTGGACCACAGCAATAACCCCCAACTAGTCTCTCTGCTCCCACTCTTTCCCTACCGTCAATTCTCAGCCCAAAAGCTTGAGGAATCCTTTTAGTATTAACACGTTGCATACGGCGGGGTTTAAATCCCTTATACCCCTCTGTTCCGGCAGGTTTTTAAAAGAAACTACTTTAAAATGCACTCTTCTCTTTAAAGCTTAAATGCTTCTATGTCATTTATTATTTTTCTATAAATAATAGATTCTACAAATAAATTATTCTATAAATTATTCTATAAATAATTATTCTGCAAATAATTCAATAAAATATGCAAAGTAAAAAGAGTCAACAGTAAAAACGAGAATTCTCGTTATCCGTCCTTAACGCATGGCTCAGAAAAAAAACGAAGATTCTCGTGATCCGTACGCAATGTGTTAAAGTGGAATCATGCTTCTCAAAATTCTACAATGGGTTCTCAGGATAACAGGCACAGTCCAGCCTCTGGTCTCCACATTCTGGCCCTGTCACTTCTGGTCCTCATCTTTTCTCTGTTACTGTTTCCTACCCCTCCTCCTATACTCACTCTACTCCAGCCACCCTGTCTCCTTGCCGCTCCTCAAATATGCCAGGCCTCTGCCCTCCTCAGGGCCTTCTGCCTAGAAGACCGCTATGAAGATATGTGCACTGATAATTCTCAGTTCTTTCAGGTCTTTTCTCAATGCCGCCTTCTCAAGTGAGGCTTACCCTAAACACCCTATTTAAAAATATAACTCATGGGGCCGGCCTGGTGGTTCAGGCAGTTGGAGCTCCATGCTCCTAACTTCGAAGGCTGCCGGTTCGATTCCCACATGGGTCAGTGGGCTCTCAACCATAAGGTTGCTGGTTCAACTCCTCGAGTCCCGCAAAGGGATGGTGGGCAGTGCCCCCTGCAACTAAGATTGAACATGGCACCTTGAGCTGAGCTGTCACTGAGCTCCCGGATGGCTCAGTTGGTAGGAGCGTGTCCTCTCAACCAGCGTCCTGTCAACCACAAGGTTGCCGGTTAGAGACTGTGGGCTGCGCCCCCGGCAACTAGCAACTAGCAACAGCAACTGGACCTGGAACTGAGCTGCACCCTCCACAATGAAGACTGAAAGGACAACAACTTGAAGCTGAACAGCACCCTCCACAACTAAGATTGAAAGGACAACAACTTGACTTGGGAAAAAAATAATAATAACTCATACCACCTCCACCACTCTGACACTCCCAGTCTACTTCATGGCTATCTTTTATTTGTATAGTACATACTAATCTTTGAACATACTACATACTTGTCTTATTTTTTTATTGTGGTGATGTTTAATGTTTATTATCTCTTCCCACTAAAATGTAAGCTCCAGAAAGGCAGAGATCTTTATAGCTCAAACCCCTGGAAAGTGACTGGCACATGGAAGCATTCAGTAAGTATTTGTGAAAGAACGAATGGGTGAAAATGTATGGATTTTTGGCTTTGTGATAACCTAGAAGATCTCCATGAGTGAGATCTTGGTTCTGGGCTGTTTTGTTCTTTTGATGGACGAAATACAAAGAACTATCAATAACTAGGGCTGGCCAGTGATGGAACGTGCGGCCCTAGAATAAGTTCCCTGTAGAGTGATTGCTTAAGACAGAATTTCAGTAAATATCTGTAAGCAGTGCTATAAATAGATTTCCATATGACTTCTAACCTGAGAGTTCCTCCAACTTTTAAGTTCCCTGATAATGGTATGTTACTGCTTCTACTTAAGAACCTACAAAAGGTTTCCTATCGCCTACCTAAGTAACTTACTTTCCTTCTTTTCAAAGTCCTGTTTACTTTGATCCCACTCTATCTTTTTCCCAGTACTTTTGAAAAACTTCTCTCACCCCACACAGAGGCCATGCCTCTTCTACTTCAGTGGTTTGAAGTTTGAATAGCTTAAGTTTTGGATTCAGACAGAACTGACTCTGGATTCCAGATCCATCACTTGTGTGTGGATTTTGGTAGGTTACCTGACTCTTTTCAGCTTTAGTTTTTATCATAAAATGAAGATGATGATATGAAGAAGGAAGAAGAGGAGGAGGAAGAGGAGGAGAAGAAGGTGAGTATGATTTAGGAATAATAAATATTACATGGAAGTTCCAAGGACCATGTCTAATACTTAGTCCTGTCACCTTTCTTCCATGGAGATGTTTTTCCCTCTGTCAGGACCATACTGTTTAGTGCCTAGCGCTTTTGAATTGTTTTATGTATCTTCATTTTGTCTTTACTACTATATTGTTATAGAGTCATGGCGTGTGCAGGCAGGGGCCAAAAAGTTTAGAATTTCTTACCTGTAGTGCTTGCCTATGAAATGAGAGAGCTGGACCAAATAATCCTTTTAGCTAAAAATGCTATTCTTTCAATATGCCTTTTGTATCCTTGAGGTAGCTAGCACAGTCCGACATGAATTGGTGTTTAATAACTATGTGATAACTGAATGACTAAAATCTCTTCATTATTATTTCTCTATTCTATATTTGCTGTAGCCATACACTATATAATAGTATTTTATGAGGATCAACTAGGATAATGTATATAAAATTAATTTTAAAATTTGAAGTTGTAATTATATGTGTGTGTATGTAACCACAACAACACACACACACTTTAGAGCTAGAAAAGACCTTAGCGATGATCTAGTCCATCCTTTCTTATCTTGCAGACTAAGAAACAAAAAGGCTGGAAGAAGTTAAATGAGCTGTGGCCCTCAGACATGAACCCGGGACACCCTGAAGCCTAGTTTAGAATCCTTTCCACGATACTACTGGCATATTTTTAAAAGTGAATTGTTTAGAAAGCTAACACAGAAAAAATTTAAGACACAAGCTCTTAATAAATTTCAGTGAAGTGATATTGAGATTTTGCCAAGACACTAAAAACTCCCTAAGCCATAAAGGTATTTAGATATTTGCAGAGGATAATTTAACTAGTTGTAGTATTTCCTAGGGGCACACCTCCCTTCTTTATTTCTCAATTACAAAGTTTCTCAACTGAAAACAAGAAAGTATAAAGATAGGCCATAGGTTCCACACAGGCACACATTCAACCTTGATCATTTCATTCCGCATTCAGCAGTATTTAATCAGGCACCATGCCAGGTGCTAGGAATCCACAGGACAAGATCCCCGCCAGCTCAGAGCTTACAGTATAGCAAGGAAGACAGTATATTAAAGCAGTAATTACATTAAAGTGTGTTAATGTTAAAAGTGGGGAAATGCCAGATTCTATGGATTTACCCCTGGAGAATAATTCAAGCCATTTCTCTTCTGTTAATATATTTCTGGGCTGCGTCTTTATACCATCATTTGTGTTCCCCAAACATGAATTATTTTTAATAAAACACTTAAAACAAGAAACATTTCCTGAGCACCTACAGGTGTGCCATATATTGTGTGAACTTCTACAAGGGAATTCCAAGATAAACTAGTAATGTAAAAATCATTTTATATGAAAAATATTTTGGATTGTATATGCCTACATAGATAAACGTAGCACCACTTGACAGCACAGGTGATCTGAAAAATAATTTGGTTTATCTTGAAACTTTAGGCTCCCAGGTTTTCATAGTATTCTTAACAAGTTTTGTGAGCAAAATCAAGACCCTGATCATTTTCAGAGTGCTGGAAGGCTCTACTGGACTCCAGGCATAGGTCTGAATGAATCCTATCCATCCTTAAAGGGCCAGCTCAGAGCACTGCTCCACAAATGTTTCCTTATTACAGCCTGCATACACCTTTCGCCCCTCCTCACTGCTCTTACAGGTACTGCATTTATATAGCATTTAATCATATATTCTTTTCATTATTGACTTTGTGTATGTCTTCTCCTAAACTGGATGTATTAAGGAAAAGACTGACTACCTAGCTCCCTTTGGTGTCACCTTAAGAGGCAGTACCCCGAGATCCATACAGAAATTTCACTTGTAAATGTAGGGAACTACCTCATTAACCTTGGGGCCCTACTTCCCTCCACTTGCAGCAATCTGATTTATTCCATGGGGTGGAGAAGGAAGCCAGGTTGGCTGGATGGAAAGGGAATGGCGTCAGTATGAGGTCACGCCACATTGTCCAGAATGCCATATCCACACCGCGGTGACATTAACGCAGGATTCAGGGATGCAGCTGGAGGAAAGATAAAGGCCCAAGTCGCGCAGCCTACATGCAAAAGGAAGGCAGGGCAGAGAACAAAGCGGAGATCCTCGTGGGGCGTGGCAGGCCACCTGGGCGGCAGCAGCGAGCGCCGGCAGAGAGGGAAAGTGGGCAGTGGGGAGCCAAGCTAAGGCCAAGCAGGATGGGGCGGAACTTCCGGAAGCCATTTGCCTGAGTGGCAGGAGTACCGGAAGTGGGGGTGCTGCTGCTGGTGTTGGGGCCCGAGGAGGGACGCGCCAGAGCCGGGCCGCCGGGACTGAGCGAGCGACAGACGCGCCACCCGCCGACGCCGCAGCCGCTTGGGGCCCGCAGGACCCTCTGTCTGAGTGAGTACATCCAGGGTCGCGGGGAGCCTGTGGCTTAGAGCTTGGGGTTGGAGGGGGCTGCGATTGGTTATTGTGAGAGGCCCGCGACCTCCCCTCCCCCACTCTCCTGGGCCCTTCCTCCCCGCCGACCCTTGGGGGGCCGCGCGCGCGCCCGCCTTTTGCGCGGGTGCGGCGTTGATTTCCCAGTGGCCGGCGCTGGCCCTGGACCTTCGGCAGCTCGTCGGCCCCCTAGAGCCTTTCCCCGGCACCCACCCTCAAACCTGTGGACTCTCTGCCTCTGGCTGCCTCCTCCACCTCGCCTTTATCCGTGGAGGAATACACTGGCGGGGCGCACCGCCTTTCCCAGTCCACCTCCTGCAGGAGGCCTCCTTGCACCCCAGCTCCCTTCGGCCGATGGTTCGCCGCTGTCAGCACCATTTGTAGCAACTCTTCTGTCTCCAGTCTCAGCTGTTGCCGTGCCTTTCCCTCCGTTCCTGACGCTGCACCTCTGATCCGCCTCTCCCCTTTCCTCTTGTCTGAGTCCTTTAACGCCGGCCCAACCCAATTTCTCAGTTGTTTTTTGACTGAGTACTTTTCCTCCCCCTTTTGTTGAAAAATTTCAACTCTTTAGAAACTTTTCCATTTTCTCCTCTAGTATATTTGAAAAATGCATGGACTATCACGACTCAGAAGGGATTATTCTTAAAGGCCTATCCAGTCCAGCACCTCATTTTAGAGATGGGGCCCAGCGAGGCTGGTGATTTGCCCATCGTCAACGAGCTAGTTAAACCTGCCAGTGGATAGGTTTTCTTAGGTGCTTTTTACCTGGTCCGGGCCCATTTACCAGATTAGGACCTTCTGGCCTATGGTGGGTGACTCGCTGTACTGTTTTCCATAGCTCCAAGGCCAGCGTTGCTTTTCATAATTTATATGTAAACCTTAAGAAAAGCAAACACTTGAAGCTCTGGCCTCCTTTTAGAGCTTACCCACGGAGAAAGGGAAGACCACTTAAACCCATCTTGGGACCTCATTTTGTACAACTTTAAATTGGGGGAGGGGAGGTAAAGCTGTGGAGAAAGGAGGAGAAAACACAGGATTGTCTACCCCGAATATTTGAATAGCCTTTGCCTTGGATATGCCTGTGTGTTTAGATTCTTCTTCTGGGCACATTGTTCTGATACAAAGGTTGCCTCCTTGTGGGGGAGCAGGGGAGGAGTACAAAATCAATGTGCTTTAATTTGTTGTTTTGGGCATTTGATAATAAATTATGGATGTGCTGGCACCCCAGGGAACCACCCACCAGCCCAGTGAGTCAGGGTATTCAGGATGAAGCCCGCCTCCCCTTCCGAATAACCCTACCAACTGCCTCTGAGACAAAATGAAGAGTTTTAGGTCAAAGTGGAAACATTCTAAATCTTTTAATTCTTAATGCAACTTTCCCTCTCTGTTTCCTGCTTAAACTAAAGAAACATCCAGCTCCACTTGAAAATATTATAGTTCTTTGTTGTTGGTACTGGTTTCTGATTAGACCCACTCCACCATGCTGGTATAAGCATCTGGAAATTCTGCTGTCTTGCTGTCATAGTCAAAGTTAAGTAGAGAAGATAGAAAATGCAGGAAAATTGGGAAATGCTGTGCCGATCTCTTATCTTCCCAGGGAACTTATCTTAATGGATAATTAAAGCTTCCTTGGCATAAAGTCTTTCCTTATCAGTTAACGAAACTTGTATTCTTTGGGCATTTACCTCTATTTGGCTGAGTTTTTCTAACTGAACCTGCTGTTTGTGATCTGAGAAGTTAATGCTGCACGCAGGAGATTATTATGAATCAGAAAGATGAGATAGTCAAATCCCTCCCTGTTGGTACTTTTTTGGTGTTACTGATTATCGCTTCACCATTCTGAATACCACTATGTTACAACATTTCTTTCTTCCTGAGGCAAGAAACCCAAAATCCTCAGATTTTTGTGACCTACCCACAGGCTGTTCTCTCATTCATTCTTCATTTTTATTGTAAAGAATACAACAGTTTACTTTATCTAATTCCCAAATTATTTGAATCCTCTAAATGCATAGTTTCTTAGGTTGTACATTTCCAACCTGGTCCTTAAAGAGACTGCATAGGTTTGTGGCTCAGTTTTTCTTTACTTGCTGTTTAAAAATGTTACCAAGCCATAGCCATCTGTAAAACTGAAAGCTACTTTGTAATGTAAGATTTTGATTTGGCAAAATAATACAAAATCCAAGTGTCTGAAGGCACAAAGAAACAAATTTTTGCTTCGATACTTTACCTTGTAGAGGTAGGATGGATGGATGACCTTGTATACATAGTTTAAAAAAAAACTAGCTAATTGGGACTATTATGTGATATTCTCCCAGCCTCTACCTGCCTGGTAGCCTCAGATAAGTGACACTTTGTTCCTCAGTTTCTCTGTCCAGATAGCTTTTTCATTTTGCCCATGAAAAAATTTAGGACCAAGATGAAAGTATTTTTCTCAGGGTATCAGAATGCCATTAAATTAGGGAAGTAGTAATAGAAGTTGTAAGTTAACTTAGTAAATTAGGATTTATCATTGTTTTATATACTGTTTTCTGTATAGAGCCTAATGTCCTTTGTTCAAGAGTTATAGGCTTTGGAGGAATATCACCCAGATGACATGTACTATAGGCCAATTGATATAAACAAGAGTTAAGCTCTGCAGCATACCAGTATTACAGCAAAACAACAGTGAACAAAACGACATTATTTGAGCATCTGCTGCATTAGCTTTGATCACTTGGTTAAGATGGTATAGGCCTAAACCAATTCTTACTTATTTTTTATAGTATGGACCCATGGGTTCTTATTTTATTCAGTGGGTTATAAGCCACTGTAATTTTGAAGCTCAAATTAAATTGTCCCAGGTTGAGCAAGTGGGAATCCCTTTTAACTGGGCCACAGAGTTCAAATCCCAGCTCTCCCTATCATGGAGTATGTTCCCTAAAACTGAGGCTTAGTTTTATTTCAATAACAAAGCTCCTAGCACAGTATCTTGTAAATAGTAAATTCTTAATAAATCTTAATTGCAGTTATTATTTTGGATCAGTCGTTTACTTGTTGGGAGAACTCTGAAAATCCCTGTCTGTAAATTGAATCATAGCTCTAAAGAGATCTTGTAGTTTATATAGACCATTGGTTGTGTAAAGTAGAGTATGTGCTCCACTGGGGATGCATAAGATGATCCATTGTAACTCAGGGAAAATTTAGAATTTCTTTTTACATTTATTTTTTAATGTAAAAAAGGAAAAAAATAAACCTTACTAATGTACGTATGTATATGTTACAATATATAAATTAATATAATTAACAATATAATATACAGATTAGCAATAATTCACATATTTAATTTATAAATGAATAAATACATATATTAGGGTGCATTTCAAGATCTAAAACATTCAAAAATGTTTGGACCCCACTAATCTGAACCAATCTTTAGACACATGCTTTAGTTCACTTTATGCTTTCCCATTAGGTGTTCACCTAGCCTGTCTTTGAATCTCTGTTGGAGGAATCTACCTTGAGAGACAGGCCATGTCATTTTGTAGTCATAATTGTTAGAAATTTGTGTCACTGTATATTCTCTTCATTAGCCCTGTCTTCCTCTTGGAGAACATGCAGAATAAGCCTCATATCCCTTCTTAGTAATGTTTGAATACTTGAACAACTGTTTATGTCTGTGTCTTCCACTTCCCCAACCAGTTTTTATACAGATTACAAACATCCATTTTGTCCCAACTATTTATAGTATGACAGGTTTTCAATTTCTCGCCATCTCGGCTCCTTTCATTTAGACACCCTCCAGGCAGCAAAATTCTTTTTAAGTTTTTCAACAAGATCGGGACATAGTATCACAAGAACTGAAGTGAACTTAAGGGCCTACATTTTGTCTGTTAAGTGGTGAGGGATGTGTTTGAGTACATATTATTATGAAGGTACCTCATATTCACAGTGTATCACTCTTATTCTTTAAACAATCCCCAGTAAAAATAGTTTCAATTACATAATCATATAGTGAGAGTAGGACAGGTTATTTTTCTCCTTTTCAGTCGTGATCTCTCAATTATACTCTCAATTAATTCTGTGTTAGTTAACTTTTGCCTCAGAATACCCAGGTGGGAAAATAAATGAGAACAAACTAATGAAATGGTTTCTTAAATCTATTTAAAAAGTTAGGAAATAGGCTTTTTCAATTAGTGGAAAATGGAGCTGTTTGTTGTTAATATTTCTTTACATTGTTTATTTAATTTTGAAATCCATAAAGTGGGAAAAGTTGATTACCCCTTGTCTGTCATAAGGCCAATAGAGCTTTTGATCAGCAGAGAAGAAAGGTACTTTTTAAATCAAAACTATTAGTAAGTATCATGTCATATTTAATCTGAACAGCCAGACTGAAATCTAAAATTGAACTTAGACCCAAAGACGCTTTTATATAGAAAGTATAGAATATTTTATGAGTTTAAAAACAAAAGCAAAACCCTCAAATTAACCAATTCTATGTGGCTGTTTATTTTAACCCCTTTAATCATTTTTCTTTTTCCTTTATGCATCTTTTAATTTTTCCATACCTTTCTTAGACAGGGAAAGCCCAAGCAAATACCATGCGTACTCTGTTTGGAACTATACAAATTCCTTTTGCAGTTCTTCCTGATTCTTATATTTTACGTTGATGTTTTTAGCTCCCTAAATGTCTTTTAGATGATACGGTTAGGATGATATAAGGCCCCCTTTAGGGAGTCATCGTGAACTGGTTTGTGACCAGTGGGCTAGATGTGAAGTGATTGGGGTCCGACACTCACTGTGCAAGTTACCTAAGTTGTCCGATCCTTCTCTTCCTCACTTTGCAGTGCTTTTGTAAGGATTGGAGGTAGTATGTATAAAATATAGAACATATGATCCTTCATCGCTATAAGTTTCTGACAGTTGCAAATTTTACTAACCTAAAGAAATATATACACAGGGTGTAGATGGTATTTTACATCTTCAGTCAGATTTGGGCCTAAACCTGAGCCTAATTTTTTTTTTTTAGACCTAGTGTCATTTAGAACTGAGCTGCTTCGTTTGCATAATTAGTGTTGAAACTCAATCCTCTTTCCAAGAGTATGGCCTCCTTTTCTATAAGACACAAAGCCCTAGATTTTTCTTTTTCATCATCCTTTGCATTTGCCAAGTGATCTCTTGAGCCTAATGCCTCTAGTATGTATTCTCTAGAGTTGGATGAAAACAGCCTGGTTTCTTATTTGTCTTTCTAGAAGATTAGCATTTCTAATTTTCTGAATTTGACTTATTCCTTCTTTTGCACTATCAGATGCCATATTTGGACTTATCGTTAATAAAATTTTCTTAGTGGAGACTTGTCAAAAATAAAAATACCTAGTAAACATTTGTCAAAACCAGGGCCAAAGCTATGACTAATTTTATCTTAGTATGTAGTATAGTATTTGTGTGATGATAGTAACCAGTGGATTCTAATCATTGCTGTAGTAATTCTTAAGTGTGTAACTCTAGCAGCCTTAAAGGCTGTAATGTAGATTTCATTGAACTGTAAGTGTCTGATTCCTTGTGTCATTTGGAAGTTACAGTAATACAGTAATATGTAATTGTGAAAATTTAATATAGATGTAAAGTATATACTTGGAGTAGATTTTTAAAATAAAATGCACTGTTCCTAAATGATATTCAACCCTGTCTGGAAGTTTAGTGATGCTAGGTATTTATGAGACTTAAGCATTTGTATCCTGGAACTCATCTCTGCTGAAAATCAAGTCCATTTTGTTTCTGGGCAAGACCACAATGCAACTTAAATTATTATTTAAAACCTGACATACAGTATTTAAGTGGTAACAAATAAACATTCCTGTTAATAAATGAAACATGACATAGACATTTTTTTCCTCAGGTGTAGAATGAGCCAAGGAGACTCAAACCCAGCAGCCATTCCACATGCAGCAGAAGATATTCAAGGAGATGACAGATGGATGTCTCAGGTAAAAGGAAGTGCATGTGTGTTATTCACATGAGATGAGTCTCTTCAATTTTTGAGAGACTTTTGAGCAAAGGAGTATTTTTATTGGTCAACAAGAATTTATTATTGTAAATAAAACTCTAATGTTAGAAATACCATGCCTGGGGCAGGTGGATGGCTCAGTTGGTTAGAACGCGAGCTCTTAACAAGGTTGCCAGTTCAATTCCCACATGGGATGGTGGGCTGTGCCCCCTGCAACTAAAGATTGAAAACAGAGACTGGACTTGAGCTGAGCTGCGTCCTCCACAACTAGATTGAAGGACAACGAATTGGAGCTTATGGGCCCTGGAAAAACACACTGTTCCCCAATATTCCCCAATAAAAGAAATTTTAAAAAAGAAAGAAAAGAAATATCAGGCCTAGTCACTATCTGACATTGGAACTGAAGAATAGTTTGAAAGCATGGTAATTGCCCTCTGTTAATTTTTGAAGATAACAATGTCTCTACAGTATTTTTTAAGCCTTTGAAATTGTTTAAAAGGTTTTTATTAAAATATAGCTAACATACAGTATTATTCGGTGTATACCACATTATTCAACGCCTATATACCTAAAGAAGTGATCACCGTAAGTCCGGCAACCATCTGACACTACCACGCTATCACAATATTATTGACTATATTCCCTATGCTGTGCATTATATCCCCATGACTTATTTGTTTTATACCTGAAACATTCCGGAAATTTTAGAAAGAACTCCCTATATCCTTTATTGAGACTTGCCAGTTCTTAATATTTTACCACATCTGCCTAATTATTGTGTTTATACCTGTTTGCATACGTTTCAAATACTTTTTTTTTCTGAACCATTTGAGAGGAAGTTGCAGTCATCATGCCCCTTCACCTCTGAATATTTCAGTGTTTTCTAAGTACAATGACATTTTCTTACATAACTATAGTATTGTTATTCAGGCAATTTAATCTGAACAGCCAGACTGAAATCTAAAATTGAACTTAGACCCAAAGACGCTTTTATATAGAAAGTATAGAATATTTTATGAGTTTAAAACAAAAGCAAAACCCTCAAATTAACCAATTCTATGTGGCTGTTTATTTTAACCCTTTAATCATTTTCTTTTTCCTTTATGCATCTTTTAATTTTTCCATACCTTTCTTAGACAGGGAAAGCCCAAGCAAATACCATGCGTACTCTGTTTGGAACTATACAAATTCCTTTTGCAGTTCTTCCTGATTCTTATATTTTACGTTGATGTTTTTAGCTCCCTAAATGTCTTTTAGATGATACGGTTAGGATGATATAAGGCCCCCTTTAGGGAGTCATCGTGAACTGGTTTGTGACCAGTGGGCTAGATGTGAAGTGATTGGGGTCCGACACTCACTGTGCAAGTTACCTAAGTTGTCCGATCCTTCTCTTCCTCACTTTGCAGTGCTTTTGTAAGGATTGGAGGTAGTATGTATAAAATATAGAACATATGATCCTTCATCGCTATAAGTTTCTGACAGTTGCAAATTTTACTAACCTAAAGAAATATATACACAGGGTGTAGATGGTATTTTACATCTTCAGTCAGATTTGGGCCTAAACCTGAGCCTAATTTTTTTTTTTTAGACCTAGTGTCATTTAGAACTGAGCTGCTTCGTTTGCATAATTAGTGTTGAAACTCAATCCTCTTTCCAAGAGTATGGCCTCCTTTTCTATAAGACACAAAGCCCTAGATTTTCTTTTTCATCATCCTTTGCATTTGCCAAGTGATCTCTTGAGCCTAATGCCTCTAGTATGTATTCTCTAGAGTTGGATGAAAACAGCCTGGTTTCTTATTTGTCTTTCTAGAAGATTAGCATTTCTAATTTTCTGAATTTGACTTATTCCTTCTTTTGCACTATCAGATGCCATATTTGGACTTATCGTTAATAAAATTTTCTTAGTGGAGACTTGTCAAAAATAAAAATACCTAGTAAACATTTGTCAAAACCAGGGCCAAAGCTATGACTAATTTTATCTTAGTATGTAGTATAGTATTTGTGTGATGATAGTAACCAGTGGATTCTAATCATTGCTGTAGTAATTCTTAAGTGTGTAACTCTAGCAGCCTTAAAGGCTGTAATGTAGATTTCATTGAACTGTAAGTGTCTGATTCCTTGTGTCATTTGGAAGTTACAGTAATACAGTAATATGTAATTGTGAAAATTTAATATAGATGTAAAGTATATACTTGGAGTAGATTTTTAAAATAAAATGCACTGTTCCTAAATGATATTCAACCCTGTCTGGAAGTTTAGTGATGCTAGGTATTTATGAGACTTAAGCATTTGTATCCTGGAACTCATCTCTGCTGAAAATCAAGTCCATTTTGTTTCTGGGCAAGACCACAATGCAACTTAAATTATTATTTAAAACCTGACATACAGTATTTAAGTGGTAACAAATAAACATTCCTGTTAATAAATGAAACATGACATAGACATTTTTTTCCTCAGGTGTAGAATGAGCCAAGGAGACTCAAACCCAGCAGCCATTCCACATGCAGCAGAAGATATTCAAGGAGATGACAGATGGATGTCTCAGGTAAAAGGAAGTGCATGTGTGTTATTCACATGAGATGAGTCTCTTCAATTTTTGAGAGACTTTTGAGCAAAGGAGTATTTTTATTGGTCAACAAGAATTTATTATTGTAAATAAAACTCTAATGTTAGAAATACCATGCCTGGGGCAGGTGGATGGCTCAGTTGGTTAGAACGCGAGCTCTTAACAAGGTTGCCAGTTCAATTCCCACATGGGATGGTGGGCTGTGCCCCCTGCAACTAAAGATTGAAAACAGAGACTGGACTTGGAGCTGAGCTGCGTCCTCCACAACTAGATTGAAGGACAACGAATTGGAGCTTATGGGCCCTGGAAAAAACACACTGTTCCCCAATATTCCCCAATAAAAGAAATTTTAAAAAAAGAAAGAAAAAGAAATATCAGGCCTAGTCACTATCTGACATTGGAACTGAAGAATAGTTTGAAAGCATGGTAATTGCCCTCTGTTAATTTTTGAAGATAACAATGTCTCTACAGTATTTTTTAAGCCTTTGAAATTGTTTAAAAGGTTTTTATTAAAATATAGCTAACATACAGTATTATTCGGGTGTATACCACATTATTCAACGTCTATATACCTAAAGAAGTGATCACCGTAAGTCCGGCAACCATCTGACACTACCACGCTATCACAATATTATTGACTATATTCCCTATGCTGTGCATTATATCCCCATGACTTATTTGTTTTATACCTGAAACATTCCGGAAATTTTAGAAAGAACTCCCTATATCCTTTATTGAGACTTGCCAGTTCTTAATATTTTACCACATCTGCCTAATTATTGTGTTTATACCTGTTTGCATACGTTTCAAATACTTTTTTTTTCTGAACCATTTGAGAGGAAGTTGCAGTCATCATGCCCCTTCACCTCTGAATATTTCAGTGTTTTCTAAGTACAATGACATTTTCTTACATAACTATAGTATTGTTATTCAGGCAATTTAACCTTGATATTATACTGTTACTAATTCAGAAACTACATTCATACTTCTCCAGTTGTCCTAATAATGTTCTTTATATTAATTTTATTCCCAGTCTAGAATCACACATTGCATTTATTTGTCATATCTCTGTATTCTCCTATAATCTGAAACATGTCTTAGACTTTGTTTTTCATGACATTGACAGTTTGGAACAGTATAGGCCATTCATTTTGTAGAGTCCCTCAATTTGACTTTATCTTTTCCCTCATAATCAAGATTTAAAATATGCATTTTTGGCAGTAATATCAATAAAGTGATGTCCTCAGTGCTTCACAGAAGACATGTGATACTGGCTTAGCTCATCGAAGATACTGACTGACTGCTTGGAGCCAATCTGAAAGAATACCCAAAGTGCAAAGCTGGAAAATTTGAGCAACTTAATAAATGACAATATTATTGGTTTATAACAATAAAATAAATCATTAATGCATTTTGCTATAAATGATTGGATAAATAAATAAGTAGGGGAGACAGGCCAAATCTTTACAGAATAATTTTAATTAATGTAGAAGGAAGGAGGGAAAAGAAAATCATGATTAGAACACCATAGTAATAATTACTGTAGGCAGTATCCATTGATGAATACTAAAATTAGTGGACACAACTTTAAAGACAAACAGTATATTTGCCTCAAAGTATTGCCCTATAAATGTCTTTGGTGGTTTTAATATATGACCACTTATCTTTTAATACCCTTCTCTCCAGGAGGTGGAACTTAATTTCCCCTCACCCCCACCTTTAGTGTGGGCTGGATTTAGTGTCTCACTTCTAACAAATAGAGTATGGAAAGAAAAATAGTAACTTTGTTGTGCAGAAATGTCACACACCACCTTAACCAAGTGATTGATGTTGACATCACCAGAAATAAGTCATGTTGGTGTCATGTCCCCCCCGATAGGATACAACGTGGGCCATCACCTCTGTGATAGTCTTCAGAAAAAAACCCCATAACTTCAGGCTACTCATGAGAAAACATTAGACAAACCCAAATTGAGGGACATTCTGCAAAACACCTGACCACAACATGTCAAAGTCATGAAAGACAAGGAAAGACCAAGAAACTGTCCTGTATTAAGAGACTAAGGAGACATGTAGACTAAATGTGATGTGATACCTGGATTGGTTCTGGAAATAGGAAACAGACATTAGTGGAAAAATTGGTGAGACCTGAATAAAGTCTGCTTTAGTTGATAATATTTGCCAATCTTAATTTTTTAGTTTTGACAAACGTACCACGCTTATGTAAGATGTTAACATTGTAGGAAACTGAGTGATGGGTATGTGGGAATACTCTACTATATTTGCAACTCTTCAGTAAATCTAAAGTTATTTTGAAACATCAAAAGAAAAAAACCGTGATTAAAACAAGTATTGAAGTGATTTACCCATGAAGTATTGCCAAAATATCAAACCCTAATGTAGACTACCACATATCAGGAAATACCTGGAACACACGTTCACCACCACCACAAGAATGCAAAGAACAAAATCCAGACTATAGGAGGTTCTATAGGTCAGCAATCACATTTCTTAGAGAGTAAGGTTGGGAGATGGTGACAGACGGAGGGGGAACTTGTAGATTAAAAGTGA
The DNA here is from genome assembly GCF_036562045.2 of Rhinolophus sinicus. Taxonomy (NCBI): domain Eukaryota; kingdom Metazoa; phylum Chordata; class Mammalia; order Chiroptera; family Rhinolophidae; genus Rhinolophus; species Rhinolophus sinicus. Next base: position 82,624,139 of record NC_133756.1, on the reverse strand, counting down.
CTTAAGAAACAAATCGTTTGGATTCTGATTTTTTAAAAAAACTAAAAAAAAAAATTTTATGACATTGAACACTGGTTATTTGTTGATATTTAAGAATTACTATTAATTTGGAGAAGTAAAATTGGTATTGTGGTCGTTTTTGTAAACTTTTAAGAGGTACATACTAAAATATTTATGTATAAAATGCTGTATCCTCAGTTATCTTCAAAATAGTCTGAGGATGGGTGGCACAGTAGTTTGGGGAATGACTGAAATAATAGTGGCAATAAGATGGTTGCTGTAGCTGATGATGGAGGTTCTTGTGTTCTCTTTTCTTTTTGTATGTTTGATATTTTCCATAATAAAAGGTTTTTAAGGGTGACATTGAAAGACTTGACTATAGATAAATTTAGTATAAATCATATCAAAACATTAACCAGAAAAAGAAGCTTAGGGCAGAAAAAGAAGGCTTAGGGCAGGAAAATACCAGCAGTAAATATTAAAGATGAAGCATTGATGTTTTTTGTTATGTTATCAATAAAAATATCCTTAAGATACCACTAGGTAAGTATCTCAATAAACATGACAGGAAGTGTTTGACTTTTTGTTTACAAAAAGTACAGATTTAAACAATGAGAAGAGAAAGGAGGGAGAGAAAAATACTAATATCCAGTGCAGGTGCGAGTGTGGTAAAACTAGTTCCGATACGTTACTGGAGTCAGGATAGATGTAGCCCTTTTGTTAAGAATTTGGAAATATATCCAAGATCCATGAAAATACTAATCTCCTTTGACTTAAGAATTCCCCAAATGTAAAAAATGTGTGTAAACTTCTTCATCATAGTAAATAGGAGGCGACTGGTAAGTCTATCAGTAGGAAAAGGAGCTAAAAAAAAAATGGGTATGTCAGTGGATGCATTCAGTAGGATATTATGTGGCCATTAAAAATTATGGTTCTGAAAATCATATAGCTCCAAGTACATACCCTGTTTCCCGGAAAATAAGACCTAGCCGGATCATCAGCTCTAATGCGTCTTTTGGAGCAAAAATTAATATAACACCCAGTACATCAGTACCTCAGTTTTCGAATGTCTCCGTTGAGGAACATTTTGGTTTACGAACGCCGTAAACCTGGAAGTAAATGCTTCAGTTTTCGAACACGCCTCGGAAGTCAAACATGTCACGTGGCTTCCGCTGAGTGCAAGATCCTGAGGCCGAGCTGTCGGCTGTTTTCGAACGATTCAGAACTCGAATGGTCTTCTGGAATAGATTTCGTTTGAAAACCGAGGTACCACTGTATTATATTAATTAAATTATATTTATTATATTTATATTTATATTATATTATATTCCCAGTCTTATATTAAAATAAGACCGGGTCTTATATTAATTTTTGCTCCAAAAGGCACATTAGAGCTGATAGTCTGGCTAGGTCTTTTTTTCAGGGAAACATAGTAGAAAAATACTTCTAGTGTAATGTTAAGTGCAGTTACAGTGGCTCCTCTTTATTGAGAACCTACTGGGTGCCAGCCAAAAACTGGGCCCCTTTCATAGAACTCTCATCTTCACAGCTCTAAAACATAGTTGCCAGCACTTGTGGGAAAAAAGACTAAGATTATGTACTTGCTTAAGGTCACTGGACTAAAAAGTAGACAAGCTAGATTTGAACATAGGTTTTTCTGTCTTCAAACCACTGCCAGAAGGAAGTACCATGTTTCCCTGAAAATAAGACCTAGCCGGACCATCAGCTCTAATGCATCTTTTGGAGTAAAAATTAATATAAGACCCAGTCTAATTTTATTATAAGACCGGGTATAATATAATATAATATAATATAATATAATACCGGGTCTTATATTAATTTTTGCTCCAAAAGACACATTAGAGCTTATGGTCCATCTAGGTCTTATTTTCGGGAAAACACGGTAGTTACTGAGTTAAGATGGTAGAATTATAGGGGTTTTGTTTTGATCTTTTGCATGTTTTCCAAACTTCCCTGCAACTACTCTTATACTTAAAAAAAAAAAAAAAGTAGAATATTAGACCTGTTGGAATAACAGAGCCTAAATTCCAGGACATTGTATAAACACGAGCTATTTTACGTATTGAAAGGTAGTTGGTGTTATACATAGTGCACACAGTCGAGAGTGATGTAAAAGTGCGCCTGCTTGCTAGCTGAAGTTTTATTCTTGCTCATCTTACCCCTTCAGTTTAAAATTACTTATTGAAACAATAGTAATTTTTAAAAAAATTTATTTACACAAGACATGGACATGAGAATAAAGAAAAAGCTATCCAAATCCCGTCACCTTAAGAGAGGAACTGTTTCAACAAATTGTCAAATTATTTCCAGAAATATTTTTGTATTTTCACCTATAGCAGATGATTATCTCAGTCGCACCATAGTGTCATCTGCCATTGGTATTATCAGCAGATAAGTAGTAACTCAACCTTAATTCCTAGGGGAGCATAATTGAATATAGTTTGAGAAAAAGAAACAGCATTTGGACCTTTCTATAGGACTGGTTTAGAGACCTGTTGCCTAAAGAAAGCATCGTGTATATTTGTTGCTGGAATGAATATAAAAATTTAAACTATGTCCTTTAGCATTGACAGGTGAAATCCATTTTAGAAAGTGTCTTGTGCCTTTAGAGCAAAGAGAAGCATTCCCGGACTAAGTCACTACTGCTTCTGAACTTGGATTAGACTGAGAAAGGCTGGGGTCCTAGTTTGCCAGTGTCTCGCATTTGGAGTTAACAGACATTTTCAAAGGCGTATTAAAAACGTCCAAATAAAATACATACTTCTTGATTGGATAGAAGAAACAGATATAATACTTTCTCCAACTCTTGGAACAAATGGAAAGATTGAATGTGGATTAAATATTAGGTATTATGGGATTATCGTTCATTTTCTTACATGTAATAGTAGTTTTGTGGCTTTACAGGAGACTGTCCTTACACTTAGGAGATGCATACTGAAATGTTTAAGGGCGAAGACTCACAATGTTTGTAGCTTACCTGCAAATGGTTCAACAGACACACACAAAGATAAAGCAAATATGGGAAAATGTTATTGTTGACTATAGATGGAGGATGTACAGGTGTTCATTGTATCACTTCAACTTTTCTGTATGTATATCTGAAATTTTCCTTTTAAAAGTTTGAGGAAAAGATACGTTTTTAAAAAAACATGTTAAATGTATTTTTCTCTTCTGGTTTCAGTAAAATTCCAGTTTTCTTGAGCATCCTAGAATTGATCATATGGTAAGGGAGGGAAAAAAGTTCTAGCTTTAATTGCAAATCAAGAGGAAGCAACTTTAGGGACAGACCAAATAGAATGTTTAACAACAGAATAACTAGTTGGACAACTGTTCTGGCTAGGCCAAGAAGTGTCACAGGGAAAGAAATGCCAGTTTCTAATTTTTCCTTCTTCTTCAAACCAGCACAACAGATTTGTCCTCGACTGTAAGGACAAAGAACCTGATGTACTGTTTGTGGGGGACTCCATGGTGCAGTTAATGCAGCAATATGAGGTAAAGATGGAAGGAAGGGATGGTGGGGGCGGCTCTTGCCTGCTAATGTAGATGTGATATTCATCACTAGCAGACTTTTGTTCTGAGCTGAACCTATAGGCGTAGGCATGATACTTTAGAGAAGCTCTAATTCAGAGTATAAGGGAAATCAGACCTACGTAATGGAATACTTTGTGCCATTAAGCATGATGAGATTTAAAAAATTACCATTGTTTATAACTAAACCTTTTTTTGCCTTGGCTTCCGAGAAGCTTCACATTATATTTGTCCTAGTCATAATTTTGAATTCTTACTATTTGTGTTTTACGATTTTCTTGTTTTATATATTTTAGTAGTGAGCTGTTCCAAATCTTTTTCTAAATTTAGGCATTCTTCCAAGGGAAATTTAAAAGGAAAGATAGTTTTATTTCTTTTTGGCTCCAGCACCCTAAATTTCTTCATCTCGTGTTTCTACTTCACCGTATTCCTTTAAATGGTTGAATAAAGGGAAAGAAGAGTTTATTGAGTTGGCAACTTAATTATAAATGTTACTACGTCTTAAGGGGCATCAGGTTGAGTTGCAACTCAGTTCTTGAGACATAATGCTTCATGAAGAGCTGAGTTATACAATGGCATCTTCAAAGCCCTTCAAATTGTGAGTAGCACACCATTTTGCAGTGTTATGTTTGAATACAGGAAATGGAAAGTGTTATTTCAGATGTCTTACAACACATTGCAATTGAGAGATTTTCATTTCCCATTAATTTTAGCTTAAGTAAATCAAGTGTTTCTCTTTTTAGATATGGCGAGAGCTTTTTTCCCCACTCCATGCACTGAATTTTGGAATTGGGGGAGATACAACAAGACATGTTTTGTGGAGACTAAAGAATGGAGAACTGGAGAACATTAAACCTAAGGTAAAATGCAGCTTATTTTTTAAAAAATATCATTAATCTTGAGTCTTTTTCAGATAGTTAAATTGTCTGAAACTGATATTTTTAAAAAATTGCCTCTTTAAAGCTTATTTCATTATTGTTCTTTGCTTCGTGCCCCTTTTAAGATAAATAATATTGTCACTGCTTAAGAACATTCCAAATACACATGTAATTAAGATATCAGTGTACTGCTTGCTTAGGTGGTATTTGTAGTTGTTATACTTGTCTTCTTCAGCTGTAGGAAGAGATGTGATGCTAATGAGGTACGCTGTTCTGTGAACCTGAGGCAGTATGAGGGGGAAACTGCGCAGAGGTGGGCCATGATCCACTTCAGGAAGTAATTTTGGATCTATTTAACCATATAAACAAATTTGGTAATCAAAACCTCCAAGTTCTTCTGAAGAAAATTTGAAGCAGATGTGAACAAAGGTTCGCAATAAATATGTACCGACTATCTTATCACATTATAGACGTCCTGAATATAATTTTATTTTTCAATCCCAAACAAAGAAAAAGACAAAACTGAGCCACTGGTAACAGTTGCTTTAGTTATATTTTATTCTTTGCCTTTGCAACAGAAAAACACATCCATGTTCCTCTCTTTTGTGACAGGATGGAAAGTTACTTTGTTCAGTCATAGCAAAATGTATGTCTCTAGATGATAGCCATTTTGTAAACGTAATTTTTTAAAAGAAAAAACCTGTTAAAAATGTATCCAGCCTCCACCCTAGTGACTCTTTTTGTTGAGTGCAACAGTGTATTTATACCCATTACACAACCTTGGGTACTTTTGTTATTTTTTTTCTAGAAGGTACTTCTAGTGAGGGAGACTTTTTGATATGGGTAGCAAACATTTTCCCCCAGGTTTCTTAGATTTCACTTTAATTATTTTGACATGCAGGTTTTATTTTTATACATTGAATTTATTATCTTTTTTGTATAATTTTGGATTTTAAGAGATTAGCTACCAACTCCACAATGGTAAAAGAATTCTCTTATTTCCTTCTAGTACAGTTTTACCACTTAAGTATTAATCTTCTTGGAGTATATCCTGATACATATGAGGCATGAATCAATGTTTTACGGTGGCTGCTCAGTTGAAGTTGTCCAGTACCATTTGAGAATCTCCTTTATTCCTGGGTATTTATCTCCCCCCCCCCCCTTTTTTCCTTTCCTAAATTATAGGTCATTGTTGTCTGGGTAGGAACAAACAACCATGAAAATACGGCAGAAGAAGTAGCAGGTGGAATCGAGGCCATTGTACAACTTATCAACACAAGGCAGCCACAGGCCAAAATCATTGTATTGGTATGTAATCTTGGGTGGGTGGAGACCTGGATGCCATTAGGTCAGCTGAGGAATCTTTTAGAAATATGATCCTTCATTAGTATAAAGAATCTTTAGGTGGAAGCAGTTTATGCTACTCCTGAGACACTACTCTCTGATATATCCCATTACCTTACTGGTCTCATTTCCCAGACCAGCTGTGGGGTCATCTTTCATCTGCTCATCCTTGTTTAAAAGTGGAAATCCTCTTTGTTGTCTCAGGTGGCCTTATTTATTTATTTATTTTACTGTCTTCTGATAATTTTTAAAACTTCATAAGAGACTTGTCCTAGTCTTGTGTCTCTTTTTATTAGATCTCAGTTTGGATTAGCTTAGATACGTTGTTCTGTTCCACTGTTAATATGTTAAAGGTGGTATATTTATTAGAATCTCTAAATTCTCTAATACATCAGAGATTCTGTCACCAAGAAAATGAGTACATTATAGTCTTACCCGTAACAAAAATTGCTATCCTTTGTAGAGTTAAAGCGCTGAGTCTTCATTATCTCAGAGATAAACAGCCGTCTATTTCAGTGTAAATGTTTACCTGTAGATATTCTTAGTCCAATTAAAAATGTGTTTTAGCAAAATCTGATATGTGTTCAGTTCTTTAATTAGTGTTAAGAAGGTAGTAATTTACTCCACAAACGTGAAAATTACTGTGCAGAAGCTACTAACTATCCTAGGTCCTTGTGTATACAAAAATAAAAAGGCATAGTCCCTCTCAAGGAGCTCAGTCTAGTGGATGGACACAGCAGCCTCAAGAGAGAATTATTATACCGTATGCTGAATGGGAGGAAGGGAGACCAGGGTATATTTGATATCTGAGTTTACTTTTAAAGAATTAGTTGGTCTCCAGACAAATGAGGATAGGAAGGAAGAGAAGGCATTACAGAGGAAAAACAGAAAATGATCAAAGGCTTATACATATATGTGTTCGTTGGGTTAGTGAACAAAAGTGCTAGAAGAATTTTAGGGTTGTCACTGAATAAAGTTTGAGACTGGGATGGTGAGGAGAAAGAGGCCACAGCTGGGTCATGTGGAAATTTGAATGCCATGTTAGGAGCTTGGATTTTACCTTATAGATACTGAGGAGCCACGTCATTTTTTTTTAAATATGGTATTTAATTTAATTTAATTTACTTGTTTATATCTTGCCTTATTCCAGAAAGGATTACATTGTGGTTAAGAGTTCACCTCTGCAGTACAGTGCCTGGTGCACAGTAGTTGCTTAGGACAGATGTGTTGCTTGAAAGTTGCTGAATAAATCCTCCATAAATATTCTTTGTTTCATCTACACTTTTAAATTTGACATACAGTGGTTCTACCTACACTCAACCATTGGCAATGACCTAAATAATCAACCCAAGGGGGAAATGATTTGCACAAGTCATTGACTGTAATAGCACTGATCATAGGACAATTATGAGAACTGGGTGAAAACGATTGATGATGTATGTGAGTGAAAAACTGCAATACCAAACAGTATGTATATTTTATTTAGAATTATTCTAAAGTATGCAATTAGAAAGGCAACAATTAAAATAGTTGTTAAATGGTAAAGGGATTAGGAGCATAATATTTTTCTTTTCTCAACATAATATTTTAGCAATTACTAATCATTATAGGGGGAAATCATATGGCATACCTTTGGTACTCATATATTTAGGAAAATACATGCGAATACATAAGTTGCTTTCTCATCCTTGCTTGAAAATCCTGGGGCTGGTCTGGTGGCTCAAGCCATTGGAGCTCCATGCTCCTAATGCCGAAGGCTGCTGGTTCGATTCCCACATGGGCCAGTGAGCTGTCAACCACAAGGTTGCCAGTTCAACTCTTCGAGTCCCGCAAGGGATGGTGGGCTGCGCCCCCTGCAACTAGCAACGGCAACTGGACCTGGAGCTGAGCTGCGCCCTCCACAACTAAGACTGAAAGGACAACAACTTGAATCTGAACGGCACCCTCCACAACTAAGATTGAAAGGACAACAACTTGACTTGGAAAAAACGCCCTGGAAGTACACACTGTTCCCCAATAAAGTCCTGTTCCCCATCCGCAATAAAATCTTTAAAAAAAAAAAAGAAGAGAGAGAAAGAAAATCCCAATAGGTGTGGTGCCCTGTTCCTGCGGCTTAATCATTCTTTACGGCTTTGACACTGTGGCATTCTTTGAAAGTCAGAACGAAATACCGGGGGTACCAAAAAAACGTATACACATTTTAAGAAATGCTATCTATGTATTAGTTTTCAAAGTTGAATTGTGTAGCAATGTGTAGTATGTTTGCTCAAAAGATGGCGTTAATCAAATACTAGTGTCATTCATTGTACTAAATTTTAGTACATTTTTTTCCTTTCTTAAAATGTGTATACATTTTTTTTGGCACCCTCTGTATGTATTGCTCACTGGCCATTCTTCCTGATTGCTCATTCTAGCTCACCCAGACTGCTGTGTCAGCACTGAGGGCTGCTCTTTGTTAACTGTGAGGTGTAGAGCTTTATACTTGTCACAGTCATGTAAGCTAGGGTTTAAGGTAACCTCATCTGGGACATTTTTGAGGCACTTAACAAGGATAGAAGGAGTCATAATTCTCTTTTGGGACTAAACAATCACAATAAATTATAATCAAGGCCCCAATATTTTGCTGAAAAAATTTAAAACAAGTACTTTGGGCATAAAAACATACATTTTTTAAAATAGAATATCCACAGAAAATCTATTTTTGTGAAATAAGACCTCCTACCCATACTCTGTAGCAGAAATGGATGGCAAAATTTTGGCCTAAATAACTATAACTGAGTATGTGACATCAGCTATAAATCAACTAAAACATCAGGATATCTGAATCATTTTATTATAATAATAGGTTTGATTGTCTGTAAAGGCCATTTCTAGTTTGAGATGTTAAAACCTTGCTCTTACCATATGAGACCAGGCTTTTATCTACATCTGATTTACCTGAAAAGTAAGAATGAAAGTTAAGGGATGGCCGGTTAGCTCAGTTGGTTAGAGCGCAGTGCTCGTAGGTTGCTGGTTCGATTCCCGCATGGGCCACTGTGAGCTGCGCCCTCCACAACTAGCTTGAAACAACTACTTGACTTGGAGCTGATGGGTCCTGGAAAAACACACTTAAAATAAATAGAAAAGTTTAAAAAATTTTTTTAAATGAACTTAGTACACATCTCTGTTTTTACATACCAAATGTTATGTGTCTTGATTCATCAAGACAGCATTTATTTGAGCTCTGTTTCTTATGTGCAGTATTGTAGGTTCCATGTGGCATTAATAAAAAGCTGTGTATTTGAGCTAGATTATTCTAGCGACTATGTTAAGAATGTGAAGGGAAGATAACATTGGAAGTAGGAAGATAGGAGATATTACATTAATTGAGGTGACTGGTGTGATAAGTTCCCTAGCCATAGTAGTGTATATCATCAGAATGGAGAAAAAAGTGGAATAGAAAAATAGGATGCAAAAGCTGAGTGATTTAATGATAGCTAGAATATATGGAATGAGCGACTCGGGATGTTGGAATGACCAGTTGATAGAATGTAGACAGAGCAGAGTTGAAGGAGAAGGGGGAAGATGATGAATGGCTTTTGGACATGTTAAGTTGGGAGTGCCTCAGGAACATTCAGGTTTGGTTCTGTAGCCCATACTCAGTATGTAGTTCTGAAGCTTCAGGACTAGATCTGGGCTGGTGTTTAGAGGAGGAAGAGCCGTGGACCAAGGAGAAGACCCTGACGAGCACCAACAATTCAGGGACAAGAGGAGGAAGAGGAACTCATGATTAGAAGGAATGGTCAGAGAACTTTTACTAAAAACAATCTAGTCCAGTGTTCCAGAAATCAAAGGTGTAAAAAGCGCCAAATGGGGTGGGTGTTCTGGGAGTGCCTGAAATCACAAATACGTAAGTAGAGAAATGCAAGTGGCTTCTCATCTTATGTTCTCTGCTCTTCCCCAGGGTTTGTTACCTCGAGGTGAGAAGCCCAATCCTTTGAGGCAAAAGAATGCCAAGGTGAACCAACTTCTCAAGGCTTCCCTACCGAAGCTTGCCAATGTTCAGCTCCTGGATATAGATGGGGGCTTCGTGCACTCGGACGGTGCCATCTCCTGCCACGACATGTTTGATTTTTTGCATCTTACAGGAGGGGGCTACGCAAAGATATGCAAACCCCTACATGAACTGATCATGCAGTTGTTGGAGGAAACACCTGAGGAGAAACAAACCACCATTGCCTGACTGGCTCCCATCAGTGTTAATAGCATCCCAGCTCCCTCAGATCAGTTATGTCACTGGCACTACAGAATCCTTCTCTTTCTTAAGGCACTTTGCATTGTAGAATGTTCCTGGATGTTCATATCTAGTGTTTGAAGGGGAGGAGGGATTTAAATTGGTTCTGTACATAGAAGGTTTTGTTTGACACAGGAGAAAAATTAGCCAAGGAAGATTGTTGTTTAAATTCATTTGAAACCAGAAGGGGACTTTTTAGTTCTATGTGTGACATTCGTTGAAGTATCACTGTTTTTCCTAGGACAACATCAAGCCTAAGTACTGAACAAAATGAAGATTCTTTTCTTGGCCTTTCTATGGATTATGTCGTATATAATAATGATCAGAATCACACCTACTTTGCTTTAAAACATGTTGCTGTTGTTTTTTCCCAAGGTTTGAAGGTTGTTAATGTAGCCTTTTGTTTTTATTTTGCTTTACTTATATGTATTCTCAGTGTTTTAACATACAGCATCAGATTGGACATACTTGTCATTCAAATGTGGGAGATGCTATAGTTACAAGTGAATTTGTTCCACTCTCTTAGTCTTTCCCAGGCTTAGCAGTGAAAAATCGGTTTTGCCCCATTTGGGGGTCTCTATGGAGGGTATTATTTTTATGCTGCTGAATATCATGTCTATAATAGACCCATGCATGCAGCCTTTCCGCCCTATTTTTTTTTTGGTCCTTGTTGACATTACAAGCTTTTAACACATTTTTGACCGAGGAGCTCTGTTGCTGGAAGTGTAAGTCTCCAGCCAGTTACTCTCATGTTATTACTGATGTGTGATTCATTCTTGTGTGATGTTGTGTGCTCTAGAGTCTGTAGTGCTAGCCACATTCAGAGTCTGCTTTATTTTGTTTTGCCTTTAAAACCTGTTACAGATTCCTTTTTTGGGGGGAAAAAATCAGAACTCTTATTTCCCATTCCATAAGCCCTGACATTATTTCAAGTTTTCTAGTATCTTAAGGTGTATATTTTATTTTTTTATTGGCTTAGTTTTTAAATTATATCAGTCTAGAAAAATTTGGCCTTTTCTTATGGGGAAACAAGTGAAGCTGCTCTTCAGGATAAGACATTCTGCTCAATCCCACCAGTTAGTAAAAAAGAACTAGGTTTGTTTAATTTCCAAGATTTCTCCTTAATGTGTCTTCATCTGAAAATTTCTGGAAGACAGCTCTTTATAATCTTAATGGTTTGAGCTACAAGAACTGCCATTTAAAAATAAGGGACAATAGATGGTTTATTGTTCAATATACCTATGAAATATGTACAAACTGGATCTGCAAACAAAGTGTTTTCAACTGGACCAGGTGGGTATTGAAGTAACCCATCCAGATGTGCTCTGTAATAAGTCTGCTTAACGTTCAAGTTTAATAACTAAGGCATATGTCTTATGTTTTGCTCGCAAGGCCAACAGCAGTGCTTTTTGTGTGTTGGAGGGGGTTGCTGACTCGTGCTGAGAGCCTCTTCTCATTAAGAGGGATAGAACCTGGGTGGATTTGTTTTCTTGTTAAGCCTCTTTTTAGGAATTATTTTTGTTTTTGTTTTTTGTCTTTTAACCAAAAATACATACTTTTTAAAAATGTATCATGTCTTCATTAACAACAGAAAATACATGTTTACTAACTTTTTACTGTATTAAAATTTCCTTTTTATTTTTAGTAGCCCAGGTTCTTGAATATTTCAAGACAGATTTTTTTTGTCCCGTTAGCTGAGTTATAGTTCCTAGGAGAGGAATTAATGAAGCCACGATTTTGTATGTAAAAAGACAGGTTCCTATCCAGATCTTCTGTTTGTCAGAGGGTGGGAGTATGGTCCAAACACCAATTAGGTTATTTCGGCAGCACAGGCTTTGAGCTTCCCTTAACTAAGGATTAATATTGCTTTGTGAATTGACCTCAGCTCCTTTGCTTATATGTATAAACCTCAGATGTTACTACATTTTCTACCAGAGCTATCCAGCAATAGTATTTGAACCACTGTCCTTTTAAGTAAAAGTCTGCCCCATTGCTGATGTTCAGATATTGAGTCTGCTTTCCTTAGTTGCCAATTTTCTTTACACTGCTGTAGGCAAAAAATGTTCATCTTTTTTTTTCTTTGATTAACATCCCAGTTTGCTACAGTGGCAGAACTTAATGCTTAATCTTTGGATTTATGTATATACATACGTATATATAAATTGAATGCATTGTCCAAGTGAAATGTCCTAGTTGTCATTGTGATTAAGGGGCCAACTTTCCAGGCAGCTAGCAGAGGTATTCTGTTCCTTTCCCAGCAAATTTTAATTCCTTTGCCCCCCCCCCCCCCATTTCTGCTACACTAGGTGGCAGCTGGTGATGGCACTATAAAGATTTCTGTGGTCACATCTGGAATGTGGCAGGTGGAAGATGCACTGCCAGGGGTGACGTAGGGCCTGTTGTTTTGCTGCCCACAATAGACTGCCATGGGCAGTGCTCTGGCTACTATCTTGGGTCTATTTGGACTGTTGAGGGTATCTGCCTCAACCTAAATCTTTTGTCAAAAACCTTAACCCAGCAAAACAAATCTTGAGTAGCTTATGCCCTGCTCTTAAGAATTCTCTCTTGTTGTTAAAATTCCAGCTTTCTTTTTCATTTTTTTTTAACCTAGTCACTGTTTACAGGTGTATGCTAAAGCCTGAAATGCTGTTTGTGCTGTGGTGTATGAGCATTGCCAATTTTATATTTATTGCGGTGAAGCAGAAACTAAAAATATTTGAAAATGTGGAGCATGTCCATGCTCCTAAATCTCTGTGGGTGCATGTGGGAGAAGTGAGTTGGGGGTCTCTCGAAAGGAGGCTTTTTGGAGTGGGGTCTCCCAGGCTTCTCCTTGGTGTTCCTGCTTGGGGATCACTGCTGCTAGCTGATGGGACCCTCCCTCCCCCATGGAAGTTTGTGATTGTGCTTTGGCAAAGTTTCATTAACTAGTAGATCTCATTCTGTTTTAGTGCATATTTCAATATAAATGTAAACATTTCACTCAAATTTGCTTTCTGCCTCCTTTATCATAGTGTAAATTCAATGTAGAAAAGAAAGGGTGGTTTTTTCCCTACCTTATCACAAGCAAATTGGATACTTAGATCATCCTGCTCCTGTTCTGTGGAACTGAATGTATCAAGCTGACCCTCATCATTTAATCTCAGGAGTGTAGGATGGTAGGGTGGGATGAGCTGATATAAGGAATCCTAAGCAGATAAATGGGAAAATTGTCAAAGGAAATATTTCAGATTGGTTAAGAATATCTAGCAGTTACAAACAGAATTAGCCCTTAAACCATTAAATTGACCTTTTGACTCATTTTCCTAATTTCAGTCTTTAGAATTTATTCACATTAAATGCCCCAATTTCCACTGTTTCTCCATTTCTCATTAATAATCACTAGATTTTTACACTTTGGAATATCTACTGTTCCCATCATGAACTTAAGTGCTTTAAATTGATTGGACTCTTCTGAGTTCCCGTGCCGTCTAGGAAGAAAAGCCTCAGCTTAATATTTCCCGTCCATTAGCCACCTAAACATTTTATGTAGGTGCATCTCCATTTTACTGTTGGCTGAGAGGCCTAGGGAGGTTTTGTATCTTTTTCAAAGTGAGTTGTAATTTAAATGGGTGAGCTGGGATCTGAACGCAGATTTACGTCACTTCAAAGTCCTTCGCCTTGCCACTACTCATTCAACCTCGGATATTGTTTTACCTCTAGATTCTGGTTTACTGAGTTCATGACAGACACCTCACTAGTTTCCTTTCACTAGAAAGCCCCCTGGGGATAAAATGACTCTTCTTGCCTGGACCAAGGCAGCAGTTTCCTTCAGTCTTTCTGCAGTCGATACACTTTTCATTTTCATCCTCCATGTGGCCATGGAATTAGAATTTCTTTCAAGTGCATTACCTGGCCAAATTGTTTCCCACCTTAAAACCAGCAGTGGAGGGCTGGCCTGGTGGCTCAGGTGGTTAGAGCTCCATGCTCCTAACTCCGAAGGCTGCCGGTTCGATTCCCACATGGGCCAGTGGTCTGTCAACCACAAGGTTGCCAGTTCAATCCCTTGAGTCCCGCAAGGAATGGTGGGCTCTGCCCCCTGCAACTAAGATTGAGCACAGCACCTTGAGCTGAGCTGCCACTGAGCTCCCGGATGGCTCCGTTGGAATGCGTCCTCTCAACCACAAGGTTGCCGGTTCTACTCCCGCAATGGATGGTGGGCTGTGGCCCCTGCAACTAGAAAACGGCAACTGGAGCTGGAGCTGAGCTGCGCCCTCCACAACTAAGACGGAAAGGACAACAACTTGAAGCTGAATGGCACCCTCCACAACTAAGATTGAAAGGACAACAACTTGACTTGGAAAAAAAAAAAAAAGGCCTGGAAGTACACACTGTTCCCCAATAAAGTCCTGTTCCCCTTCCCCAAAAAAATCTTTAAAAAACAAAACAAAACAAAAAAAAACCAGCAGTGGAATTAGATTATGGTGTTATGGAGAAAGAAGTTTTGGTGGTACGCATGAAGGAGTTCAAAGACTGCCAGGCAACTGTATTAACATGTCAATACGTTCAGATTGACCGGAGGATACTACTTGGGTAGATAAGGCTTAAAATATAAAAGGAAACAGGAAAGTGTAAGTACAGTCAAAATAAATGTTGCCAGCTTCCATATGCTGAGGGTTGGGAGTGGGGCCACAGTTAGCTGATGAAAACATTGAAGGAGGGTTCACATCAGACCTTCAGAACGCAGCCGCCTCACTTGAAGTCCACTCTTACATGGGTCTAGAATGGTTTTGCAGATAGTTTAGTCCAGATGACATGTGGACCACCTCAACCGAACTGAATGAGTGCTATCAGTCTTTAACAATGTGACTACAGAATCAGGACAGGAGCACGGAAGGTTCTCATTTATCTCTCTTGCCTCCCCAAGCTAAACAGCCTGCCCCAGTACAGCTTCTTCAGAGAGCTATGTGACTAGAACAAGCGTCAGTTACTCAACTGGCCATCAGGGCCTATCCTGATGACTAATACCACCAGCCACCCCAGCAATAATTCCAGCTATTGCTATGCCAATAGAATGTTCTTGAGCAGCTAGAAGTTTCTATGGTTTTTGTAACATTCACTTCACTCTTCACCACAGTGAGGCTATTGGATTAAAATGGGTTACTCCTAGAAGAGGTTAGAATTTGGAGATATTAATCCAAGGTGTTTTTGTTTTTCCAGTTGCTCTACCCCCATATCTAATCACACCAAGTTCCTCCCCATCCCACCCCTACCCCAGAGGCTGTTGTCAGCTGCTTGCAGTTTCACCTTAGTTCACAAAGCAGCTGTGAAAGCAGTCTGGGCCTGAGGCTTTGACTCCAAACCATGCCATGTGAACGTCTTCTATGGCTCAGGAGAAGTAGAAGAGAGAGTAGTGTGGCAGAAGGGGAAGTTCCCTCATGGCATCTAGTGCGGGGAAAACTGGCAAGGAGAATCCATCTACTTTTCTCCAGCCATGGCAAGGGTGAAATCTTAATTCAGCTACATATTGTTACATAGCCGTGAAGTAAAGATCTGAAATGTTTTGTTAAACACATGGTCTTTCTTTGGCCTGATTTTATGCTATACCTCTTGCCTTTTGCTTATTTGCTGACTTTTTTTAGCTTAAATCGTCACATCAAAAAATGCATATCATAATTTGGGGAACGTACAGAGGGATAGTGGATGGGAGGAGGGGGGTTCACACAGTGTGAGGGATATAAATGATAAACGTCTAAGTTTTGCTTTGTCTTGTGCACCTGAAACTAATAAAATGCATATCAAAAAACTATATAAAAGTACATATCGTTTTCCACACTGATCAAGCTTTGGCAGCACACCTGTAAAGAACTCAGGACACATCAGTGCACTGCTGTATGCTCACTGATAATCTAATAATTCAAAGAGCTAAATGTAACATCCAGTCCTCTCCATGACCTGGCCCTCTTCAGTTCATATCCACACACCCCTTACTTTGAACTTTCCTGACAATAGCATTGAATTTTGAGTCTATGCCTTGGCCCCAAGTTGAGACCCCCAACTCTTCTGGAATGTCCCTGCCCCTGGAATATGTTCCTGCTCCTACTTATCTTTTAAGAACCCCTCAGGGAGTGTTTTCTGATTTCTATTTCCAGCTCTGGTCTGCACAAGGTCTCCCATCTCTTGAGTTCCCATGATATCCTGTGTAAACCTTTTATCATTGCACTTATTCTGTCCTGTATGCTTACCTATTTGTCTACATTGCTAGATTATGAATTCTGTAAAAACAGAAAATGTGTTTAAGTATCTTTGTGTTCCCAGGACCTAACTTGGTAACTAGTACAAACTAAGCACCAAATAAATGAAGGAATGAATGAACAGGAGATTGAGTGATTTGTTCATGGTCTACTAGCCAGGAACTGTCAGAATTTAAAGTGGAATACAAATCTTGACTACAATTCCTGTTCTTGCAGTAGTACCATGCTGCTGCTTGTGAGAAACAATAAACATTGTTGCTTGTGATGAGCAAGGGCAAACAAAATTCGCTTAAGAACAACAAAAACAAAGATGCAGTACATACCTATTACAA
The DNA here is from genome assembly GCF_036562045.2 of Rhinolophus sinicus. Lineage (NCBI taxonomy): Eukaryota > Metazoa > Chordata > Mammalia > Chiroptera > Rhinolophidae > Rhinolophus > Rhinolophus sinicus. Next base: position 82,607,533 of record NC_133756.1, on the reverse strand, counting down.
AATTTTTTCAGACGTTTTCTGGAATTGTTTGATTAGAGCTAGATGGAATTAATAAAGATAATTTTTATAGGAAAAATGAAGCTATAAGAAAACGCTAGACTAGTTCAGAGGAACAAAGGTATTGCGAGAGAAAATCACCTTTGTGAAGGCTCCAAGGACCAGTGAAGTAACACGAGAAGCTACCGGATGTGGCCTGTATCTGAGCCGAAGTGTGTGTGGGGGGGCCCCTTTCTATTATTGAGAACAACTTGGAATAAGGACTGGGTAGCAGCACATGATCTTTAGATACAGCCAGCGAGGAGTCAAAGGCTCTTCGGTCGCATCTTCTGGTTTCTCAGCCGAGACTCAGGCTTGCTTGAAATAGAAGGATGGCTGGCTCATTTTTATCAGTGATCTTTAGAGACACAGATTTGAGTAATCAATTATTTATCTGCTTGTTTTCAGCAACCTGATGACCAGGCTCGTTTCCTGGAAAGCTCTGATGTTTCCATCACATGGCCACAGGGAAGCAGACCCACGGCTTGAATGTATTGCGCACATTTCCCAGTGTAAATGGTGAAAGTCCAGGATTAGGAAATGGAAAGTGGCTGATCTATCTCTGGCAGAAAGTCCTGCTCACTTAGTCAAAGCTGCTCTCTCTTGACTCCCCTCCTACTCTTTAGACATTTCAGATCGATGAATGTAGCCAAGCCCAAGCCCAGCTCAGCTGTGAGGCATTTAGAAGGACAATGGAAGTGAGACGTGGGTCCTGAAGGCTCAGAAAGTTTAATTTGCCTAAGATGCACAATGCAGGGCTTTAGACCTACAGACCTTATTCCCAGAATGACAGAGTAAATGTATCTTTAGCTGATTCCCAATCTATATGCATCCAGTTTTCACAGTCCTTGAAGGAGAGAGAATCAGACACAAGGGCAGCCTTGAGAAAAAACAACTTGGCGTGATAGAAAGAAGTGCTGTGCTCTTGCTGCCGGGGCTGCCTATGTCCAGGACAATTCTATTTGAGCTCCAAGTAGATAACCCTTTTTATGGTCACAATGAAAACAGGAAACTTCATTTCCTTCAGAAGGGTTGGTTTTGCAACCTTTTTTTCTGGGTTGAAGTTACAGCATTACTTAATTCTAAAGTCTGATTTGATTCTGCCCCCCACCCACAGACATGACCACTTCCTTACCCCCAGGTTTCTAAATTACCTGATGGGACTCAGCTCATCCATTTACTGTGACTCTTACAGTATCCTGCTCTTGGTGCAGTATTAAGGTCATTTTAACAATACCTCTGAGCCAGTGGAAGCTTCCTTCTTGTCCTCTTGCTCCAAATCTCAAAAATCCCACAGCTTAAAAAGGAGTTGGAACCATGGAATGCTGGGAACCTTGTCAGCTCCCTGCTGAAGGGTCCCATTTCCTAGGTCCTTTCTGTACTCAGGCTCTGAAGGGTGGCCCACAGGGAATAGAAGGAAGTCATCTGAGCCTTGTGACCCTACCCTGCCCCCTTCATCACCAAGGCTGGGTTGGGATTTTTATATAATAAAATGCAGGGAGAATGCAGTAGCTTGTGCAGAGGGCTGAGGGGGCAGCCCTGAGACCTTGACATCTCTTTGCACTCAGGAGTCTGGCTTTGAGACCCAGCACTGCTCTTCTTTTATGCTGACTGCTGCCAACAACAAAAAGTCCTTCTCTCCTCTCAGGGCTGCCAGACCTAAGAAAGGGGCCTATTCACAACTGAGTTGTCCTTCCCTCCCTGGGGCGTGAGGCAGCAAAGCTGAGGAAAGGACCTGAGAACAGCTGCTGCCCTCCTATCCTGTCTGAACACTCATGGTGTTGAGGAGTCAAAGGTTAAGCCCTTGAGACCTTGCAAAAGGGAAGGATCCCTTCTGGGTTTATTTGAATAGATTTCTCCCAAGAGTTGCCAGGAGAAAGGGAGCAAACAAATATTGATAGTTCATAGTTGTTGGCCCCAAAGCAATGGTTCTCAAAATTCATTATCCATAGCAAACTTCTGGAGTACTTGCTAAAATACAGATTCCTGGGCTCCATCCCTCAGAGACTGTGATTCAGTAACTGTAAGTAGTGTCTGGATGTGCATTTTAAACAGGCCTAGAGGCACATTTTGCCCCAAAGCCTAAGAGCTAGACTTGGAATACTTCTCCCTGGACTCCTCATCCCCAGCCTGGACTTATTCAATACAGTCACAGCACCAACCAGCCTATAGCAGACTCTGTGAGCCTCAACTTGTGTCTCTCACAACTCCCAGGAAAGTTCCTGGCACATGGTAGACCAGTTACTTAACATCAGGTTAAGTGGGGAGCTCAAACTCAGGGTGTGAGTATTTCTTAGAGTTCCAGATTTACTGGCAAGATGAGGAGGGTCATGATGAGGGAGAAAGTAAAGTCCAGTTGTAACATGGAAATCCTACATTGACTCTCTAAATTGGGCACCTCCTGTTATCCTGAGGGTCCTCCAATTCAGGTTTGTCTAGATGTGCTGGAAAGAAGCTCAGGAGACTGGACCAAAGCTCAGGAGACTTGAGTCTAGTGAGCTATTCATGAGCTGACCTTTTCTGGCTTTCACTCCACCTATCTGTAAAATGAGGGGTTTGCTCAGGAGTCTGCTAAGGTTCTCTTTGTTCTCTTTTGATCTTTCTACGGTTCTCGAGCCCCTGCAGCTTGCCTCTGGTCTTCATCCTCAAGTATGAATGCTGGGACAGGGGCCAGGTCTAATTCTCCCACTCACCATTTGCCCAGTATAAATAGAGCAGTACCTGGCACATAGTAGGTGCCCATTCGATATTTATTGCAGAAATGAATAAAATAATTGGTCATAGTGAAAGAGTTCTCATTGAAACAATGCCCAGGTAATGAGGCATGGGCAGCAGCTGAGACTGCTGGAATCTTGTGAGAGAGAACTTTGACAAGCCACTGGCCCAGGTGGCTTCATTCGGGTGTCTGATGGAGGTGGACATAGTACATTTCTTTTTCTTTAAACATATCTAGCTTGTCTTGTACAATATCTAGTTTGTAAAAGAAATTCATGTTCATTGTATAAAATTTATAAATTTTTTTTGAATTTATAAATTTTTAAAAGGTATAAAAAATGAAAAACCACCCACAATACAGCAATTGTTTTTTTCTTTTGGGGGGTACTTTTTTATACTTTTGGAGTTAAAGGAAAATGATACGTTATTTTGAAAGCCACCTGTATGTAATTCAAAGATAATCATTGCTAAATTTTTATGATTTTTTTCAACTTTTTAAATACATGTCTATGTAATTGGAAACCATAGTATTTATGTAGTGTGACGTTGTGAATTCTCTGCTTACATGTCCCTTAAAGTCTTAAGCATCATCTTTGATGGCTTTGTGATAATAGTGCATTTAACCACTTCCTCATTATGGACATTTAAGCTGTTTTCTTTATGCTTTATATTATAAATACCACAGTGATAAGGACAGCTGCCTACATAGTTTTATCTGTATTTCCCTAGGACAGAGTCCTAGAGGCGGAATTACTGGGTCAAAGAGTATAAAGCTCTTAAAGCTTTTGAAACAGTGACAAAATAATTTGTAGAAAAGTTTTCACCAATTTACACTGAAAATCACTATCGTTCATGAGCTTTGTAGCTGCCTCTGAGAGAAGAGGAGAAAGCCCGGCAATCTTTAAGGCCTCTCTGAAGCTGTGTGGCCGCTGCAAGGGGAAGTGAGAATTCACAAGGGTTCTATTTGCAGTTCAGCGTCAGCTATCCCTCCACCGGCAGGGCGGCAGTGTGACCATGCTGTTTCCTAATTCTTCGTTTCTTAAGATCCCAGGAGAAAACAAAAATGGCCCAGGGGTGGAGGATGTTAGTGATAATGGCAGTAGGCATGGGAGTCGGGGGGGGGGGGGGGGGGAATCCCATCCCTAAGTTTGAGCAGAGAGAAGAATTTGTTAACAAGAATCCGACACTGGGAGATCCTTCACGGAAACATCCGTCTATTCTAAAGTGAGCTTCCAGAGCGGGGCAGGATAATGAAAGAGGAGGCAGTAGAGGGATAGGAGTTGAAGGCTTCCAGCGGGAGAATGCAGCCCCTTTAAGGCCCAATACGGAACCTGGCCCTTTAAATCTGTGTCAGTTTCTCCTGACGTCAGCCGGCGGGCTGGCTGCTCCGCTGTTTACTGCTTCGCGGCGCCGCACACTTTCCCGAGTTCCGAGAGCCGGAGTCGCCGCGCCTGCTTGCCCTTAAAGGGCCCGCATCCCAGAAAAACTCGCTGGGCCGCGCGGCGTCTGGTGGCTACCAACTATCACGCCCCTCACCCTCAGACTCTCCTCCCTTCGCGGCCGCCCGGCCGCCGGCTTCCCCATCCTTCCTCCCTCCCCTTTCCCGGCGTCGCCAGGCTCCCAGCAACCAGCTGCTCCCTCGCTCACCGCCTCGGCGGGCGGCCGCAGGGTCTCGGGGCCGTGCTCTGCCTCTCGTGAGCTGGGACCCCTTCCCGGAGCCGGTACCCCACACTCTCCCCTCCCCCTCCCCGTTGCCCCCTTCCCTCCCGGGCCTCTGGGAGCGTCTGTGCACTTCCAGGGAGGGGACGTTTCCTAATCTCAGGCCGGGGTTAAAGTTCTGGTCCTGGTGAGATGCTGGAAGCTGCGGCCGGAGCCGCAACCTGTCCCGGAGGTGTCCTGTTGCCTGTCTCTGCCGCCGCCACCACCTCTACCGCTGCCACTGCCGCCCTGCCAGGGCCATGTTCGCTCTGGGTTTGCCCTTCTTGGCGCTCCTGGTGGCCTTGGTCGAGAGCCATCTGGGGATTCTGGGGCCCAAGAATGTCTCGCAGAAAGACGCCGAGTTTGAACGCACCTACGTGGATGAGGTCAACAGCGAGCTGGTCAACATCTACACCTTCAACCATACTGTGACCCGGAACCGGGTGAGGGATGGGGCTGGGCTGGGGCTGGTGAGTGGGTGAGCAGACAGAGCTAGGCCATTCTGTTAATCCCATAGAAACTATGAAGCAGGAGCCCGACTGGGTTCCAGTTTCCCAGAAACACCCTGGACCTTCTTGACCAGTCCTCCTTCCTTTGCCACCATTGTTTGTCTGAAGCTCCCACTGGACAGGTTCTGAACCTCATTCCCATCTTCTCTTTGACTCCCTCCTTTCCACCAGATGTGGTCTGAGCAAGACTGACCTGCTCCCTTCCCAAAACCAGAATCTGATAGCTATGTGGGGTCTGGGTGAAAGAGGAAGCAGGCTTGGTACTGGCCTTGGCCCAGAAAACCCCATGGGTATGAGACAGGCTCTAACCGAAAGGCTCTGCCCAGGCAACTTGTAACTGAGACTCCCCAGGCAGATGAATGCTGGACTTCTCAGGCTGTTGGAACTGCTGGGACCTTCCCAGCCCTCTTCCAGCCTTCGAAAGCCAGCTGGCCTTGTAAATTGAAGGTGGCATAGATGAGGTTAACTCCAAGTTGGGTGGGAGGAGAGAGGGAGTTTGTCTATTGTAGAGAATCTATCTCACCCTGATTTCACTTTCATTTCTTCCTTAGGCATGAGTTGAACATGAGCATAGCTAGGTACCGGAAGTCTAGAGCTGAAATTTGGAGAATTCTTGTAGCCTGGCTGTATGGTCTCTTGCCCAGCTCTCTCCATGACTGCATTTACTGAGAAGCAGTGGAGTTGAGAATGGGAATCTAATTTATTTTTCTGGATGGGGAGGGATTTGGTTTCTATAACAAGCCAGGATCTGCCTTCAATCTGGTTCTCTAAAGCTTGATCTCCTGTTTAGAGTACTTTCTTCCCTTTTTCCCATATCTGGAGTTACCCTGAGAGCTGTGGCCTCTACCCCTCTGGGAAATGCTGCCCTAAGGCTCAGGTTTCAGCAGCCCATAACAAGAGTCACAGGATTCATGAAATTTTATTTTTCATTTAAACTCCTGCTGTCCTATATACTTTCCTCCATAGCGCATAGAGTGAGAGTAACTCCATTTTTTTTAAATTTATTGGGGTGACGATTGTTAGTAAAATTACATAGATTTCAGGTGTACAATTCTGTATTACATCATCTATAAATCCCATTGTGTGAGTATCTCCATTTTATAGAGGGGGAAATTGAGGCTCAGAGATGTGAAGTGACTTCTCCACAGCCCTATCCCTTGGTCAGAGCTAGGGATAGAGTTTGGTTTTCTTAGCTCTCAACAGTCCCTGTGTGTCCACCCGCCAACACCCATATTAGTTGTTGAATTGGAACTTCAGGCTCACAAGGATGAAAGCTGAGGAGCATTTCTTGCTCTCCTGTGTCTGTGTGTGTGTATCCCATGAACATAGATAGGAATGGGATATCCTAGAAAGGCCTGAGATTTCCACTGTTTCCTGTCAGGAAGTGAGTTCCTGCAGTTGCTTGGGTCATGTTGCCCTGCTGGCACCTGTCCTGTAGGAACCAGCCTCTTCCATAAAGACTCCTCTAAGTTAGCACTAGTCCCTCCTGGAAATTGGGGGCTGCCCTGGCAGAAGAAGGTGGAGAAAGAACAAAGCGGATGGCATAAGACAGGGCAGGGTTCACAGTTTCTAGAGCCTTGTATCCCAGGTGGCGGAGGGAGAGTCACCACGGGCTTAACTGAGGGGCATTTCCATCTCATTCTACAGACAGAAGGCGTGCGTGTGTCCGTGAATGTACTGAATAAGCAGAAGGGGGCTCCTTTGCTGTTCGTGGTTCGCCAGAAGGAGGCGGTGGTATCCTTCCAGGTGCCCCTAATCCTGCGAGGGCTGTGAGTAGGACCCGGGATCAGGGAAGGGGTAGGCCTAGGCCAGGCCTTGCCCAGAGCCTCACCCAGGTCCTTATCTGGGGCCTCAGACCACCCAGGAGCCCCTCTGTTTCTCCTCCCCCTCCCCAGAACCAGGAGGTTGATCAATGGCGTGAGGGCCAAGCCAGCCAGCCTGGAATCTGTCAGCCTAGTTGGGGTAGGGGTAGGAGGGTGGTAGAGACCAGAGTGGAAGAATTGGGGTTTTGCTCCCCGAAAGTGGCATGCTGCTTGGAACAGTAGTCACATCCCGACTCTCTGCTTCGGGACATAGGTATCAGCGCAAGTACCTCTACCAAAAGGTGGAACGAACGCTGTGTCAGCCCCCCACTAAGAATGAGTCTGAGGTCCAGTTCTTCTACGTGGATGTGTCCACCCTGTCACCAGTGAACACCACGTACCAGCTCCGGGTCAACCGAATGGACGACTTTGTGCTCAGGTCTGCAGGGGACAGTTAGGAGACCATGGGTCTGGCCTCCTTCCCAAGCTCTGGGAGTAACCATGGGGGACTCTTCTCTGTCCTGCAGGACTGGAGAGCAGTTTAGCTTCAATACCACAGCAGCCCAGCCTCAGGTAAGATCCCCCTATTGATTGCCCCTCAAGAGGAGAAATGGTGAACTTGAACATGGGAGTCGTTGGTGGTCTTTGCCATGAGTTTCAAGTTGGCTGGGCTCTCCCTGGAGGGACTCTAGAAACAGAGGCTCTGGCTCCAAGGTGGTAAGGGGCAGATAGCATGGGAAGTGCAGAGACATGGGGTCTGGCTGCCTCTCGAGCACTGTCCTGAATGCCCAGCTGAGGTCAAGGGGAGTAGTATACAGAAAACGGGGCTGCTTGTATTTAAGACCTGTCTTCCTAGAGAGCCTCCACTGCCAAACCCTAAGAGAATTCACACTGTTCCCTTCTGGAGGGGCAGAGAGAGCATCCTCATGAGACAGGGCTCTCCCTGCTACCCTCCTTATGCTCTCAGTACTTCAAGTATGAGTTCCCAGAGGGAGTGGACTCGGTGATTGTCAAAGTGACCTCCAACAAGGCCTTCCCCTGCTCAGTCATCTCTATCCAGGATGTCCTGGTAAGTGTCCTGTCGTTTTACACTCCACCAGCGGGTAGCAGGGCTTCTAAAGAGAGGGGGCAGGCCCCAGGTCCCTGCATCTACCTCTCCCGTCCTCCTCTGTAGTGCCCTGTCTATGACCTAGACAACAACGTAGCCTTCATCGGCATGTACCAGACTATGACCAAGAAGGCAGCCATCACTGTGCAGGTAGGAAATGCATGTGGGCGTGTGGGAGACGTGGCCAGTGATTAGCTTTCCAAAGCCCTGCTCCTGCCCCATTCCTCCTCTACCCATAAGACTGAGTCCTGGATCATCAGTCCCTGAGGCTTTCGGTCCCCTGATATAGTACGTGAGAGTGAGTCATAATTCCAGTAGCCTTTGGGGATAGGAAAGAGCAGCATACCCTTTCTGGCTGTTATATCTACCTCATTCACTGTAATGACAGCAAGGAGAGGAAAGGGGCCCTGGCTGAGGCTTTGTGCCTGCTCTCAGCGAAGGCTCAAACCTATGCTGGGGTCAGGGAGGGGGCGGCCATGTGTTTACCTCACAACATTCAGTCATGTAACTGATGGAGGCAACGTGGTCCCTCCACTTTTGCTCTGGCTGATGCCCAACCCATGGGCTCCATGATGGTGGGGCACACACACATTTGGTCACCTGGCCATAGTGTGCAGGTTGAGGGTTTGGGCTCTGGAGTCAGATAATCCTAGCTTTACACCTTAACTGGCAGTGTGACCCTAAGCTAACTTTTGAGACTGTCCAGCAGGGGTAACGACAGTACTGATCTCACACGGATCTTTGGGAGGGTTAAGTAGAATCATATGTGAAGAGAGCTCAGCATAACGTCTGGCCCAAAGTAGGTATTCAGCAAAGGATGCTGATGGTGATGACGATTGGTGATCTGATGATGAGCTGATGGTGATGATGACGGTGATTACGTCGTCATCGTCATCATCATCATCCTGCAGCGCAAAGACTTCCCCAGCAACAGCTTCTATGTGGTGGTGGTGGTGAAGACAGAAGACCAGGCCTGCGGGGGTTCCTTGCCGTTCTACCCTTTTGTAGAAGGTAGCTTTGTGCCCGGGCCTGGCTGGGGATCGGGAGGTCTTGGTGACTTCCCGGGAGGTAGAAGCGCCTGCATGACTGATTGGCGTACCTGATGGAGTATGGGTTTTTGGCCCCAGACACTCCCAGGCCTGGTCCCCCTAACTGTAGCCAAGCTCCAGGCAGCCATTTGTTTGCCAATTTGACATTTTACTTCTAGATGAACCGGTCGATCAAGGGCACCGCCAGAAAACCCTGTCAGTGCTGGTATCTCGAGCAGTCACATGTGAGTAGGTGACATAGTGGGGATGGACTGGCCTCTGGCTCTTCCTCTCAGACCTGGGTAGGCAGTGTGATGAAGACCTAGTCAAGCAGGGTGACAGGGTAGGGAAGGGGCGTGTTCTTGGCAGGCTTCATGACGGGAGGGCCAGGAGATGCGTCCCACTATAACTTGGTACAGAGAGTCCATGACTAAAGAATGAAGTACGAGTTCTAGTTTTTTCTGTGACACTTCAGAGCAGTGTAATCTCATTGAGCCTCAGTTTCTCCATCTCTATAACAGGGATAATAGGATCTGTCCCATTAGTCTCACTCACTAAGTTGTGAGGTTTAGCACAAAATTAGTAGGAAAGTACCAGGCCCCTTAGTCACGCTCAGTAAATATTTACTGAATGATGGAATGGAGCCCTTTGTAAACTGGAAAGTATAAGAGAAAAAGAAGAGACTGTGATGGGAGGGGAAAGAAGTGCGTCTCCTTTACGGATTTTTTATTTAGTAAATATTTATTGAGCACCTTCTGTGTGCCAGGTGCCGCGCTCCAGCTGTAGTCCTTCAGGAGTGCTTGCCTAGAGGGACAGGAGCCTGTTGCTGTGCTGAGAGCTCTGAGGAGCAAAGGACAGGTCACTGGGAATGCATGACAGAGAAAGCTCCCTAGAGGACCAAGTGCCTGAGCTGGGTTTTGAAGGTTAAGTTAAGATGGAGTTTTTGAGGAAGAAGTAGAGGAGAGAGTTCTTGCCAAGGGAGCAACATGAGCGCAGACAGGAATTATGTCACAGTTTGGCATATCTGAGGAACGGCAAGTTGTTCACTCTGCCATGGTCATTACATTTGAGGGAAGCAGTGTAAGGGATTTGGCTGGGCCCTGTGTGCCATGATTGGTCTGTTCACCTTCCTGCTTCCTTCCCCACAGCTGAGGCCTATGTAGGTGGGATGCTCTTTTGCCTGGGCATATTTCTGTCCTTCTACCTGCTGACCATCCTCCTGGCCTGTTGGGAGAACTGGAGGTAAAGTGGAACTGCTGGGTCCTCGCCTGTTCTGGGGTAGGTTGGGCAGGAGATGTGGGGGAGATGGCCTGGCAGGATCTGAGCTGGCCCTGTGTAGTCTCCCACACCATCCACAGGGCAGAGGAAAGCAGGCCCCTGTTAGGGTCTGTGGTCCAGGTGCCTCTCCTCTGGAAACAGCATCTTCCCTTGACCTTCTTCCCAAGCAGGGAGACCTCACATTGCTTCCCAACCTGGGAGAACCCTAGGATCACGAATGAAGGACAGGGTGATGGGGTGGAGAGGGTGGAAGGCAGGCCAGCCCAGCATAGGAGGGCTCCTTGTCCTGCCCCTGTAGTTTGCCTCTGGATTCTCTCCCTGCAGGCAGAGGAAGAAGACCCTTCTGGTGGCTGTGGACCGAATCTGCCCAGAAAGCGGTACCTGCAGCGGGCCTGGGTGGGAGGGCAGAGTTTGCTTTTTCTTTTGGAGGGGATAGTGGTGGATGGTTCCCTTGGAGGTTGGAGGAGGCTTTCTGCGGGCTTCTGGATATTCAGATTGGGAGTAACTACGGATGGACATGGGGCTAGGGTATTGTGCCTGTCTATCCCTAACATGCCTCTCTGAAAGGCTGCCACTTGATTCGTTCTGTGGGTCTAGCTGTACTGTCTGTTTGCCTCAGACAATGGGGCTCACAGTCTCGGGGGTTATTAACCTTTCATTCTCTCCCCCTTTCTTCCGTCCCTCGCTCTCTTTCTATCCTCCCTCCTGCTTGGGACCTTCTCTCTCAGCTTCTCTCCTTGGTAAGCTCCAGGTGCTATGGGCAGAGGAGCTGGAGTCCAGAGTTGGGGAGGGAGGGGAAGCACAAGGGGTGTCTGAGTGGGACCTGGGCAGGCCAATGCTGTCTTGATGCTGGCAATTTAAATGCATCAATTCTTTGACCTTTCTCTCTTCAGGGAGGACAAAAGGTGGCGAGTGTTTCCATTGGGGACACACATGGGAGGGAGGTCGAGGCAGATGGTGGTGGTGGGAGTGAGCTGTGTTTGCTGGGATGGGTGCTTATTCTTTGCTGCTGCCATGGCCACTCTGTATCTCTCTTGTTTGTCTGGATTCTTCCTTCTCTATTCTCCCTGGCTTTGGCCTCTCTCTACTTCCAGGACTAAGGGAACCTTGACTTCTCATTGCAGGTCACCCTCGGGTCCTGGCCAACTCCTTCCCTGGCAGCTCCCCTTATGAGGGTTACAACTATGGCTCCTTTGGTATGTGCCAACGCCAGAGGTTGTGCTGGCCCACTCACAACCACGTTTCCTGATGCTGCCACCTTTAAGGTGGCAGATTGGCAGCCAGCCCCCTCAGAGCCCCTTGGGGATGGATCGGCATTCCCCTACCTGAGGTCTGTCCTCACCACTTACCATTCTGCAGACAACTGTTCCGGATCTACCGAGGGTCTGGTTGACAGCGTGAGCACCGGGGATCTCTCCTACAGTTACCAGGGTGAGTGGGCCAGGTAGGCCAAGCCGTGTGGTGCAGGGCTGGTGCTGGCTGGGTGAAGCCTCATGGTGGGTGGTAGCCTCTTCTGCCAGATGCTGGGCAGGGAAGGAAGGGCCTGTTGTCTTCCTCCCCCTCCTCCCTCTGTCTTTCCTCCTTGGCCCCATTTCCCTGGTAACTTTCCCTTTCCTTTGAAGGGCACGACCAGTTCAAGCGGCGCCTCCCCTTTGGCCAGATGCGGCAGCTGTGCATTGCCATGGGTAGATGTGGGGGGGGGTGGCGCTGCTCTGCCAATCAGCTCCTGCCAGGGTGGTTGACTGGAGCCGGTAGGCTCTGGGGCCAGAAAGCTGCTTTGTGCATGGCTTTCCCATCTAATGCCAATAATTGCCAGCTCTTGTGTCTTTTGCAATAAGTAGGTACTGGCCTCTGATGCTGCTAGGCTGGCACCCCAGCTAGCCCTGGGCCAGATGTTCTGGTTTGCTGTCATGCTTACCAGCACCCTCACTCCCTGGCCTGCTGGGGTAGGGCTCATGGGCAGGGGTGTCATGACCTGGCCTCGGGTCAGACAGGGTCACAGGAGGAAGCTTCTGAAGGCACAAAAAAAGAACAGGCTAAAGCAGCAGGTGCTCTTCCTAGAGGCAGCCTCTCAGCCTTGCCTGCACCCCAGGGCCCACTGGGTCTTTACCCAGTGGGGGCCAAGGTGATGTCTTCTCAGACACCCCCATGGCTGGGTGCCTTCTAATCAGCATGACTTCTGCCAAATTCTGCTGCTTGAGTCTGGGGTCCGGGGTCTGCTCAGTGTCCTGGCTTGGAAGCCTTAGCTCAGTGAGGGGGGCCAGGGCTTGAGCAGTCCCTGTTTGGTGGCCTCTTTGCAGAGTCCTCCCTGGTTCCCCTCAAGGACTTAGAAGCACTGATACCTGCCCCCGGGACTGAGCCTACCTCCACCGCTGCTCTGAGCCCACAGTTTGCCTCTTTCCACTGCCTAGTAATTGTAACAGTTGCTCTAGGTGGGTGGAGACAGACCTCAAGCTCTGCCCACTGGGCAACCTTTCCCTCCTGCCTTCCTCAGACCGTCCCCTTGACCCTGTGGGCATGCGGCCACGACTGGACTCCATGAGCTCTGTGGAGGAGGAGGATTATGACACATTGACCGACATCGAATCAGACAAGAATGTCATTCGCACCAAGGTCTGACTCCTTGTGGGCTGACCCTGGTCAGGGGTTCCCCAAGGAAGGGAGATTCAGTGTTCCGGCCTCAGTATATCTCCCCCTGGGGTGAAAAAGAGCTCAGCTGGGGCAGGACAGATTCCAGGGGAACTGACTGGATTCCCAGCCCTTCTGGGCTGATTGGCCAGCAGCACTGGAATGCCTAAGAACCCTGCCCACCCGTCCTGGCCCCTCCTGTGCTTCTCTCACTTGGGTGAGAGGGGACTCTCCAGGCAATCGAAAAGGGGGCTCACTCCAGCTTCTCCCCAGCAATACCTCTATGTGGCCGACCTGGCACGCAAGGACAAACGGGTTCTGCGGAAAAAGTACCAGATCTACTTTTGGTGAGTAGATGGGGTGGGTGGGGCTTCCTGTGATTGGCAGGTGGTGTGGCCATTTCTCGGGTCCTGCCACCTGGCCACTGCCCTCCCACTCCCCAGGAACATCGCCACCATTGCCGTCTTTTATGCGCTTCCTGTGGTGCAGCTGGTGATCACCTACCAGACGGTGAGCAGGGCGGGGGGGCTGGCTCCCCTGGGCCCGTGCTGAGTGCCCTCCCAGAACTGCAGGCGCCCCTTCCCCCCAGTCTGGGACACTGCCCTAAGTGTAGAGCCTCCCAGCCTGGGGCTCTGCAGCCAGCACAGTTTTGAGGTCACAGGACCTGGGTTCAAATCCCAGCTCTGCCTCACCAGCTGGATAACCTTAAGCAAGTCGTGTGAACCTCCCTGAGCATCAGTTTATTCAATGGCAACATGGAGATAGCACAGTATCAGTGATGGCACCTTCCCCACGTTCTTGTGGGCATTCACGAAACAAGTCCTGCGACTTTGTAAGTCTAGGTTTCCCTTCCCTTTTCTCTGTACTGGGTCACACCCCAGGGTTTTCAGACACACCCAGTAAGGGACAACTGTGCCAAAAGGAGGACTTGACTACTGGCTGTGGTGGCATTTCCTATCCATGGCAGAATGGGACGGGCTGGAGCGGTGTGGGCTGGGGCCTGGCTCCACCGCACCTAGGCAGCAGTCTGAGTTCTGTGCTTTAGCTGCCCCCTTCCTGCTCCCACTCCCTGCTGCAGGTGGTGAATGTCACAGGGAATCAGGACATCTGCTACTACAACTTCCTCTGTGCTCACCCACTGGGCAACCTCAGGTGGGGATTGTCTGGGGAGGCCCTTTTCCCAGGGAAAAGGTGAACCTGGAAAGTGTCCAGGGGCTCTGCGACTGACCCCTCAGGTGGGGAAGAGGCTGCAGTGTGAGGCCGAGGCAATGTGTCCTGTGCCACCTCTTCTAGCGCCTTCAACAACATTCTCAGCAACCTGGGGTACATCCTGCTGGGGCTCCTCTTCTTACTTATCATCCTGCAGCGGGAAATCAACCACAACCGAGCCCTGCTGCGTAATGATCTCTATGCCCTGGTGAGGAGCACCTGCCTGCCCACTGATGTCCCCCCTCCAGACTCTAGAAGGCGTGGTCCAGCCCAGCCCAGCCCTGCCCTGCCCTGCCCTGTCCAGCCCTGCCCAGCCCTGCCCTGCCCTGCCTTGCCCTGCCTTGCCCTGTCCAGCCCTGCCCTGCCCTGCCCTGCCCTGCCCTGCCCTGTCCAGCCCTGCCCAGCCCTGCTCAGCCCTGCCCTGCCCTGCCCAGCCCTGCCCTGCCCTGCTCAGCCCTGCCTACATGCCCACTCTACCCACATCCCCTTCTCTCACAATCTCCCTCTTTTGGGTCCCTTCCTCCCTTCCCACCTTACCTCCTCTCTCCCTTCCCTTTTCTTTCTCCCCAACAGGAATGTGGGATCCCCAAACACTTTGGCCTGTTCTATGCCATGGGTACAGCCCTGATGATGGAAGGGCTGCTGAGCGCCTGCTATCACGTTTGCCCCAACTATACCAATTTCCAGTTTGGTGAGCGGGCCTCCCTATCCCTGGCTGAACCTAGAGCACGGACCTGCCTGAGTCTTCCATTCCCACGTCACCCACAGATATCCCCAAGACTCAGCCACCCAGGTTACTCCACGGCTGCATTACCTGTGCACACAACCTAGCTGATGGAGAATAGGCATCTGGGTGCTATTTCATCCATGTGTTGAGCCTTTCCTATGGGAAAGCATGTGCAAGCACTGGGGAAACGAAGATCATTAAGATACGGTCCCTGATTTCAGGGTGCTCAGACTAAGTTGTGTTGTCAGGGGAAGTCAGGCTGTGGACGACAGCCAGTGGGTGGCAGTATGGTATGGCAGGGACAGTTAAAGGACTGGGAGTCGAGTCAGCCCGCCACCAGCTCGCTCTGTGTCCATGAGGTGGTGTGGGGCCTCTCCCTTCCTGACTGTCGGGGCTGGGAGTTCTGTGCTAAGGCTCGGTGGGTGTTGCTGAAGCTGACGTCCGCGTCCCCCTCCCTAGATACGTCGTTCATGTATATGATCGCCGGGCTGTGCATGCTGAAACTCTATCAGAAGCGGCACCCGGACATCAACGCCAGTGCCTACAGTGCCTACGCCTGCTTGGCCATCGTCATCTTCTTTTCTGTGCTGGGTGTGGTGAGGCCCTGCCCCACTCTGCTTGCCCTGTAGGAAAGGTGCACGTGCACTCACACGCACGTGCACATACCCCCTCTCTACCTCGGGCAGGAGAGATCCTGCTCCTTCCCAAGGTGCTTTCCCTGGCCTGGCTGAGCAGCAGCCTGGCTCTGCTGGAGGAAGGGCGGGCTAGGGGAGCAGCTTGCTGCAGTGCCTCCTCAGCCCGGTCCTGCGTGGCCCCTGGCAGGTGTTTGGCAAAGGGAACACGGCGTTCTGGGTTGTCTTCTCCGTCATTCACATCGTGTCCACCCTGCTCCTCAGCATACAGCTCTATTACATGGGCCGCTGGAAGCTGGGTGAGTGGGTGTCCGGGGAGGGCATGGGGAGAGGGCCTGCTGGGCCCCATGGCATGAGGGCTTGGTGACCTTGGGGGCCTGGATCACAGGAGACCTTTGGGTTCTGCCCTCTCACTGGGGGCCTGGAGGAATCACTGGGTGAAAAATTAGATGCGGCCTTGGCGTAGCTGTGGCCTCCAAAGGCCCTGGTTCCTCTCAGCCGGCACAGGCCAGGGCTGTGGGAAACAAGGGGTACCTTCCCTTCTCCTTGCAGACTCAGGGATTTGCCGTCGCATCCTCCACGTGCTCTACACAGACTGCATCCGGCAGTGCAGCGGGCCGCTCTACGTGGTACCTGCCTGGCTCTCCAGGCCCTCCTCCTCCACCTGCGCGGGCGCGCGTTCCTCTGGTGGGGGTGGGGGCACCAACCGACTCGGGCCTGCTCCCGCCTCCCTCCCTGTCGCTCTTCCCCCGTCTCAGTCCCCACGCCTCTGCTTCCCTCCAGGACCGTATGGTGTTGCTGGTCATGGGCAATATTATCAACTGGTCCCTGTAAGTCTAGCCACTATCTGTGGTCACCTGGCTGGGTGCACAGTTGGGGACTTGGCCAACTGCTTTGGGGGCCATGGACACATTCTAAGCTTCGGGCATGAGAAATGGGGGCTGACAAGAGAGGTTTTGGCACTTGGGGTTCTAGAGTCTTCTGAGGGCCTCTGAATCAGACCCAGATCATAATAAAAATGGGGTCGGAGCAAGGGCAAGCCATTTTGTTGCCTGGCCCGCCCCTACAGCACTAGCCCTCCCTCCCTCATTCCAGGGCCGCCTATGGGCTCATCATGCGCCCCAATGATTTTGCCTCCTACTTACTGGCCATCGGCATCTGCAACCTGCTGCTTTACTTTGCCTTCTACATCATTATGAAGGTGAGTGGGGCGGCTGAGCCTCCTCTGCCTGCTGCTCTGCCTTTGGGGAGGCACACGGGCACAGCCTGCCCGGGTACTGCTGAGAGGGAGGGAGAATCTTCTGTCCATCTGCCGGTGAGGTTTGAGGAGGGGAGAGGCTAGCCCCCTGGGACACACTATGTCCTATATCCACTTACTGAGCACCTTCCGTATTCTAAGAATGGCGCATGAAACTGGTAGCACTTTGGGCCACAGTTGGTAAGAGCCCTGTTCAATGCAGAAGAGGTTGAGGAGGTGGGGCTCCCGAGTCTGTGGCAGGCATGGACCTCCGAGGGCCAAGTGCTTCCCAAGGAACCCTCATGCCATCCGATGTGAGAGGAGCCCCATGCACACAAGGAAAGCTGCCTGGTCAGTACCCCGTGCCAGCACAGGGTTCTGCACACACGGAGGCCCAGCCAGGGTGGACATCAGAAGTGAGGACCCTAGGCTTCTGGCGTAAGGACAAGTTGAGCTGTGTAACTATATGAGATGATGGTATGAATCCAAGAAGCCTTCCCGAAAGCCTGGAAAGGCACCAGGAGAGCAGCATGTAGGACA
The DNA here is from genome assembly GCF_036562045.2 of Rhinolophus sinicus. NCBI lineage: Eukaryota > Metazoa > Chordata > Mammalia > Chiroptera > Rhinolophidae > Rhinolophus > Rhinolophus sinicus. The sequence continues at coordinate 82,590,386 of NC_133756.1, read as the reverse complement.
GGCTAGGATGTGGGGTGGGAGGAGGTCTGGCGCTCAGGCTGCCCTTCCCTTCCCCACCCTCACGCGCAGCTCCGCAGCGGAGAAAGGATCAAGCTCATCCCCCTGCTCTGCATCACCTGCACCTCGGTGGTCTGGGGCTTTGCTCTCTTCTTCTTCTTCCAAGGACTCAGCACCTGGCAGGTGAGCAGTCATCCTGCCGAGGGGGGGGGGGAGTTGCCCACACGTGCATTTTGAGCCCACACATGGCCTTTTCAAACTTAGTTCGTGAGCACTTCCATGGCCAGCACTTTCACAGAAGCTTTCTTGTTTAATTCTCCTACCATTCAGCATGCCAGCATGAAGGGTCCCTGTTGTACTTACAAGGAAGCTGAGGCTCAGGGAGGCTAAGGGACCTGCCCAAAGTCACAGAGCTAGTGAGTGGCACAGCTGGGGTTTGAAGCCAGCTCTGTCCTTTGCCTCCTAGGGCACCTGCCTTGGATCAGGTTTCAATTCTGTGATCCGAACTAACTCTGCCTTTGACACACTTATAATCTAGTTCAAGAGAAGGACTGTGAGATTCTGGCTTTCTGTTTACAATATGATACACAAGATGAAGGGTATAGGTAAGACAGGCAGGGGAATGTACAAGAGGGCAGAGGACAGAGGCCTCTGAGTTAGGAGGTCCAGGAAAGCTCCTGGAAGAGGCAGGCCTTACTCTTGGCCTTAAAGACCTTGGATGATGGGGAAGGGCCTGTGTAACAAACGATACAGAGGCAGAACTGGAGGCACATTTGGGGCTTAGTGAATGTACTACTTTGGGAGCCAGGTGAAGACAGTGAGCTCTTTGAGGGCAGGGCAGGCCTTTCATGTCATCTCTGTGACCTCAGCGTGTGGCACAGACAGCCCCCAGACAGAGTAAGGTCCAGCCAGTGTGTGTTGGATAGAGGTTATGGGTAGAGCACAGGGGACCTTGAGTGCCACAGAACAAGGCTACTGCCAGGCTTGGGCAGGGGTTTGTGACCTGCCTGTTGTGCTTTAGAAAGAAAATGAGCCTGAATGAGCCCTGGAGGCCTGATTAGAGCAGAAGGCAGGGTCCAAGGCACTAAGGGACTGAGTTAGGAGGCTTTTGTGGCCTTCTAGTGTCTCAAGGTCATCACAACCCTCTGCTCTTAGGTCAAAGGAAAGAGGAATCTGAGGGGAGGAGGATCAGAGTGAAAGAATGGAGAGGGCAGAAGCAGGGAGAAATTTGGAACCAGCCAATTCTTGGATGTGGGAGACGAGGGCAAGGGGCAAGGCAGGAATAAGGTGGTCTCCTCCCGGGGCTGGGAACTGGGAGGGCCCTGGAGGGAGCAGGGCTGCCAGGGCGAGGTGGGCAGGCAGCTCTCCCTGTTCTTGCCCAGAAAACCCCTGCGGAGTCGCGGGAGCACAACCGGGACTGCATCCTCCTTGACTTCTTTGACGACCATGACATCTGGCACTTCCTGTCCTCCATCGCCATGTTTGGGTCATTCCTGGTACGTGAGACTCTTCTGGCCCAGTGGGGAGGGTGAGGTAGAGGGGCAGGCTGTCCCGTTTCCTGTGCTTGACTCAGTGTGTCCCCCCCCCCCCCAGGTGTTGCTGACACTGGACGACGACCTGGACACCGTACAGCGGGATAAGATCTATGTCTTCTAGCGGGAGCCATGCCCCTGCTTCACCCTTGGGGCCCAGAGCTCCTCTGCCTCACTGCCTGGAGCCTCTGTAGCACCAGGGGTGTGAGGCCCAGCCCTGCTGCCTGGTGTTGGGTGGCTGTGAGCCAGCGAGCCCGAGCCTAGGCTTGGCCTGGGACAGTCACAGGAGTGGCCTTGAACCTTGTAGCTGCCATCTGCCAGGGAGGAGGCCTGCTCCCCTGAGACCCCTGATGCTGGCCAAATTGCTGCTTTCTTCTCAGTGTTTGGGCCTTCCGTGGGCCTTGTCCTTGACTCTCCATTTGTCCCTCTGCAGGAGGAAGGGGGGAAGTGTTGCCCTGCCCATCTCATGCCTCGCATTCTGCCCACCCTTCCCCCTCCCTCAGCCTGGTCCCCAAAGCCCTTTCTTCCTAAGTTTTGGGCCTGACTCTCTGTCCTGCACCAGGGCCTCCCTTCTCTTTGAGGCTGTACCTGGCTGCCATCACTGCCCACTCTGGTCAGCCAGGATAGATGGGGGGTGTAGAATTTTGGGGGCTGGCCAGCTGGTGCCAGGCTTTTGGTGCTAAGACCTGCGAACGTCCCTGGCTGGCTCTTTGTCAATGAGGGTCAGCCCATATGTGAGAACTGCCTTTGATCTGAGGGGCTGAATTCAGAGGTCACCTTCCTATTCCGTCAGCCTCCAGACTGACACTGGCACCAGGATTGGAAAGAAAAAGCAACTCACCCTTTTTCTTCCTTTTTCTCTCCAGGCTCTTAGTCCTGCCAAGCCCCAGCTGGGGGCCTTTCAGTGCCATTGACATTACCCAAGAATGGCCAGGGGCGAAGGAGGGAGGATACAAAGAGCCCAGCCCATCCTGCCTCCTCCACGGCCACCAGTGGAGCCCCAGTGCCTATCTTAGAAAGGGGCTCAAGAAAGGGACATGACGTTTCCCTCTATGTCCCTGGTTCCAGCCTCACTCTCGGATCTAGGGCTGGCTCCTAAGTTTCCGTCCTTCTTCAGCCAAGTTCTGTGTTTGTCACACACATACGTATATATGAATCCTTGGAGTTTACACTGAGTGGCCCCAGCTCTGGGACCCCTGGCTGCTCTGGTCCTGGGGGCCTCTTTGCCCTACATGGCCCATTCCAGATGCCAAGGTTGGGGAGGTCAGGTCCGGCCTCTGCCTCACAGATGGGAATGTGTTTTATTCTCCCCAACTTGTTTTTAGCTCTCCCTTGGGCTGAGGAGAGGAGATGGGTCTGGATCTTTTTTAAGAACTCCATTTAATGTCTATTTCCACGCTATGGTTGCATTTCTGTTTTCTATGAATGAATTTGCATTCAATTAAAGAAACAACCAGATGCAGTTCTTGGTCTCCTGCTTTCTCCCCCTTTCTGAGTGTAGATGTTGAGAATGTGGGGTGGGGCAGGGGTCTTCCGTCTTCCAGTTCTCTGGTCTACCTTTCTCTTTTCCAAGCTGCAGGCCCATTGGGAACAACAGTTCCTTGATTCCTCCAAGTTTTTCCTCTGCGCTGAGCAGTGGCACCAATTCAGTAAATGTTTACTCGGGGCCTGGCAAATGGCAGTGTCCTCTGCCCACCTGGACCCCACCTGCCAGTCAGGCAGCTTCACTTCTGAGCTGAGCACCTCCCAGCTTAGCAGGCTGCGGGTACAGTGCTCCCTGACATGGATTTAAGGGACAGGAGCATGTAGGTCACGGCTGGCGTGGTGCGCGGGAACACAGGATGGTGATGGCTACTGGTGAGTGGGCGTGTGGATGACAGGCTCCAAGAGGAAGGACGTTTGCAGTTACCCTGGAAGGTTGGTTTAGATTTCATCAGGCTAAGGGAGACGATTTGCGGGGCGAGGAAGCTGGTGAATTCAGGACCCAACCAGAGATCTATGGGCTGCTCTCTAGCCGATTCCCCCGCCTCTCTGCTCTTCCCCGAAGACGCCACTAGGGGGCTCTATAGCTCTATGCACTGATATTAGCCAGTGTGGAGTCGCTGGCGGACCTGAGGGTGGGGAGCGGAGCTCTTTTCCTCTAGCAGGGAGGGGGCTGCGGGGTGAGCTTCGGAGTTAGGACGTTGCCTGTGGCGCGCCAGCCCTCCTGGTGGTGCTGGGTGTGTCTGTGCTGAGTGTGTGGTGGAGAGTGTTAGCTCCTTCCTGCCAGGCTGCCCTAGGTTGGAGGCGTGCCTCAGCGGGCACTCCAGAGACAACATTTGCAGTCTCTCACCTTCTTAACCTCCTTCTACCCTTTCCTGAAACCCCTGAAACCAGGAACAAGCAAGATATGAGTGGGTCTTCTTTCTGTGGTGACGGAGTCCAGTCCGTTTTCAGGATAGACGGGCTGTTTCTAAAGGGAGGGAGGGAGGGAGGCATTATAGTAGCACCTGAGCCTCCTACCCCACTGTTGGTGTCTCAGGCCCTGCCAGACCTTAGAGACCCTCTGGATGGGGGCCAGCGTCCACTAAGCTGCTGTTGAATCCTTAAAGCCCACCCCAACTAGAGCATGTAACTCAAGGCCCACCTCAACTGTAGTTCTTCTCAGCCTGAGCAGGGTGGTACAACTCAAAGGGTGGATCTGACAGCCTCTCCAGCTCCCATCTGGGGGTCGGCAGGGATTGTGCAGGTTCTGCCACTCATGATTAACCAGATGGCCTCGGGTAAGATGTACTCTGGGCCTCAGTTTCCTCATCTGTAAGATGGAGCTAGGAATTATGCTGTCATGATCTAGCTGTATTAAATAAGAGCATTTGCAAAGTGCCTGGCAAGTAGTGGGCCCCCAGTAAAGGTTAGTTCCTATCTCTGACTAGAGCTGAAAGTCCAGGAGGAGAGGGTGGCTGGTTTGTCCTCTTCAAACTTCAGGGATGGAACCCCCCAGTCCCCTCTGTCTCTCTCTGGCCAGACCCTCTTGAATTCTCCCCCTCCCCTCAAACTCGGGAGCAGAGAACAGTGAAGGAGCAGCCCTAAGCCCAGACAGCAGGGATAGCCTTCAGGGTCCTGTCCATAAAAGGCTTTTCCCGCTGCTTCCCTGCCGGCAGCACAGCCCCGCCCCGCCCGCTGCATCACCAAAGCATGCAGAGAATGTCTCGGGCAGCCCCAGCAGACTCCTCCAACTTGGTGTCTTTCCCCAAATATGGAGCCTGTGTGGAGTCACTGGGGGGCCTGGGGGTGGGGAACTAAGCCCATTTCCTCTAGTAGGGAGGGGGCCATGGGGTGAGCCAGCGGGGGAGGCTGACATCACCACAGCAGCAGCCCTTTAAACCCCTCACCCAGCCAGCGCCCCATCCTGTCTGTTCAAGTCCAGATAGAGCTGACTCCTTCCTGCGAGCCCTGAGGAGCCTCTGTAAGTGCATTTGTCTCAGGGTTGGAGGGAAGTTGGGCTGGAGCTTGACAGGAGCATTGACTGGATTGCAGGCAGAGCTGGGGGAGGGTTCCTGGAGCTGGGGGAGCCCACCCTCTCAATCAGCCTGCATTTCTAACCTCCAGATGGGGAAGTGGTCCTAGATAGATGGGATGGGATTGCTAGAATCCCGAATTGCTCAGACTGGGCAGTCTTGAGTTCATTGAAATGCCCCGGATGATTTGGCTGGTGAAGAGGGATTGGGAACTGGGGTGAGCAGGAGACTCCACATTTTCAGCTATAGTCACGTCATAGGGTGTGTAATAGGCTCAAGGTGTTGTTGGGTTAGACCCAAGGGGTTGTTGTCTGTTGTCCATCTAGGAGGATGTCCAAGGAGGTGAGAAGGGGTGTGAGTACACTAATGCTAGAGAGCAGTGTCCGCACTGGTGGATCCCCAGGGCCTGAGCAGCATGCGAGAGCCTCGGGGTAGCCCCTGAGGCAGTGGGAAGGGCCACAAAACTGTTATATCCTGGAACAGGCTGGGGTGACAGGATGTAGAGACAGGTGAGAGAGCTGATTTTCCAGGTACACAGCTCCTTGCATACACTGAGAGTGGGACGTCACCCACTAAAGGCAGAGGAGTGGGGGGTGGGTACTGCCAGGAGTTCTGGCCTGGGTGACTGTCAGGGCTGGGCAGGCCTGGGACCCTGGGCCCTTCTGGAAGGGTCTGGCTGGTTCTCAGTGGTTGCTAGTCAAAGGGTAGCAGTGACTAGGACCACTCTTCTGTCCCTAGCATATAGATGAGCCACACTTCCTGCCATCTCAAAGATCCACAGGTGCTCACTCCTATTTGTTGTGTTTTATTTTGAAGACAGAATGGGGCACAGCTCCTGGAGAGGCCCCTAGTTCTGCTCGTTTTCTCAGGTTCCTGCTGGTAGGAGGTGCCCCCTGACCCTTTGCAGCTGGACTCCGTTTTCTTCTCTCAGAGCAGGGGAGTTTAATGGGAGCCACAGGGAAGGAGGGTCAAAGCAGAGCTTCAGGCTGCCTTGTCCATCCTGTCCCAGAAGCCTTTGTTTATGAAGTCCCCTGGGTGGGCTGCCCTGCAGCTGTCTCCCTCTCCTTTTTCCCCTCCTTCCCTCTCTCCCTCTTCTCCTCCCTTTCTCCTCCTCCTACCCTCTTCCTCTCCCTCTGCCCAGCAGGTCTAAGGTGGGACTGGGGAGGTCTTCATCAGAGGACTTTGAGGGATTTCTTGGAACTCTCCACTATTAGACTCTTCACCAGGAGGGAGCAGGGTGGGGGCGAGGTGTGCACATTTCACCCCCACTCCCTGTTCTGATCAAAATCCAAATATTATCTCTAGATCTAGGGGCTGCAACTTTGTGTCCTTGCCATGGTAAGCCTTGGCACCTTGACTGCCTGTTCTGAGTCTCCTGAGACTGAAAGCTGGGGGTCGGGGGTCACATTCTGCTTCCATTCAGTTCACACTCCCAGCTTATGGTCTGGGAGGGTGGAGGGTTGGGGAATACAAGCGGTCAGGGCATGGAAGGTGGTGCCTGCCTGGACCACAGGGATACATGCTGCCTGCCTGGGATGTGGGGGGGAGGGGGAACCTGAGATGGGGCACGGTGGTTGTGGTGGGGCCAGGATGGGCTGAAATCACTTGTCCCTGTTGACTGGTGGGTTTTGACCACAGTGATTTGCCCAGGAGCCCTTGGGTGATTGGGAAGCAGGGGTGAGACACAAAGCAGGGTGGGGAAGGGAGGGGCTTGCTGTGTAGCCTTCTACCTTTGGGTTTTCTGGCATCACTGGCTGGGAGAGGGGTGGTGGTGCTCAGAGCACCCTTTCCTCAGAGGTGGCCCAACCCTCATTTTACTAATAAGGAAACAAACTCAGAGAGAAGTGAGTTGCTCAGTGGCTAGGATTTAGATGAATCCTTCTCCTGTTTGGTCTCTCAAACTTTGTTGTCCTCTCAGGGAATGTTTTTGAAAAGGGGTGGAGACTAGAGTGGGAAGAACACTTACTGTTTTTTTTCTTTTTCTTTTTTTAAATTTTTATTGGGGAATAGTGTGTTTCTCCAGGGCCCATAAGCACCAAGTTGTCCTTCAATCTAGTTGTGGAGGGCGCAGCTTAGCCCCAAGTCCAGTCACCATTTTCAAGCTTTAGTTGCAGGGGGCACTGCCCCCCATCCCATGTGGGAATTGAACTGGCAACCTTGTTGTTGAGAGCTCGTGCTCTAACAAACAGCCATCCGGCCGCCCCTCTGGCAGCTCAGCGGCAGCTCATTGTCTTCAATCTAGTTGTGGAGGGTGCAGCTCACTGGCCCATAGGGGAATCGAACCAGCAACCCTGTTGTTCAGAGCTCGCGCTCTAACCAACTGAGTCACCCAGCCGCCCCCACTTACTGTTTTTTATACCTTGATCAGGGGTTGGCTCTCCCAGGTCACTTCCAGGAGACTGGCTCTGGGAGGCAAAGGACTGACATTCTGCTGTGGGACAGGCAATATGTTAGGTAGTTACAGACATTGTTTCATGGAATGTTCACAGCCCTCTGAGGTAGATATTATCCTCACTGTGCAGACGGGGAACCTGAGCTCAGAAAAGTTGTCAGCTGTGGGGAAAGGAAGGGTAGGGCAACGAGTCCAGCAGCCTGGGACCACGTATGTGTTCATTCACTCTGTTTCCTGAGGTGGTTGTGGTCAGTGGACGGTGTGGAGAGAGTCTCAACTCTGACAAGAGAGGGAATTGGAGGAAAGTGCTGACCACCTCCATCCTCAGACCATTCCATCTTTCCCAACCTTTGAGGCCAGGGGATGGGTTTGGCCTCATTTGGTACCTCTTCAGATGAACTGTGGGCACCACACCAGGTTGATGCCTTTGGCCAGTTCTGATTCCCCTTGAACAGCCACACCTACGTCTGCTCAGCGTCGTACCTGCCTCTCCCTGCTGCTGCAATCTTCCCCCTCCATTAGTGGGGCTCCCCTGAGCAGGGCCAGCCGCAGGCCTCCAGGGCAGCAGCTGCTGCTGGCCTGGAGAGGCAGATTCTTGGCTCTGGGATTTCTCTGGAAGACTCTGGCTTCTTGGTTACTCAAGCTACAATAGTGGTGAGAGCCTGGGCAAGAGGGAAAGTCCGTGGGTATACTAGTTTCTCTGTCTCTCTTTCTCCCTGTCATCTGGCTCCCCTGAGGAAATGCAACTTCTTCACCAGAAGCTCTCGGGCTTTGCAGTCTTCCTAGAGTTTGCTAGGGATGGATGAGTTGAATCTCTTTAGCTACAGGCCAGATGCTGAGTTGACCTGGCAAAGAGCTAGAGTTTTGGAGTTACAGCCTCTGGGCTAGAGGATAAAGGGGGGAGAAAAGTTGGAGGTAACCTGAGAAAGAACCAGTAACTACCTCACACCTAGGTGGACAAAGACACCTGCTGGCTTTATTTTGGGGGGCAATGTGGCTTCCTCCAGAAGGCCTCCCCAGTACATCTGTGACCAAGCTTGGCAAAGAAAGAATGCTCTAGATTAGGTGTTAAAGTGTGGCCCACAGGCTAAATGCAGCCTGCTGTTTGTGCAAATAAAGTTTTATTGGAACAAAGCCATGCTCATTTGTTTATGTATTGTCTAAGGTTGCTTTCCTGCGACAATGGCAGAGATCATATGGCCTGCAAAGCCTAAGATACTGTCTGGTCATTTACAAAAAAGTTCACTGATCCCTACTTTAGACTGCCAAAGGTCTGGTCTCCTGTTTCTCTGCTCTGATCTGGTCTCCCATCTCCAAGATTGGAGAGGCCCCCAGGACTGAGGAGATAAGCCTGGCCAAGAAGGGAAGTGCCATGAAAACAAAATCAGGAAGCAAGGGGAGAAAGATAAACACTTAGGGTGGTTGGGCACCCACAGAGCTGAACCTGCCTGGTACAAGTGAAAGTGCCGTTGTTCTCTGAGCCCTTGACCTCTCCTTTCTCTGGCCGGTGCTGCTTTAGCTCTCCCTAAACATGGCCAACAAGGGACCTTCCTATGGCATGAGCCGAGAGGTGCAATCCAAAATTGAGAAGAAGTATGATGAAGAGCTGGAGGAGCGGCTGGTGGAGTGGATTGTGGTGCAGTGTGGCCCTGATGTGGGGCGCCCGGACCGTGGGCGCCTGGGCTTCCAGGTCTGGCTGAAGAATGGCCTGGTGAGTGGCACTCTGGGAAGGGGGCTTGGGGCTGTGCCATCCCCCTGGAGTCATGGGGCAGGTACCACGAGCCAAGTGCCAAGCTGCGTTCTATGCCTGGCAGATTCTGAGCAAGCTGGTGAACAGCCTGTATCCTGATGGCTCCAAGCCAGTGAAGGTGCCTGAGAACCCCCCCTCCATGGTCTTCAAGCAGATGGAGCAGGTGGCTCAGTTCCTGAAGGCAGCTGAGGACTATGGGGTCACTAAGACTGATATGTTCCAGACAGTTGACCTCTTTGAAGGTACGGAGAGAAAAGAGAGGAAAGGGGTGGGGGAGGCAGGTGAAGGACAGGTGGCTGAGAGGGACAAGGAATGACCAGAGCACTCCACAACAATGGGACTGCGTAGCAGGAATGGGCTATGCTAAGGGAAGTCCACCCCACGCTCACAAGAGCATACCGTGGGCCTTACTGACGCCTCTTTGGATTCTGCGACTAACTTTGCCCCTGGATTGGCCATTTTGCTGAAAGGTAGGGGCAGGCCCTGCCTTGGAAGTCTTGTTTACACAGTCCTGAAGTTTGTGCACTCTCCCTTCTTCTCACAGGCAAAGACATGGCAGCAGTGCAGAGGACACTGATGGCTCTGGGCAGCTTGGCAGTGACCAAGAATGATGGGCACTACCGTGGAGATCCCAACTGGTTTATGAAGTATGTGGCCAGTCTACACTTGGGTCTCTGCACAAGAAGGGAGGTGGCCTGGGCTAACCCGTTAGTGTGAGTGATTTGGGGCAGCAGAGAGCCAGGAAGGTGCAAAGTGAGGGTGTAGGATAGGGGGAAATGGGGCCCTAATACTTCTTGACTCTTCCCTTTCTACCTTCCTGTGCTCAACAGGTCTCCCTAGCCTGTGGGGGGCAAGCTAGATTAATGAACAAGAGAAGTGAAATGGGGAGGGAATGGGATCGAGCTAGGAAGTAATAGAGCAAACAGAAAACAGGTGGAAAACATGTAGTCCTGGCAGATCTTTATACTGGTTCATCCTTTTCCAGGAAAGCCCAGGAGCATAAGAGGGAGTTCACAGAGAGCCAACTGCAGGAAGGAAAGCATGTGATTGGCCTACAGATGGGCAGCAACAGAGGGGCCTCACAGGCTGGCATGACGGGCTACGGACGACCTCGGCAGATCATCAGTTAGAGGGCGAGAGCTAGCCCCCCGCCCTGCCCTTCCCCAGCTCATTGGCTGCAGCCGTCCCGCCTAGCCCCCCTCACCCACACCTGTGTAGTTCCTTCAGCCCTGGCCAAGCTTCAAGGCTCCGAGGCTCCGCTCCGTCACTGAGCAAAGGTGACTGCGCTTGGGCAACTCTACCCCCACCCTCAGCCTCAGCCCAGTCTCTTACCCCAAAGCACCACTCCCCGGGCCCTCCTCCCAGCTCCCCCACCACCTCGACTGTCTTTTCCTACCCTGGGCTGAGCAGGGTGGGGTGGGCTGGGGGTGGCCTGGGGGGCGGTGCAAGTCAACTGTCCTCCTTGGCAACAGATGCCCATTGAAGGAGACCCAGCCCGACCTCCTTTCCATTTTTTGCTGGAATATTTTGGGGGTTGAAATTCAAAAAAGAAAAAAATATATATATCAATCTTTTCTCATGCCTGGCTGCCAGAGTTTGATTTGCCCTAGTCACTTCTGTGTGGTTCTGGGAAATAGGACCATCTGCTGGTCCTGGCCGCTGTCCTCTGAAGGACCCCTCACATTCCAGGGTTCCAGCGGGTCAGCTCTTTCAGAGGACCCGGCCGTGGAAGAGGAGAGTAACTCTCAGGGACTGACAGGAAGGAGGAGCTACTTGGCAACTTGCTTTAGAGGAAAGGAGATGGGTGTGGCAGAATTGTGTGGAAGGTTTTTATTTTGGAAAGGCTGTGCAGAAAATAATTCAACAAAATGTTGCTGTGAAAAGAGAAAACCAAACCTTGAGTGTTAAAAACAAAATTTAAATCAACCAACTAGCTCAGAAGAGGGGAGGGGGCCAAGAATGGAAGGAAGAGTCACAGCCTGTCAGGCAGACAGCTGGCCTCTGGTGGGCAAGGCCATTTCCCTGAGCACTTTGCAGAGGACGACAGTGTGGTCACAGGGCTGGGGTGGCAGTGGCTGGCACCTGTCCCAGTCCTTCGCAGACTCCCCTATGAAGCAGCACAGGCCTGGGGGCCGTGCCCACCCCTAGTGTTGCCAGGAGCATTGTACCGATCCTTCAGGATGAAAGGTGGGGGTGGTGAAGGAGTCAGGGTTGTGTTCATGGTTGGCTTCTGATCAGAGATAATGGAGGCAGCTGCTTTCAGGGCAAGAGTGCTGAGCTGAGGGCTGACTGCCGGTACCAGTATGTCCAAGGCTTAGGCAGAAGATGAGGGAGAGAGGAAAAGTCCTCTGTTTCTCGGTCCTGGGTCATTAGGAGGACAGGCAAATCCCGGGGCTCTTCTAAACCTCCACTCAAGCCCTCTTCCCAAGTGACGGCAGTGATATTTCTGCTGAGATGCTTTTCTGGCCATGGCAGGTATCTTCTCACCCACGCATGGGTGGGGGTGCCTGTGACCTGTACCATGGGCTTGCCCAGGAGAAATGAGGATGGAGGCCTGCCTAATGGGGGATGGAGGACAACCCTTGTCCAAGACCTTCTCACTGAAAGCTCCTGTTCGGTTCGAGGAAGATGCTGTGGCTATTGCCACACTGCTCTCTGGCACCGTTCCTCTGCCATTAGTACCTTAAGAAAACCCTGGCCCTCCCTGAGCATAGTCAGAGGGTGCTCTGTAGCCTCTGGATTCCAGACGTAAGCATCAGGACTGCCTTCTCCCAGAGCTCCTGGGACTTTGGAGCAGCTTTCCAAGCTTCCCCAATTTGGGGAAGGAAGAGCGTCGCCGATATTGAGTCTGTCAGGCTCTGGGTCAGCAAATCTGCTCCTCCTTCGCCTGCAACAGGTCTGGGGGTAGGTGCCGAGGAGGGCTGTCCAGGGCACTCCGGTTCTGAGACAGGCTCCAGTCCCCTTGATGCAGCAGGTCTGGGGCAAGGAGACCAGAGGTGGTGGAAGGGCCCTCCCTCTCTGTCTCCACTCCATCTGGATCCTTGATGGTGCAAAGTGGCACTGATTCTAGTTCTGTCCCCTCCTCCCTGGCTTTTCGGCTTCGTTGGGGCCAATGGCAGGGTCCATTCCTACAAACCGGGAGAGAGGCCACATTCTTCTGGCTCAAGTATACTTCTAGCATGTAGTAAACAGTCCAGAAGACGGTAAAACAGCCGACCAGGACCAGCGTCTGGGGGAAAAGTCCACCACTTGCATTAGGGAGTTTCCCAAAGCCTGCAGCCTTAGCTCAGAACGATGAGCTCAGAAAGTCTCTGTACAAGGGCTGCCTCTCCCACCCCACACCACTCACTCACCACACATGCACAAGGAATGCCCTCTGAGAGTTAACCAGCAGGACCGCGACCCGGCCTTCCCACCCCCTCTTTACCCACCAAGGACTAACTCCCCCAGGACACTCCTGCCTGTCCACAGTGTGAGTAAGGCCCTAGTACCTTAAGGGTGTTAGGGGTGATGGTGTAACCATTTTCCGCAGGAATTTTCAGCCCAGGAGGGCAGGGCAGAGTGAAGCCATCATGCAGGTACTTTCCACTCATGGCACCTTCTAATAGTCTGTGGAGAAGAAGAGACAGGGGTGCCCTACTGAACTTGGTACCACCTGCTCTCTCACCCATCCTCCCACCTTAGAGCTGAAGAGAGGGAAGCCCCACAGCAAAGAGGAGGGGTGCATTGTGGGTTCCCAGGGAAGGGGAGCTCCCTAAGTGGGCTGTTTCCCCAACCCTGGTGAGTTGCCTTCCTTCTGACATGTGTCTATACCTACCTTTGTCTGTCCCTGATGTCTACTGGACTCCACACAGAGCCATACAGGGTCAGCTGCCATTGACGGAGGATGCCAGCTTGGAACATCTCATCTCCTAGGGCAGCAAGTGGGGCAGTCCGTGAGCCATGCCCCTCTGTCAGCCATGCAAACAGCATGCTGCCCGCCCTGCCACCTAAAGGGACTCGGCCACATGTTCTGCTGCAGTTGTCTGTGTCCCACTGACCCCAGGGTTCTGCAGACGTGGCTCGTATGGTGTCCTCAGGGATGGGAACAGGGAGGCTGAAAGGTAGCGCTCTGCAGCACAGACATTTTGCCTTTACCTCTTTCATATTTTGGGGTTTCAGCTAGAATTTTGCTTGGAAAAAAGTGTCCTCCTACTAAATTAAAGTTTTGAAACCACTGGTCTAATGAATACCTAACTTGACTGGAAGATGGGAGGGTTGGGTTCAATTTCCAGTCTCCAAAGAAATACTGTGTGACCTCAGTTTTTCCAAAATAATGGTGAAAATTAGTCCTGCCCTTACCTGCCTACCAGGGCTGGCCAAAGGATGGTTATATGTGAAAGGACTTGAAATGTGATTTCAACAAAGAATTTTTGTTGCTATCCTGAAGAAAAATGGATCAGTCACTTCTCGAAGGAATGTGAGAGGTAGCATAAATGAACAATTTTAGATATCAACGCCCATTTTTTGGATGGGGCATAGTTGGTATATATCCTGTTGGTCCAATGGCAACCCCATGTATTCTACATGGGACAATTTCTCTGAGGGACTCTGAGATCCAGAGTGACCAGATGACAATCATGAAAGGCAGGGCCCTGATGGAAGGGCAGGCAGGCTCACCTACATCCCTGACGATGAGTCTGTAAATCCCTCTTGCCCTTTCCCCCCAGCATCGCACTGTGGAGAAGGTCCAATCGTTGAAGCCGTTGGGATCCCTGGGGGAAAGAACAGAGTAGAAAACCTGAAAGGCACGGGGCAGGGAACTGACTGTTTTGCCCAGAAACATTCTTTTCTTACTGTAGTAGCCATGAAAATGTTGCCTGCCTGAGCTACAGCCATTTGGGAGGGTGCCACGAGGGGTCCTTGCTCCTGGGATTTCATGGGATGCGGGACTTGTGTCAATGTGTTGTGCACAGGCTGGGGAGTCTGACAGATCTAAATTTAGTGTTACTTTCCCAGGTACTTACTAGCTCCATGACTTGTTTCCTCATTTGTACAAGTAGGTTAGAAAGTCTCCTCTGCATGGTTCTTACAAGGATTCGAGAAAATAAATGGAAAGCGCAGTGCTTAGCACATTGTAAGCACTTGCACAAAGCACGTAATCAATGGCTGCCAGCTGCGAAGGCTGGCCAGTGCCATGGTAACTTAGGGCAGTACCAGTGTCCATTTCTCCTGTATCTTTTCCTTGAAAAGGCCCTCATTGCATAGAGAGCTCAGAAGGTACGGGCAGGTGTACTTACGAGTCCATGCTGCGGGGGGCGCCGATAAGGGACATCATGCCACTGGGGCAAAAGAGTTTTAGTTCCAAGCTGCCACGTCGTGGATGAGTGATGGAGACTGTGACTGCCACATGCTCCAGGGTCTTCAGCCCCGACATCTCCAGGTCCATCCTGCTGACTATAGGAAGTCAGGCTGGGCAGCTGGGAAACCAGCCCCATGAACACTTACGCCCTTACTTCATCCCAACATACACAAAGTACACGCTCATTGAAGCCATATATGAATACCACGGCAACCCTGACTGGGGCCAAGAGTACATGAATAAGTGGAATGTAGTAGCTGCTTTCAAGGAGTTTCCAGTCTAGTTTAGAGTCTAGTTGGGAAGACAACGCAAACTGAAGACACAATATAAGAACCAAATGGAGCAACTTCAGCCATTCATTTACCCAAAAAATAATTTATGGAGTACCTCCTATATTTCAGGCACTGTACTAGATGCTGGGAATATAAAGATAAGTTGGACATGGTCTCTGCCTTCTACCTGCAAGTGGAAAATGAGATGGCGTGAGATATACATTACTGATACTAGAACAGAGATGGGTCAGGTGGCTTTAGGCACAGAGCAGTGAGACACTCTGAAGAAGACATGAATGCAGGCTGGTAGAAAGGATTGGTAGAGTGTATTCTAGAAGGGAAAATGGCATGTACAAAGGCAGAGGTGGAAATGAACAAGTTTCATATTGAAGGCAATACAGAATTTAAAAAAAACAAACACTGAAATGAATAAATTTCAGGGAAATTATGCTGAATGAAACAGCCAAAATCAAAAGGATACATAATACATGATTTCATTTATATAATATTCACGAATAACAGAACTAGAGATGGAGACAGATTGGTGGTTGCCAGGCTTTAGGGATGGGGCAGAGGGGATGGGTGTGGCCATAAAGGGATGACATGAAGAGTCTTGTGGGGATGGTATCATTCTGGATCTTTCTCATGCTAGTGGTTACACAAGGCTACACATGTGGTAAACTGTACAGAGCCACACACACACACACACACAGATATGAGTGCATGTCTAACTGGTGAAATCCAATTAAACTCTCTGGGTGGTACCAATGTCATTTTCTTGGTTTTTGTATTGCATTATAATTGTTTAAGACATCAACATCGGGAGGAGGGTACCTGGAATTTTCCTGAACATTTGTCTGCAACCTCCTGTGAATCTACAATTATTTCAAAATAAAAAGTTTAAAAAACACAAATGCCTGAAGTAGAAAATTGAATTGGGTAATATTAAGAAACCAAGTTGCAATGAGCAATAATTCTTTCTAAGGCACCTTTTCTCCCAGTAATTAATTCATCCCAACAGGCAGGGTAGAGAGCAGCCTCTCTGTCTCACAGATGAAGAGCTCAGAGAGGTGTGGAAAGTTGGGGCAGGGACGGAGGATGAGAAGGGCTTTAAGATTTTATTTTAGATCCTTTTGTAGTTCATGAGTGTGATGACTGGGTGCTCACACTCTTGTGTGACATGTGCCTCCCTCAAGCCTTATTATGACATCGGCACATTACCTATCCAACGTGAAAACACATTTAATTTAAACAAGCAAACCAAGAGCTACTAGAGATTACTGAGCAAAGATGGAGTTTTTTTTTTGTTGTTTTTTTTTTTAAGTGCTTATGGAAGGTTACTCTTAACAGCTCTGGGTAGGATGAATTGGAGTAGGAAGAAACGGGTGACAGGAGGCCAGCTAAAATGCTGCTGCCTTATTGTAGGGTTGAGGTGGTGTGAGTGTGGATAATGAGGATTGAAGAAGAGGAAAAAGCATGAGCCTTTCTGTGACACTTTCTGTCCCTTCCCAGACCCTGTGCCTACTGGCCTGCTGCTCAGTGGCCCTCTTACTGTGTTCATGGAAGAGTGCCCCCCCCCATCACCCACTACGACACCAGTGTTCATGGGTCTACTTCTCTGATGTCATAACTTCACATTTCTTCACCTCCTCAGCTCCACAGACCTTTCTCCCTCCCATGTCAGTGCCCACTCCCATGAGCAGACCCTGGTCCTTGTCATTACCTGGACTGAATGCTTTAGTACCTGTCACTGTGGCTTTTCTTATATAAGCAAACACAAATTAATTGAAGACAAATTAGAAAAGTAGTTGAGCAAAAATGAAAACAAAAAAGCTCCCACAACTTTTGGTAAATACGCACCTAGACTCTCTGTGTATGTACGTGTGCATGGGTGTATTTTCTGTAATTCCATCTGTCAGCTCTTCCACGCCAGTATCGTGCCTTCTCTGAAAGCAACCTCTTGTCCTTCCACCTTTCCCACTCCCTTCCTGACCCCTTTATTTTCTTGCTCTTTAAGAAATCTATCAGGTTCCTCTTTCCTACCTGGCAAAGATCCCACAGCTCGTCTCCCCAACACTCTTTTTTACACTCTCAAGTTCCCGGTACTTTCTTTTCCTTTCACAGTAACTGTCTGGCAAAAGTCCAAAACTGAATCAGGCCAATTATCCGTTTTCTTGGCTGGATCTTTTTGCTTACGTATTTGCTATTACACATGAAAAACACAAGCAAATAAACCCTTTCTCAACTCTTCACTTCCTTCTGCCTACTGTCAAGAGTTTGGACTCGAGCCATCCAGCCTGGGTTCAAATTCCAGCTCTGCCATTTGCTAGCTATGAGAATTGGATTAGTTTCCTTAGCTGTAAAATGGAGGTAGTAACAGTACCTACTTCATAGAGCTGATAAATTAGTTAATATACATAAAGTGCTTAGAGCAGTACCCAGTAAATATTAAGATTATATCAGTATTAGATGTTATTCCTTTCCTTTGCTGTCAAACTTCTTGAAAAAGATGTCTATATTTACTCTCTCTACTTTTTACCCTCCCATTCATCCTTAACCTTTGTTTCCCCCCTATCAAAATGGTATAGTGTATTTGGTTTTAAAAGTAAATTGGTTCTGGAGTGCTTATAAGGTAAAAAAGCAGTTCACTACTCTGTTCCCACCACCTTTGTCATCCACTACCCAAAAGAAAATGCTTTTTATTGCTTTTAGTTGTTTTCTTCTGGGATCTACCTTCACATTTCTAAGTAATAAGCATGTATGGCTATTTCATGGTTTATTAATTTTATGCATTATTTATCAACTTTCAATTATACCAGATAGGGATTTAATATGCCCACACCTTCTCCCCACCTTGCCCTCTCCTCTGCTTTTTCAAAATAATTATATCACAATAGTTGGCAACATCAATACTTTGTTTACCACACAACAACCTTATAAATACATGGAATTTAGCCAAGTAGTGCTCAATGATGATATTTCATTTCCAGAACAGTTTGCTGTTTTCTCCTCTGGAGTTAACTTCCCTTTTGTTGACTTACATTCATGGCCCTGTCACTACTTCTTCCCAAACTGCACAAAAGAACCCCTAATCTCTCTGAATATGATTTTATAAATGAACAACCAAGTCAGGGGCTCCCTCAATGCTATTTTCCCACTGGAGAGTCTCTCTCTGGAACCTTCTGTCCCATTCCTGTCTGCTGCACTGCTGTGGGATTGGGACCTGCCTTTACCGCTCACTTGGGCTTTCCTTCCCCTTCCCCTTCTCCCTTTCTCTCTGCACCCCCTTCTCTCCTTCCCTCCCCTTTGTTTCTCCTTTTTCTTTCCGTTTCCCCTTCATTGCAGAGGAGCACATCTTTTAGCAGTTTTCAGACAGATGGAGCATGAGACTTGTTTTCTGAAAACATCCTTATTCTACTTTCCTATATGATTGTTAGCCTCGGTTTTAGCGATTGAAAATAATTTCTCTCAGAAATTGGGGGGATTTGGAAGATTATTTCAAATGGACAGTGATCCCTATTATCTTCAAAAACCAGTTGGAAGCTCTAACCACGGGTGGAGCTTTTCAACTGGTGGGATTCCCTAAAGTTAACTGGACTGGGACCGGACTATTTCATGGAGGGGCCCACATATCAGTATCTCTGAACCTTTTGCTGAGGGGTCATTCTATTTCTCCAGAGAGGAATCTTCCAGTTTCCTGTCTGCCAGTGCCTTGGGATCAGAGGGGCTGCTTGTTGGGGAGGGTCTCCCTCTCTCAGTACATTCCCTGTCTCTTTTGCTGTACCTGGGGTCCTTGGTTCTGCAGAATGAACTTCCCAACTCCTGGCTGGATAAGGAAGGGACCATCTTCTGGCTGCTAAGGATGGGAGAAGGTCCCCGGGAATCTACCTCTTAATTGATCCCTGTTTTTGGTCTCATACCTCCTCTGTCCTCTCCAGTACACGGGGCCTCTGAGTACTGAGCCTCTGCGGTTCTCTGGCGTGATGGGGCTTGTTGCTCAGTGTCACCCTTGCAGGTATTTGCTATGCAATTTTCTTAGCCCTGCTCTCTTCTCCACTCATTTCCATCTTCCAAAAACGTGATGAAATCTCTCACTTGCTGTGGTTTCCTCTCTCATTCTCTTCATCCTTGTGCTTATACCAGTATTATTCCTTTATTCTTATTTTGGTGAGGTTTTGAGAAAAGGCAAAGATAAAAGCATGTGTTCAATTTGCCATCTTTCACCAGAAATCTTCTCCTGTCCCCATTAATTATTCAACCGACTGCAATCTAGCTTGTATCCCCATGAATACATTGAAACAATTCTTTTCAAGGTCACCAATGGCTTCTTTGATAAAACCAGGGATGCTCCTCAGCTCTTGTTTCTCTACTTTCCTTTTCCCATTGTCACTGTCCTAAATTCCGGTGATACTATCCTCCTGATTTTCTCCTACTCTCAGGCCATCTCTTCTCAGTTGTTTTCTTCATGAGCTCCTTTCCTTTGGCTACTCCTTTTATGCTGGCTGTGTCTTGGGTCCTCTTTTATCCTTTGTCTACCCACTAACCCTGGTGATCTCATTCTTTCCCAGACCCTTTTCTTCCATTTATATGCTGGTGACTCACAAATCATTACCTCCAGTCTAGACCTTCTAACTTATTTATTCAACTGCTTCCGGGATATAATCTTTAGATGACTCACAGAAGGCTAAACACAGCAGAGCCAAAATTCTCTTCCTCAGTTTTTGACACTCTGCAGCCCTTGCCCTAAACTGTTCTTCCTTCTGGGTTCTTAGTATCATTTGATGGCATCACCATCTAACCAGTTGCCCAAGATAAAAACTTAGAAATCTTTTTATATATTAAAATTTACAATAATATACATATATATGTATATACATACATATATACACTCACACACACAAATACTTATATACGCATTTATGTATAAATTTTTATTATAGGAAATTTTAGACATACATAAAAGTAGAACACATGTTCTTGACAACTAACTTTAATAACCGTGTTTCCCCAAAAATAAGACCTAGCCAGACCATCAGCTCTAATGCGTCTTTTGGAGAAAAATTGATATAAGACCCGGTTTTATTTTAATATAAGACCGGGTCTAATATAATATAATACTGGGTCTTATATAAGACCGGGTTTTATATTAATTTTTGCTCCAAAAGACGCATTAGAGCTGATGGTCCGGCTAGGTCTTATTTTTGAGGAAACACGGAATTATCAGTATGTGGCCAATCTTGTTTTATCACTGATCCTTACTTCTTCCCCTTCTCAGATTCTTTTAATGGACTTCCCAGGCATCAGATCATTTCAAGAATAAAGATTTAGTATGCATCTCTAAAAGGTAAGGCCTTGAGAATCTCTTTGACTGCTGTCCTCCTCCCTTAGTGCTAACGTCAGTTGGTGACAATTTATCTCGAAGGCTCCCCACAGATTTCAGGATAAAGTCCAAACTCCTTCCCGGGGCACACAGTTCTCCTGGCCCTGCCGCCTGCAGTTCCACACCTTCCTCTGACCCTCGCACCCCATGCCCCAGCTATCCCACGTGACTTGCAGCTCCCTGAAGATTCCATTGACTCTGCATGTGTTGCCCCTGCTGCCTGGATGCCCCCCCTTTTTTTTTTAACCTCTTCTCCTGGCTAGTTTATATAGTGACACTCAGGTCAGTCACCTGTTTCTATGAGAATCCTCCTCTGTCTTCCCTGGTGGCAGGAGGCATCTCTCCTTTGACACCCGTGTCATCTTGATTGCAGTGCTTATAACACCGCACTCGTCATGCAGACTGGACTGTCTTCCCTACCAGATTGTGAGCTCTTTTAAAGCAGGAATCATGTCTTATCTCTGAATCCCTACAACTTAATACAGTGCCTGGAATGACGTAGGTCTCACATATTTGTAGAATGAATGAATGAATCAATCAAGAGACGTTCAGGGAAATACAGGGAAGACTAAATTGCAGGGGAAAGGAAAGGGAAGACGGGGGAAGGGCAAGTGATACAGAGGGACTGAAAACTCCAGAGTTTCAAGTTTGGGCACCTAACGAATGGTAATGGCACTGAGAGAAATGGGGGAAACTTGGAAAGCAAGCTGGCTTTTAAGAGGTGATAATAAAATCTAAAATCATTTCCATGTTCAATGTAATGTATTGGTGGAATATCCAACAGCACACGAATGATTTAAGAATGGAAAGATGAAGGAAAATATCTGTGGCACAGCTGGAGGAGAGCATTAACACAGCAGAGAAGGGGTTTATAGAAACACGGAACAGTATGGAATGAAATGGGATGTAAAAAGAGCCCTGTGAGTACTTGTCTGTCAGCACGCATACGCAGTGGCATGCTACGTGCATTTTCTTATTGGTCCATATAGGGACTGGGTGGCCATACGTGTGAGAACACTCGAATTATTTTACTAGAATTAAATGAGTTATTCTTAGAACAGTGTTTAGCACATAAAAAGCACTCGTCTTAGCTGATGACCATCAGCTTATTATTATTATTTGGCCTTTGGGAAGTTGGTTTTGTTTTTTTCAACTCTCACTCTCTGGCCAGCAGATCCCAGGGCTTTATTTGCCCATAATCTTGTGAAAGCTATGAAAATCTCTATCCTTCAGAGTAAGATTTCGATCTAGGAATCATTGGGGGGGTGGGGGGGGTGGCGGAGAGAGGTGGTAGCTGAAGCCCTAGAACCAGCTGTGCTGTAGAGGAAGAAGATGCTGAGGGAGGATGAAGACCACGGAATGAGTACAGGAGGCACTCGGCTGGGAGCAGTGTGACCAGCACACCAGAAAGCAAGTACCTCGGGCGAGAAGCTGGAAGAGGTTACGGAGCAAGGAGGTCATAGACGCCAGAGAGAGGCTGCTCCAAAGACCTCGTTAATAGGGTTGAAGCAACAAGAAGCTCAGGAAGGAAGAACTCTGAACCAGCCCCAGACCTGACCGAAAGGGGCACCGTGAGTAATGAAGTAAGGTGTCAGTGGTCAAGAGAGTGTGTGAAAAAGCAAGCAATTGCTTTAGATAATTCGTTTGCAAAGGTTACAGGTTGAAGGGTGGCAGGGATTTTAATTTGTTTCCTCATAGGTGAACTGAGGATGTCTGAAGGCAGAAGGAAGAATCAGTGGCGAGGGGAAGACTGCGTTGGAGAGGTAAGAGGTGGAGAAGTGAAGGGACAGGATTCACTGCCTAGGCAGAGGGTTAGCCACATACTCAGACTGCAAATAAGGAGAAAAAGGTAAGTGCAAATGGTGTTTAGGAATCTTCTATAAACACACACAGGTTCTCTCGTATTTTAGACAATCTTCTCAAACCCCTCTCTCCCTCTTACCCTCTAGTTCAGCCCTGGAGTCAGATCTAAAGGAACGCAGGGGCCCCAATCCTTTCCCCCATATCCTCCTGCCAATGGGGAGGAATAAAAACTTGTCTTGCTCTCAAGCTGCACTGCCCAATATGATAGCCACTAGCCACATGTGCATTTTAATTTAATTACAATAAAATAAAAACGTAGTTCCTCAGTCATACTAGCCACATTTCAAGTGTTCAGTGTCCTCAGATGTCTAGTAGCCACCAAACTTAGCAGCACAGACAGAGTACACTTCCATCATCATAGAAAGTTCTATTGGACACCACTGCTCTAGCGTCTTAGTGGTATTTTACCACCTCTTCTGTCTCAGCAATGTTCAGCTCCCTCCACCTTACACAAAGTTCAGTTTCCACAAGTTTGTGCCTTCTGTTCTGTCTACTCAGGGGTTAAGTCCCAACAGAGGGGGAGACACCTTTGCCGACCCCAGAAACTGTAGCAGAGTCCTGCCTGCCAGCCTGCAAACTGATGACAGGCTCCACTAGCAAAACCCCTAGTCTCCCCTCCCTCGGCTTCACCCTCTCTCTCCACTATCCCCCCTCTCAGGCTCCTCTACCCAGGACAATCTGTCCTTTTTCATGCTTCCTAGTGACAAACAAGCAGTGCCAGATGCCTCTATGCCTACGGAAGTTTGTCAGGCATGCTCGGGCAACATCCCTAGTTAGTGGGAAACAGGATGACAAAGCTAGAAAGGGCCCTAACGCTCTCCTAAGTGGACCCCTCATTTGACAGGTGTGACTGTGGGTTACTTTTTTACTTAAATAATAGGAAGCAGTCCTGGGAGGGAAGTAAAAGTTGAAAGGCTCACTATCTCTAAGACACAGGAGTTTCCAAGGCAAAGCCTGGGAGTGCCGACTGGTCTGCTTTCCTGGGACTGATCCTTAACTTCTCTGCCTTGGGCGATGCTTCTTGCCCTTTCTGAGACAGCATTCCTTTTACGGAAAATTCAGTGAACTACGTCCATGATTTCCTTCCACCTACAGGTGGGCAAGCACTGGACATGCTTAGGAAGAGAGACAATGGACTCTTCCCAGAGACACCTCCACCCGAGGGTAGCTGCCCCTGACCTTCCTTTCTGAGCTCCCTTCTTTTGCCATTCTTCCTCTTGTCATTGCTCTGGTTTGATCACTTCCTACATGGATGGAAAAAGTGAGAATGGAGTTCTAGTTTGGGCACAAAACACGAAATGCTTCAATCTCCACAAAAAAATAGCAAATAACTGTCAAATTTTCTCAAGGGAAAAAAAAAATCTCCCAAGGAGCCAGAGGTAGGGAAACCCTCATATGGGAACTCCGGGGAATCTGCAGACAGATGATCCTCTAGCATAAATTTCCCAGCCCAGCTTCCCTCTTCTCTGGGAAGGGACTCAACCTCTGTGCTCAACACAAAACCACATCTCTGACTTACAGACCTCAGACAACCCCAGTGGCCCTGGGTGCAATGGAGGTGGTGGCAGATTGGCAACTACAGTCCAGGGAGACGTTCACATTCTCCCCTGTCCCACCCCCAACAGACCCCATGTGACTCTTTCTGTATTAGACAAGGCTGAGAATCAAAGGAAGAAATTCCCAACTCCTTCACTTCACCCAAAGGCCACTTGGATGAAGAGAATTGTCTGGCAAGTTCTCAGCATGGAAGTCAAAGGAGCATCTTTCAGCTCTTGCCTAGTCTCCCCCAGTCCCAATCCCACTCCACCCACCAGCCTTTCTAATCAGTTGCTCAGCAGCTCCTTCTCACTACTAATAACTCTGGAGAAAGGGCTTGTTTAAGCAGCCAGGGGGGCAGCCAACTCAGAAGCAGCAACATGTCCTAAAATGGTCAAAGAAAACTCCACAGGTTTGGCTGGAGCTCAGCTCCTAAAGGAACAGGGTAGAACCCAGGGAGGATGAGTTCCCCATCACCCCGCCCCCAAACCTCAAGCCCAAGATTAACCCCCTTTCTGCTGACTACTTACCATTCCACAGCACCTCCAGTGAGTTGGGGGACAGCGGGATAGCCTTGTTCTCTTTTAGCACAGGGCTCACATAGGAAGCTAAGTAAGGGACAGATGTCCAGATCTGTTAAAGGAAAGTGGGGGGGGGGGGGAGGTGGATGAATAAACAAGACTGATCTCGCTCTGACTTGATCTTCAGGGCCCAGCTCTCTATTTTTACTCTCCACATCACCTTCTTTCACTTCGGAGGCTCCTGCTGACACCCTGGAGTGCTCCCTGTGGCACCAAATCAAGGAGCCAGAGGAAACGGCTGTGCTCAGGTGGGAAGACGAGAACCAGAGCACCCTGACAGCCCCAAGCTACACTCAGGTCCCAATTTACTCCCTACAAATGGTTTGGAAACTTCAATTATCGTGCTGAGCCTGGTTCTTCATTTATAAAATGGGTCTCAGCTGGGATGAGGGTAAATGAATGAACATTAAGCACTCACAACGTGCCAAGCAACGGTTTAGGCATTAGCCCCTCCCTTGGTCACTCTGTGCAGGGCTCCCTGCCCTGTCAACACCTGTTCACCTTGGCCGCATTAACGAGTCTCCAAGCATTGAGCAGGCCGAATCCATGCTGGTGGCTGTGGCTGAAGCCTGCCTCGTTGGTGACCCAATCTGCACGGCGATCCTCATACTGAGAGGACAGAGGGCCTGGTTAGTCCCTTGGATTTCCAATGTAATCTCAACAACCTAACTTTGGCTTCCCTGCTTGCCTTGCTGGTTGATCCAGTCCAGACTCTCCCACTGAGGACAGATTCCCCAAAGAAAGCTGGGACAAAAGGTCAAAGCCCCATGATGTCACCACTCTAATGGCCTGCTTCTAGAGAGGGAGCCAGGAGTCCCAGGCTCCAGAGAGACCTCCTCCGCAGGTAAAATGGCATCAGCAGAATAAGTACATAAGAGGTGAGGTCTGCGGTCTTGGGATCTCCACTCCTTTCCTATACACATGCAACTCTGAAAGGGATTTGGAGCCTAACGTTTAAAATCTAAAGTCCTTGGCACCAGAACCTGGGGGTGGGCAGGGCCGACCGTCTGGCTTCCTGCTGGGGTCTCACCTGAGTGGCCGTGAAGACGATGATGTGCTGGACGTCACGCCACGTGAGGCAGGGCCGTACCTGCAGCATGAGGGCAATCATGCCAGCGGCCAGGGGGGCTGCAGCTGAGGTCCCGGTGTGGCCCTCAGTGCAGCCTGTGCCCTTCTGAAGGTCCCAGTCAGTGGTCACCTGGGAAGTGGTGTGGAGGGGAGGGGCCTCGGGTTAGAGACTGCGCTCACAGGTCCTGTGGAGGGTGGGGTACAGACTTGTCCTCAGAACAAGTCTCTCAGGTGCGCCCTTCCTTCATGAGAGCGAAATCTTTGACCAGAGGGAGGCTCACTAGCAGGTCAGGACAAAACAGATCCTTAATCCTTCTAGGCCTCACAAGACAATCTCTGAAGAGCTGAGAAAGGAGACTACAAATTAAAGAGTTACGTATGAGCGTCTGGTTGTGGGGGAAAGCAGATGGAGCCATGGGAGAGGCCTTTATGCAGAGGAGTTTCCTGACTCCTGCTGCTCTAACAACCCATCCCCAAACTCTCCGCCCTAACCACCAGTGCCTACCCTCCAGACCCTGAAATCATGCTAGACAGAGGAAGTGGCCAGGGAGCTCCTCGGCCCCAGCTGGAGCTGGGACAACAGTGACAGCACCATTCAAGGAAATCCAACTTGGCAGCTCGGCAATAAGGGGCTGGAATGACATCAGTGCGAACCAAGGGAGTGTGTCCCCTTGCCCACCGTGGGCTTGGCATGGCACTAGTGTCCACACTGCCTGTCCCCCTGGCCTGTGGCAATCGACAGAATGAGCTGCCTCACTGCTTTGGGCCTGGTGCCTCAGTGTGGTTTCTACGAGTCCCCCTTTCTCTACCTACGGTTCTGAGTGAAGGGTGAAAGTGGGGGTCGGGAGGGGGAGAGTTGCCTGCAGGGGAGAGATGGCATCTGTCTGGCATCAAGTTCTTTTTATGCTCTCATCAACCCTGGAGCCACAAAGGGTTTAGCTGAGGAGGGCCCCGCGTAAATCCACTCCACTATTGGCACTTTGGATGGAGCAATGTTAAGACCAGAGCATGTTTTTCTTCCAAACTTCTCTTCTGGGTCAGATACCGGGGTCCTAACTTCTGCCAAGAGCTCCATTGTACTCACTGCTGCCCTCCAACTGTTACAGCAGCTGCCAAGAGATGTAATTTTCACTCAGACACCAGGCATACCCAGAAGAAGAGAAAAAAACTCTCCAAGTTGTAGTCTCAATGAGAGTGGAAAGCCTGGTCTGTGCCAGAGAGCAGACTGATTTTTTTCCTGTTAAGGAAACAGGCTCACAGTGATGGTCCAATGTGCAGCTGTGAGGCCCGTGGGCTCGCCTATGGTGGCAGGAGCCCCTGGCAGCCAAATGGTGGTCAGCATGTGCCTCCACACCCTGCCCTCAGGAAGACAGCTCCACCAAGCTGGTCACTGAACAGAAACTGGCAACAGGAGGTTTCCAAGACAAGGACATGCCAAAGATGGGAACTTGGCGAAACGAACTCTTTCATTTCTGGACAAGTTCCAGTTCTGACAGAAGGTGGTGGTGGGGATACAAAGTGGAGTTGAGTTAGGAGAAAAGCCAGGCCCCTCAGAGCAAGACTGACGATTATGCCCGGGGAGCCCCTGGTCCTCAGTGGGGCCAGGATGAGTCAATTCCTGAGAGTTCTGCCAGGGCGTGAAGAGCACAGCTTGTTCCTGCTCTTCCTCCTAGCCCACCCACTGTGGGAGTGGACGAGGGTAGTGCCCTCTGCACCCAGACCCCTGTCTGTCTGCTGAGCAAAGCTTCTCTGGCTCTTTTCCTTTAGTCCACTCTCTTTTCTCTTCTCCCCAGGGTGAGGGGCGGGGGGGGGGCAGGGGGCGGGGCTAGGGATCAACTGGCACAGAGCCTTGGAACATTTTGTTGACCAGAAGTCATTTACTGGCAAAATAAAATTTCAGTTTTGGAAAATGAATTTGACCCAGCAGGAGACAAAGCAGCCTAATTCCCAATGGCCCCATAGAGACCTCCCACCCCAGCCACTGGAGAAATCTGATACCACCTGGCTCTAGTCCAGCTCTCGCCTGGAGCCCTGGCCCCATATTACTCTATTGTGGGCAGCAGGGACCAGCAGGGAGCTCTCTGATGATGGCCCAGAGACACGGCTTGAAGTTGCTGGGATGGAGCTCAGCCAGCTGGGTGCAGTCCCTAGACCCTGAATTCTTTAAAAGGTTCCCATAGCTTGAGGAGCTCGACTCCCTTGCTCCAATCTCTCGTTTGCAATTCTAGCTCCAAGAAAAGAGCTGTCTCTTGGGCTAACAGAGCCATTCCCGATTCCTCATCCCACCCATCCCATAAAGACAGCCACTAACTTTACTCCTGCTGATAAACATGACCAGAACTCACAGTATTTACATAAGGGCTGAACAGCTATGGAATGATGATTTGTTGTTTTAATCCCTCGGAAATTAGCCAAAGCCCAAATTCTATCAAAGGAAGACATTTTAAAGAAGTTCTTTAATCAATGTGATGCTCAGCAGTTCCTCTAATAATATGTAAATTTGTAAGTGAAGTTTGAAGCTAAAAACCATTTTCACAAATTTATTTACAGTCCTCGGCTCCGTTCTTCCAACGGTGGTACCCCCTTAGAGATACAGATCTGTCAGGGAAGACGAGTCTGAGGGCAGGACAGGGAAGCAGAGAAACAAAAGTTATGCTGCCTGAGAGAAGTACTGTGGGACAGGGATCATGAGTGGGGGCCCAGGAGGCACTCACAATGCTCCGGAGCATCTTGTCCCCACCACTGAAGGTGACGGCCAGCATGGAGGCACATTCCTCTGCATAGAAAGGCATCCGTCCCTCCTCATCCACGGCACCTGGGAACAGAGCAGGGGAAATAGGAGCCAAGTTCCCTGTGACTTACCAGCTAGGAGATTGTTCTGAATTTGAAAAATGATTTGGGTGGCCCAAGTGCCTCAGAGTACCCACACTCCTCACCTGAGCGAGCAACCTCAAGTGGCAGAGGATATCTGTGCCCTAAATACCACTCTTTCAATAGGCTTGCTCCAGGGTAAAACCGGGGCATTTCACCTCCATACCCACTCATCCATTCACACATTCATTTTCCTCAGCATTTATTAATTATCTACTGCGAGTCACACACCGTGTGAGCACTGGGGCCATGTGCAAAAGGCCAGACCTGATCTCAAGGAGATTATAGCCAGGGAGGAACTCAGGTAAGTAAATAAATACAACTGGGACGGTAACGCTATGGTAAGTGGCCCATGAAAAGACAGGCCGGAGCAGAGGCCTAACCAGTTGTAGTAGGTGGAGCTGGGGAGGGGTACCTCCAGATGCTGGGTTGAAAGTGTTCCCAGGCTATGGTGACTTCTAAGGAAATCCTGGGGTCCTCTAAGAGCAGGGCTAGTCCCTCCTAACTATCTGAGCCTGAAGAGAAGCTCGTGCTCAGACACTTAGCCACATGGAAGCCAGGGCACACCAAGATACATCATCCCCTCACCACTGAGTGACACACACACACACACACACACACACACACACACGGAACCACAGGTCGCTACCTATGGTGACTGTGTAGATGGAGTTGGCGTAGCCATCATAGTTGCAGTTGTCGTTGTGCTGGCCCCCATTGCCACTGGCTACCACAAAGATGCTCCCAAAGCCCTGGCGGCCAGCCATCACCCCATGTTGCAAGGCAGCCTGAAGAGCAAAAACACACGGGATCACCTGAGAAACTCACAGACCTCTACCTTCCACACCAGTTGTCCTCTTCTCCCTTTCTAGAAAGGAAAGGAAAGAAGCCCAAAGGCACTAGGCATGGGAGAAAGAGATTTAAAGATGGACTCAAGAAGGGGAGGAAGCTGTTAGTTGAGCAACTGATGGATGTACTCTACTTATCAGAAACAGTGGGGCCAGGAATGGGGAACCAAGCACAAAATCAAAGGGAAGCGATCTCAGGGCCCTGTTCCATTTCTCCCTCACAGAACTTGTGCCTCCCACACTCCCCCATCTCCAGTTAGAAGTGCTCTTCCCAAAAGGAGGTGGCAGAGCGAGATGGCATAGGTCTGGCACTGCAAATGGGGGTGGGGCTGGAGAGGGAGTGACTTGTAGAATTCTTCTAGGAACTGGGTCTCCTAAAGTCTTCATGCAGTTCACAGGTACCTTTCCAAGCTGATGGGGGCCATCCACTGTCTTCCCATCATCATCTGGTCCCCAGCTGTTGAGAAATACCCAGAGGGAAGAGCCAGAGCCAGGCTGTGGCTGCCCACCCCGGCCCCAGTTTCAGCTGGCCACCTTCTTACTCTCCTCCAAAGGGTTCCAGCAGGACTCCCATGATTAAAGGACATAGGGTTCAAAGGTCCAGCCCCCACTCCCAAGTGGAAAACAGAAGTATGTGCTAAGGTTCTTTTCCTTGGAAACTTTCCTAATTTAGGACTACTTTAACCGGCTCCTAAAAATCCTTTCTCAGGTCCCAGGGAACAGGAGACAGTATCTAGTGTTAGAGAGAGATAGGAGACCTTCCTCTCCTGATCTAGGGATCTGGTACTAGGCTTGATGGACGAGCACTCACCGAGTGCTCAATCTGTGTAAGGTCTTGGGTCGGAGGAGTTCTCTATTCTTTTTCTAAGAGGAAATGTACATTGCGGATGATGTCATAGATTTAAGGGAGGTACTGATGAGGGGGAAGAGCAGGTGCCATCAGTACCATGGGGAAAGCCCAATCCCAAAGTTCCTCTCCCCACCCCTGTGCCCCCACACCATAGCCATAACCTGAGGCTGCAGGTGCATTTATGTGTACAGGGTAGGAGGGATTGGTGCTGGGCCTTGAGATTAGTTGTGGTTGAGAGGAAAGCCCACTTTCTCCCAGAGGCTTTATGAGTTTATTAAACAAATAAACATGGGGCAGCCTGGAGCACTGCTCACGTGGCAACTTGATTACTGGGGTGACATGGGCCTTCAGACTGAGACCCCAGCGGCTGGAGAGCTGGAGAAATAAAAGTAATGGACTTACAGGCTGAACCCAATGAGAAGATCCCTGCCGGGACCTGCCCAAGTCAGCCCATTTTGCTGTTCTTTTGTTGGAGAATTCATCCCAGGTGCCCCAGCGTCTTGCCCTGTCACCTGTTCCTGGTTCTGCCTCACCTGCAACTGTAGATGTCATTGATTTGATAGTGCTTGTTGAATGCCACGGCCTCCATGCTGTCTGTGAGGGGTCCATCTAGTAACCGGATACCTAGGCAGTAAGGCCACATTAGCTGAACAGTACTCACTCCCTAGATGGGGAACTGGGTGGTGGGAGCTGCACGTGGTGACTTACTTTTCCCTCTAAGCACTCTTGTGTTTTTTATACCATGTGTATGTCCCTGTCCAGAAATATTTTTTTAACATAATGCTAAATCTTAGACTTTAAGGATCATGGGTTCTGGTTGGAAGAGGCACAGGCTGGAATGTAGGCAGCCAAGTTTCCCTTCTCATTTGCATCCTTAAATCATGTAAAACATCGGTGTGGGGCTTGTTACATAGAAACTGCTCAATACACGGTACTCATTACTATGAACTACTCCCATGGATGCCTAATTTCACCCTTTAAAATAGGGTAGGTCCATCCTGGTGACTACGGAGGGACAAATGGAGCTTTTGGAAGGGACTTGGACCCTGAAGGTTGGTTTCTGGCTCCCTCTGCAGCCTCATTCACAGAGAGGGCTGTTGCCCTCTGCTGGAGGTTAAGAAGAATACAGCCAATCTATTCAATTTGTGGTTCCAAGCATTTATGAAGAATCATGGAGAGGACGTCCCTATTCATGCCTTTCACCTTCTCCCTTGACAGAAAGCCTGAGGAGAAGGAGTCATAAACAACCCTCAGTCGGGGGTGGAGCTGCTCAGCTCTCTTGAAAGGATGGAGAACGGACAGTGATCATCAGAAGGCCTGGGAGCTGGAGAGCTGGGAGACAGAAGAGCCTCCACAGACATGTGGGGTCAAGGAGAAAGGCAGATGAGAGGGTGTTTGGTATCACACAAATAAGTAAAGGCGGTATCATTGCGATGAGCTGAGTCATTGATGGGGCATAACCAAGATTAGCAAGAGGGAAGAGGAGACTGAGTAGGTGGGACTTGAGGCCTCCATCCCACATCAAGAGCATTCCCTTTTATCTGTTTTACATGGTGGGGTTTGCTGCTAAAAGCATGTCTGAGACACTACTGCACTGAAAAAAACACACCAATGAACTGATTCGTCCTACAGACACCTATTATAAGCTTATCCTTCGTTCTATATGTGTTGAGGGTAGGATAAAGACAGTTCAGAATTCGGGGGGTGGGGCAGGAGATGAAGACTGCCATCCCAGAAGAAACCTACTGAGGCCAGGCTGGAAGGTACCTGCTATGCGGCTCCCATATGCCACTCCCACTGCACAGAAGCTGTTGTTGGGCACCGCAGCAATTTCTCCTGCACATCGTGTGCCGTGGTGATTGCCATTCTCCACATCCGGGTGGGGCATGGGGTCAGGGTCATTAGAGTTGAGGTCATAGCTGCCCTCAGGGTTCTGCAACATTGAGGGGGGGCAATAGGTGGTCATTCACTGTTGTAAGAGGTCAGGTCTTGGAGCTCAGGAAGAGAGGGGAACTGGGCAGCAGGCCCATCTCTCTCTGCAAACCACACGGGCTACAAAACAACGAGGACAGGACACACTGGGGCAAAACTGAGAAGTGTTATAGCTCGCAGCAAACTTCTCTCTTGCCCATTATAGAGATGTACCCAGGAAACTGCTCCATGACTTGGGAAACCTGGGATAAAGGGACTTAGGGCTACCTAAAGGCCAGGCTGTCCAGAGAGGAAGGTGCTCAGAACCTGCGTGGAGAAGGAAGTTGCTGACAGGGGCCACTCCTCTCCTGCCTACCCAGGGCAGGGAGGGAGCGGCAACAGGAACCAGGAAGTGTCACCTAGGATCCTCTCCTGCTGAGGGGGATGCCACTCACAGTGTCTTAACCGCCAATCTGGAATGCTGGCTGGGGAAGAAGTTGAAGAATACCATGGCACCTCCCAAGCCCTTTTGTTTGCCCCAGTGACCTCTAAGGAAAGGGACAAGCCTGAGGTAATATCAAGGAGGTAGGACATGTGGGGGGGGGGGGGAAGGGTTGTTCCAGGGTCACTCACATAGTTGGGTGCAATGTCCTGGACGGTGTGCTCCACTCCATCGTCCACGACCACCACAGTCACCCCTCGCCCAGTTACGTTGCGTTCCCATACACCTGTCACGTTGATGTCCTTGCCGGGGCTCCGCCGGTTATTCTGTAGGAGAGACAGACTCAGGAACTGTCTCAAAGTCTTGGGAATCCAGTGACACACAGCATAGCCCACAGAGCTATAAGTTATAGCTAGCAGCCCTTTTTCACTCTTGGCTGCCATCAAAGAGCCAGAGGTTGTGGACCAATAGGTCCAGATGGGGCTGGAGCCAAGGAGGGACAAGTGAGAGCTATGCCACAGTCTAGATCTCCAGGAAAGCTTGGAGCATTCAACGGCAATAAAGATGAAATGGTGGCTAGGGTTAAGGTTGGAAAGTACAATTATTATGCCGTATGATGTATATTATACTAACATTATATAATGTTAGTAGTTAACACTTATAGTGTTTACCATGTGTCAGGCATACATATGTTAACTCACTTATTCTAACTACCTCTACAAGGTAGGTACTATTATAATCTCCATTTTACAGAGAAGGAAATGGAGGCACAGAGAGGTTAAGCAGCTTGCCCCCAGGCACATGCTAGCAAGTGGCAGAGCTGGAATGTGAGCCCAAGCAGCCTGGCCCCAGCACCCATGTCCTAACCACTGCACTCTCTGGCTCCAGCACCCATGCCCTAACCACTGCACTCTGTGGCTCTCTAGAAGTGAGCTCTGGGAACACGGAGCCTGGAGGAAGGAGGCCACCAAAGCCCACAGAAATGTCTCCTCAGGCAAAGGGTGGGGGCAACTAAAAAGTAATACAGCCAAAAGCCCACTAAAGAATTGGATACTCAGAACCCATCCATCTGAAGCTGAAAACTGCAGGGCTGGACTTACCAGGTGCCATTGCTGTGGGTATTTGGGGTCATTGAAGTGGACGCTGCGCTTGGCTCGCTTCAGCAGCTTCTGCTCTGCGTGCCAGCGCACAGCTTCATGCCTGGCTAACACGGCCTCTGCCTGCTGCCGGATGGCCTCCACCTGCTGGTCCTGCCAGTGCCCAGCTGGCTGGACAAAGAGGTAGTGCCCCCAAAGCTGCCCGATGCGTCCAGCATTCAGCAGCCCTGCTGCGTGGGCCAAGGCGTCTGCCTGCTGCCCCAGAGTCTCTTCATCCCTCTTGCCTTCCGGGCTGTCCAGATGCACAGCCCAGCTTAGCCCCCCTGGAGCCTGGGCCCCAGGACCACCTGTCTCTGCCAGGCCCATGACCCAGGGAACCAGTAAGAAAAGCCCGGCTAATTCCAGCCAGAGGCAGGTAAGCAGGCCCAGGGGGGCATCCAAGTGTGGTACTTTCTGCCTCCCTTTCGGCATCAGAGCAGTAGGCTGCAAAGAGAAAGGACATGAAAGTAAAAAAGCTGATAATTACAGTAATCTGAGAGGGACACTGGGCTATCAATATACTACAAGTGGAAACCCCCAATCCGCTCCTTTTAAATTATGAAATGTGTGATTCTGTCTTTTTATTCATGTTTATCCCTGACCAACAGGGATAAGTCCCAGGTGGAGTGCAGGCCAGTACCAACCAAACCCAGTGGGCACCTCCATGGAGTCATGGGCCAGTCCCCACCTCACCAGACGACCAAGCAGCACATCCAGTTGCTAACTGACACCATGCTGCTCTCTCCCACTGTTGCCATGAAAAGGGCTCGCAAGTCCTGCCACTCCCACAAATGACTGGCGGAACCATGACTGTTCTTTAGAAGAGATTCTCCTCCCGTATTTAGAGGGGACACAAATCTTCCTCCAGCTGACTTCTCATTCTAGTTGTCCTCAGGGCTAACACCCCTCAGTTGGGCCCCATTCCCACCTGGACTCCATGAGAGGTTGAGCTCCTGGTCTGGCTAACCACCTCACGCTCATTTTGTGCAACTGGAGAAAAGGCATCACTTTCACTGTGAGTTGTGTTGACTCTGAGCACAGACTGCAGACCTGTGGACCCCAAGGAAAGAAGAAATGGTGTCCCCCCCAAGCCCAGTGGAACACAGAGGCTAGCCATGAACTCCAGGACCTGAAACCAGAGAAACTGGCCAATCATCAAGCATCACTTCCAGGTATCTGGAATAGGTCGTAGGCTGGAACAGAACTGGTACGGTAAGGTCAAATCAGTACAAAACCCAGAAACTCTACTTCTTGTCCTAAGCATCATACCACCCTCTTTTCTTTTTTCTTCTAGAGGCCGAGAAGAGGGTTTGAGCTGTTACCGAAAACCCCTCTGGAAAAAGTAGGTAGCACTGTTTCCTGGCGATCCAGGTGGTAGGTAACTTCCTGGTTTCTGTATCTGAAGGATACCAGGGGAAGTAAGAGTAGGCAGGAGGCAAGGGAAATGGGGAAAACCTGAGAATGGAAACAAAACTGAACAGGCACAAAGGGCAAGTGGGCAACCGGGAGAGAAGAAATGGCTAGAAAGCAGCACTGAGGGGCTACCCTTAGTCACTAACTCAGGAGGTTGGCTTGGAAGTGAGGGCTCAGGCTCCAAACCTGGGACTGTCATCCATGGTTGGCTGGAAGGGCCAAATTAGAACTAACTATTGGGCAACCGTGGGAACAGGAACAAGTGACTAGGTGGCAGAACATGCGTGTGCTAACTGGTGGCTGAGCTCCTCAGAGTCACTCTGAGGCAAAGCTTAGTACCCAAACGCACACCCCGAAATGGAACTGACACAAAACATTACAGAAAAATGGGAGTTTTACCAAAGTCTCTTTGGAAAGGGAGAAGTGAACGCACGCCACCTTACACTCCCTCCAAAATTCTGCATTCCACATCTCCTTCTCTCTTTTTCTTTTAGGTTCCTAGGCATATTTCCTCTCAAATTCCTCCCTGCCCTCCAGCAGCCTCGATTGTCCCACGATATTCAGGGGACTCTGCCAGTCTGCATACCCTTCTAAGTAAAACAAAATCTTGTTAGCCAGGTAGTAACCCATCTAGGCAGGCTCCTTCAGTCTCAGTAGATTTCCGGAAGAGAAACCTGACCACCACTTCCTCCTTCCCCTCTGGAAGAGCAGTTCTTTACCCTCAACCGCCTATCCCAGGCTTCCCGGAAAGGAACCTTAAATACCCCCTGAAATTTCAGCAGATCTTAACCTCCTTCAATTGCTAGGCATATCTTTACAGCTCTTAGGTGCCAAGGAAGAAGAGGAATCATATGAGCAGCCCCAAGTTCAAGGTTCTGCTCCCAAGAGACTTCCTCGCACCCTCTACACCCTGTTCCTAAAAACCAGGTTGCCTACAGGGGTCAATTTCATTGATTTTCCCCTCCCGGGCCTCGACTGCCCCGTTGCAATGTGCTCCTCTCTTCAGACGGACCCGTCCTATCCTGGAATCGCAGACCCCGGAGCCCCAGGTCCCTTGGCTCTCCCACGCCAGGGCTGAAGGAGCACTCTGTGCAGCTCCCTCATCCTCAGACACCAGCTCCCCCACTTCTTGGCCACCCGGACTGCCAATGCCCCACCCCCACCGAGTTCCCAACTCACCCGCCCGGCCGCAGCTCCTGCAGCCGCCTCCCTGCGGAAACTCGCGGCTTCCCGGTAGCCCAAGGAGCTAGTGACAGTAGCATCACTTCCGCCCGGCGGCGCAACCAATCAGCGGCGGGTCCCCGGGCCGGGCCGACCGGCCGGGAGCAACCGGCGCTAGGGTGGCGGCTCTTTAGAGCATCCTCCGCCGGAAGAGGAGCGTGCGGGGGTGGTGGGCTTTCCTCGCGGGGTCCCACCATCCCGAGTTCTCGGGCATCTTTAAGAGGGGCCTTCCACAGAACGACCGTCTTCTGCATGGCGTCCTCTGGGAAGGGCATCTCGGTTGCGATCTTTAATAACACCTCGTTCCTCTTCTCCCTCTGACCGCCACTGGCCCCGACTCTCCCTGTAATCTTTCGAGAGGGGCTCCTCCTTCCACCCGGCCTCTTCCCTTCTTGCGATCGCATGTCCCTTCCTCCCTGCGTCGGGGGAGAGTCCACTTGTATCTTAGTGGGCTTCCGCCCGTCCGCGTCCCCTAGACTGTTCCAGCTCTGGCCGCCAGAGGGCGACGTCGGGGGCGGCCGGTGCTACCGCGGCCTCTCCTATCCCGGCCGAGGCTCGCCCCCTCCGCTCGTGCCGCCGGAAGTGGGAGGTGTCGCGCGCGGGCCGGCGCTCGACCCCTCCCCCGAGGCCCGGCCGCCCCCTCCCCCCGCTCCGCCCGCTCAGGTGCGTCCCGTCCCTCCCCCTCTTCCCTCCCGGGGGCGCGGCGCGGGAGGGGTGTGCGGGGTGGGCGCGCGGGCTGGGCGCTGCGATGGGGGGGGCGGAGGTTGAGGTGGGGGCGGGTGTGGAGGGTGTTGTGAGGATGCGGGCGGGGGTCCTGGCCTAGAAGTACGACGGGGCTGGCCACGGGGGTGGGGTGGTCGAGGGGAAGGTACGTAGAGGCTCTGGCCGGAGCGAGCGGCCAGCCTAGCTAGTCCCCTGGTGGAGGGCGGCCGTGTCCACCCGGCGCTGCTTTCCCCCATTGTCCCCTTCGCGTCCGCCCCCCGTTCTCCCCCGAGGACCCATCCGGCCGTCGCCACCTCGCTGGAGGTCGCGACCGGATTGCGGTGTGGAGATTCCCTTGCACGTTCGACTTCCCACCTCGCTCCGCAGCCCGGCGTACATGCCGCTCATTCCTTGGGCTCCAGCGCAGAGTAGAATGTATGACCCTTGCCCTGTCGTTTCAGTTACTGGGCACCAAGGACCCCTGACCCGTGGGCTCTGCTAGGGAAGGATGTTTGCTCTTGAGGGAGCAGTAATAGCGATTTGGGGCCCATTTTCTCCTAGAAGCTTTGTATAATGGGGAAAACTAAGGTCCAGGGGGTCTCTGGCCTGTGACTGAAGTGTTGACACAGCCCAGTCTCCATACTTGCCCTCTGTGCTCTTGAAGGTTCAGGAGTTTACCTGTGATACTGTTAAACTCAAAACAAGAATTTAAATTAACCCTGTGTTACACCCACTCCCCCATATATTATATATATGTCCCCCCCCCTTTCTCTTCACCATAGAAAGTCATGAGTTTGTCGTGCAACATAAAAGATCACCTTTTGATCTAAGAAAGTCATCTGTCCTGATTCCCTTACTTCGATAACCCTGTTTTTCAGCTCATTTTCATGCTGGCATAACCAAGATTCTCATACTCTTGCACCCCTGTAGTAATTGTGAAGAGTCTGTACTTAGTGGTTATCAAGTTTTCAAACTTTTCCCATCAGTGGGAACACATTGATGTAGTAAAAGATACTTGGATTGTCCGATATAATACTGCTTTTTCTGTCACACACAGACACCTCCCCAAAACTTCTCTTAAATTAGTGGAGAATGCTTTTAATGTAACATCCATAAAATGATTTGAAAACATAAGCTATTGTTGATATTAGGCCAAAAGATGCATTTTTTATCAGTGATATTAGGCACGGTAGGTATGTAGACCATTTGGAAGGTTCCCAGACTATAGCTACTATTTTAAATGGATACATTTTTTGCCAAAAGTGAGAAAGCTTTGCATAGACTCCTAGGTACTTATGTAAATATAAATAAATGTATAAATGTAGTGATTCCTGAGGATTGATGCCCACAGGGACCTAGTGCGTGCAATGGCTCTTTTAATACCCTACTATATAAAATACTCTTAAATGTTTGTTCCTGGAGCTCAACTTTGTATTTCTTTCCTGGAACAACCCTGTTATGTGGACATTCTGAGGGGGAAAGATACATTGTATTTAAAAATTTGAAACTTGTAGCCTGTAATTTGTTTGTGAATATACAGAGCATGATGGCGGCGTCTGAGGTAGCTGGTGTGGTGACCAATGCCCCCAATCCTCCGGAGTCCTCTTCTAGTTTATGTGCTTCCAAATCAGACGAAGTTGTCCTAGATGGTCTAAGGTAACGTGTGGCTTCTTGGCTGGGGAGATTTTGTTTGGGTAAAGGGCTTTGGAGCTGGGCTTCTTTGGCTCTAGTGGCAGTACACTAGATGAAACTTTTTAAGGGTAGGGACTGTCTGATCTATATTTGTATTTACGGCACCTAACATAGCATCTGACACTCAGCAGACATGCTAAATATTTGTTGAATAAGTAGATTAGAATACAGGGCGTCAAACTCATCCAAAAATGCAAATGTTTTCCCACTCTATTCTACATGGATTATATGTTCATTTAATTACATGTTTATATATTTTATATATGTGTCTATATACATATGAATCACGTTACATATATCTACACATAGGTACATATGCACACAGATACACATGTGTGTTCATATTTCTTTATCTGTATCTATCTATAGATAAGTAGATAACTTTGTTAATATGGCTTACTGCTTTATGTATATATTTTGCCTTCCATTTAAACTCTTGAGGGCAAGAATTACGATTACCCAATCTTGCATTTTATAGCGCTTGACACATTATGTACAATGTTGTACTAAATTGATTATATATTCTACCTCACACTTAATACAATAGGTAATACTATACTAACAGTTTTATATGTATTAACACATATAATCCTCACAACAATCCCAGGAAGTTGGTGCTGATATTATTCCCATTTACAGGTGAGGAAACTGAGACAAAGAGGTTAGTAACTTGCCCAAGGATATCAAGCTATGTTGGAGTCAGGGTTTGAACCCAGACTTGTCTGACTCCAGAGTACTTAGTAAATATTTGTTTAAATGAAGAAATTTGTTAATGAATGGTTAATGGGGAAAGTGTTAAGTAAGCCTAACCATAAACTTGGATCTTCATTTTACAAATATTAATAAAATCAGCCACACACTACTGGTAATAATAATAATAATACCAGCTAAGATGTACTGAATGCTTACTATGTGCCAGGCACTGTACTAAATACTTCATCTGCATTATCTCATATAATCCTCACAATAATCCTATTAGGTAGGTAGTTTTATTTCTGTTTTGTAAATGAAATTAGGTAACTTGCCCAGAGTGAAACAACTAGTAAGTAGCAGAGTCAGGATTCATATCTAGGTACTATATATGCCCAAATTTGTAATTAAGTGTGCCCCCACCCCTCAATTGACTCCCAATAAGGAATCATCTTAGCGTAAAGATTTTCATGTCATCAGATGCTCTCTTAGTTGTTACATTTTGAATAGCAAGTACTGTTGAAACCTCAGTCAGTGCTAGTTTGGGGTGCTTAATCCGTTGACAACATCAGTTAAAAAAAATAAAGAAATTTAACACAGATTTAGTCGTTATTCCTGGGTGAAATACTTATACAGTTGTGAATGTTGGATGTCATTGTAGATAAGTTTTAAAGATCTCTTTAGAAACCAATATGTTGAGTCTCTGTGATAAACAATAAAACAACTATTCTAGTGTTGTACATAAGTGTCCTTGTCTGGGATAAAATTTCTGCTGACAGCTTCAATTTTGGATTCAAAATTGTACTTCAGAAAACTTGAAGTGAAGGTGCTATGCTCTGGGAAACTGTTGAACCTAAAAAGTGGTTCTGGTTAAAGATCTGTATCATGAGTTTATGTGAGAATTATTTTTGTGAAACACGAGAGTGGAATAAAATATTTCTACATTAATATCTTATTAAAATATTATGTGTAATTAAATTAATACATGTGACAAGTGAAATATTCTTCCATTAGGCTATTTCCTCTGCATCCCTAAAGTTATTCAGATTGGCCTTAAACATTTTTTAGATCTTCAGAGTTACTTATGTGTGGTCATTTATTATAGACTATCTCCAGAACCCAGGTTCTTAATTACTAAGCTATATTCCCTGCATGTGGCATAAATATCACTGGATAGACACTAAGTTCCTTTTCATTCCGATAATTTGGGGGGTTTATGTAGTCTAGTTTTGTTCTTTTAGTGGTTACATTAAAAGTATTATATGTCTAATTCTCTTTAAGATTGGGTGAAGACAGAAACTTTTTATCTTATGTTTTGATAGCTCCAAAGACCCTGCACAGAAGCACAAGAACTCACCTCTGTCGAGTGTAAGTAGCCAAACGATAACCAAGGAGAATAACAGAAATGTCCATTTGGAACAGCCAGAGCAGAATCCTGGTTCATCAGCAGGTGACACTTCAGCAGCGCACCGGGCGGTCTTAGGAGAAAACTTGATAGCCACAGCCCTTTGTCTTTCTGGCAGTGGGTCTCAGTCTGATTTGAAGGACGTGGCCAACACAGCAGGAGAGGAGGGGGACACGTGCCTTCGGGAGAGCCTCCATCCTGTCACTCGGTCTCTTAAGGCAGGGTGCCATACAAAGCAGCTTGTCTCCGGGAATTGTTCTGAAGAGAAATCCCCACAAGCCTCCGTCCTAAAGGAAGGTAGCAGGGACACAGGCTTGGATTTCCGACCTGTAGTACCTCCAGCAAATGGGGTTGAAGGAGTCAGAGTGGATCAGGATGATGATCAGGATAGCTCTTCCCTGAAGCTTTCTCAGAACATTGCTGTACAGGTCAAGTATCAAGTTTCTACTATTAACATGGAATTGGGGCTTTTTCTGTTTTTTTCTTTCTTTCTTTCTTTCTTTTTTTTTTTGTTGAGGGTAGGAGACATTTATTCCTGGTTGGTGGAGAACTACTCTGTCTCGTTTTCATACTGGCAGTTGTCATACTATTTCCCTATAGTGCAATGCCATGACTTCATTACGGTGTTCGATACATAATAAAGACAGGAGCCATTGTCTGATTGTGGCGACTAGGAACTTTATGATCTACATATAATCTCTCACTGAGTAATTGATGAGTGTAGGTCATTAGCGTTCATATTTCCCGTCTTTGTCCTTGCAGGAGGAATCCTTCTTAATTCTCAGACATACATCTTAAGAAGTACAGTGTATCCTGCTTTCTAGTGACTGGTGTGCTTTGTTGTAGGAGGAAGGATGGGCACCATAAGTTGTAGGGGCAAAGTCTTATCTCAGACTTGAGGCTGTCTCTCCATCAGTTCTTGGGTCTTGTTCAGGTTATTCAGGTGGGATAAATGCTCACCGAGTATGGATGTCAGTGTCCTTTTGCTAGAACTATTGCACTTCTCTTGCTATGAAGCTAATAATTTAGCTTCTTAGTTATTGGTGGCAGATTTCTAGGTGAAAGTATGAGAATAATTCTCCCTTTTAAAATGTCACTGAACAGTTCTGAATATAATTGTTTCTTTCTTTGTAGACTGACTTTAAGACAGCTGATTCAGAGGTAAACACAGATCAAGATATTGAAAAGAATCTGGTAAGTATTTAAACTGTCATTGTTGATATACGAAGCCATTAATGCAGAAAATCTAGAGTCGTATTTCAGTTGGAAAGGTGCAGGAACCTCCTTTATAAAATTCCTGAGAGATAGTCAGCTAGCTAGAGATGGAAAGCTTACTACTCATAAAGCAGCCTATTGTGTTTTTTAAAATAGCTCTTATTGTTAAATCTTATTCTGAGGTGAGGACAGGATCCCTAAAACTTGTAGTTATAGTTCTCTCTATGTAGAGTAAATCTAAATCCTTTTACTTGTTAGCCTTACATATATTTGCAGTTTGGTTTTTTTTTTCCTGCCTTTTCCTCACTTCTGAAGTCTGGACCTTTCCAGGTGAAACATCCCCAGATGTTTTTAACGTTGTTCTTTTCTTCATAAGATATGTTTTCAGTCTTTTCATCATCCTGGTTACCTTTTCACCTAGATATGTTCCGTCTTATCAATGTTTCTTCTAAAATGTGATCCTGAGAATTAAATGTAATAATCTAGATAGAGTATAATTAATTCACAATACAATGGGACTCGCATTCTCTCTCATTCTAGACACTATGTCTTAAGTTGGTTTATGTCGGCAGTCATCACACTGTGGGACGTTCACTCGTCCTCCATCAAGTCTTTCTCTCATGTGTTCTTTAGTTGTATCTTCCCATTTTATTCCTAGGTAATTGGTTTTTAAAACTTAGAGAACTTCACATTTATCTTTGTTAAACTGGTCCCCTTGATCTATCCCTGACATTTTGTGGAAAGACTTCTACCCCTTAAATATATGGTTGTCTGAATGTATATTTTTTAAAAGGAAGGATAATGCTGGGAAAGGCCCCCCTTGGATCAAGAATGGTCTTTAGGGTAAGATGTGCTGAGTGGAAGAAAGAGGAAAAGTGCTTGTAGTAACCAGATAAGAAAGTGAATATTTGGGGGGTGGGAAGGGAGGAGAAGAAAATGAATATATAGAACACATAGAAGAAATTGAGGGGCAGGTGGAAAGAAGTAAGTTATTGGAGTACATTAATCAAATGAGGCCAATAAAACTTTTTAAGTATAGAGTAACAACTCAGGAGTTAACAACAGACAGGTAAACAGAACCTAGAGATGAAAGACGTGATGGAGATGTGTTTGGTAGAAGACAACCTCCAGGGAAGGGGGAGAAGTCATCTTTTTTCTTTAGCACTTACACTAAGCACTTTACATAGACTATTTTTGTCCCCGTAGTTATAAGGTGGGGTTCAGATGACTAGCAATCGAAGGGGCCAATTAAGAAGTTATAACTTCAGTTTAGTATCAGTCTGAAGCAGGATGGAAACTGGTAAGTGATTGGGTCAAAAGAGACCGAGGGTTGTTTTTTGTTTGGCTGTATTCTTTTGAGTGGTGTTGTGGCCCACAATCTTTTAAAAAGGCAGTGGAACTAAGCGGGCGTTAAGC
Organism: Rhinolophus sinicus; assembly: GCF_036562045.2. NCBI lineage: Eukaryota > Metazoa > Chordata > Mammalia > Chiroptera > Rhinolophidae > Rhinolophus > Rhinolophus sinicus. The sequence continues at coordinate 82,547,365 of NC_133756.1, read as the reverse complement.
TTAGTGGCAGTACAAGCAACTTGGTTTCTATTTTGTTTGCCACCCTTTTCATGCATTTGCGGTAATTGCCCATTGCCTGCATGTCAAATTGTGACTCCTTGTTCTTGGAAATTAGACACTGATAAAACAATGTAACAATGCTTTGGCTTGTTAAGATGAGATGAACTGAATAAGGTAATTTACTTTTTGCCTTTAAATCATCTCTTTGTACTAGTAGTATGTACCTTAAGGCTTCTTTTCATGAAACTAGTGTTTTTTTCCACCATCCTGTTTTTGTCTAACGATGCATCATGAGCAGAGAAGGTACCATAAGAAAATAAAGGGAAAGAACTATGGTTAAAAAAGAAAAGAATCTCTAATCTATTAATTTCATTTATTGGTTCTTAACCTTTCTTTAACTTTTCTTGGGTTAAGGTCCTCTTTCAGAATCTTTTGAAAACTTTGAATTCTCATCTCAAAAAACTTACACACACACATACACACCCACCCACACACCCTAATTTTAGAGCGTTTGAAGATCTCTGAGGCCAGTTCATAGACCCCAGTTTCATGATTCCTGAAAAGATGTAATACTGAGAAGTCATCTGTTTGGGGAGCCATAATCACATTTCAGTACATGCATTAAGGACTAACTTAACCCAAAGCTAAAGTCCCACCTTGAGAGTTTTTTGAAAAATTATCATTTGATAAGTTTTTCCACATTCACATCTAAACCTTCTTTTCTTTGAAAATAGTTGTCTTTTAATAAACACATTCACTTTAATGTTCTCAGTTTAAATTTTACATGGACTACTTTATACCAAATGTGTTTTAAATCGACCCTCTTTAAGTTTTAGTGTCCCTTTGAAAGGTAACTATTGCTTTGCTTGATTTACTGAAATGAGAGAGGCAGAGCTAAACTGTGGTCCTTACTTCTACTCCCTACTTTTTATGAGAGAGAGCTTGCCGATTTGCCCAATCTGAATCACAAGTTTTCCAGACCTCTTTGTGGATCTGTCAGTTTTCAGAGCTAATGACCAATAAAAAATCCTATTTCTGGATGCATTTTGGTAGATAATCTGTTCTTTGCTTTTGCCCATTCTTCTTTCTCTTAATGGATGATAAAATACCTCCTTCCTCTTATTTCCTAGAGCAGAGATTGGCAAAATTTTTTTCTTACAGGTCAGATAATAAATATCTTAGGCTTTGTGGGCTCTGTGGACTCTGCCATTATAGTGTGAAAGCCACCTGTAAGCCATTGGTTATGGCTGTGTTCCTGCAGAATTTTTATTTATAAAAACAGGCGATGGCTGGAATTGGCCAACAGTCCATAGGTTGCCAACCCCCACCTTAGAGCAGTATTGTACAATAGAACTTCCTGTAATGATGGAAGTGTTCCATGTCTGCGCTGTCCAATATGGCAGCCACTAGTGTCAGGTAGCTACTGAGCACTTGGAATGTGGCTAGGTGACTGAGGGGCTGGGTTTTTTAATTTCCTTATTTTAATTAGTTTAAACCTACATAGCCACATGTGGCTAGTAGCTACAGAATTGGACATTGCAGCCATAGAGAGCTCTCTGTACAGTGCCTTGCACAGACACTTGGTGAATGTTTCTTGCCATTAAACTGGAGAATTACACTTTTGTTCTGTTGTTACCAACAGGATAAAATGATGACAGAGAGAACCCTGTTGAAGGAACGTTACCAGGAGGTCCTGGACAAGCAGAGACAAGTGGAGAATCAGCTCCAAGTGCAATTGAAGCAACTTCAGCAAAGGAGAGAAGAAGAAATGAAGAATCACCAGGTATTCTGCTTATGTTAAAATTGTCAATAAGTAAAGCTACAATCCCTAATCAAACTTCAATTTTGTTTCCAAATTAATAGAAATTGAAAAGCAGTATTTAAGTTTTTAATGGTTATAGTAGAATTTTAAGGATAAAAAGAATCTCTGAGAGCATCTTGTTCAAACTGTCACTTCTATTTTATTTCAGAGAGAAAAGGATTATTTAATATAGTTTGTTGATATAATTGTCTAGGAAATCATATGATTAGGCTCTTATATCACATTATATTAAAAATATAATCCTAGGTAGATTAAAAATCTACATATAAAACTGCAAAGTATTTTAAACTGGGAGAATATTTATAAAGCCTCAAGTTGCAAGAGATCATTCTAAGCTAGGGAGGAAACCCAGAAGCTATAATAAGAAATTTAATCAATTTAATTACATATAATTAAAAACTTTTGATAAGGCAAATGATGAAAAAAACAGTCTAAAAGATCAATGTTAGACGGAGAGGAAATACTTGTAATGCATCTGAGGTAGGGTTTAGTATTCATGGCATTCCAAGATTCCTGTAAATTCATGGTAAAAGTTAATCTAGAGAAAAACCAGGAAAGATTATTGTATATTAGTTCCCTCTTGCTGCTGTAACAAATTACCATGAATTTAGTGGCTTAACACACGTTTTGAAAAATAAATTAAAAAACTGTGTTTTAAGTAAAAACAAAACAAAACAAAACAAAAAACAACAACTCAAATTTATTATCTTACAGTTTTGTAGATCAGAAGTCCAGCATGAGTGTCACTGGGTGAAAATCAAGGTATTGGCAGGGTTGTATTCCTTTCTGTGGGCTCTAGGGGAGAATCTCTGCATTTCCAGCTTCTAGAGGCTGCTTGCATGCATTCCTTGACTTGGTGGCCCCCTTCTCCATCTTCAAAGTCAGCAACATGGCATCTCTGACCATTCTTCCCTAATTATGTCTTCCTCTGATCACAGTGGGATAGGTTCTCCATTTTTAAAGACCCATGTTGTGATTAGCTTGGTCCCACCCAGATAATCCAGAATTATCTTCCCAGCTCAAGAGCCTTACCTTGATCACATGTGCAAAGTCTCTTTTCCTGTGGAAGGTGACATATTCACAGGTTCCAGGGATTAGAATATGGACATATTTGGTGGGTGAGAGGACTATTATTTTGTATACAACAGTTATAAACAGTAATTCACAGACGAGGAAAAACAAATGGGTAATAAATATATGAAAAGAAGCTCAGCCTCACGAGTATTCATTCAAAAAATATTTTTTGAGTTCCTAATATAATTTCTGAAGATTTAGTGGTAAACGAAACATAATCTGTGCTTTCATTGAATGTTATTCTAGTTGGAGGAGACAGTGAAAACAGTAAAGAATGAAAGTTAGGGAAAGGCTCATTATAATTATTAGATGCCATTCCTCCCTGTCCTCCAGAAAAGTGGCAAAAATGAAATAAGTTGTTAAGGGTGAGGAAAAAATTTGCTCTTTTCAGACATTGGTAGGAGTTTGAATTGTTATGACCTTTTTAGAAAAGTTATTAGGAATTGTCAGTTAAAATTTAAAATGTATATATACTGTGATCTAGCAGTCTCATTATTAAGAGTCTATTCTACAGAAATAAGTTTTTGCATGAAAGTATAGACATCTAGAGTGTTTATTACAGTATTTATAGTTACAAAAAAACTGGAATCAACCTAATGGGCTCTTAACAGAATGGTTGGATAAATTGGATATATACATGTCATGTTGTGCAGCTATTTTTGAGTTAGATCTATACTTACTGACAATATGCTCATGTCAAGTGAAAAAAGCAGGATAGAGAAGAATGTATATATAATGATCTCATTTAAAAAAGACAAAAAAGCAATGAAATACATAAGTATACATGTATTTGTTTGAGAATGGAAAAAGATGTGCAAGTACAAAATAGTTAACACGTGGATTACTTTATGGGTGGAATTGGTGTGAATTAGGAAGTGACTTAACTTTATCACTTTTTTATTATTTGACTTCTATTATGAAATAGATATAGTTAAATAATAAAAAAAAAAACACAAAAAATAACCTCATAATAAAGCAGAACCATAACAAAACAAAGCAAGACCATATTTGTTGGAAGTAACAAACTCCCACCCTGTGCAAGAATGCCTTCCTCAGCATTCTTCACAGGTGTTCATTTAGCCTTTATTTGAACACCAGTAATGGAGAGCTTATTGCTTCACAGGCAGTAAATTCCATTTTTGAACAGTTGTGATTATTAGAAATTCTTTCTCCCGTTGAATTGAAATCTGCTTTATTATAAGTTTCTTCCTTATGTCTAAATACTAGCTTTTGGAGCTACTCATCAACCAGATTCTTTCAATTCAATTTGAATTTACTAAATTCAGTATGTTAATTTGTGATAGTTGAAAATAACCTTCAGACCAAAAGAACTAATTTATTTCCTTTTTTATTTGTGTGTAACTGTAATTGTGTGGGACACAGGAGATATTGAAGGCTATCCAGGATGTAACAATAAAACGAGAAGAAACAAAGAAGAAGATAGAGAAAGAAAAGAAGGAGTTTTTGCAGAAGGAGCAGGATCTGAAAGCTGAAATTGAGAAACTTTGTGAGAAAGGCAGAAGGTAAATGATGCTGTTGAGAATAAGAACCCTATGTGTATGTGTATGTGCGTAAGTCCTGTTTGTGTTTCTAGCTACTTTCAGTCTAATTTTTATTTGTAAAACAGCACACAAATAGAAGTCCTCCAGTGATTTTAGCTTTTTAGCACCCTATGTTAAATTTAATGAAGGAAATTTCACAGAGTCATTAATACTTTGAAATATTAGCAAGTCCCAAGTTTGATCAAGATTTTGATATGCATCTAACACCTATTTTCCTTGCTTTATAACCTGATTTTTTTTTAAAGTTCAGGCTATTAGAATACTTTTATTATAATTATGCTATTAAGTACCAAAAGCAGGTTTCAAACAGTAACATCGTAAGCTGTTTGGAAAGAATTATTTAGTGGATCTGTGTCCTCTTCTGGATACTGTAGCAAGAGCAAGGTGGGCATAGAAATCAAACATATTTTTCAGTTTCCAAGTTTCTTAATCTGAGCAGTTTGGAAATCAAAATAACTATGAATACTGTGATGATTCAATTTAAATTCTACTAAAGCACCTTTTTATTTATCAAGAAAATCTTGGCTTGCTAATGTGTCAGAGAGCTAAGTGAAAAAAAGTAACAAGATATTTGCTGAATCATTTTCCAAGTATGAAAGGGGAGAACTGTGGAAGGGCAACTTGAGAAAGAATGAGAGATGGCCTGCCTACAGACCAATCAGTTGTTCTTTTGAGAATCTAGTGCTAACAGTTCAGCCGTTCCTCATGATCCACATGCTAGCATTTATAAAGAGGGTACTAGGAGCAAAACACTATATAGTAGGCTTTGTTATTCATTAAGACAGCTAACACTACTGCCACCCAATAGCATGGCCTCTGCTATCATCTTCACAGTCTGTGTGGGGAAGATGAAGCATAGACAGGTACATGTAAACAACTTAGCAGCAGGTATCTTAAAGAGCAGAAGTTCGGAAGGTGAGTCTGTAATTTTGTTCTAAGCTCCATGAAAGATTGCCTCTGGATGTGCGTATTGTACACTCTACATATCTCTTATCTTCTTTACCATCTGATTGGATACGAACAATTTGCAGCTTGTAAGTCTTGAAGATCCAGTTGGGTTTTTTTATGTATGTCATGAGTGTCAGAATGATGCTTTCTGTCCTTCGTTCTGTTAAATGTGGTAGGGGAAGAAGTCTTCTGTGTGTATCTTTGTTCTGGCATTGGTATAGGTTTTGTTTAGCATACCGTTACCCATAGGAACTGTGGGCACAGAGATTTTGGTCATTGTGTTAGTCTGCTCAGGCTGCCATAACAGAGAGTACTGGGCGGCTTACACAACAGAAATTTATTTCCTCACAGTTTCAAAGGCTTGACATCCAAGAACAGATGCTGGCAGGGTTGTTTCTGGTGACACCGCTCTTCTGGGTTTATAGACACAACTTCCCTCTTGGAGTGCCCTAACATGGCCTTTTCTCTACATGCACACTCCTACTATCTCTCTTCTTCCTGTAAGGATACCAGTGCTATTGGATCAGAGCCCCATCCTAATGACGTCATTTAACTTTAACTACCTCCTTCAAGGCCCTGTTTGCAAATACAGTCACATTGGGGGTCAGGGCTTCAACATATGAATTTGGGGGGGAGGGGAGACACAATAACAGTCATATTTACTGTTCATAGCTCATTCATTCATTCAGCCTTTATTGAATATGTACTATGAACCAGACAATATGTGTCTAGAGAGTGTAATAAAAAGCCCTCAAGGAGCTTATTGCTTATTAGAGGAGATAGGTAAATAAACAGATAATTACAAAATAGCATAATGATACCATGACAGTGACGATATGAACACATTTAGAAGAAACCTGTAACACAGACTGGGGTGGGTGGTCATAGAGGGCTTCCCCGAGGAAACAGTTCCAAAGGTGAGTCCTAAAAGACAAGGGGGAACTTGACCGCCAAGTGCAATGTATCCTTCCTGGTTTGATCCTGGGTTAAGTAAACAAACCATAAAGGACATTTTAGAATAATTGGGAAATTCTGAATATAGACTACATGTTAGGTAATATCATCAGTTAAATATTTTGTCTGTGATTATGGTAATGTGTTCTTGTTTTTAAGAGATACTTCCTGGAGTTTTAGGGATTAAGTTTCATGATGTCTGTAATTTTCAGGTGGTTCAGAGAGAGAGCTAAAGTAAATGTGGCAAAAAGAGTGGGATAACTGGAGAACCTAGATGAAGGGCATATGTTCATTGTGCTATTCTATTCACTTTTCTTTTGGTTTGAAACTTTCAAAGAAAAAGTTGCAGTGGTGGGAGTAGGTATAGGGAGGAATTAGTCTGGCAAAGAATTGGAAGAAAGATTGCAGGCAGAGGGCCCACAGGGAAGCTAGCAGCTGAGGGAGAGCAATGAGGCTAGCGCAGTAGTCAGAAGCCAGATCACGAAAGGCTCACATACTGTGTTAAGGAGTTTGGGTTTTTTCCCTGACAGTGAGAGATGCTGAAGGATTTTAAGGGAGGATGGGTAACAAAGGACGAAATTTGCATTTCGGATCAATGATTTTGGCAATTGGAAAATGGATTGGAGTAGTGTAGAGGACTCTTTAGAAGACTTCTGTCAGGGCCGGGGTTAGAATAATGGTGGCCAAAACTAAAGTGGTACCATGTTTCCCCGAAAATAAGACCTAGCCGGACAATCAGCTCTAATGCGCCTTTTGGAGCAAAAATTAATATAAGACCTGGTCTTATTTTATTATAAAACCGGATATAATATAATATAATATAATATAATATAATATAATATAATATAATATATATACTACCGGGTCTTATATTAATTTTTGCTCCAAAAGACACATTAGAGCTGATTGTCCGGCTGGGTCTTATTTTGGAGGAAACACGGTGTCTGGGGAGGCGAGAAGTGAACATGTTTGTAAGATAATAAGAGTAGCAATGGTAGGTAGGACAGGGAAAAGTTAGAGTAACTCCCATATTTTTGGCTTGGAAAACTGGAGTTCTTTTGGAAAATGGGGTTCTTTTATAAGATGTATTATCCATTTTACTCATGTTACAAGTTTCAACTTAAATTCTACCTCATTTGTGAAACCTTCCTCACATTTCTTCTTGAACTAATTTCTCCTCAGAACACCTGTATAGCTCTCTGCCCTTTTAGCGCTTATTTTTATATATACTCTACATTTTTTCCCACCTGTATATGTCTTCACTGGTCATTTATATTGTAAAGGCTAAGCTCTTCTCTCTCTCATATCTATTTAAAATTTTTTTAAAAATTATTTTACAACACTTAGTTCAGTGCTGTATATTTGACAATTATTTGACAAATATTTGTTGAATCACTGGATAGGAAATTAAGAGAATTTCATAATGATGTTATAAAAAGATGAATTTACTTAATAGAATTCTGCTGAGTTCTTTGTGCTATTTGGAGGTAGTTACTCTGTGTTTTAATGTAATGAAATTTTTAAAGAAAACACCCTGAATTGACCAAAAAATAAAAATAAAATATTCAGGTTAGTCATGTATTTGATTTTTTTCCCCCCTGGACACTTGGCTCCTTTGTCATGGATGTTGTCTTGCTTTTGTGGGGACACTTTCTAGTCCCCAGCTTGCATCCTTCAAGATTATCGCTGGTGTTAGAAAGGTGAGGCTTTCATGCTAGTTCCCTGCCAGGGCAGAACTTCTTTTCAGCTTCCTCCCTTTAACAGTGACTCATTGAGAATGGCAACAAGTAGGTAGGGCTCTTCCAGAATAAAAGATGGTGAGCTTATGCTTTAAAGGACATCATCAATTGATTCATAGAAGTACTAGCTTAGAACAAGTGGCAGAAAAACAGCAATGTCAAGCATGATTCTTTCTTTTTTTAATGCTCTGAGCTTGCCTGATGAACTCATATGATGGACTGATAGATACGTAGCAGATTAAGGGGATTACTGTTGGATGCATTGCTTTGGGTGTGATACAAGAATCTATGCTAAATTGAAATTGACATGGTGCATAAGGATTCATTTTGGAAATTTCTCACCAAATGTTAGTTTATCTAATTGGTATGCTTTGAAGTCTTAATAGCTTGTCTAGCAATCAGTAAATCTAGCTGAGTGTTTCTTAGGTACAATAGCAGTGAGTCAGGCTGTTGCAATATCCCATATTTTGATCACATCAAGTCCTCTTTCTTGTTCAAGGATCTCACTCCATTTTCCACTAGTCTTGTCAGATCCCTGGAAGCATTTTCCCCCCCCTAGCCAGCCTTTAATACTCCTTTACCATTACTATCAATTCTATGAGACTTGTTCCTTTCCTTCCATTTTTCTGTAGTACTCTTGTCCTGGGTCCGTCAGCCACCTGACCTCTCTCTGTTCTCACACCTGGGCTGCTGAGTGCTTCTGGAGAGAATCATACAACTGTGTATCTCGGGGCCAGAATACATTTATGACTTCCAACATTACTTGGATATTCAGAGCTCGCTCTTCTTCTGAGGCCTCTTCTAGACTTTTACCTCTCTTTCTAAACTTCATGTCTCTACCATTTTTCTCCTTAGTCTTAGCAGATGAGCTTGCTTTTTATTTCACTGAAAAACTAGAGGCCATCAGGTAAAACTTCCTTTAGTTTCTTATCAGCAGACACATCCATCCTTTCTTCTTGTCTTTGTGTTTGAGTCTAAACTTTATACCTGTTTGTGAATTTTTTTTTATACAATACAGTATTTTTTTAAAAATTAGTTTCAGGTGTACAAAACAATGTACTAGTTAGACATTTACAGCCTTCACAAAGTGATACCGCCCTCCCCCAATCTACTACCCCTCTGACATCGTTTATAGCTGTTACAATTCCATTGACTCTATTCCCTATGCTGTACTCAATATCCTGTAACTATCTATCTATCTATCTATCTATCTATCTATCTATCTATCTATCATCTATCTATATTATAGATGACATTCATTATTATTCAGCTTTAGGTGTACACTGCAGTGGTCAGGCATCTACACTGTCCATGAAGTGGTCTCCCTAATAAGACAAGTGTCCATCAGATACCCTACAAAATCTTTACGACATGATTGATTATATTCCCCAAACTGTCTTTCGTATCCCCATGGCAGTGTTACGGTTACCAATTTGTGCTTTCTAATCCCGTCACCTTCTCCCTCATCCCCACCCCCCTCCCATCTAGCAACCCTCAGTTTTTTCTCTATATCCCGGGACTGTTTCTGATTAGTTTGCTCATTTATTCTATTCTTTAGATTCTATATATAAGTGAGATCATATGGTATTTGTCTTTCTCTGTCTGAGTTATTTCACTTAGCATAATGTCCTCTAGGTCCATCCATATCGTTGCAAATGGTAAGATTTCATTCTTCTTTATGGCCAAGTGATACTCCATTGTATTAATGTACCACAGTTTCTTAATCCAGTCGTCTACCGATGAGCATTTTGGTTGTTTCCATGTCTTGGCTATTGTGAATAGTGCTGCAATAAACATAGGGGTGCATATATTTTTTCGAATTAGCGTTTTGGATTTCTCTGGATAGATAGATACCTAAGAGTGGAATTGCTGGGTCATAAGGTAGTTCCATTTCCATTTTATAATCTCTTATTAGTTCAAAGAGGTTGTTTTGCTTTTTTTTTTTTTTTTGTCGATTCTTTCCAATTTTCTACATAAACTATCATGTCGTCTGCAAGCAAAGATAGTTTTATGTCTTCCTTTCCAGTCTGTACACCGTTTTTTCCTAGCTTTGTTGCATTAGCAAGAACTTGAAATATGATGTTGAAAAGGAGTGGTGAGCACAGGGAGCCTTGCCTTGTACCTGGTTTTAGTGGGAAAGCTTCCATTTTCTCACTATTAAATATGTTAGCTATAGGTTGTTTGTAGATAGTCTTTATTAAGTTGAGACGGTCCCTTTCTGTTCCTAGTTTACTGAGAGTTTTTATTATGACTAGGTGTTGGGTTTTGTCAAATGTTTTTTCTGCATCTATTGATACGGTCTGTGATTTTTTGTTTTCAGTCTTTTAATATGATGGATTACGTTAATTGATTTTCTAGCCTTGAATACCTGGGATAAATCCCACTTGGTTTTGGTGTGAATTCTTTTTATACTTTTCTGGATCTGATTTGTTAATATTTTGTTATGGATTTTTGCATCTATGTTCATGAGAGCTATTAGTCTGTGGTTTTCTTTTCTTCTAATGTCTGTGTCTAGTTTTGGTATCAGGGTAATGTTGGCCTCAAAGAATGAGCTAGGAAGTGTTCCTGTGTTCTGTCTTCTGAAAATGATTGTAGAGAATTGGTATACGTTCTTCCTCAAATATTTGGTAGAATTTATCAATTAACCTGGGCCTGGTGCTTTCTGTTTTGGAAGGTTGTTCATTTTTGATTCAATTTCTTTAATAGACACAGGTGTTCATTCCTTTTTAATGCTGAGAAGTAGTCCATTGTGTGAATATACCACAATTTGTTTACTCATTTGAAGACGTTGTTCTAATATAAACTGGTTCCTGTTGTTTCTGATGAGAAAGAAGTCAGTGACAGTTCATATTGTTGTTTCTGTGTTTTGTGTCATTTTTATCTATGGCTTCTTTCAAGATTTTGTCTCTACCTTTGTTTTTTAGCAGTTTGACTTTGATATGCCTATGTGTGGTTTTCTTTGTACTTTTCCTGTTTAGGATTTTCTGAGTTTATTAATCTGCAAAGTAGTGTCTTTCACCAAATTTGTGAAGTTTTCTGACATGATTTTCAAATATCTTTTCCAGCCCAATGACTCCTTTTCTTCTGGGACTCCACTTTTGCATATGTTAGACCTGTCGGTACAGTTCTACAGCTTGTGGAGGCTCAGTTTGTTTATTTCCAATCATTTTTACTCGGTTTCTCATATTGGATAATTTCTACGGATGCACCTTTGATTTCACTTACTCTTTCTTATAACATTTCCATTTTGTTGTTAAGCTCATGCAGTGAAATGCGTATTTCTAGTATGTTTCAGTTCTGTCATTTCAATATAATTATTTTTTTATAGTTTCAATTTCTCTGCTGAGAGTTCTTATTTGTTAAAAGCTTGTAAGTATATTTTCCTTTATATTTTTTCCATAGTTAAAATAGATGCTTTAAAATCCTTGTTTGTAATTCTAATATATTGGTCACCTTGGAGTCCTTTTCCATTGATTGCCTTTTTTCTTGACCAGGAGTTGGAATCAAAAGCATTATCTTAAACAAGAAACCAGAATAAAAACTATGCACTGTCTGATTTTATTCAAATAAATTTCTAGAAGATACAAAATTATAGTGAGAGAAAGCAGATCAGTGGTGCCAGTGGCTTAGGGTGGAAAGAAGGAATTGACTATTGTACACTGTGTTTCCCCCAAAATAAGACCTAGCTGGACAATCAGCTCTACTGCGTCTTTTGGAGCAAACGTTAATATAAAACACGATCTTATTTTAATATAAGACCGCGTATGATACGATATGATATAATACATAATACCGGGTATAGTATAATATAATACAATACAATATAATATAATACTGGGTCTTATATAATATAAGACTGGGTCTTATATTAATTTTTGCTCCAAAAGACACATTAGAGCTGATTGTCTAGCTAGGTCTTATTTTCAGGGAAACACGGTAGTAAATATTTTAGGTCTGCATACCATACGGTCTCTTTCACAACCATTCAACTCTGTCGTAGCCTGAAAGAAGCCATAGACACTATGTAAACAAAATGACTATGGCTGTGTTCCTGAAAAACTTTACTTACAAAAATGGTGGCAGCCTGACCCACAGGCTATAGTTTGCCAATTTCTGTTCTTGACTATGAATCATGTTTCCTGTTTCTTCTTATGTTGGTAATTTGGGATTAGATCCTGAATATTGTGAATAATGCATTGTAGAGACTCTGGATTCTGTTATATATTCTGTTATACATTTTTCTTTTAAAAAGCATGTTTTTTTTAATTGAGTATTTTATCACTCAATAATCCTTTTATCAGATAGGCATTTTGCCAATATTTTCTCCCAGTCTGTAACTTGCCTTTTCACTTTATAATAGTGTCTTTTGAAATGCAAAAGTTTAAATTTTGATAAAGTCCAGTTTACCGCTCTTTTGTGGTTCACATATTTTGTGTCCCAAAAATTCTTTGTTTAACCCAAATCAAAAATCAATTTAATTAGAGGTATGGCGTTGTTTACATTTTTGTAAGTGTGTTTAATGGAAGAAACTTAATTCTTCTATCTACTTCTGCATTTAATCTATTGCAGTATGTTGTTTGGTTAAAGTATATGAAGAAAATCTGGTGATAAACACAGATCTGTAGTTGGAAAAGTAAAGAGTATTTTAATAGCCTTTTTAGATAATTGTGGGTATTCTTTGATAGTATGCCAAAACTTGAGAGGTTATAGTTTCTTATAGGTTAGTTGCATTGTAGAATCTGAAACCACATCAATGAACTTTTTGCAGTTATATTAAAATCCGTTTGGCTTGCCTTGCCCTTTGATGGATCTTTTAACTATATTGTGTAGGGGAGGAAAAATTTTCACCTCTACCCTAGTTCATTCAGCATCTGAGGTCTGTGAATTAAACTGACAAAGACAGATTAGCAGGAGAAAAAAAACAGCGTTTACGTGTGCAATGTGATACATGTGGGAGAACTCAGTAATAGGTAACTCAAAGAGGTGGTTAGAATTTGGGGCTTATATACCATCTTAATAGGTGAAGGGGAGAGGTGAGAAAGGCACTTAACAGGAAAACAAATGACTTTTTAGGAGGGTGAGAAAGGGCACTTATGGGAGTTTTTGGAAAGATAAATGCGTTTTCAGGAGAACAAATGAGATAGAAAGTTTGTGATAATATTTGTCTATACACATATGAGTGGTTTTTCTGTCTTTTTCAGGGCCATAAAACTCCCCTGGAGAAGGGATTTGGAGTATAGTTCTTATTCACTTTCTCTCTCCTCAGAGTAGAACTGCCTTGAAGAGGAATTTATAACAGCTTTATTTTCTAGAAGTTGCTGCTTTAAATTAGATAAGGGAAACTCATAGAAGACTTTATTCTGCATCTGTTGACCTTCAAATGTCTTCAGTTTAAAATAATCTTTATACCAATTCTGTAGTTCCAGATGGGTCTCAGTGTTGATTTAGTATCCCAATGCATTGATGATTTGGAAAATATTGGCTCAGAGTTATTTAGATCTTCCTAGTGTTGACACATTTTATTATGCAATATTTAAAGAGTCACAGTATTTTATATCACTGTTGATCTCATCAGAATAGACTTTTTTTATAAGTAGTGGGAAGCTCCCAATGGTTGGTACAAAATTATAATTTTCACTTGGAAGCATGAATTTTATTGTTGGCAATACTGTTAGTTGTTTCCTTTGAAATAAGAGTTCTTCCTTCATTTTCAAGAAATAACCATAGTTTGTCGATCAGTTGTTCTTTGAAGTAAAAATGGTGTCTCATGAAAAAAGAGGTTTAGTTTTAGCTCGCTGTTCAAATGATCTCACAAGTGTTTTTCCTTGAGACAACCATTGTATTTTGGCATCTAGCAGTTCAGCAATCAGAATACTAAAAAGATGTGTATTTAAGGGTCGAGATTTCATAAAATTGTTTTTTATGGTTTTATCACAGGTATCCTTGCCCCCCCCCCCAACTACAAGTGTGTGACACTATAGAATACAATGGCCAATAGTATAATTTGATGCCACTTCTTGATTTGTGTACGGTGCCAATATTTTTATCCACTATAGTTTTTATACTGTAAGTGTACTCTGTGTCAACAGAGTTGTTCTTGGATAAGTCAGGAAATTCTAAAAAGTTATTTACCTTGGATTATATGAGCATAACTTGTGTTTGTTGCAAAGAATTCACATACAACATTATCTTTGGTGATTAGTTGGTGCTAATACTAGACGAATATAAACAAAATAGCAAGTCTAGCCACATCTATAGATTTGTTTATTTGTAAAGCAAAATTATAGTTCCACAGATGAAACCCTAAGTCTTCAAATTTGCAGCAAAATCTTTTTTTTTTTTTTTTAAAGATTTTATTGGGGAAGGGGAACAGGACTTTATTGGGGAACAGTGTGTACTTCCAGGATGTTTTTTCCAAGTCAAGTTGTTGTCCTTTCAATCTTAGTTGTGGAGGGTGCAGCTCAGCTCCAGGTCCAGTTGCCGTTGCTAGTTGCAGGGGGCACAGCCCACCATCCCTTGCGGGAGTCGAAATGGCAACCTTGTGGTTGAGAGGACGCACTCCAGCCAACTGAGGCAGCTCACCTCAAGGTGCCGTGTTCAATCTTAGTTGCAGGGGGCAGAGCCCACCATCCCTTGGGGGACTCGAGGAGTTGAACCAGCAATGGCAGCCTTCCGCGTTAGGAGCGCAGAGCTCCAACCGCCTGAGCCACCGGGCCAGCCCCCCAAAATCTTTAATTTAATGAATTACTGTATCATTGAAGAGTGACAGTGCCATGATTTATTTTACTGACTTTTCATCCAGCAGGCATGTAGCAATGTCAGCTGTACAAAGTTGTGCTTCTCCAGTTAATACAGTACAGTAACTTACCCGGGTAAGATGCTTCCATGGCTTTTTCTTCTTTAGTTTGAAAGGCTTTAACAATTTGTAAAATTTTGAAGAATTCATAACATCTGCATTTAAACTACTCAATTCCTTTTTGTTTAAATTCTGAATGATTGGTCTCAAAATGTCACTATAACTTAATTGGCACAATATAATTAGAAAACGTTCTGTTGCTTCAGGTACAGTAAGGTAAATTATTAAGATCTATAAAGCCAAGAGGCAGATGGCTTTTGTCATACTTTGGTTTCTTATTTACAATTTTGCCCAGATTCATTCTTTCCATGAGTCAGATAACTCTAGGCCAGTTGCATCTTTTTAGTATCTTTAGATATATACATTGGAGCTGTGGGTTGAGAAAGTGAGTCTTCTAATCTCCCTTTTTGAGCCAGTGATTCATTTTTAAATGTAAGAGAGAAATTACAAGTAAATTTTCTTTTATTTTAGAAAAAAATACTAAAAATAATGTATTTTAAATAGAACTTAAAAATTGAGAAAGGTTTTTAAAAAATTAAAAAATATTGCAAAGTAATGAAAAGTACTTCTTTCAACTTAGATGCGTGGAGAACTTTGAAATTTTACAGTAATGATTTATTGTACAATAATGAAATTATAGAGATTACTGCAAGTATTACTAAAGTAGCTAGTGAGCACAACAGAACTACTGAGAAGGAAAAAATTTGAGAGATTAGATTATATCTTAAAACTACTACCTTAGAAAATGCTGGAAAACAAAAGAATACAGAAGCATATATTCCATTAGCCGTCAAAGTCATGATATTATCACTTGTCGTGTGGTCACAGGAAAACTCCATTGTAGACTCATGAAAGAATGAGAGTGAAAAAAAGCAAATAATTTTAGTGTTATTATTATTTTTTAAATAAATCATTCTTTTCCCATTGACTTTATTTATCTTTTATTTTTTAAAGATTATTTATTTATTTATTTATTTTTTATTGGGGAAGGGGAACAGGACTTTATTGGGGAACAGTGTGTACTTCCAGGACTTTTTTTTTTTTCTCCCATGTCAAGTTGTTGTCCTTTCAATCTTAGTTGTGGAGCTGCGCCAGCTCAGCTCCAGGTCCAGTCGCCGTTGCTGGGAGTCGAACCGGCAACCTTTTGGTTGAGAGGACGCGCTCCAACCAACTGAGCCATCTGGGAGCTCAGCAGCAGCTCAGCTCAAGGTGCTGTGTTCAATCTTAGTTGCAGGGTGCGGAGCCCACCATCCCTTGAGGGACTCGAGGGATTGAACTGGCCCATGTGGGAATCGAACCGGAAGCCTTCGGAGTTAGGAGCATGGAGCTCTAACCGCCTGAGCCACGAGGCCAGCCCTAGTGTTATTATTTTTGTTTAGTGAAGTTAGTTTTTGCTTTCATAGACCAGGCCCTCCAAGGGTTTTGGGGACTGTGAACCATGTTGTGCAAACTGCTGTTCTAGATTATTTGTTCCACACCTAGGGTTTCCACTACTATCTTTATGTTAGTGACACTGCCATCTGTGTCCCCAGCCCAGACTACTAGTATATTCCCTCGTATTCGACTTGTATGTCACTGCCTGCTGCACCACCTGGACCACTTCCTTAGCTTGTGCATTCTTACTCTGGCCTTTGCACATGCTGTTTGTTCTGCCCAGAATTTCTTGTTTCTTTTATTCTCCTGGAAAACCACTGGATTGTGAGCTTCTTGGGGGCAGGAACTGGGCATCTTCATATCCCCAAATTTTAGCAGAATGCCTAGGACTAGGCTGCTCAATAAAGTTGTTGAATTAAATTGAATAAAGGAAGAATTCTAGCCTCATAAACTAATTTTGCTGTTCGTCCCAGGATAAATTATTTCTGCTTTATGTCTGATCTCATTCATTCGATGTTGATCTGTATTAGCTTCAGTTTCAGTGAAAAGGATTTCATAACCTACCCCAAATTCGGGACACATAACACTATAATATTAACTGACCCAACAGCTTTTGTTTTGTTTCCTTTCACCTTGCCTGGAGTGTAATATATTATGAAAGGAAGGTATTTGGGCAAGGACTTAATTTTTAGCTGTGTCTCTGACTGTTGAGGATATTTCACAAGACTTTTAATATCTCCTCCTCTCTTTTAAAATCACCTGATTTCCACTACCACTAGTGGTGGAAAAAATTTAGTTTCTCTGAAGGAAAATATTCTAATATCCATAACTAATAACTAATATTTATTAAGCTCTTAACTATATGCCAGAGACTGTGCTAAGTGTTTTATATATTTTAACTCATTTAATCTGCTAACAGCTCTATGAGAGGTAAATTCTTTTATGATCCCCATTTTACTTTAAGAAAATGAAGCACAGAAAAGTTAAGTAACTTGCCAAAGGTTGCATAGATAGTAATAGGGTCTGGATTTGAACTCAGAGCTTAATTTGGCTCCAGAGGCTGTGTTCTTAACTACTGTAGGTAGCTTCCTCTCAAATCTAAATACATTACTTTTATGATTAATCTATTGTAGTACATATGCACAGATGCCCATTATATCATTATTTATAATTGTGAAATTAAAAATAAAAGAGTACCTAAATAATGATATATATATATATATATATATATATATATATATATATATATATACAATTGACAGTTATTTAAAAATCATGTTTTTGAAGAATACTTAATGATATGTAAAAATACATTAGGTTGAAAGAATAAGATAAATATTACAATCTTTGAGAAGCATATGTAATGAATTTGTATGTCACATATACTTACATAAATACACAAATATTTATTTTAAAGGACTGAGAAGTATAATAATGATTCTTTGTTAGTAGTGCAATTGTGAGAAACTGAGTTAAAAAAATACTTAGAAAATAACACTTGTTGGAATCATCTCGTGTGCTAGGCACCATATTCACTTCTTGATGTGTGTTTTCTCAGTGACTCGCTCATGAGTCCTGTGCTTCAGGTACTGCTCGTTTTTCAGATGAAGAACCTGAGGCCTAGAAAGATGAAATAACTTGTCTAGGGCGTACAACCAGTAATTAGGAGAGTTGGGACCTCTGTGTAAGATACTTTATGTTTTATATTTTGTAAACTTTTTATAATTTGTAGTATTTACATAGTCAAAACCAAAATTAATTTAAAAAATTATGCAATCATTGGGACCTACAAGAAGTCAGGCTTATATGATCTGGTAGGATTTATTCATTTGAACCATTGATTCCCTGAACCAGCTATTCAAAATAACAGAAGTATGGGACTTGAAAGAAATTAGACCAATCATTAAAAAAGTGAAAAGTGGTTTCTATTCTACCAACAATTTTTTTGACCATCTACTATAGGAGACTGATTTTTTTTTTTTGTCCTAGCCTGGGTCACAGGTAGTAGTACCCTTTCGTGAAGTGAAATCTGATATATATGTTTCAGGCTGGTTAACGTATAAGACTGGGCATTTTTATGACTGTTTAAGTTGTTTGCTAGCAGTTGTGATTGTGGTTGTGGTTGCTGGTAGTGCCATTTGTCTTGTTGGATCCCAGTGAGGTAGACGTGGCCAAATGTCCAACAGAAAATATTTTTGTGTGTGTGCATATGTGGAATGTCCCCATGGGCATGGTAAGAGGATTTTTCTAATATAAATGTATATATGTAGTTGAAAAATGTGTTTAATGAAGTTAGAGATACTCGGTGAGCATCTGTAATTTTCAAGAATAACATTGATCAAAGAAGACAACTGTAATGTTTTTCTACAATTATCCCATTGTCAAAGAATGACTAGTACACCGGAAACTACACACACACACACACACACACACACACACACGCACGCACACACACGCACACGCACACGCACACATGTAGACTAAATGGATCATTGAACCCACAACATATTTCACATATTCTTATGGTAAAAGAATTCTGACTCCTCATATATTTTTTAACTTGAAGAATATGTTATAGTAGAGAAACACAGCTACCTATGCACCTTTTATTAAAAAACTATTAGAGAATTTTTCCTCTAGCAGGAAGTTAATTTAGAGAGGACAATACTGGAGATTAAAGAGGAAAATGCCCACGTAGTCACTTCTCACATAAGTAGACCTTGTCATTAGGGGGGTCATACTAATGTTAGTGAATCAATGAATGAATGTGTATGATGCACACACACAGACACACCTGTACTTTATCTGTAAAATAGAGAACAAGGATGTTTAGAGGATTGGGTCAAGTGAAAGAAGAGACCGCAACACTTTATTAAGTGAATTGCTCCCTTTCAAAGATGTGAGGCTACTAAAGAAACAGAAGAGGAATAAAATTGTTTCTCTCACTGAAGAAAACTGGGAACATTTTCTTAAGATATAACTCTTCCCAACCTTTTCATCTTTTTCACCTTTAAAATCCAGTGAAAGTAAATGAAACATTTCCACATTATACTGTCCACTGATCTGGGTAAGCCTGTTGCTTTCAGCTATAAAACTTATGACAGTCAAGTGTAATACCAGGAATTTCTTTTGCTGGCCCTATTCCGTTATTGGTATTTCCAGTCCTGAGCAGGGTGCCTGACTGTCCACATCCTGGGAAATCCCTCAGGACCAGGCAAACCAGGCAGTTGGTCACCCTAATCCAGAGTGTGTATATCACACTCGAGGGCTGGGGCTGGTAAGGCAGTGTAAGAAGGGAGGAAACCGATAGAAATGAGAAGTCCTGAAGTATGAAGAGAAGATTTTTTTCTTTTTGAAGAATGTTTACTATAGCTAAGAAAATAGGAAAATCAACAAGCCAGTAACTGTGTGTTTAGTAGTGAATTAGAGATGAGTATTCAATGGGCCCCTGTGTTTGGTCCTGCATTCTTCAGTACCATACCAAAGGACAAGTTGGGACATAAGAGGAATGCCATAATGATTTTGAGCCCTCCTCGAACATAGGAGAACATTCTGCCTTCAGTGGGTTTTAGTTCTAGGGGCACTTTTTCCTGTTCTGGGGAACCTCATTTTATTAGCAAGTGGAAATGGGAACATTTTTACTTTCAAATTTTACTTGCCTTTATGCAATTATAGACCACTTGAAACATTATCTGTCTATATCTATAGTTAATACTTAGAGTAAGACTTCCTATAACATATCTGGCAGATCACTTTTGGGTTTTACTTTGCCTTGATGTCTTCCCCCCCTTAGTCTTGTTCTTGCTTTCTTATCTTACAGAGAGGTGTGGGAAATGGAATTGGATAGACTCAAGAATCAGGATGGCGAAATAAATCGGAACATTATAGAAGAGACAGAGCGGGCCTGGAAGGCAGAGGTGAGAAGAGCTGATTTTGGGCTTCCAGATGGCATGTCCTTTTGGTATAGTATTATACCACTAAGCCATATAAGTATTACACCATATAGCCACTAAGCATTTGTTTTAACTATCTCGGGGTAGCTTTGTGTATATAAAATTAATAAAGTTGCTGTGTGTGTGGTTTCTTTAGATCTTATCACTAGAAAGTCGGAAAGAGTTGCTGGTATTGAAGCTAGAAGAAGCAGAAAAAGAGGCAGAACTGCACCTTACTTACCTCAAGTAAGTACCTTCCCATTCTAGAATTTTAATGATCCTGCAGTTTTGTATTTTGTTTTGTTGTTGTTGTTTAGGTTTGAAACCCTAAGTCAGCTAGTCTGGCACTTATTCTATCTTCACAGGAATTTCAAGGTTGTCTCTGTGCAGTAGTAATTGTTCAGTGAATTTGCTTCCTCTATTCTAAACTTCCTCATTCTCTAACTCTTCCTTTCTACAGTTTTATAGTTTTATATTTTCTATTGTATCCTCTCCAGTTGTATCAACAGTATCTTTTAGGCTGTCAAAGCATAACAAATATCTTTGGAGATAGAGTCATTTCTCCTCCTTTTGCCATGGAATCAGGCAGACAAGAACCCTCTCTCTGTGGTTGGTCCTATTTCCCCAATACTTTGCTTAAAAGATACTGGAGTTAAAGTGAGGCAAATGCCCTAGATCTTTGGCCTTCTCTTGCATTCGTTTCACCCTCTACTCTCCAGGCCCATTAGTCAGCTACTGTGTGCTATCTCAGAGTTAGGAGTTAGTCTCTCTTTAATTCTGTAAATTCCTTTTGGTTTCTTGAAAGGTCAACTCCCCCAACACTAGAGACAGTTCGTTCCAAACAGGAATGGGAGACAAGACTGAATGGAGTTCGGATGATGAAAAAGAATGTTCGGGTAAGTGTACTAATGGGTGATCACTGAGTCTGAGTCTGCATTTAAACACTTCTGGTAATAGGGAGGGACCTTTTGCATTGCCACTTTGGGCCTGTTCTACCACTCCCTTTGTTTTCTTCACATTGGATGGTGCTCTCTTTCTGGAAAGGCTCATTCAGCTCAGCAGTAAAGGATAATCCTTTCCTTTCTTTATTTTCTAGGACCAATTTAATAGTCATATCCAGCTAGTGAGGAACGGAGCCAAGCTGAGCAGCCTTCCTCAGATCCCTACTCCCACTTTGCCTCCACCCCCCTCAGAGGTAAGAGTGCTGGTTTTGGGGAGTCAACCTTTCTGTGTTGGTGGCAGGACCAGAGTCTTTTACTTGTCCTTTGTAAGAAGATACTGGTTTTACTCTTATGTATGTTATTTGGTGTAAAGGTTGCTCATTGATTTCTGCTCCAGTTTCTTAAACTTTCATTTTCTTCCTTTATTTCTTGTCTTTCACCTCCTCCCCTCTACAGACAGACTTCATGCTTCAGGTGTTTCAACCCAGTCCCTCTCTGGCTCCTCGGATGCCCTTCTCCATTGGGCAGGTCACAATGCCCATGGTTATGCCCAGTGCAGATCCCCGTTCCTTGTCTTTCCCAATCCTGAACCCTGCCCTTTCCCAGCCCAACCAGCCTTCACCACCCCTTCCTGGCTCCCATGGGAGAAATAGCCCTGGCTTGGGTTCCCTTGTTGGCCCCCATGGTCCACACATGCCCCCTGCCGCCTCCATCCCGCCTCCCCCAGGCTTGGGTGGTGTTAAGACTTCTACTGAAACTCCCCGGCCCCAACCAGTAGATAAACTGGAGAAGATCCTGGAAAAGCTGCTGACTCGGTTCCCACAATGCAATAAGTAAGTATCTTTAAGAACTAATTTTAAAAAATTTGTCCGAGAAACGTTGATAGGCTAAAATAGGGGAGGTTTCATGGATATCCCCCATGAGCATAGCATAAACTTTCTCTCCCTTTCCTTTTTAGGGCCCAGATGACCAACATTCTTCAGCAAATCAAGACGGCACGTACCACCATGGCAGGCCTGACCATGGAGGAACTGATCCAGCTGGTAGCGGCACGACTGGCAGAACATGAGCGAGCGGCAGCAAGTGCTCAGGTGAGAGAAGCTGCTTGGGGGAGAATTCAGACCTGCTGAGATGTTGAGGAAGAGGCAGATTTAAGAAAATTTGAGGTGGGAAGCGGTATTGCAGTCAGGGGTATCGAGTCTGCTTTCTTCCTTTGCTGGACTGGGAACTAAATGACTTCCTTTGTTATATGTATGTTACTCAGATTCTTTTCTTACTCTGACAATGTTTCTGCCTACAGCCACTTGGTCGGATCCGGGCCTTGTTCCCTGCTCCATTGGCCCAAATCAGTACCCCAGTGTTCTTGCCTTCTGCCCAAGTTTCATATCCTGGAAGGTCTTCACATGTAAGACTCTTTTTCTTTGAAAACTAGGATGTGGGGCTGGGGGGTGAGGGTTGGAGGTCAGGGAGGAGGGAGCGGGTTTATAGCAGATGGAGTGCAGGAAGAAACCATTATCTTATCAACTGGGTTGTTGGCAGCTTCAACTGGGAAAGTGCAAGTGCTTTCGGCAAGAATCTGTGTTTGAACTTTTATTTGTTCTGGTATAAAATCTTTTTGCTACGTAGGTGGAATCATGGGCATAAAAAGCAAGGAGACCCAGAGGTTTCTTATTCTTCTGACTGTCCCTCCCCTGTCTGTAGGCTCCAGCCACCTGTAAATTGTGTCTCATGTGCCAGAAACTTGTCCAGCCCAGTGAGCTGCATCCAATGGCCTGTAGCCATGTGTTGCATAAGGAGGTGGGTGCTCCATACCATCCTCATCCCCCCTATTTCTTTTCTGACAACTGAGATAATTTGACTTCTCTTGAACATTTTAGTGTTGATGTTCATCATTAATATCTGAACATAAGGTTTTCAGTAAATTGTGGCCTAAACATCAGCAGAATTCGGAATGATGGCAGCTAGGCTCTCCCACGCCTTTTACTCTGTTCCTTTTAAGGGACTGGATAAGCAGTTCACACTGTAGCAATTCATACTAGAGCACTTTCTTGGAAAACTGACGATAAGGTACACATATCTAACTGTTGTTTCAAATATGACATTGTCAGGAGACTTTGCTTAAGTGAGAGGAATGGAGTAGGGAACCCAAATATGAGATTGGTAATTCCATGAACAGAATAGCTTGAAGGCCTGCCTGTTAGAGATTATCTTCCCAAACTGACTAATTAGTCCCATCTCTTATTATGTTACCAGGCAGACTTAAGTCTCGTAGCAGCAGGAATGATTCCTTTGTTTACTATTTTATTTTGTTCATTTTGTTTTTCCAAGAGGTAGAAACTGAATTTACATCTAAATTCTTGGTAAGAGGAAATCCTGATTAAGACTTGAGAGTATGGGTGTTACCAGATGGAGGTTCATCTCACCCTAAACGGAGCATGAGAAAGAGCAAGGCTAGATGTTCAACAGAAAGAGCTTGACATCCTATTAGCTGATTGTTAGTGTTCCCGTGAGAACAGGCTTACCTGCTCTGAAGATTTTTTGAGGGGTAAGAGCCCAAGGAAATGGCCCTTCGAGTTCCCCACAGTGAGAGCTTCTCTGACTTAGCCAACGTCCCTTAGACCTGGTGACCCTTAATGGCGCTCCCTCTCCTCCTTCGTCCATCTTTCCAGATAAACCTGAGGTATGTCTTTCTTTCTTTCTAGTGTATCAAATTCTGGGCCCAGACCAACACAAATGACACTTGTCCCTTTTGTCCAACTCTTAAATGACGGACCTGACTGGGGAGGAAGAAGAGGAGAAACTGATGTGAACAGGAAGCGCGGGTTCAACATTTCTAAAACTCTATATTTATACAGTGACATATACTCATGCCGTGTACATTTTTATTATATAGGTAATGTGTGTATAGAAAGTCTGTATTCAAATGTTCGTAAATGAAAGTATGTATATTATGCAGAAATGTTCCCTTCACCTTGCAGTTCCGTTGAGGAATGCAGATTGTAGCTAAGATGTTTAGTTTAGTGTTGAAATTATGATGTTCTTGCCTAGGGCTGTTTTCAAATACAATATAAAAACTATCTAGGAAGCTGCTGTTGCTCTAAGGCCATCCTGCTTTGATTTGGCTCAACTGCTAGTCCATTTCCTTAAGGCTCATGTATGCAGATTTGAACCCTGGTGCTCACCCGCGGTCCAACCAGATGCCTTGCTTACTGAAAGCCTCTGGAAGCCTCAGTGATATTCTGATGATTCTGCTCCAAATAGATAAAGTGAGACTGATTGAGGAGAAAAAAAACAATGTAGCCCTAATAGTTTGACTTTTCATTGACTATTTTACTGTGTTAACGCTCTTATTTGTACATTGACTTCAGGTTTACAGAATATTCTGTTTTACATCAGCAAAATTCACAGTCCAAGAATAACAACATAATCAGGTCATGTTTCCCCCACACCCCTGTCCACCCTACTTCCTCGATAGTCATCCCTTTAGAAACTAGCACAGTCTACAGGTCTTCTCTGCACCAAGCCATCCCGTGCCACCACTGACTTGCCCAACCTTGTGAAGTCCTCATCTCTTCTCCTTCACTTCTGGTCTCCTAGTCGAACTGACCTCCTCCCCCCTGAAGGTTAAGGCAGCTGGTTCACAACCAAGTTGTTTGGTGACCTTGGGTGAGCCCCAGGCAGGCACTGGGGGTGAGGAGATGTCTGTGCAAAATTACTTTTAGAATGATCTTGGGATGCTGGGTTTTAATTTTTGAAGCAAGAAAGCTATGAGGGACGTTTCCTGTCCTGGGAAAAATGGAGACCAAAGTGATGTGAGGGTGGGAGGTTGGGTTTCAGGTTTATAAGTCATTTGTTCTATGGATAGCTGTCTGGAATTAGATAATTTTTCCACCTCTGCTTATTGAGTACTTCTAGTTTTTAGGTTTATACCTGGGAAGGCTGTGACTCCATTAGGCCTTTGAGTCTTTTCCTATCCTTTTCTCTTTACTCCTACCAGAAATGGCTTCAGCATCCTTCTTTTTTGGAATAAAAGAAGTATAAACTAAGTGTTAAATTTCTAAAAATTAGCTCCAGGGGAAGGACATTATTATATTGCCAACAGCTGAATTTTTCCCATTCTGGGACCTGGAAATGCTTATTGGCACTAGCAATACATATCAGGGTAGCAAAGACTTTTCCTTTAAGATCCATCTAAATTCTCTCCTCTCTGTTTTGGTTCCTCTTTTCCTTCTTTGTTTTTCACCCTTGCCTGTCAGCTCTCATGGACATATTCTTTCTCCTGTCTCGCCCTACTTGCCCGGTTTATTGACTGGCATCTGTGTAAGAGCTGAGTTTCCCAAGGACCTCCTTGGCGTTTTGTAGGGTGATTGAAATGGCCTCGGTGCACTCCCCTCTGTAGAGATTAGATGACTCACTTTCTTTGGTTAATGAAATATTAATGTCTCCCGTTTGGTAGCTGTCACGATCAGGGAATGTGGCAAAATGGAAGACCAGTTCCTTTGTTTTTTTATTGGGGGGCGGGAAGATTCATTTTTTATCTTATAATCTTAAGATTTTATTTCCCCTCAACTTTGTAGCAGCCCTTGGGCCACCTGCAATATTTTTCAGTATCTCTTGAAAATTTAGAAATTAGAAATGAATATAAAGAATATTCTGTTTACTTTCCACAAATCTTTGAAGCCAAAGAAGTAGAGTGAAAAGGGAGGAAGTAGGGGGCTTAACTGCTTCCTAGTGAAAGCCCTTGAAAGCCAACTATAGCAGGAGGACCAGTGTTTTGGAGAGTTGTGCTTGGGAGCTGGGGCTTCATTGTTGCTCTTTTCTCTTTCTTGTTCAGGATAAATCAGAAAACAGTACTGAAGTTTTGGCTACCTTTGTTCTCCCTGTTCCTTCTTCCCACTGGCCTGCAGTGGTAAAAACCATGCAGACCAATGGGAAAGGCCCCTAATGCAGTGAGTAGAGGTGGGACAGTCATTTTTCTGGAGTAGAATTTAAAAATAGAGATATAGAATACATACTTTTACAAGCAAGAAGCATTTGTCAAGATTTTCTTTTTTTTCCCCCCCACTTAGTGTTTATAGTTTCAGGGTAGAAAGGAAGTAACTGTAAAGCACAAATTTTCTCCTGAAAGAAAAGGTGACGTTGGAACTTACTAATGAAGGGGTTGGGTTCTATGCCTTGGAAATTGCTGGGGAAAAGGCAGTTTTCCACAACATGGATAGAAATTATAAAGCAGAATGTGGCATTTTTATTTTACGGTAGCAATTCTGGAAGTTTATTTACACAAAGTTCCGAGCTGGAAGTGGACAGTCTCCAGTTTTCCTGTCAGTCTTTGTGGTTATGGGGTGTTCCCAGTCAGCCAATGCAGCACCAAGTGCAGGGGAATGAAGAGAATCCAGATCAAAACCTGTGACTCAGTATTCTTGCTTTATTGGTTTATGGCTTGTGGGCAGCTGGCTGAGGCCAGGATCTCCAGAGGCCCTCCTAGTATTTCCGTCTCGCTCATCAGGTAATTCCACACTTGGCAGGTCCCATACCTGGAAGCAGTGTGTTGACCACATAGGAAGAGGATCCAGTGGGTATGCTAGGAAAATTGAGCTCTTCCCACTAACACTGGTGTCATACTCAACTGTGTTAGAACTGATTGGAAATGAACTTGGTCCCCAATACCTAGCGCAAGAACCAGCCTGGGGTACCCGAGTACAATTAGGATTGGGGAGTAGAGAGCAGGACAGGGCAAAAGGATGGCCTCCACTGAGGGGCTCCTACGGTAAAGGAAGTAAGGAAGCCCTGAGGCTGCCATCCTTTCTCCAGGCAGCCTTGATACTGAAGGCGATGATGCTAGAACCAGGAAGCCCTGTGTTCCTGACACTCTTGGTATAATACTTGTGCCACTGTGGAGTGCCTCAGCCAAATGAATGGAGGGGCCATTAGAGAGGCTGAGAAAGCAGTGAAACTGCTCTGTGTTATGTAAAGATCTTACTACAACTTAACAGCTGAACAAGAAGAAATCCAGGCAGGAGTATACAGCATCACCCCTATACCTGTTGAACGAATCTTCAGGAGTTAGGTAGGAGAGGTCCTCTGTCTATTCTTAGCACCTCAGCTGCAGAGCTCCAGAGGACTAGGGATTTGGGGGAGGGAGCGAAGACATGTGCAGGAAGACGGAGCCCAGCCATGCTCTATTTCCTGTATTCCAATTGCTTTCCCATAGGGTAACTGGGGCTTGGGGGGTTGGGTTATTTTAATGCTGCCTAGCATGTGTAGAGCAAAGCATTCAGGTGGAGACCAGTGGAATTAATCACGTAGAAATTCATTTTTTTAGATCGAATTTCTTAGTGGGCACTTTACATTTAAGAGCTAAAAAGAGCGTTTTGGCTAAATAAGCCCTTCTTCCCATCTCACTTTTGGTTGGGCTCCAACCTCAGGGAAAGAAACATTGGGAAGTAACACCCATCTTACCAGACGGATTCTGTGTTGGAGATGAAGTCTAAAACTGGGACTGGCGAGTGGTCATGTTTC
The DNA here is from genome assembly GCF_036562045.2 of Rhinolophus sinicus. Classification (NCBI taxonomy): domain Eukaryota; kingdom Metazoa; phylum Chordata; class Mammalia; order Chiroptera; family Rhinolophidae; genus Rhinolophus; species Rhinolophus sinicus. The sequence goes on along the minus strand of NC_133756.1, from coordinate 82,519,644 downwards.
TGCCTTTTCTAGCTTTAATCCCCACTGTTGCCTGGCTTTGTACTCCCTCTCCCCCTCCTCTTCCAACTGCCCCCATTTGTACAAATATTCAGTGTGATTATTTTCTGTTTAATTCAAGAGGCAACCTGTGTACCACTGTTAGACTTGTTGATACAGTTCCTATCTCTAAAGCCAATAGCAAAGTGCCTTTGGCCAGCAGGGAACAAGATGGGCCCTCTCTCTGCCGGGGTACTGCAGACACACACCACTGGGGTAACCTGGGTGTGGTGCCAGTACTTCGGGAACTCAGAAAAGAAGAATACTTTGGGTTGGAGAATTGAGAGGGATGGTGGGCAAAGGTTCAGGGCTGAAGTTTCAAGCAGCAGAATTTCCCAGCTCTAGTTTGAGGCGACCAAGAGTATTCCCACCACCAGAGCGTGTCTTTCTTCCCTCTCCTGTTTCCTACGGGTGCAATCCCTGTAACCCACCTTGCCAGATTTTACTTTTCTGTCAAGGCAGAGGCATGTGGTGGGTGGGTGAGGGTCCTGAGGTGCTCTGGCCACAGGTGCCATCCATGTCTCCTTGTGACCAAAGAAGCACCCAGCGTGGTCCAAGGGAATCTCAGTTCTCCCCATAGGCCTCCTCACTTCAGCAGGGAGATGTCATCAGCAAAGTCATCGTGCTGATGGCGCAGACAGCGGAGGCAGCGCCACTGACACACCATGAGGCAAAGTGGCAGCATGAAGAGGGCGCAGATGGCCGCCATGACATAGGCTATGGTCATGAGAGTTGACTCATCTGTCTGTGGAATGTTGTAGCCACAGTCTTCCATGTCCGGGGTGACAAAGGGGCCTTCCACTGCTGCCGTCCTGAACTCATCGTGCACTGGAGAAAGGGCAGATGTGAGTGGGCAGGGCTCATTGTGAAAAAGCAGTTTGTGTTATACAACAAAGAACTTCCTCATAGGCCTTGAAATTAGCCCCTGAGGAGGCTTAGAAAGCCAGTGCTAGGTGGAGACATGTCTGTCTTCCCAGCTCACTGGGAGCAGCAGCCTTTTCCTGTATACCTAGTATCTAGTAGGAATGATACCTAAAAGTCAGTTGTTCTGAGTTGACTAAAAACCCAGCCCCATATATACACAGTAAACTCACCTGCTACTGCAGAAATCCAGTTGCAAGACCCTGCTGCCATTCTGAAGTAGCATTCAACCTCACCATACAGCAGCTGCCAGGGTCACTGTAGGCTCAGCCTGCTGCCCTTGGATCTAGAGCTTCCCAAGGTGCCAAACAGCATTTGCCACCCTGGGCCTCCAACAAAGATTACCGATCCAGGCAGGGGTTACTATGCCAGGCAATACAACAAAAGCACAAGCACTGACACTAGCTTTTGCACAATATGTTGACTGGCTCGAGGCAACTGTCACTACCTCCCAGACTGACGGGTCCAGGTATCCTGACTGCTGGACAGGGAGAATATGGATAGACTGACCCCACACCCTGGCGCTCTCACCATGGCAAGCACTGACAGCAAAGCCAATTCGTTTGCGGGCCCGATCAAAGACAACGTAGAAGCCCTCCATGATAACAGCTCCCATGACTGTGCCTGTGGATGACTGTGAGATGGCGAACTTGTAACAGTCGTCTTGGGACGTGGCCACGTCTTCCACTGGCCGCAGGTATTGCTAAGGATAAGGAATCAAAGAGTGAGAGTATGTCTTCCTCTCTTCCTCACTCCATCCTTTACCCCACCTCTGCCTTCTAGGCCACTCTTCCCTTTGTCATCGCTGAACTCTGAGGGGTTGGTTTTTCCAAGAGCTCTTTACCACTGGACACTTAGCTGTTTTGTCTTCCAAGTTCTGGGAAGCCATGTCTGCTGACGGTCCTATATGTACTTTGTCCTTTCCCTGGGGTCCCACGGACTCAGGTTAGGGACATACCTGTGGAAGGATGGTGATGCGGAAGGACTGATTGGTGACTTCACCCATTAGGTAGAGTGAGATGACTGGGAAAATGTTCCAAGGGGTGGTGCCTGCTTGCCAGCACACCAGCTGTTCCCCGAGCCAAAAACCGTCTGGGAACTTCTCCGTCTGTTGGGAAGAAAGGGAAAACAGTGAGGAAGCAGCCTCTTTTCACCATCTTGCGTCTCCCATTTTCAGATAATATTTACTGGGCCCTTTTAGTTCCTTTTCCTTGGTATATCCAAACTGGGGAAAGCTGAACTGAAACCCAAGAATTAGAGGACGAGAGCCGGAGAGTGAGGCCAAAGCTTTACACCGGGGGGTTATGTGATGAGCAAACAGGCCCATGAAAGAGAACAGTTTTAAAGAGCTCTAAGTAGAAGTGTTTGAAGGTAGACTTTTTGGCTCTTTTTGAAGAATATGACTCTCATGGACTCCTCTGCCTCTGTCATCTCTGTACCCCTGTCCTTATCCCGACTGACCGAGGAGGCTGCCTTGATGGATTTGACTGCAGCTTCAAACACTTTCTTGGGCAAACGAAGGTTGGTGGTGCCACTGTCCACGATGCTCTTGTCATAGTTGTACTAAGAGGGAGAAGGGAGGGTTAGAATCGTCAGGAGCCTTTTCTGATGCCAAGCTCTGGCCAGAGTCGGAAGGGTGAGTCTGACTGGGGGGTCTTGCCTGAGTTGGCATCCTGGCTTTGCCACTTCTTAGGTGTATATCATCGGGCAAGTTACTGAACCTGGGTGCCTCAGTTTCCTCATCTTTAAAATGATAATAGTACCTACCTCATAGAGTTATAAGGATTAAATAAATTAATACATTTGAAGTGCTTAGAATGGTGCCTGGTACACAGGAAGTATTTAGTAATATTAACTCTGTCTTGGGTGGGCAGACATTCTCCACATCTTGAAAATAAAAATATCCTGTATAGCAGTTTTAAATCTATTCTAACTTAGCATACATTAAGAATCTAGATAAGGAAGACCCAAATGGCTTAGCTGCCATTTATTGGGTACTGCTATGTGCCAGGCATTGGGATAAAAACTGCATTTTCTTTATCTTCACCACAGTCTTTGGAAAGCTATTTTTACCTGTTTTGCAGATGAGGAAATTGAAACACAACATAGTAACTTGCCTAAGGGCAGAAGTTAGTTAGTACATGGCAGAGCTAGAAAACCAGGTCTACCTGACTCCAAAGCCTGACTCTTACACTATATCATATCACACTGCCTTGCAAATAGTTTGCCCAAGGCCATAAAGCGAGGCAGTGACTAGGGTCCAGACTAGACCGTAAATCATGCAGTCCCTGTGAAAGCCCCTAGCTCCAAAACCCAGGTCCTGCTGTGTGACCCTTACACTCCTGACTATTGTAGCCTCAGCCCCCAGCCTTTGCAACAGGTCCTGCACCTCTGCCTGTCCTCCCAATCTCGTAACCCAGGGTCTGACCTCACACTGTGCGGCCTCCCCGCTTACCCCTCCTAGTTCCCCCTTGGTGTTATTACCTCCTTGCAGTCCATTTTCAGATCCTGTCCATTGATCTCCACCCGCACAATGATTACCTCATAATACCACTCCCGACGGATGGGTGTGTACCAGAGGCTGCCCGTGTACAGCGAGTGGTCAATACCCCCAATGATCTAGGGAGAAAAAGAGGCAGGTACCCGAGTCCCAGCACAGAAGGACGGCAAGTCACCCGGAGAGCAAGCAATAGGACCAGTCATTTCTGGGGATGGCAAGGCTCCCTATAGGTCACCTTTCTCATCTTCCTGCATCTAATCAAATCAAACCCCAAGTGACTTACAGTTTCTTAAATGTATTAAGAATGTGTTCAGGGGAAGAGACTTTCCAGGAGTTTTAATTATTTGTTTTAGAATCACTCAGCCCTTGATGTGAAGTTATTTAAATCTAAACTGGCACAATAAATGTTGAATGAATGATTATTTGCTTCTGTTATAAATTTTTATTTTCCCTGCTTGTTGGAGATGGAGAACCATTCACCAGTTGCCCTAATAAATTAATAAATAGACTTTTAAACTCCTTATACCTCTGCCTTCTGATCATCAGACTGAATAATTTTAATATAACAGGTCTTATTTTCATTTCCTTTGAAACTTTCCTAATCATCTCTGATCCTTTCCAAGGTTACTATAGGTGCCTTGAATTCTTTCCGGAATAATGCAAGGAAGAAAAAGATGGAAAAAGAAAAGTGGGGGGTGGGGAATATAGAGACTCTAAATAGTGGAGCCCAAGACTGTGCTGTAGCCTTGGCTGGAGGGGAGGCAGATGGTACCCTTGTCTCCGCCCAGTGCCAGGCCCTCCACTCCCCTAGGACCTACTCACCATGCTCCCTCCAACTGAGGCCAGCACTTCTGACTGGTTGAGGGGGAAGCCAGCGCCACAGAGCTGCAGGGAAAAGAGGTTGGGAACGTGGGTCTGCTTTACCAGGGAGTCAAAGAAGGGCTCCAGGGAGTCGTCGGGCTGTGACAGAAAGAGACAAGGAGTGAATCATCACACAGAGGGCCCTAATGGACTTAAGCCAGCTTCCTGCCTACACTGGAAGGCGAAAGCAGACTTGGGGGACGTTCCTTGGCAAAGACCATCTTGAGGTACTGAGATATGGCAGAGAGAGGGTTAGCAGGAGACACTGGCAATGAAAACAGGAAAGTACTGATGGGCCCACAGATCTACATGAGCTTCAATCCCCAAGTGCCTAACCTGTTTCAGATTTATGGGGCCCGCTTATTCTTAAAGATCTTAGAGTCAGAAACCACAACCTATTCCTGTACCTATCACAGCATCTCCCACTATAGTTTTGACCTTTATTGGGATGGTTCAGACTGCCACCCTATGCCCCGAAGCTGATTTGTATCTCTCCCTTAGTTCCCTCCCCTTCCCCAACTCCGTCCCTGTGAGGTGTGCAGTGTGCAATATGCAGACACTAGGCATAACACTTGTTCCACTCACCCTGGCGATCTCGGCATAGGCCAGCCCCAGGATGCCTTCCCAGTTGGAGCCGTTGATGAAGAACTTGTCTGATTCAGTGATGGCAGCGATGTTGGCACGCACAGTGACATTGGGGCCATGGGGGATGCTCACTAGGTCAGTGCCCAGCTCCCCCTCCCACTTGCCCTGAGTGTAGGGCACATACACACCCTTCCAGAGGTCCCGGTACGTGCTGGACCTGTGGAAAAGGAGGCAGAGATCTGTGCATGCATAGCCATGACAACTGGTATAGGGATCCAGCATCAGTGACTCTCAAAGCTTAGCCTTATCAGGGGCATCCTGATGAAGAAGATGCTTTCAGGCTGCTCAGCAGAACTTAGGGAGATCAATCACCTGGCACAGAATGTGAAGTGACCTTGCAAACAGATGGGACGACCTACTGCTGGGGCTCGCTCTCCTGTCTCCACAGCTCATAGTCCAAGGTCTTGACCTCCGGCCCTACGAAGAACAAGCCTACGCTTTGTGTATTGTGCTTGTTACTGATGAAGGGACAGCTAAGTGGGCATCTCTTCCCCCCCACCCCCACCCCTGGCTCCAGCAAACTCCCAGAGAAAAGGAGCCATTGACTCTCTTGGTGCCCTGGGACGCAGTGGTACCAGCTGAGTGGTAGAGAAAGTGCCAGGCGGGGTGAATGTGGAACCTCTACAAATTCTTCCAGAGAAGGGATTTGTGCAAGCATCTCAGTAGAGCATGTAGGTATTACACACCACACTTGTGTGAAACATGCTTATCAACGTGTGACACCCTGACCTGGGTTTACTCAGAGCTTGTGTGTGTATAATGGGGACAGTGACGGGACTGGGACAGGGACTGAGCGTGAATTCCGTTTCACTGACCGTAGCAGGCCCCACTCCCTGAATGCTTCCTCCAGATGGGAAGTTAAAGGGGAGGCAGCCTGAGAAGGCAGGAATCGGGGAAAGTGGCTTTGCCAAGAACAGGATTTAAGCCTCTTACTCACATGTTTTCACACACAAAGAGATGCCTCAGAGATGAGATGTCCTCACGCCACTTCCTGCTTTTATGCTAAGGGGACTCCCAGGTCATCCCTCACTGCCTCTCTTACCTTGAAAACCCACTTCAACTTTCCCTTCCACCAGTTAGCTAAGTCCAGCTGCTGGAACTCTGGGTGGTGCAGGGAGGAGACATTGAAGCTTCCAGCCCCTGATACTGGCCCAGGCAGTGGGGTTTATGGAAGGCTCTTTCTTCACTTCCGTGAACTGTGCAAAGCCACCAAGAGCGGCCCCTGGGTGAGAACACAGCAAAGCGAGCTGTCATTGCAGTCTGCTCAGCCTCGGCTTAGTTGGTGTTTCCAGAAAACAGAGCCACTGAGGGGATGTGGGAAGAAGTCCCTCTGCCTCCCCATTCAGGAAGAGAGAAGGAGACCCCTGAGATGGTTTGAGAACTTTGGGGCTGCTCTCCTTCCTGCCTTCCCTCCCGCAGGAAGCTGCCTGGTCTCAGTACTGGAGAACTTCCGGGCTGCCCCTCAGCTTACCCTTTCCCATAGTACACCTCAAATCCACCCCCACCCCACTCTTCTTTTCTGGTCACTATTGCCTTCCTTTCCCTTCCTCTGTCCCTGCAGGAAGAAAGTATCTGAGGAGCTAGTCTTTCTCTCTCCAGCCCTCTCTCTGTCTGAACACTTGGGAAGGGTTCTTCCCTTCAGCTCTCCCCAGGACTCACAGCTGCCTCTGGTAGTAGCGATGCAGGAAAGGGTGGGGGGCAGCCCCCACTGCAAAGTTGCTGCTCCCTGTGTCCACCAGGATGTTGAGCTGTCAGAGAAAGGGGAGAGAAAGATGTTACCAGCAGGCGGCTCTGGAGCCACCACCTCAGTGCCCTTCATCCCACCAGCCACAGTCTCCCTCTGGAATGTCCAGGGCGAAGCTTCCATGAGGCAGGACTGGACAGACCCGTCCAGTACCACGATTGCAGACAGAACATGCAGTCCTATGGCATCCTCAGCGTGGCCTCAGAAATCTGTGTCTGCCTCTGTCTTCTCTGTAGAATCATAGCATTTTCTATGTCATCCAAGCCACATTATCTGTGTGTGTGGGTGTGTGTGGTGTGTGTGTCATCTCCATTCCCAGCTCTCTCTCTCCCCTGAGATTGCCCTTAACTTACCTTGTGTACCTGGCTGATTCTGTCTTCAGAGCTTGCCCTTTCCCCTCCTTTTCTCGTTCTCCTAGGAAGTACATCACTCAGCAGGCAGCCTGGCTTGTCCCCCCAGAGAGGAGCTATTCTAGGAGCTGGCACTGGCCAGGGGAGTCGTGGGGGACCATAAGGGCATGTTGGTACCCACATGTGTCTGACCCTGCCTGCCAGAATGTGGCTCCTCATGAAGGACTCCCCTTCTGTCTCAGAGGTGACATAGACCTGTCTGAGTCCTCCTGTAAGAAACGGTGGGGAGCCAGGGGCCCCATCTGTTGTCCCATCTCATCAGGCCCTGGTTTCGGCTAAATGAAGATGGACAGGTATCTTTTCGGTGTTCCTCCTAGCATCTGTGCAGCTCCTTCTAGCACCCCTTCTGCTTGTCGCTCCTTCCTCCTTTGATGGCCTGACCTTTCCCTCAGTCGGTCCAGAGCCATTTTTTGAATGTCTACTACGTCCTGACAGGCAAAAAGAGGGAAAGCCCTGTCCTCAGAAGCACAGTCATCTGGAAAGTGAGTCTTGCAATCTTGCCATGTCCACCAGCCTCAGCTTCTTCCTGCTCACTTCTGTATCTTCTCTCCTTGGTGCAGTCAAATCAGCTGACCTCAGTTTTGGTCCAGCTCTGAACTTGTCACCTTGGGCAGGTCACCATGCTTCTGTGGGCTCCAATTTCCTCCTCTCTGCCAGCTTCTTCCTGCTCTCAGTGGTCCTCTGTGGCACTGCTGACCGCACCTCCCCCAACACCTGCTCAGGCTTCCTGGCCTCCCCGTGTCCCCCAAGACACCTCTTCACTGTCACATCGCTCTCTGACCCTGCCTCTGTCCTCTTTCCTGGACCCCACTCCTGGCCTGATTCCCATTTCCCTCCGTGCCCTCTTCTTGGACTCTTCCCTGTTCTTCTCCCTGGTCACTGAGCAGCCACCAGCTCCAGATGCTATGTTTTCAGAGAGAATAAATAAAGCTGGAGGCACAGCAGTTCAGATTTCAATCAACCAGGTTAATTATTAAAAAGGCTCCTTCACCCACCCACTCCCCAGGATCCCCCCCACCACATGCCAGGACTCTGCTCCCAACACCAGGTTGGACTCTTATAGGCAGGGGTCCCTGCTATCACAGGACCCCAAGGAAAGAGGGTCTCCTTCGCAGCCTTGGTCCCCATGGCTGTGCAAGGGAGAACTGCCTGGAATGTGTGCCTGGCCGGCTCTAGGAAAATATGACCACTTTTCACACTGGAATTGAGCTTTTATCCGGGGGCTCTAAGTCCCAGCTGTTGTAGGCCCCTCCTCGTCCCCACTCCTCCCCTCTCCTGTAAACAGAGAGACTCTCTCTGCAGGCCAGTCCCTCCCCAGCCAGGAGGCCCAGTTAGTACTCTCGCTGCCCTTCCATTCTCAGCCTGTCTCCTTGTCTGAGGAAGGTCGCCCCTTTCACCTCAAAAAGGGGGTCAAGCCCAGGGAGGAATGACCCCCTCCACTCCCTGCCCACTCAGCCCCTAACAGGAATTCAGGCCACTACTGCCCTCCCTGCCTCCCCTTTTCCACTCTCACAAGGAAACGTGAAATTAAAATAAGCAGTTACGATTTCCTCCTGAGCAAATGTCCGACTGCCTGTCTGCCCTTTGCAGTGCGATCCTGCTTCTGAGAGAAATGATTTCTGGTCCTGTCCTTCAACATTTCTAGTGTGAGCCCCCTGGGGGGCCTCCGCAGAGGCCTCCTACAGGGCAGGGGCCTTTGTCAACAGAGCAACTACACTCACCTTGAAACGGCAGTTGAGGGCAGCTGGAAAAAGGAAAATAGTGGTGGAAAGTTTCCATGCTGCCTCACTTTCTAAGCAGACACCCTAACCTCTTACCTCACCCGACAGAGGCCATTAGATGGGACCTTCCTCATCTCCCACAACCAGCCATTGCAACCTGCCTGCAGCTACGCAGACCTCTCCTTTCTGTCAGCTGTCCCTCCGGCTGGCTCCAGAGCAGACTGCCATCTAGGCTTGGGAGCCAATTCCTTCCTCCCTTCTCAGGCACCCCACCCTATTAATTATCCCTGTCCCTCAAGTCCTTCAACCACCATGATGTTTCCCCCAACCCAACTCCCACCCTGAAATCTGATTCTTCCTATTGGCATTTACAAATGCTTGAGTTTATTCATTTAAAAAAATTTTTGTAATCTCACATCCGCCTCCAACTACCTTCTCTCCCTTCACAACCAAGGTCTCAGCCAAGCTGTCCCAGTCACGCCTCAACCCATTCTACAACTGAGCTTCGCCTCTATTTCTCCCTCCACTATAAAACAGCCCTACTACAGTTACCAATGATTTCATGTCACCAAATACAAAAGACATTTCTCAAATCAGGCCTCATTTTGCTTGACTTCTCCAGAGCATTCAACACTGCTGACCCCTCCCTCTTTGAAACACTCTTCCCTGCATCCTACCCCGTGGTCATCCTCCCACCTCTCTGACCATATCTTCTCTGTCTACTTTGCAGGCTCACTTCTCAAGCCTTGGATTTGGCCCTCTTCGTCTCCTGCTGGACTGTCTCCCTTAACCGTCTCACCCACGGCTGTAGCTGCAGTTACCACCTGTATGCTGACGACTCCTAAGCTTATAGCTCTAGCTCCTTCCCCTCCTTTGAGCTCCAGAAGCACATAGGAACCACGTCAGTGATGCCCCAAGTTCAGGATGTCCCAAGCTGACCTCACACAGTCCTGCACATCGTTCTTTCCCCAGTGTTCCCTGTATTAGTGAATGGCATCATCATCCACCTGCTCCATCAGTCAGCAACTTCAAACGCATCCTTCCTCTTCTTCACATTTCTATCCAACGCCTCAACAGGTCCTGTTCAATTAACAGTCTTAAAAGTCTCTCGAATGTGTTCATTCTTGCCATCTCCCCTGCCACCCCTAGGCTAAGCTATCGTGATTTCATCCTGGAATATGACAATAACTTCTCAAGTGGTCATGGCATAGCCACCACCCGTTACCTCTCCAACCTGTTTCTGCACTGTGGCTAGAGTGATTTTTTTTCAAAGTGCAAATTTGACCATATTAACCCTCTCCTATGTCAATGGTTTCCCTTTGCTATGAAAATAAAAACTTAAAGTGTTTACATTTTCTACAGGGCCCTTCATGGTCCAGCCCAGCCTCCATATCCAGCCTGGCTTGTCCCATACTCCCCCAAGCCCTCTGCCTACTGGCCACACTGGCCTTGTTTCAGGTTCTCAAACCAGCCATGGTCCCTCCACCCAAAGGCTGTTGTTGAACAGGCCATTTATTCTGCTAGACCATCCTTTATTCCACCTGCAGTTTTGTCTACTCATCTAGCATCCTTCAGTCTGAGCTCAAAAGAGACTTCCCAAGGGAGAAACACCAGGTCATATTCTCTTGCTAAAATGCTTCCATAAAACGTGCCACTCTAATTTCACATTTACTCTTACATTCCCTTGTATCTAATTTTTTTAAAAATTCCTATTGTGTTCCTAGCGGATATCACAGTGCCTGGCAATAAATCTTTCTCGAACTAATGGATAGTTAAAGGAAAGAAAGCGGGAAAGAGCTAATCTACCCTATACTTTGGGTAGGTGAGGAAGGGATCCCTTAATGACTCCTGAGCTGGGAGCTTTAGGTTGTAAGTGTGGCTCTATCTTAGACCTGCCTTCCTCTCTCCAGGCTCCCTGGTTTGACACAGGATGTAAGTCTTCAGGCAGCCTGGAGTCCTGGAGCCATCTTACTTTTCCCCCTTCCCTTGGGGCTCTGCCAACTCAGGAGTCTCTGTAGCTATAACCCTTAGATGCCCAGGGGACCGAAGCCTGTGGGTCAGGCCTAGGTCAGTGCAATCACTTAACAAACAAATGTGCCCCTGGGGCCTCTGAGGGAAGGCAGCTTCATGGTAAGTGCTAACAAACCCCACTGGGAGAGGCACACCTGCCCTTTCATCCTGCAGACAAGGCTCTAGAGTCTTCAGATTAGATCTTGGCTGAGGAGATAGGTATGGAACTGGTGAGTTTAGGGTAAACTGTGTTCCCTAAATCTTAGCTCTACTAGTAGACAGTGATAGCTCAGACACTTCAGGACAAAAAGGGCCTTCAGGAGTCATCTGTCCATTCACCTGGAGAGATGGGGCTCTTTCCAGTTCTGAAAGATCTCTAGTTATTAAGATCTACAGCCTGTCTTGGTAGTCTATGCCAGAGTCTTACCAGTTTTGCAAGCCTCTGGGGAAAGGACTTTCACTCTAATTCTTTCTACTTCTAATTTTCCTAGTCTATTTCCTTCTGTGTGGGCCTCAGAGTTGATGAGAGAAGAGCTCTTACATATATGTATAACAAATGTTTTAGCTAAGCTGAGATATAGACGCCTTTCTTCCGTTTTACTGAGGAGGGAACTGAGACCTAGAGTAAGCAACGTGAGCCATCTTACACAGTAAGCCACAAAGCCAGGACAAGGATCCATTGGTTCTGACTAAGCCCAAGTCTGCTCTTTTATCTCCTTGACCTTCCTATCTCTCTCATTTGGAAAGGAAGTATATGGAAGGTTGTTACACTAATGAATCACATCCCCTGTATCCATGCCCTTATGTCATCCCCTCTTACACTGACTCTGGGCTTGGCCACTTGACGTGCTTTGGCCAGTGGGACATAAGTAAAGAAGGTTTGATAAGTGCTTGTCCATTTGGGGATTGCCCTGTTGGAATGCTGCCCTGAAATTGTATGTGAAGAAGCTCAGTCTTTCCTCCTTGAGGATGAAAGACGTCATGGGAAAAGAGGGCAAGCAGGCCTGGCTTGGTTTGGCCCCCAGCTGACCCACCAACTGAAGGCAGCCACATGAGTGAGGCCAGGAAAGACTTGTATAGAACCACAAACCAACCCACAGAATCTCAAGAGAAAAAATGGCTCTTTTCTTTAGCCACCAAGTTTTGGAGTAATTTGTTATACAGCATCAGATAACTGATACAAAACTATCTGAATTAAATCCCGGGATCCTTGACCTTGCAGACATCTAGCCAGGTCAACTCCACTGAACATCTCTTGTCACTTTGCCCCTTTGTCACAAGCTTCTCGTGAAGTTTCTCATAGCACAATGATGTTTCACCTGTGTACCTTTGCATATGCTGTTTTCTTTGCCTGAAATGTGCTCTTCCTATTTTGTCTAACTTCTGTTCAACTTTCAAGTCACAGCTTATACACCCCAAAGGTCTTGCCTTGATGCTCTCAGCCAAGATTAGATTCCTCCTCTTACAGATCCTCAATAACACCTGTGCTTCTTTGTATATCACTCATCAAACTTTTGATAATGTATCTAATGCCTGTGTGTCCCACACACTGTGAGCTCCACAAGAGTGGGAGCACATCTGTATCCGTGTTAATAAATTCTCACCTGGCCCTCAGGAGGTGCCCCATAATGATATTTTTCAACTAACAGTAATCACCTGATTTCCTGCCGTTCTTTGTGACACTCTGGACCCTTGCCATTAATTTTCAGCCCCAGGGTCTTTGAAGGGGTGATTTTCAGTCTGGTATTGTGCATGGCGACAATGACAACTGACACCCACTGTCATGCAGGGTGTCATGTGGGGTCTCTGGTCCTGCTCCCCACATAAGAACCCAGGACATGGTGAGGCCAAAAAGGAACACCCACGGAGCCATAGGTAGGGGAGTCATACCACTATAGTCTCACTGGCGGCTGGGTTGGAGACACAGGAGGCAGGAGCCACATGATCCACAACCTGCCGTCCGCTTGTCTCTGCCAACCAACCTAACTTGCTAACTGCAATCCACCTCTCTGCCACACCACGCCACTACACCACCACACTACACCACCCTGTGCTAGCTTAGCAGCGGCAGTTATATTAGTGGCCAATGGCTCACTGGTTACAACTAGCCACAGCTGATGGCCACCCAATCACAGTTGATGGCCATTTACTACCTGAGCCAGCACCTTTCCACGTGAGGCCGAGAGCCTGGATACTGCACTCCTGGCTCTGTCCCCACACCCATCTTACACACACAAGTTGACTGAATACACGCAGGTGCTTAGAGCAGTTACAGTGACATCAGGCCTCCTTGCTCCCAGAGCCTTCTGATCCAGCTTCACCTGCTTTTCTAAGTGGATGTTCCCAGACCTGAACTTGACCAAAGCTGAGAGAAGGGGGCAAGGAAGGACATGCGATGCCTAATGTCAGCAGCTATGGGTGCTGAGGGCCAGCAGGGCACATAGCTCCTGCCTCAAACTGAGTCCAGTGGTTGGCAGCTGTCCAGGTTCCTCCCACCTTGACTGAATCAGCTGACCCAATGGAAATGGACTCCTTTCCCCAGACATACCCCCCGCCTTCCACTTAGATCTCCAGGATGCAGCTGGCAATCAATACCTGGGAGCAAGCAGGCTGCCAGGTTCCCCACCTTGGGCTGGGTTTTTGTTGTTGTTGTTTTTTAAGGAATCCCACGGTGGCTGGGTTATACCAAACCTTGTTTTGTGCACCCTTCCTCCTTTAGATTTAGGACGCTCCATTTCCCCCAGCCTCAAATCCAGCTCAATTAACATTTATCAGTGCTTCCGATTCAAATGAGATGCTGGATATGAATGATCAAAAAATACACATGTCTGTTCTTAATGATCAGGTCTAATAAAATAATTTTTCAAAAAAAAATTTTAAGCAGCAGAACCCTTTCCCAGTGTCATGCAGGATCCCAGTGTCCCAAAGAGAGAAAAAGCAGAGATGTTCTGTTTGAAGGAGAGGTTTCACTTCCTCTGTGTCTGTCTTGTCCCCACGATGGTTCTTGGGGCATCTCTTTAGCACCTTCAGCCTCCACAGAACCCACGTGGAAAACCCCCAGTCTGTGCAGTATCACTGCTGCTAAGTGCCTGCGTTTCCTTCTCAGACAGTAAGTCCTGCCTGATGTCTAACCATGTCCCACCCGCAGGTGACAGTGGCTTTAATCTACTCTAGGTCTGTCCTCAGTTGAAAATGAAGCTGACCTATGGCATAAGCCCACTTTCTCCCATGGCACCGGGTCGTGCTCAGCACGTAGGCTTGTTTGCTCGAGCCATTGGGAGATACCAGGTTTCACTTTTTGTGCTCCTTGGAAAAGACTGCACAAGCACTGGAAAAGAATAATTGGTGAGGTTCACTGACACCAAGAGGCCAATCAGGAAGACAGACAGCCTGGGCACAGTGGCATCACAGTGGGTAGGTGACAGGATAGCCAGCCGTAGGCCGTAACATTTCAGAAGGTCTGGTGAAAGGATTGGCTGGGGTGGGAGAGGCAGGGAGCTCAGCCAGTTTGCTCTGGGCTTTGTCAGAATCTGTGAGAAAAAAGACCTAGGAGTCCGGCTGCCCCACTCAGCCCCTAGGACTACTGGTTCATCGTTCTCCTCAGAGCGTGCAGGACCCACTGGCCACAGCACCTGAGGATGTGGCAGACGAGCATCAGTGAAGGGTGCTTCCCGGCTCGCTGGGCCCATGTTACCAGGGGAAGCTCCAGGCAGCTCTAGGACAGGGGAAATGGTCTGGCTCCTACCCAGACCTCTCTACTGCCCAGGCCCCCACGAAAGATGGCTCCCAGCAGACGGAGATGTTAGTTTTCAGGTAGGGGGTTCTCCCTGGGAGATGTTTCTCTTCCTGGATTTCCAACCAGAATTTTCTGCTTAGTTCTTTATTAGAGATACAGGAGAAGGGTTCCTGACCTTCAACCTTAGTGAGAGGGCTTTCTCATTGCCTCTAATCCCAGCTGAACTCTTTCTTTCCTGACCTGAGGAAGCAGAGAAGTGTGTGACAGCATGAAGGTCCTAGCAAGCGCCAATGTGCAACCTGAAGCCCAATCCCAGGCCAGCCAGTTGTCTCAGAGACCGGATGACAAATGTGGAACTGGGATCCACCGGCTTTGTCTGATTTGGAGGGTAGGTCTTTGGGTTCAATTTTCAACCTTTTTAGTACCAGAACTCTTAACACAAAAAAAAGAAAGGGAGGGAGGGAGGGAGGGAGGGAGGGAAGGAAGGAAGGAAGGAAGGAAGGAAGGAAGGAAGGAAGGAAGGAAGGAAGGAAGGAAGGAAGGAAGGAAGAAAGAAAAGAAATATAGCCTGGAATTCCACTGTGTAAAAACAATAAAAGATGAGCTATTCTGGGAGGGCTGGGAGATTTGGGGGCAGGTAGAAGTGGGGGGTGCTTGGTGATAGGAAGGGTGGACGGTACAGAGTCTTGCCTGTTTACCTTTCTCCTTCCCTTCTCCCTCACCCTTGTGGTTCCTTTACAGAATTGTACAAACCACAGTTTTGAAAAACATTCTAGGCATGGGAGAGGAAAACCACTTGGCCCTTCTTGGTTTCTGAGACCCTGAACCCTCATTGTTTTCTACTTCTCTGGTTCTTTCCTCTTGTTTCCTTGATCCCTAGTCTACATACAATATGCTTTCTCTAATTGTTTTCCTTTTTTTCTCTCCATTCTCTCCAAGAGTAATTCATTTGCTAAGTTGGCTTCCACAACCACCTCTGCAGGTGACTCTGGGCCTATCTTTCCAGTTATAACTTCTCTCCTGGTTTCTAGATTCCTAGTCACAGGTGGTTGCTGGATCCATCCACAAGAATGGTCCAATGGCATCTCAAGGTCAATCAACATGTCCCAGACTGTAGAACACTGGAAAGAACCCAGTATTTGGACTTGCACTTGAACGTGGAATCCAAAGACCTGGATTTGAACCCCAGCTTTGTTCTTCCTTAGCTGAGTAACTTTGGGCAAACCACTTAATCCCTGAGCCTCAATTTCCTCATCCCTGAAATGGGCATGCTAATACCTATCCCTTGTAATTAAAGCAGAATAATACACATGGAATTTTGGTAAATTGTATTGTGCTTTAAAAGCTTGCTACTTTTGCTGTGTTCCTTGACACAAACACAGTTAGAGAGGTTGAAAGGAGGGAACCATCTTCTTTTCCCTTTCCCTCACCAAGGGCAGAGACCGCCTGGGTCAACCAACATGTGAATGCTGGTCTCTAAGGACCTGTCCTTTCCGTCCTCACTGCCACCGTCCTCTTTCAGGCTCTTCGTATCTTAACTGACATCCTCCTCTCATGCTCTAGACTATCCAAGTTATCCTCCACACTGACGTTGTTTTCCTAGATCCCAAAACACACTAGATCATTCTCTTTCTCATATATTTACAAGGACTCTCTGCTGCCTCTAGAATAAAACCCAAACTCCACCCAGCCTCACATCCAGACCACATCTTCCAGCTTCTTAGCATAGCTCATGCCTCTCTTCATGAAGTCTTCCTCCCCACCTCTCTCCAAATAGCAAAGCTTTCTCCTCTTTCTAGGCCATATGCAAATGCTACCCTTTCAAGCAAGCCTTTCCTAACGCCCTATCAGAAGTAACCACTTCTTTCTCTGTACTTCCAAGACTCACCATTCTTCTATTTGTACCGAATGCATTTGACCTTGTATGTTATTTAGGTGTTTATATGTCTGTGTCTCACACCATATAGAGAACTCTCCAAGTGCTAAGATTACTATGACATTGTTTTTCTCTTCCGCACACAATAGGTGTTCAGCAAATATTTGTTAAACTGAATCGACTATCACCAGATTTCAATCCTAACAATTAAATTATTATCCTGTATTTGGATAGTGATGCTCATACCATTACAATGAGATAACATGCTTTTATTTAAGGAATAAGAATAAAAATACTTTCACCAACAGCTCCAGTTCTGTACTTACAATTGCCCAACAACAGTTCTATTTAAATGTCTTACAGTTTATTTATTCATTCACTCGACATTTTTTAGGTGCATGTTCTGAGCCTAGTGTTGTCATAGATATTAGATAAGGAGAAATAAGACACTGACGGAAAACAAAAAAAATTTTAAAGACATTGTTCTCAAGAGCTAGACTTTTTATCAGGGAAACACACAAAAACGTTTATAATACATATGGATAAGTGTGGTAAGGGAGATATGAGAAGGCGTCATGGGAGAATGGAAGAGGGGTGTTCATGATAAACTCTTCTTCCACAAGCCACACAAATAGGTGTCATGGTATAGCAGGAAGAACAATGGTGACACAGGGCCTGCCACCTTGCCAACTGCTTACCATTTCAGTTTCTATTTCTTCTGCTAGAAACTGTGAATGATAAGAATATATATATATATATAGAGAGAGAGAGGCATGGGGGATAGTATCTATGACACACACACTCACACACACACACACACTCACACACACACAGAGGGTGCCAAAAAAATGTATACACATTTTAAGAAAGGAAAATATTGTATTAAAATTGTAATACGAAAAGGTTGGACAATTAAGTTCATGAACTTTCCACCGTGTAAGTGCACGTACAATGAATGATGCTAGCATTCATTTGATTAACGCCAACTTTTGAGCGAACGTCATACTACACATTGCCATTTTGATTCAATTCGACTTTGAAAAGCAATACATAGATAACAACTTTTAAAATGTGTACATTTTTTTGGCACCTCCAGTATATCTATATCTATATCTATATCTATATCTATATCTATATCTATATCTATATCTATATCTATATCTATATCTATATCTATATCTATATCTATATCTATATCTATCTATTTATCTATCTATCTATCTATCTATCTATCTATCTATCTATATATACGCATATATATGTATAGATACTGTGTTTCCCTGAAAATAAGACCTAGCCGGACAATCAGCTCTAATGCATCTTTTGGAGCAAAAATTAATATAAGACCCAGTCTTATTTTACTATAATATAAGACCGGGTTATTAATATAATATAATATAATATAATATAATATAATATAATATAATATAATATAATATAATATAATAATATAATATAATATATACCGGGCATAATATAATATAATACCCAGTCTTATTTTAATATAAGACCCGGTAATATAATATAATACAATATAATATAATATAATATAACATAATATAATACCTGGTCTTATATAATATGATATAATATGATATAATATAATATAATATAATACCGGGTCTTATATTAATTTTTGCTCCAAAAGACGCATTGGAGCTGATTGTCCGGCTAGGTCTTATTTTCGGGGAAACACGTTATGTGTGTGTATCTACATACATGTATATACTGTAAAGAACAAAATTATGTATACTATATTTTAAAAACTTTACATAGACCGCAACCATAGATACAAGTATATATTTTATACAAGTACTGCTGAGCTATCCCCTCCTGCCAACTTGCCTATTCCACTAAATAGTCTTGTTCTCCTCCAATTCACCCCAGATCAAAATCTCAAAATCATCTTTGACACCTTCTTCTTCACCCTTCACACCAATGTCACCAAGTCCTGTCCATCTGCCTTGTACTGTTCCTTGCATCCTGGTCTTCCCTTTCCTCTTCATCTTATCACAGCCTCATGCCGTCCTTGTCATAGGGCCTCACCCTGGGACCATGTGACAGAACCTCCTGCCTCTGTACCTCTCAGTTCTGTATTTCACCTTGCCTGGTGGGCTCAGTTCTTTCTAAAATTCAGATGTCTCTTCCTAAAAGATTGCTTTTCTTATGCCATTCTCCTGCACAAATAAATTCAGTTTTCCCCTTATATCTGCAGAATAAAGTCCAAATCTTATAGCTTGACATTTAAGGCTTTTGGCAATTTGGCTCTATCTTATTTATCTAAAGCTGTAACATTCACTGGACTGGGTTTCTCATTGAATAAATATGCCTAAGCCCAAATACACATGACTCATTCCTCCATTCATTGTGACCTCTCCCGTTCTAAGGGACCCGGTCTAAGGGAGGAAAGAAGTGGACATACAAGTAAAGTGCAATTAAA
Source organism: Rhinolophus sinicus (assembly GCF_036562045.2). NCBI lineage: Eukaryota > Metazoa > Chordata > Mammalia > Chiroptera > Rhinolophidae > Rhinolophus > Rhinolophus sinicus. The sequence continues at coordinate 82,500,744 of NC_133756.1, read as the reverse complement.
GTTTGGTGAAACAAGTGCCATTTCCCCATTAGGAATGGACTCCCTCCTCCTCGCCATCCCTCAAGACCATGCTCACACACCTCCGTGAAGCCTTCCCTGATTTAGCCTCCTCCTGAACACGTGCAGCTCTCATTCCTTGTACTACTGTAGATCAGTGCTTCTCAAACTTGAGATACAGCCCCTGAGATTCCAACTCAGTAGGTCTGGGGTTGGGCCAGAGAATTTACATTTCTAACGGGTTCCAATGACAAGGGTCTGGGGATCTCACTTTGAGTACCACTGCTCTGGATTACCTTGTATCAGCACTTGCACTTTTACTTGCACACTAAACTCTTTATGGGCAGAAATGTAAGTTCCATCTCTTTGTGCATCAGCCCCCAAACCCAGCAATTAATTGCATGGCACATAGAAAGTGCTCACTTTTAATTGTTCAGAGTACTCTGCCATCAGCATTCTTATATGGTGCTTACAACAGCCCACCAGGCAAGGTGAAAGGGCATCCCTCCTGCAGACTGCCAGGGAGAGAATCAAAGTCACTGTAGAGCAGACACTGGCTGGCGTTGGTTCAAGTTTGAAGTTGTAGGGCAAGCCACAGTCCTTCAGACTGTGGTCTCCCCAGCACTGGCTTCTGGGGCTGGTGTTGAATTTTAAGTCCACTTTCCCCTTCTAGGAAGGAACGGGAAGGAACTGACATTTCTTGGACAAATACTCTCTCCTAATTTCTGGGCTGGGGGATGTAGGCATTATCTCATGGGTCCAGTGAAGTACAGTAACTGGTCCCCCAGTTCTACATATGTAAAACACAGAGGCCCAGAACACCCAAGTTTTTAATGCTTCATTGCATAGTACAGAAGAGGCACAAGTGGCCAGACAAGTTAGGAAAAAGTGATTTCATACTTATTAGAAGTCTATTATGTGTACAGGTGCATTGTTCTAAGTGCTTTCACCTACATACCGTGTTTCCCCGAAAATAAGACCTAACCGGAAAATAAGCCCTAGCATGATTTTTCAGGATGACATCCCCTGAATATAAGCCCTAATGTGTCTTTTGGAGCAAAAATTAATATAAGACCCGGTCTTATTTTCGGGGAAACACGGTAGTCTCATTTAACCCTCAAAATCACCTAACAAAGGTGATCTCACTTCACCCATATTTTAAAGGGAGGCAATAGCCTCAGAAAGGTTCTATCATTTGCCCAAGACCACACAGCTGAGAAGAAGAAAAGCTGGAATGCCTGGTCTGTCTGACCTCAAAGCCCTTGTTGGCTCCACAGCCCTGTTCTGTGCCCATGCCACAGGGTCTACGCACAGTTTCCACAGGACATCACGGTACCAGGGCTCCACAACCCCTGATCCCTGACAATACCTGCCACCCTGGTGGGCCAGGCAGCTGCGGGCCTGGATTCAGGCTCTATCCTCACAGTGAGAACTGACTGGAGAGTCTGGCGAAGTTGTGGTGCACAGCAGAAAGGAGGGCTGAGAGGGGGAGCCCAGAACCTTGGATCAGCCGGAAGGCAGGAGGGCCTGGGTGGCATGGGCCTAGGAAGGCTTTCTTCCATCAGGTAATTGGGAGGTGGAAGCTTGCGTTTCTCCCAGATCCAGTGTAAGAGCTGTCTGAGAAGTCCAGGGAAGTATGGCTGTTCCTGCTACGCATAAACACACTCCCACCTTCACAGACCCTCCCAAGGACAGGCCTCCTGCACACAGATCCAGGGGAGGGGTTGGCTCACAAAAACATGCGGGCTCAGATTCAAGGTGACACACACCAGCACACACAGAGCCATCTGCCTCCTATGCCCAGACTCACCCACAGAGGAGGCAAATGTGCACAGAGGTCAGCCACAGCAGCACATGGAGGGCTGCTCATGCCCACACTCCCACCCACCCGCAGAGATGCAGAGGGTGCAACCTCCACCAGCCACCTTGGAGGTACCTGGAGGATTGTCAGGAAGGATGGGGAGAACTGGTAGTATTTTCACCATCATTGCCATGTTCCCCCCACACACCCCTCCCTCCACACCCTGTTCCCCTCCCCAGTACCTATCAGCTCATGGAAGGAGTCTCATACTTAGAAGGGGGCTCTGGCTCCTTTGCTGCGATTTGTCCTTTCCCCAGGCTCAGATCAGCCCCCTCTGGCCTGTGCTCTGGAGGCTTGGGAGCATGGGGTGGAGGAGGGGCTGGAGTGCAGATGCAAAAAGGGAATGGGGGAGGAGGAGGGAAGGGTTGGGGAAGGCAAGAGTCTGTCCAGGGCTTCTGGAGGTCAGAGAAGCTCAGACACCTTCCTTTGCTGTCTCTGTGGCAGCCCGGACAGTGGGAGAAAGGGCCTGATCCAACTCATGCCAGGATACCTTGGTCGTCAAGGTGCCAGGAATGATGATGGAAACCCTGACTGCAGAACACCAGAGGAGGGGATAGGGTTGGCTGACCAACATATGGAGTGATGGGGTTGCAAGATCCAGGCTGGGCCAAGGCTGACACCTGTTCATAGTGTCCCTTGCGGCTTGGACCCTTCCCCAGGTCAGGATCCCTGCACTGAAGTGTTTCTTTTGCCCTGAACCCTTACTGAAGGGTGTGTATGTAAAATGGGAGTAAAGGGAAGGCAGTCAGGCCAAGGAGACTGGGAAGCCTGTGAGGGAAAGGGAGGCAGGAAAGGGGAGCTTTGGGAATGACTGCTACCGATAGGACCCCAGAGGACAGGTTTGGAGTGAGTCTCTCCTGCCCACAGCATCCAGCCACTTCAGCAGGGGCCACCACGCTGCATCCCCAGCCTGCCTCCCCTCTGCTCATGCAGGAAGGAGGGTAGGGCTGGCCTGGCGACCTTACCGTCTGTGGGGGGCTGCCCACGGTCATCTCCACGTAGTAGCCCTGACCAGATTTGCCCCTCAGGTTGTCCACCATCTCCACAAAGCTTCCACTCCGGCCAGGCTCCTCCAGCTCCTCGTCAGTGTCCCGGGGAAGCCTCAGCCCCAGGGGGGTCCCCCCAAGCCCGCTCCGCAGAGGTAGCCTGATGCCAGGCTGGGTGCAGTGGGCAGGGAGCACTGCCGAGCCCATCCATAGCAAGAGCCAGGGCAGAGCTTGGGCCATTGTGGGCCCTGGCCTTCAGGCCCTCGGGACTCACTCGGGGCCCACGTCCGTCCCTGTTGCCTGCCCCCAACTCTGGATGCTGGTGGTAGCTTCTCAGGAGAGAGAGCTGTGTGGCATCGGGGCTGCAGAGCTTGCAGGCCCTTGAGCCAGCCCCCGGTTCAGGCTGTGGGTATCAGTCAGGAGCAATCCGCAGAGAGAAAGAAAGGGGAGGAGATGGATCCTGGCTACATCTGGCCAGTGGCGTTCAGCCTCAGCATAGGTCTGGGAGAGGACGGCTTGGAGCCCCCAGGCAGCTGAGAGGGGCGGGCATGGCAGGTTGGCAGTGGCTGCTTTCCCGGTCCTCCTGGCAGGTCGGCAGTAGGAGGAAAAGGCAGGGGATCTGAGCTCCTGCGGCTGCGTTTGCAGGTCAGGCCACCATAATCCAGCTCCCAGCTCCGAGGAAGGCTGGGGAGGCGGAAAGACTTGTGGCGGCGGCTGTCAAAGCCAAGGGTTTTCGCTGTTCCCTGGGATCTCTGGGAAGTGTAGTCTTCCCAGAACAGGCAGCCCAGCTTCCGGAGCTGGTGAGGGGTCTGGGATGCCCTCTGCCGAGAAGGAGTCCACCCTGCAGGACCCTGGCAGACAAGGTTGCATTGATCCTGGCAGGATGGGAAGGGCCATTAGCGTAGAGGGGCAGCAGACCTCTCATTCTGTCAGTTCTTCATTCTGCATTTATTGAGCACCCACTGTATGCCAGGCATTCTGCCAGGCTACAGAGAGAAACAAAATGCACATGCACCATACAAAAGGAGTAGGGGTTTTGGGGACATCTAGAGGACTTGGGAAGACTCAGTGGAAGGAGGTAGTATTTAATCTGAGCCTTAAAGAATGGATGGGATTTCCACGAGCACTGTGGCCAGATGAGAGCCAGTTGGGTCGTCTCCCGCTGGAATCTTTCAGTGCCTTTGATGATCTACCTGCCCTCAGCTCCCTCCCACATGCTGTGAATCCTTGAGACCCTCCTGATTTCTATGCTGTCAGTCACTAAGGGTGAATGGCTGTTGTCAGCTTTTAAAGTGTTATCACTCCAGGAAGTATATATATATATTAACTGGTAAAAGCTTAAGATGAAAAGCTTTAGAGCTCTAATAGCTTAAAATAGAAAAGCCATATGATTCTATCAACATATTATGTATCAAATGTTGAAAGCTGTTGTTAAAGTTCAGTAGTCATTCTGATAAAAAAAAACAACCGAGGAAAAGCTTCTTAAACAAGTAACAGAAAAATCATAGAAAACATAATAGTAACAGGCTAAAGTTGTTCCCATCAAAGTGAGGCTCAGATAGGGAGCCTCAGGGAAAGATATCATCATTGCTCTTAACTCACATACTTAGGTCTGTCTACCTAACTCAAGAAGAGAAAATGGAACAAGCACTATGAGAAAACAAACGAATCATTATTTGCAGGTTATGTGATATTGATAGTAAATTTTAATCAATAAGGTGATTATACACAAGTTAAAAAATAAAAATCGATAGATCAGTATATGTATGAGAATTTTGTATATGATAAAGCTGGCATTCCTATCAGAGGGAAATACATTATTCAATAACTGTTGTTGGGACAATTGGATATCCATTTGGAAGGAAAGAAAATCCCTATCTCATCTAAAAATAAACTTTAGATAGATCAAAGAGCTTTACAGGAAAAACAAAACTACAGGAAAAAATAGAAGAATATTTTAATAATCTTATATTGAAGAAGGTCTCTCTAACAAAACTCAGAAGATATATATATATATATATTTTAATTTTGTTTGTTTGTTTGTTGGTTGGTTTTTGTTTTTGTTTTTATTGGGGAAGGGGAACAGGACTTTATTGGGGAACAGTGTGTGCTTCCAGGCCTTTTTTCCAAGTCAAGTTGTTGTCCTTTCAATCTTAGTTGTGGAGGGTGCCATTCAGCTTCAAGTTGTCCTTTCCATCTTAGTTGTGGAGGGCGCAGCTCAGCTCCAGGTCCAGTTGCCGTTGCTAGTTGCAGGGGGCACAGCCCACCATCCCTTGTGGGACTCGAGGAGTTGAACTGGCAACCTTGTGGTTGAGAGCCCACTGGCCCGTGTGGGAATCGAACCGGCAGCCTTCGGAGTTAGGAGCACGGAGCTCTAACAGCCTGAGGTCACCGGGCCGGCCCAGAAGATACATATTTTTTAAACAGACAAGCTTAACTCTAGTATTCCAACTCGGGTTCTGCCACTTAGTAACTGAGACAGTCCAGGCTAGTTACTTATCCTTTCTGTGTCTTAATTTTCTCATTCGTTTAAAGGGATACAATAGTACATACCTCATAATGTATGAATTAAATGAGCTAATCCATGTAAATCACAAAGAATGGTGTTTGGCATATTGTAAATGCTCAATAAAAGGTAGCTATTAGTGTTATTACCACTACAACTTCTGAGCAAATGACATTGACAAAGTAAAAGGTAAGTCACAGACCAGGAGAAAACATTTGTCACACAATACAGAGACAAAAAGTAAATGTCTATAATATACGAGGAGATTCTACAATTCAATAAACCCTCCCAACAAGCTGGCAGAAAAATGAACAAAAAATGTGAACAGGTAATTAATAGAAGAAATTCAAATGGCAAATAAACATATGCAAAAAAGTTCAAATTCATTAATAGTGAAAGAATGCAATTAAAACAACATTTAGATACAATCATTTTTTTGCTTCTCATATTGGTAATATTTGGTTTTGATTGGACTGTAAATAATTCTATTTTTAGAGAGAAATTTTGCAATGTTTATTAGAATATAAAAAAATGTAAATTCTTTGAGCAATGTCTCAATTCTAGGACCTCAATCAACAAAAATAACAGTATTTCAGCATTGTGCACAATATAAAAACTTTGGAAACAAAATAAATGATTATCAATGGTGAATGAGACATTCAATCAATGGAATCCTACAAAATCATTATAAAGAATGGAATAACTTCTTATTAACTCACCTTGGAAAATTTTTATGACATGTTAAATGAAAAAAGCACATTGTAGAACAGTATGTACATTATGATTTCATTTCTATAAAAATTAAAATGTGCATATAAGAGGTCTGACAATTAAGTTTGGGAACTCAACCTAGAAAAAGTGCTACATACCTCATTGCTGAATATCACTATGGTCACCTTCCAAGTACACCCCTTGGGAAGCTATACACCAATGCCAGAGCCTAGTCCACCCTTCAAAGCGATTTTGGAACTCTTTTTCTGGAATGACCATCACAGCTGTCATTGTATTACCCTTGATGACCTGAATGCTATCAAAATGTCTTCCTTTCAATATTTCCTTTATCTTCGGGTAAAGAAAGAAGTCATTGGGGGCCAGATCAGGTGAGTAGGGAGGGTGTTCTAATACAGTTATTTGTTTACTGGCTAAAAACCCTCACAGACAGTGCTGTGTGAGCTGGTGCATTGTCATGATGCAAGAGCCATGACTTGTTGGCGAAAAGTTCAGGCCATCTAATTTTTTCACGCAGCCTTTTCAGCACTTCGAAATAGTAAACTTGGTTGACTCTTTGTTCAGTTGGTACAAATTCATAATGAATAATCCCTCTGGTATCAAAAAGGTTAGCAACATCATTCTGTCTTTGATTTGGACTGACGGAACTTTTTTGGTCATGGAGAATTGGCTGACTTCCATTGTGTACTTTGACACTTTATTTCATGGTCGTATTGGTACACCCATGTTTCATCACCAGTGATAACATGGCCCAAAGCATCGCCTTGCCTCTCCAAAAGGTCTTGGCAAACTTAGATTCTCCTTTGCTTTTGTTCATCAGTGAGCTCCTTGGGGAGCATTTTTGCACACACCTTTCTCATGCCAAGATTTTCAGTTAAGATTTTCTTAACTGTTTCTGTATCGATGTTTACTTGGTCTGCTATGCTTCTCACAATCAGCCGACGATTTTGATGCACAATTTGATGAATTTTAGCAATGTTTTTATCAGTTCTGCTCATTACTGGCCTTCCTGATCTCTCTTCATCAGTGACGCATTCTCTCCCCTCAGAAACATATTTAATCCATTTGTACACTGCTGTTTATTTCATGGCATTATTCCCACAAACTTAGACTAACGTGTCCCTGATTTCACTGCCACTCTTGCCAAGTTTAACAAGAAATTTAATGTTTCTTCGTTGCTCTAATTCAATCTCAGACATTTTCGCAACGGCACACAAAAACACACAGCAACAATAATGAGCACCACTCAGCAAGACACCGCCACACGTTGACACGAACACAGCTGTGAGACACTGATGTACCAAGGTTATGGAACCTTACCGAGCTGTTTGTACAGTGCTGCCTATGTAAGTGCACAGTGGCAAGTTTGCGAACTTAATTGTCAGACTCGTACATGTATGCATATAAATTTATATCTGCATAAGCATTAAAGTGTCTTGTAGATAAGAACCAAAATGTCAACAGTGGTTTCCTCTCAAGTGTCGGATTCATTCCTTCCTTCATTTGCTCATTCATTCATTCAGCAAATGTCTATTGAGTGCCTACTACATGCTAAGCACTGCTTTAGGTACTGTGGATACAACAGTAAACAAAGTGGATGAAATTCCTGTCCTCATGTAGCTTACATTCTAATACAGGGAGAGAGATAATAAAGAAATAAAATATAGAGTATTTCAGCCAGTGATATGTGCTATGGGGGAAAATAAAGCAGAGAAGGAAAATTGAAGGGTAGTTTGCAATTTTAAATACGGTGGGTTGAAAGTGTAGAGGGAACATTTCACATCTTTATATAATTTTTTTAATGGTAAAATTAATGACTGTTTTTCTTTCTTATTATGTGGGCAATTTTCTGTGTATTACAAATAAATAGTATAAAAAGAGAAGAAATGTTTTAACAGTGGAATTTCTGACCCGGGGATAGGGCATAAATTCAGTACCAATTTGTTTTTTTTTCTCCCTCATTTTTGAAAAATCACCCCTAAATATTCATCCCTGGCTACAAAGTGTGAAACTCTCCGTCTCTTTTCCTCATTCATCGGGCATATTACTGGCACGTCAGTTGGCGTGTCATTTTTGTTATTTCTCCCCCCCAAAGACTTGCTGTCTTAATTATGTTTGTCTAAGGGCATTTAAAAATTGGTTTGCATTTCTGAGTACTAACCTATAGGGAAACCTGATAAAATGCCAATTGCTTATCTGTGTGGGGATAATCCCATTAATCCCATAGTGACCCTTATTTTATTAGCTCTCCCCATGAGACAGCAAGGGACCCACGCTAAGAGACAAAAATTAAGAATTTTGGTGGCTATTAAAGTCAGCCAGATTGACTGCAAATTCTTGGACATAGGGATCGAAACTACAAACGGTTTTTTGAATCCCTGTTTTATGCAAGTTCTGTGATGGATGAACTGGTGATCACTGAAAGTCCCTTCCCAGTCTGGTCCCTTTGGCTCATCTGTGAGACTTTTAAAGAGCATGGAGAGGAAGGGGAGCAATGCCTTGTCATCTGCAGGCAGAATGAAGGAAGTACAGGCAGAACTGGCACAGAAAGATTTGAAGTTAGACATGAGGACTACTCTGGATATCTGGTTTGGGATCTATAGGAAGAGCAATCTGGTTTGCTCATTCTGGGATCAGCCCTGAGTGGTTCTGGGACTAGTTTTAAGAGTTAGTACGACCCAGATCCATCTCCACAATGGAACTTATCAGGAGCTTCTCCAGTTGCTCCTTTCTGCTTTTTACCTAGTAACATCTCTCCTTTCCTATTCCTCACTTTTCCCACTGATGTAAACGCCAGAGATGTCTTTGCCACTCTTAATTTCTCCAGGAGGTTGAGAATGTATGAGAGAAAGGAAGATTTGCCCTCTGTGTAAGCAAAACTAAAGGTACTAGGAATTATATTAATTAGTAGCAACACTTCTGCCAGACAGGGTGCGTGGAGGGGTTACACATTGTGTCACTTTTATTCTTCTTAAAGAGACTCTTTGAAATAGTTATGACAAATATTATTATCCCCATTTTACAGACATGCAAACTGAGCCCTGCGCCCTGATGAATAGATGGAGAGTAGAAACTAGTCTTTTGACTTCTGATCAGGTGCTCATTGATTTAATTAGAGTAAGGGGAGCCTGTTTTTTTTTTTTTTTTTTGAGGGGTCTCCGTTACCTTACATTCACATTTCTTTGGTTTATTAAAGGCTCAATGGGCTGATGATTGATGATTAGTGTATTATTCATCTGATATTATTCACACTACTGAAAAATGGTGAGCAAGAAATTGTCTTAGTTAATTCACGTTACTATAAATACTGTGTCTCTTTCCTGCCTGCCAGAGAAGAAATTCCCCTCATTTCTAAATTCAGAGCTCTCTTTTAACCTCTTGCGGAACCCCATTCACCATCTTGGACTACAGCTCCCATCGTGCAACGGGAAACGTGCAGAACGCCTCCGTGATCTCACGGAATTGCTAACCAATCCAATCACAGAGCTCTCATTTAGCGACCTATTGACTCTGGGTAGAGGCGGGACACTCAGTTGCTAGGTTGGTACCCTCTCCGGAAGTGGTTGTTGGCCTCTGCAGGGCAACACCCCGGCGTCCCTAGAAGCGGGGAGCTGGGGTGGTGCTGAGGAAGCTTCGCTGAGACGAGAGCCTTCGCCCAGAGTCTCCCGGGGTTGGGGACAGGTGAGGACGTCCTCGAGGGAGGGGTTGGGCGGCAGGGAAAGGAGGGAAGCGGGAGAGTCGAGGCACTCTTGGGTGCCTACGAGCGGGGTATGCACGAGCGTGGGAGGGAACTGAGAGAAGTGGAAGAGGAGCGGCCGGACTAGTGTGCATCTATTCAAAAATCTGAGTAGTAGAAAGGGCCCTGGGCCCGGTGCTGGCGAGGGAGTGAGCGCGGGCACTGGGCAACGTCCTCTTGCTCGTCCGCTCGTTTAATTGCCCTATTCTTAGTGGGTAAGGCCTGGCCTTCGAACCTTGCTTGAATACCTCTCGTGTAGGGAAGCTTTCCCCAGGTCTGAATTTGGGGTTAGCCAGACCCTTTGCCGTCTCTTGGGCAGCAGGGAAAATTAGGAAGTTTTTGGTTTTATTTTTAACTCTTCTCGCATTGATTAAAATCAGCCTTCACCTGGTTTCGCTGTCCTCACTTGGCTTCCAAGATCCCTCTCTCCTGGTTGTTTTAACAAAGCCCTCCTCAGCCGCGTCTGGAGGCCCCGCCCTTCTACTCCTCAAGGCCAGCTCTGCGTGATTTCACCCCGAGGTTCAGTTGCCAACTATTTAAAGGTGACTCCCCAAACTGCAGTCCAGCTAGACTTTTCCCGAGCTCAGACCTGCTTACTGATCATCCCCAACTGCACGCTTCTCCGACCTTCCTGGCCTCCCCAGATCTGTAGTTCCTGTCTTAGTGAAGGACTTCACCATTCACTTAGTCAAGTCTGCACCTGGAACTCATTCATCCAATATGTACTGCAAACATTTGTTGGGTATTTCCTATATTCTCAGCAGTATACTAGGTGGGGCTATCGGGCAAGGCGTAGAAATGAACAGGTAACAATGAACAGGATACTGGCTAAAGTGCTCTGATTTCCTCCTCCCTCTCTCTCACTTGCTGTAGACATCAGGTCCTGTTCTGCACCTAATACCTATAGAATGTAGTTCTTCCTTTCCATGCTCACAGCCACTAGTTTAGTTCATAATTTCTTGCCTGTGCTTTTAGGATAATTTCCTAAGTGATCCCTCTGCCTCTGTTCTTGCCCTCTGATTAGTTCTAACACAGCTCAGCTGTCATACTTATGTGAAATCCCTTGATGGCTGCTCACCACGTACAGGCTGCAGCCCTTTGTAATAAGCTCCTTGCCTTCCACTGTAGATCTCTCTTTTGCTACCCCTCCCATTGTCCCTCACACTCTGGTCATGTCAGAGTGGTTAGAGCTCAGGCTTTGGAGTCACGTAGATGTGGGTGTGTGCAGGTTCTGCTGTATCATTTACTAACAAACCGTGGGCAAAAATGTTTTTTAACTTTGCCGACCCTCAGTTTCCTTATTTGAAAATTGGGGATAATACTCTCTACCTAGGTGAGAGGATGGGGTGAGATGATGTGTCTAAAGCATTAGTACAATTCTTGGAACATAGGAAGTGTTCAGTGAATATAAGCTTTTGTTGTCAGAATCAATTCTCTGCACCCACCATAGTCTTTCCTCCCTCTTTGCCTTTGTGTATGCTGTTTCTTCTGCCTCAAGTTCCCTTCCTCCCTTATCCGGGTGAACTACTGCGTATCCTTCAAGAATCGTCTCAGTGGTCCTCTACTCTGTGATGCTTTCCCTGATCTTCCAAAGTAAGATTAGTTGCTTTTACTTCTGTGTCTTGTTGTATTTTCTGTTACTTCCCTTAATGTGCTCAACATATAATCACGTGTTTACGTGTTTGGCCTTCTGACTAGGCTGAGCTGGAGTTCAAGCCCGTGTGTCATCACCTTTGTAGCCCTAACAGTTAGCACAGTGCTTGACCCATGGTAGGTGTGCAATAACTGCTTACTGAATGTCTGAATGTCTTAACTTATATTCCCTGGTACTGGATTTGTCCTCTGAACAATGTAGAATAAGCCCTTTACAAATGTGAATAGTAATAACAGCAACTGATATTTATTGAGATTTTACTTTGTTTTAAGTATTTTACATGTATTGAATCATAACTCTCACAACCCTTTGCGATGGATATTATTTCCCTCATTTTGCAGATGAGGACTCTGAGGCAGCTTGCCCAGCAGGGAGGTGGTGGAGTGGGGATGAAAGCCAAGAATGCTCTAAAACCTGTGCTCATTACTACTACATAATCAACTCTAATGTCTTCCACCTTCTCCCTAAACCCTTCTCTAATAAATCTCCCTCCCTTCTCCATGACCTTTTATAATTGTTCAAGCAGGGAGGAAGAAATAAATATGCAGGGGACTCTAATTATGAATATGTGTGTAAATGCTCTATTAGTGTTCAGATGTATCGAACATTCTGGCTATGCTGACAAACCAGTGTTTTCAGGAAGGTAACGGCAATATTGAGGGGTTGGGGAACAGTGGCATATATTGAATGGAAGGGAATACTTAGCTTGGAGTAGAGAAGCATTGGGTTCTCTCTGTAGCTCCAGAGGGCAGAACAGGCAAATGGGAGGAAATTTCTTAGAAATTGATTTTTGGCTTACTGTGGGAAAGACCTTTCCATAGTTAAGAATTGTCTAAGTGCGGCAATAACATCAGTAATACTGCTACATTAGTCTAACATGTGTTGTGTACCAGGGACTGTGGTAGGTACTTTATGAGAAGGATCTTATTTCATCCTCAGAGAACCTTTTGATGGAGACTATCACGATTGTTTCCATTATACACACGAGGAATAGAGAGGTGAAGGACCTTGCCTAATTTGCCTAAGGTCATACAACTGGTAAGCGAGAGAGCTGGGATTTGAATCCAGGTGTTTTGAGCCCCAAAGCTGGTACTTTGGCCACTACACTGTCTGTTATTTAAAGCATAGAGAGGAAACATTTGGCATGCGAGGGGCTTTAGATCAAAGCTCTTCTGGGCTTTTCTGGCTCTTGAGATTCTTTGGTGTATGTTAGTGGTTTATAGCAGAGACAGAGCTCCTCTAGTTTACATACCTTATGTTGGGCTTGGTCAGAAAATGCAGAGCAGGGAGGAGTCATGGCCCTCATACGTTTGTGGTTTAACAGGAGAGTTGGAACACATTCTCATGAAAAAAGAAATATTAAGAGTCATATGCCTATGAACACATGAAAACTGCTTTCACTGCTGAGGAGGTTATGCGTGGATGGGAGAGGCTAAGGTGAGCCAGGGAGGGCTTCCAGGAGGAGGTGTTTCTGGGATTGGCAGGAGGTGGATAAATGCAATTGGATGATCCCTTCCCTACAATTGTTATGGCTCATAGAGGGTTTCAGGCTTGGTGACAAGTAGATCTCTTCTGGTTTCATCTGATCTGTTGGTAAGTGCTAGGTACATGGAATATAATTTTGAAGCCATGTCTAGGGTGCTATAATTGACCAGTGATGTCCCTCAAGGTTTCAGGCTTGGCGGTAAATGTTAGGACATGTGCTATGTATTTGCCACAGCAGATCTCAGGGCTGCTTCCTTAGATATCTTCTCGTCTGTTATCACTGTACCCAAAGTTATCATTATCTCTCACTTAGACTAGCTCACGGTTTCCTACCGAATCTCGTTGGTTTTCTTCCTTCTAATCTGGCCTCCATTGCAGTCCGTATTCCCAGTGGCTGCCAGATAGATCTTATTAAAATGTCTATCTAGAAAAACCCTTTTCCTGGCTTTCAGCTCTCTTATTTTAAAGACGGCGCTCTGGGCATGACCTGCCTTCCACCCACCTCCCCAGCATCATCTTCAGCCGTGCTTCCTCTTGCTTTAGACACATCATCTCACCTCGTCCTCTCCGCTAGGTAGAGATTATTGTCCCAGCTTCTTCCTGTTGAAGTGCCTTTGCGCGCTACTGCGTCTGTTAGAACATCTCTTCCTCTTTGTCGGGTGGATACCTACTCATCCTTCAGCATAGGCTTCATCTCAGTCAAGCTCATTTCTTCCAGAGCTCTTAACCTCATGTATAATTACACATTTATCTGTGACTGGTTGTCCCCCTCCCTCACTAGACTGTAGCCCCAGGGGATTAGCAGCAGAATCTGTTTTTAATCACCAGTGCATCTCTAGTGCCCCCCAAATAAATAAACCTAGCTCAATACATAGTGCTCAAATGAGGAGGTGAGCTCTAGTAGCCATTAAGCAAATATGGTTTCTCTTCCCACACCTTCCTGAGTCCTACAATCCTGCCTTTTGGCACTGTCCTATCCCACATCTTTTCTGAAGGCAGGCAAGGCGAGGAAAGAAGGTAGAATATAGCCCACCCATATTTTAGGTGTTTTTTTTTTTCTGGCAGAAGGTTTGTTTGACATTTGAGTGATCCATGAGTTCAGATTTTCCAGGTTCTTCCTAACCTTTAAATAGTTAAACATAGGTAATTTTGTATATACCTAACGAGGACAGATACTGCCTGCCCCCTGCTTTTGGAGATAGGCTATTCTGGAGATAGGCAGCGTGTCTCAAATGCAGAATTTCTCAGACTCTCTGAGATAGTAGATACAAGGCCTTGTATAGCTCTCTGCCTGTTGGATTGAACAATGTCCAGCCTGATGTTCAGGCCGATACTGAGTCCTCCCTTCCCAGGGATCCCTGCCCCTTCTCTTTACATCTCCTCCCCAACTAAGAGGACTGAAGATGCCAGGGACTCCTTACGCCATGAGGCAGTGGGCCACATCTACTGCCCTAGGTCCTGGCTCTTCTCTGCTTTTTTGGAGTTGGTACCCTTACTAATCTCTGACTGTGTGTGCAGAGCTTGAGCAGTATGTCCACAGGGGGTTATGGGTTCTTAGGGTAGGGAGCAGATTCCCATTTGGGCTTATGTACTGCAGAGAGGACTGCCTTTTACTTTAGCCTTTCTTACTGAGGCACTGCTCCACGTTACTGCTTGGAGGTGTCATGATGGAAATGAGAGGCAGCAAAGCGTGGCTCCCTTGGGTCCATTGGACTGACAAAGGGAACCATGTCTTGTGAGTCCTAAGGCAGGACACCTCCCTTCCCTTCTCCCTGCTGTCAGGCTGCAGAGAGGACCATGGTAGTGGTCTCTCATAGATCCTTTGCCGTTTATCAGGGTCCCTCTCTAGGAATCTTGGAACAGATTCAGAGTCATCAGATCTGGCCACTTCCTGAGCAGTCATTGCAGGCCATGTCCCGACCTCCTTTTGATGACAAGTTCTTTCTGCTCACTTGCCCTACTTTCGGAGGGCTGTGTCATGCTCACCGTTCCAGGTGGAATAGTGACAGCTTCTGAAGAGGTGGCTACAGGAGAGGTCAGGACCTGCTCCTCCGGACCCTGTTGTCACACGGGGGTGGCTGATGCCTCCTTAGTTGGGGGTCGTACTCTGAGCAGAGCAGTCTATGGCAGCCACTTTACAGGGTGACTTGTCTCTGTATCATCGGGCTTCAGCACGGGGGCTGCCAAAGGGGAGGGTTGGCGTTACCTGGGGGTCCTGGGGTAGTTGCAGGAGTAGGGATTGGAAGGGAGGAGCAATTCTAGAACTGCACCAGCTTGTCAGTTGAAGAATTTGGTACTGCCCATCCCTGGGGCTAGAAACCTTGAATGCAAGGTGGACTCCTTTCTACCCCCATGTCCCAGTCTTGTTAAACCTAACATCACAACGTCCCTCATGTCTGTCCCTTCTTTTCCATTTCCACTGCTTCTGCCCTACTTTAAACCCTCATCATCTTTCACCTGGATGGCAGCCTCCTCAGCGGTTTTCCTGACACCAGTCTCTTTTCTTCAATCCAGCCATGCCACTCCTGTCAGAGTTTTCATCTTAAAAGAAAGGTCACTCTGTGTCATTTTCTTTCACTAAAGCCCTCAGTGATCCCCCTTTGCTACAGGGCAGAGTCGAGGCTCCTTAGCATGGTATTGTACAAGGCTGCAAGGCTCTGCAAGACCAGACCCTGACCTGGCTTTCCACCGCAGTCCCTGCCATGCATGCTGGTATCCAGGACATTGTCTGCACGTGATGTCCCCTCTGCCTAGAATAGCTGTCTCCACTCTCGGAACTCTTACCAGCCTTCAGTATCCAGCTCCTTGACAAAGCCTTTCTTCATCCTTTCAGTGGGAATATGTTATTTCTCTCAGTACTCTCAGAGCAGGATGCTTTTCCCTTCTGCTCTGTACTACTGTTGAGGTTGTGTATGTGCTACCTCCACTAAAGGGTAAACTCCCTGGGGGTGCTGTTAAATGTAAACAGGGACATGCAGATAGGGACATGTATGAAGACAGTGTGACCACACTGGGGTATGTTGGTATATGGGCAGCGGGGGCAGGGAGCCGCTAGTTGTTTCGGTCACTAGGGTTTTCTAAGTAGGGGTCCTACACTGTTAATTCTTCCTCCCATTTGAGGGGGAGAGGAAGTCTAAACTCTGAGAGAGCTGGGTTTTCAGATCTTTTGTGGTCTACTGAATGTTCAGTAGGCCTTTGGGAGATGTGTCTCAGGGAACTTTCCAGGGCACAGAGCCTGTAAGGCCTGAGTTCTGAGTGGTTGCACTTACCCGCCACTTTCCCTGGCATCTGGAATATCCCTGGCTAAGCTGGCTTGCAGGTCTGTTCTGACCCAGGGGCTCCATGACCCAGCTCCGACTTTTCCTTTTCTAAGCTGGGTCACTGATTTTCTTTCTGGGTGGGTGGGGGGTCTCTGGGATCTAGGCGTTCGAGCCCAGACCAGTCATGGCCGGGAGACCCATCCGTATAGGAGACCAACTAGTTCTGGAGGAAGATTATGATGAGAATTACATCCCCAGTGAGCAAGGTAAGAGGCCTGGGGTATATTGTACTAGTTCTTTGAGGGCAGGAATTATCTCTGATTTATTTGTGTTCTTCCAATGCAAAGTATGGTACATGCATAGAGCTGCTTGTTATAGTTGGGTTAGATCAGGGTTGGTAAACTATTGCCCATGGGCCTAACCTGGCCTGTTGCTTGTTTTTGTAAATAAAGTTTTATCAGACAACAGCCATGCTTATTCATGTGTTGTCTATGGCAACTTTCATGCTACAAGGGCAGTGTTAAGTAGTTGTCACAGAAACTATATGACCCACAAAACCTAAAATATTAAACCTAAAATATTTACTGTTTGGCCATTTACAGAAGTGTGCTGACCGCATGATTAATTTTAAATGAAAGTATAGTAGGGGGTATTAGGAAATACAGTGTGTATTGAGGCCAGGGGAAACCCAGTTTCTTAAGAACAAACTAAAGCCGTTTTTTAAAAAACAACGTTATTAATAGCAATAATAACAAAATTTATTCAGTGCTACTATGTGCCATTGTCTGCAGTAAGAACTCTATATGTAACTGTATTTCGTTTTCAACCTTTATAGCAAGTCATGAGTTAGGTACTATTATTATCCCCATTTTACATATGAGGAAACCAAGGCACAGAAAGGTTAACTTCCCTCCAGCCACACAGGTCTGCTAAGGTTCATCCCCAGATGTTCTTACTCTAGGGCATGCACTTTGAAGCACTATGCTATTTTGTAGGGTGAAGGTTCTTTTGAAATTCTCATGAGTTACAGAGCTGGACACACAAATTTTGCTTATAATTCCGAGGGTTTGTGGGCCTGTTAGGGAGCGGGGAAGAACTCTTGCACCCTCAGGTTTCCATGGATCCAACATTAAACCCCAGATTTTGCTTACAGCATAGGATTTTGTTTGTTTACCATGCAGAAATTTTTCATTTTCTTTTTTTTTTTTGATTGGCTAAGAAAACTTTATTATACTCCATGTGTTCAGGAAACTCATACATGCACACACACATACACAAACACACACAGGCACGCATGCACGTACACGCAGCTAATACTGCTCAAGGCACTGGCCACTGGGCACAGAGTGGCCTCAGAGTTGAGAATCTGCCCAGAATTCTGCTCTGGTCCCTCCTCACTCGCTCTTCAGGCCCATGCATGCAGGCAGGGGCCCACGTAGGTTTCCTGGAGGCAGCACCGTCACAGCACCAGGCAGGGCCCTTGCTCCGTCCCGGCCCTGCACCAGGTCCTCTCCGCGCCTGCTCTGCAAGGTCCCTCTCGGGTTATTAAGGCACGAGGACTACACAGCAGGTCCGTGATCTCCTCTGAAGTGTCACTGGGTAAACTGGAGCCTGGGGGTTCTTCTGGGGATGCCGTGGAGGGCCCCACTGCTCTGGGCATGACTGGGGGGGTGCTCTGGACCAGACTTTTGCTGCGGCGGCTGAGTGTGGTGTCCTCTGGTCAGCAGACTCTTCGTGCTGGCGTGACTGTCTGCATCACCACCGCTGGCCACTGGGATGGATGGGTTGCTGAGGGCTCGCCAGCCACCCCTGAGCATTTCTCTGTCTCAGTGATCATGCGGCCCCAGGTCTTGCTGTGCTCACCGTATGTGGCCCGCTTCTGCTGCTGTTGCAGCACCCATTCCCGGCAAGTCCGATACTCCCGGGCAAACTCCCGCAGCCTATGGCAGACCTGCATGTTGTGCACTTCATGGGCTGCCTGTGCTGTGTACCCCAGGTACAGCAGGAAGGCATGGAACCTGTTGCAGCCACGGCGATGCACGATCCACAGCGTGGCAACGCGGTGGGCACACTGCGCCAGGAAGTGGGTGAGGCGGGCTCGCAGGGCTGGGGCCAGCTCATGCTTGGCCAAGCTCCGCAGACTCTCCTCAGCTGCCCAGCTTCTCAGTCAGCTGCTCAAAGCCCACCTTGGCATTACGGGTCAGGGAGGGGATTTCTGAGTACAGGTTGGAGGAAACAGGCCGAGTCTGGAGCACCAAGGAGCGAGATGGTGCAGCAGTGACTGCCGGCGCTCTGTGTCCGCCACCTCTCCCACCTTCTCCAGGTAGCTCAGCTCAAAGCTACTGCTCTGGGAGCCATTGAGGAAGTTTCCCACAGCCAGCCAGGTGGCCAAGATGCAGCAGAAGATGGCATTTTGCACCAGCTCTTCCAAGCCCACTTTCAGGTCAAAACAGTGGTGCTGTGGTTTCCCGCTCTGTGCTGTCAGAATCCAGCTTGAAGGCTCAGAGTTGTAGGCAGGTGACCAGGTTCCTGATGGAGACAAGAGTCATCAGGAAATTCTCAGCTGGGCGAAATTGTATATTTTCATTTTAAATTTATCAGTCCATTTTCACATAGCCTCTGAATTTTGTATCATAGTTAGTAAAGCCTGCCCTACTCCAAGGATGAACACTTCTCTCATGTTTTCCTCTAGGTTTGTCCCCAACCATTCATGGAATAGCTCACCTTTCCCCCACTGAATGGGGGGCTGCCTGTGTACATTTGGGTGTACTTTCTCTTCCGTAGGATTGTCTATTCATAATGCCAGTGCCATACTCTTAATTCCTGAGGCTCAATAATACTAGTATTTAGTAGGACTGAAGTGCCCCATTGCTGTTTTCTTCAAAGTTTTCTTGGTTATCTTGTTCGTTTTATCTCCCCAGGAACTTCAGAATCACGCTGTCCAGTTCTAGGGAGGGCTCTGTATGTGGGGGCTGTTAGTGTCTTGGAAAAAATTGTGTTAAATTTATGAATGAGCCTAGAGGGGAGTGACAGCTTTATGAAGTTAAGTCTTCCTAGGCAAGAACGTTGTATTCCTTTCTGTTTGTGTCTGTTTTTTGTTTCTTAAGAGTGACTTAAAGTTTTTTTCATATAGGCTTTGTACATTTCTTGCTCAGTTTCTTAAATATTTTATCTTTTTGATTGCTGTTATAAATGGGTTCTAATTTTTTTTAAGGATCTTTATAAAAACTGTCTTCTGCTCAGTCCAAGTTTAGACACCCTAAGCTCAAACCACCATTTTCTCTTCTGGACGCTTACTGGCTTCCTACTTAGCCTCCCTGCTTATACTCCTGCCCGTCTCCAGTCTGCTCCACTTAGCACAAGAACGCTCTTCTTACAGTGTAAAGCAGATCACATCAGGGCTTTGATGATTAAAATCTTCTCTTATACTCAGCATAATACCCTTAGTGGGATGTGCAGGGCTCTGCATGACCTCGCCCTGACACCTGGCCTGGCTCATCCAGTGCCACTCTCTCCCTTGCTCACTCTGCCAGTCACTTGGCCTTTCTGACAGTCCCCAGATGGGCCAACCTACTGCTTGCCACAGGCCCTTTGCACCTGCTCTTCTGCTTGAATGCTCTTTCCTCATTGCTGTGCATGGCTGGCTCGTTTCCTCCTACAGGTTTTAGTTGTGTCACCATTCTGAGAAGTTTTCCTTGACTCTTTCTAAAGGAGTGCCTCCTCCACCTTGACGTTCTCTATTTCATACCTCATTTACTTCCTTGATTATGTTTATTAGAAGCTTCAATTCTTTGTATATTTTTCTGTTTACTTCTTCACTGGCTGTTTCTTTTGCTAGAATGTAAGCTTATAAGGACAGAGACCATTTCTCTCTCATTCATGGCACATAATGACTGGTAAATAGGAGGCATTCCAAAAATATTTGTGAAATCAATTAATAAATTCGTCCCTGGCTAGCCAAATTCCAGCTGGTCCTTTGAAAAAGTGGTTTTCCTTTCCTAGTCCACAGGTATGTCAATGTCAACCTCCAAACTCTCCACTGAGGTGACCCATGTTGTTGGTGCTTCTCTGGCCCGGGTTGTTATCAGCTTAAGCATCCATGCCCCTTGGGAATTTATTTTGTTACTCCTCGGGGCTCTGCACCTATCTTTTTTCTTCTAGGTGAGATAGGTCTTAACTCAGTTTACATATCTTTCTTTTCCTCCATATCTCTGGCAAAAGAGCACTTCTGAATGCTTGATTCCAAAAGAGTACAACAAAAGTATTAGAGTCCCATAATAATATATAGCAAAATTGAAAAAGAAACAACTCTCTTCATGGAAGAGAGGGTTCAGCGAGTGGGAAAGATACTGCCTGAGTATCATCTCACTTTCTCAGCTCTGACAGAGTAAGTCACTGTGTTCTCTCTGCTCCTATGGCACAATGCACCGCTCCCTGATAGCACCTATCACCTGCTTTGTACTCGTCTTTGGTAATTGTTCAGTGCATGCTTGTTGATTGAATGACACCCTTTGCACTAAGATTTTGCAGATCTTGGGAGAGCTTGTGTCCTGGTAAGGCTGCCCTCGTTCACAATGGCCCTAGCTGTGGCTGCTGGGATTCTTCCAGAGGCCCCTGCCACACTGAAGTCTTGGTCCGATTTATTTTGGCCTTTATCTTCAGATTTCATTCTTGGAGTACAGCAGTGGCATGCCTTGATTCAGGTATACCATTTATAACTGTAATTTAAGAAAATTATTATTTTTTAAAAGATTTTATTGGGGAAGGGGAACAGGACTTTATTGGGGAACAGTGTGTACTTCCAGGCCTTTTTTTCCAAGTCAAGTTGTCCTTTCAATCTTAGTTGTGGAGGGTGCTGTTCAGCTTCAAGTTGTCCTTTCAGTCTTAGTTGCAAAGGTTGTAGAGGGCGCAGCTCAGTTCCAGGTCCAGTTGCTGTTGCTAGTTGCAGGGGGCACAGCGCACCATCCCTTGCGGGAGTCGAAACCGGCAACCCTGTGGTTCAGAGGACGCGCTCCAACCAACTGAGCCATCCGGGAGGCAGCTCAGCTCAAGGTGCCGTGTTCAATCTTAGTTGCAGGGGGCAGAGCCCACCATCCCTTGTGGGACTCGAGTAGTTGAACTGGCAACCTTGTGGTTGACAGCCCACTGGCCCATGTGGGAATCGAACCGGCAGCCTTCGGAGTTAGGAGCACGGAGCTCCAACTGCCTGAGCCACCGGGCTGGCCCCTAAGAAAATTATTATATAGAAGTAATCCCTGCTCACTGAAGAAAATTTGGAAAGTAAGGCAGAATAGAACAGTTGTTTGGGAAGAAACCCTGTTTTTCCTTTACCCTCACACTCAGTGATTCTGAAACCAGATGTATGGATTTTCTTCCCACATCGACCAATTCTGCGACACCAGCTGGATGTCCTACACTTCAATTCAGTTCTGACATTATCTACATGGAGTTAGCCTTAGATCCCACAAGCTAAGGGCTCAGTTCTACAAGACTGCCCACACGTCAGAGGCCAGTCTCAAGTCCCAGGCTGTCCCTGGTGCTTCTGACTAACCAGCTGTACACCATAGTTCCCACGGTGCCATCCTCAGTTTCGATAATTTGCTAGAACAAGTGATAGAACTCAGGAAAACACTTATATTTACCAGCTTATTATATAATAAAGGACATGATAAAGAATATAGGTGAGGCTGACCCAATGGCTCAGGTGGTTGGAGCGCTGTGCTCCTAACGATGAAGTGACTGGTTCGATTCCCACATGGGCCAGTGGGCTGCGCCCTCTACAGCCAAGATTGTGAACAGCGCCTCCACCTGGAGCTGGGCTGCCGTGAGGCTGCCGTGCTTCCGACTGCCTCTGCCAGGTGGAGCGCAAGGCTCATAATACCAGCGTGGGCCAGGGAACTGCGTCTTCCACAACTAGATTGAGAAACAACACTTGAATCGGAGTGGAGGGGAGGAGAAAAAAAGTAAAGGTGAACATTCAGATGAAGAGATCCATGGGATAAGGTCTGAGAGGGAGGGTCCCAAGTGCAGGCACTTCTGTCCCCGTGGAGTTCGAGTACAGGGATGTGGATGTGTTCACCAACCTGCAAGCTCTGCACACGCCATAGTTTAGGGATTTTTCTGGAGGCATCATCATGTAGACCTGATCAACTAACTCATTTTCTAGCCCCTCTTCCCTGTCTGGAGAATGGAGGCGGGGGTGAGCCTGAAAGTTCCAAGCTTCTAATCATGGCCTGGTCTTTCTGGTGACCAACCGTCATCCAGCAGCCCTGTAGGAATCCACGAAGAGTCACCTCATTGGAAGAAAAATGTTCCTACTACTTAGGAAATCACAAGGGTTTTAGAAGCTCTTTCAGGAACTGGGGTCAAAGACCAAATATTAACAGCAACTGGTGGCAGAGACCAACACATGTATTTTTTATTATTTCACAGGTTGATTGTGATTCTTTTTCCTTTCATCTACTTCTCCACCCCTCTTACTTTTCTACCCTCCTGGCTGTCTTTGCAGAAATTCTTCAGTTTGCCAGAGAGATTGGTATTGATCCCATCAAGGAACCGGAACTGCTGTGGCTTGCGCGGGAGGGCATTGTGGCCTCACTGCCTGAGGAGTGGAAACCATGGTAAGTTAGCACGGGGGTGGCCCACTGACGGGGCCTGTCAGGTGGAGGGAGCCTGACACTGGAGATCAGCTTTAATCAGCCAGCTTCCGAAGCCCGCCCTGCATGGAGTTGGGAACAGCAATGGGCCATTCCTGTGCTGGGCTGCCTGATGCTTTGGCCTGAGCATGGGCCGACTTGGTGGTCCCTACGAGGGGTTCAGCACTTCTACTCAGGGGCCCAGTTGCTGCTGGCACCAGCATCTGATTTGGACACACTCAGGAGGTGTTGTCACTCCTTGCAGATTGATGTTGAGAATGATAATATTGAGGCCTCCTCAGCATGTCCAAAATGGATGCTGGTGCTAAAGAGGTTTATGTGAGGCTGCGCAGACTGGCAAGGGTTTCATCTTCTTCGGCGGCCCATACCTGACTTTGGGTAATCTTTTCAGGAATAGGTTCATAGTGGTGGATTCGTTCATATTTTCAGTTTCAGTTTGAGCTCTGGATTGGGAGGAGCACAGACTTACTCAGGTTATCTCAGGGAAACAGGTGAGGCAATAGACTGGCTGAGGTGGGGAAGCTAAAAGTCGCGGCAGCTGCTGTGTCTCTGTCCTTTTGAGGATATATTCTCTTCCTCTCTTGGTGATGCTGTTTTCTCTGTTTGGCACGTCTGCTCTGTTTCCCTCCTCATCGCATGCACAGAGCTCTGTCTTCAAGCTGTTTCCCTAAAGTGAGTGCCATTAGTTTATTTCCTGCTATAGCATGGGCTTTCCCTATGCTTGTCCCAAACTAGTCCCAGACGTCTTTGAGGTGTGTGTGTGTGTGGGTCCTCTCTTATGTTGGTATTGTGCAATTTGTGTGCAAGGTGTAATTATCCTGTTTTTACCCATCCATTTAATGTGTTGGCCATACTTCAAAATGCCTGCACGTGTAGCCTTACTCATCTCCACTGAAGAATTGTAATCCTTTTAGCTTCTCCTCACATGGCAGGCTCCCTGTTGTCTCGATCTTTTTAGCTGCGTTTCTTTGAACCTTCTCCAGTTTCATGACATCTTTCTTGTAGTGAATCCATCAGCACTGTACACAGTATTACAGGTGTTGAGGACTCATGGTTGTGTTGGTAGGATAATGGTTTCTGTTTTGTGTCCAATATCCACCCTGGGAGCCACCTTTGCCATATCTAATAATCTCTATCTTCTTTTTCTCTCTGTTTTTAACTTCGTATATATCTGTGTTGTTTTTGCTTTTTTGGATACATTTTTAAATTAAAAGCCACATGAGGAATGTAATCAGTATAGTAACACCTTAATATACACATACTCAATAAATAAATGGCTACAGCGATGTTAAAAAAAAAAAAAAAGGTGAATAGAAGGAAGGAAACTCATTTGTTATCACCAGCTGTGTGCCAGGCTTCGTGCCAGCTGCCTTTACGTACCTGCTGGCTGTGGCTGACACTCTCCCATCCTGTAAGGAGAGTGTGAAGTATATCTCACTTTTTAAAATATCAAGTCATTAAAACTTATGTATACATGTCATCTTTTACCCTTACTCCCAATCCCAAGAGTGAGTAACTAGTAAATTGCTTCTAGACTTTTAAAACACACAGACATACGCACACCCCACACTTTTTGTTTTTTAAATGTAAGTGCTATACTGTATATATTGCTCTTGTATGTCAGTGTGTAAAGGTCTACCTCATTTTTTTATCAGCTGCATATTTTTCATAGGTAGATGTACCATAATTTTTTAAAAAAATCCCAATTTAGTTAACCAGTTATATTGAAGGGTATTTAGATATTTTCCCAAATTGACCATTATGTGTGGATCTAGTTCTGGATTCGCTGCTCTCTTCCATTTATGTTTATCTGCCTTTGTACCAGGGTCAAACTGTTGTGATTACTGTAGCTTTATTATAAATCTTAAAATCATTTAGGGTAAATCCTGCAACTTTATTCTCCATTTTCAAAGTTGTATTACAGGTCCATTGCATTCCCATATGAATTTTAGAATCAGTTTGCCATTTTCTAAAAAAACATCCTGTTAGGATTTTGATTGGGATAACTTTGAATCTGTAAATCAGTTTGGGGAGAATTGACATCTAAAGCAATATTGAGTCTTCCAACCCATGAACAAGGTCTATCTCTTTAATCAGTTTGTCTATAATATCTCTAAGGAATGTTTTGTAGTGTTTAGTATACATCTTGCCCATGTTTTGTCAGATTTATTCCTAAGTAGTTCATATTTTTCACGATTCTGCAAATGGTATATTTAAAATTTTTAATTTCTAATTGTTTGTTACTTTTATGCAGAAATAAAATTGGTTTTTGTATATTGATTTTATATCTTGCAACCTTGCTAAACTCACTTATGTCAGTTCTAGTAGCTTTTTTGTAGATTCCCTAGGATTTCCTACACAGATGATCATGTCTTCTGGGATTAAAGACATTTTTACTTCTTCCTTTCTAATGTGGATACGTTTTTATTTCTACTTCTTGTCTTTCTGCACTGACTAAGACCTCTACTATAATTGAATTGATGTTGTGACAATGGACATTTTTGCCTTATTTTTTAGGGAAAGCATTCAGCCTTTCACCATTAAGTACAATATTAGCTGTACATTTTTGTAAAAGTCCTTTGTCAGGATGAGGAAGTTACCTTCTATTTGTAGTTTGTTTAGAGTTTAAATTAGAAATGGATGTTGGATTTTATTAATTTTTTTTTCTGCATCTATTGACAGGCTCATAGGATTTTTCTGTTTTGGCCTGTTAACAATTATATTGATTGATTTTCAAATGTTAATCTGACTTAAATTTGTAGGATAAGTTCTCCCTTGTCATAATTATATATTATTTTATTTTCTAAAATTTTGTTAAGTATCTTTGTTACAAAATAATAGTTTGAAGGGAATGAGATAGAGTTTGGGTATTTTTTTATTACTGATTTCCAATTTTATTTATTCATTATGTTTATTCTTTATTACAAATTGAGACTTGTGACTCAATAAGTGATCCTATTTATGTAAATATTCAACGTGTGCTTGAAAAGAATGTCGTCTCTCCTTTTTGGATACAGGGTTCTATAAATGTCCTTTATATAAAGCATGCTAAATGTGTTTATATCTTTTTGTGTCTTCAGTCATTTTTGTCTGGTCTCACTCTTGAATGATAGTTTAGTTGAGTATAGAATTGTTTGTTGAATATGAACAGCTTTTTTACATTATTATGTATCCATTATCTTCTGACTTCTGGTTTAGCAAATAAGACATGTTTTCTTGGTCTCATTTGTTGTTCCTTTTAAGCAATCAGGTTTTTCCCCTCTGGTTGTTTTTATTATTTTGTTTTTAAATTTGGTGTTCTGTAATTTCACTACAGTGTATCTAAGTATGGATTTATTTTTAAATACCATATTCAGGATTTGGAGTGCTTTCTTACTCTGAGGACTCATGTCTCTCTTCAATTTTGGAAAATTCTCAAGTATTATCCCTTTACTTTTTGGAACTCTTACTAGAAATATATTGGACCTTCTTTTTATATCCGCTACGTCTCTTAACTTCTGTTTCATATTTTTAAAATCATTTTATCTTGCATGCTGCATTCTGGATAATTTCTTTGGTATGTTTTCCAATTTACCATTTATTTCTTTTCCTGTGTCAAATTTGCTGTTTAACCCATCTGTTTCTTAAAGAATTTAATGACTTCCATTCCTGCAAGTTTTGTTACGTTTTTTTCAATATGTCTGGGGTTTTCTTCTTTCTTTCTTTCTTTTTTTTTTCAGAGTTGTATTCTTTTATTATGGATTCTAGTTCTTTTATCCCTACAATAATTGTGAATATAGTTATTTTTAGTCTTTTTTAAAGAAAAGATTTTTTATTGAAATGTAGCTAATAAACAATATTATATTACTTTCAGATGTACATCATAATTATTCAGCAGTACCTACCTGTCACTATAGATTGTTATTACCACATTATTGATACTAGTCCCTATACTAAAAAAGTGATCACCATGATAAATCCAGCAACCATCTGACACCATACCACAATATTATTGACTGTATTTCCTATGCTGTATATTATATCCCCAAGACGTATTTGTTTTATACCTGGAACTTTGACTCTCTTATTCCCCTTTATCTTTTCCCCCTTTTTAAATTTTTCCATTACAGTTGATGGTCAGTATTATTTTATGTTTAGGTGTACAGCATAGGAGTTAGACATTTATATAATTTATGAAGTGATCTCTTTGACTAGTACCCACCTGGCACTATACATAGTTATTACCATATTATTGACTATATTCCCTATGCTTTACTTTACATCGTCATAACTATTTTGTATTTTCTTCACCTTTTTCACCCTGCCCCCAAGCCCCCTCCCATCTATCACACCGATAGATCTAGTAGCCATCTGACACCATGCATAGTGATTATAGTATTATTGACTATATTCCTTATGCTATACCCTACATCCCCATGGCTACTGTGTAACAATCAATTTGTGCTTCTTAATCCCTTCCCCCTTTTCACCCACCTTCAACCCCCCTCTCATCTGGCAACTGTCAAAATGTTCTCTGTATCTATGAGTTTGTTACTGTTTCATTTGTTTGTTTATTTTGTTCTTTAAATTCCACTTACAAGTGAAATCCTATGACATTTGTCTTTCACTGTCTGACTTATGACAGAACAATAACCTCTATGTTGTTGCAGGTGGCAAGATTTTGTTCCTTTTTAAGGCTGAGTAATATTCCATTGTATATATGTACCACCTCTTCTTTATCAATTCATCCATTCAGGGACACCCAGGTTGCCTTCATATCTTGGCAGTTGTAAATAATGCTGCAGTGAACATATGGATGAGCATGTCCCCTTGAAGTAGCTTTTGAGGTTTCTTTGGATAAATATCTAGAAGTGCTATTACTAGGTCCTTCTTTGTCTCTTGTTATAATCTTTAGTCTATTTTGTCTGGTATAAATATTGCTACTGCAGCTTTTTGTTTGTTTCCTTTTTCGTGAAATATCTTTTTCCATTGCTTTACTTTCGGTCTTTGTGTGTCTTTGGATCTGAAGTGAATCTCTTGTAGGTGGCATATGTAAGAGTCTTTTTTTCTTATCCATTCAGCAACCATCCCCCCGCCCCCATCTTTTTTTTTATTAGTTTCAGGTACACAAGACAAAGTAATACTTAGACGTTTATCATTTATATCCCTCACACTGTGTGAGCCCCCTCCCCCCATCCACTATCCCTCTGACATCGCACACAGCCATTACATTTCCACTGTCTTTATTCCTAATGCTGTACTCCGCTTCTTGTAACCATATACATACATATATACACGCACGCACACACACACACACACACATATATGTATGTATATATATAAAATTGTAGTTGACATTCATTATTGTTCAGCTTCACTTTCAGGTGTACCGTGCAGTGATCAGGCATCTACATCATCCCTGAGGTGGTCTCCCTAATGAGACAAGTGTCCATCGGATACCCTACAAAATCTTTACAACATTATTGATTACATTCCCCAAATTAATTTTCAAACCCCCATGACCATCTTCTGGTTACCGACTATTTTTCAAAACCTCTCACCTTCCCCTTATCCCCACCCCCCCGGCCCTCTAGCAACCCTCTGTTTTTCCTCCATGTTTCCAAAACCGTTTCTGATTAGTTCATTCACTTATTCTTTTCTTTAGATTCCGCATATAAGTGAGATCATATGGTATTTGTCTTTCTCTGTCTGACTTATTTCACTTAACATAATGTTCTCTAGGTCCATCCATGCTGTTGCAAATGGTAAGTTTTCTTTCTTCTTTATGGCGGCGTAATACTCCATTGTATAAATGTACCACAGTTTCTTAATCCAGTCATCTACTGACGGGCATTTCGGTTGTTTCCATGTCTTGGCTATTGTGTATAGTGCTGCAATAAACATACGAGTGCATAAAGATTTTTGAATTGGAGTTTTAGATTTCTCCGGATAGATACCTAGGAGTGGGATTGATGGATCATAAGGTAGTTCCATTTTCAGATTTTTGAGATACCTCCATACTGTTTTCCATAGTGGCTGCACCAATCTGCAATCCCACCAACAGTGCACAAGCGTTCCCGTTCCCTTTTCTCCACATCCTTGCCAGCACTTGTGGTTTGTTGATTTATTGATGGCAGCCATTTTGACTGGGGTGAGGTGGTATCTCATTGTGGTTTTTATTTGCATTTCTCTGATGGTTAGTGAGGTTGAGCATTTCTTCATATGTCTGTTTGCCATCTGTATGTCCTTTTTGGAAAAATGTCTCTTCATGTCCTCTGCCCATTTTTTAATTGAGTTGTTTGATTTTTTGGAGTTGAGTTGAGTGAGTTTTTATAAATTTGTGATATTAACCCCTTATCAGATATATCATTGGCAAATATCTTTTCCCATTCAGTAGGATCCCTTTTTGTTTTATTGATGGTTTCCTTTGCTGTGAAAAAAACTTTTTAGTTTGATGTAATCCCACATGTTTATTTTTTCTCTTACTTCCCTCATGCGAGGGGATATATCAGTAAAAATCTTACTCCGGGTAATGTCTGTGAAGTTTCTTCCTATATTTTCTTCTAGGAATTTTATGGTTTCAGATCTTACATTTAAGTCTTTAAGCCATTTTGAATTTATTTTTGTATATGGTGTAAGGAGGTGGTCCAGCTTCATCTTTTTGCATGTGTCTGTCCAGGTTTCCCAGCACCATTTATTGAATAGACAGTCTTTACCCCACCATACATTCTTGCTTCCATTATCATAGATTAAATGGCCATATAGGCATGGATTTATTTCTGGACTCTTTGTTCTGTTTCATTGATCTATGTGTCTGTTTTTATGCCAGTACCATGCTGTCTTGATTACTGTAGCCTTGTAGTATTAATTTGATGTCAGGTATTGTTATACCTCCCACTTTGTTCTTATTTCTCAAGGTTGCTGTGGCTGTCCAGGGTCTTTTATGGTCCCATATAAATTTTAGGATTATATGTTCTATTTCTGTGAAAAACGACATTGGTAGTTTGATAGGAATTGCGTTGAATATGTATATTGCCTTAGGCAGTATGGACATTTTAACTATATTAATTCTTCCTATTCATGAACATGGTATGTGTTTCCATCTATTTGTATCTTCTTTCATTTCTTTCTTCAGTGTCTTATAATTTTCTGAGTACAGATCTTTTACTTCTGTGGTTAAATTTATTCCCAGGTATTTTATAGTCTTTGGAGCAATTGTAAGTGGGATTGTTTTTTTAATGTCTCCTTCTGATGTTTTATTATTGGTATATACAAGTGCAACTGGTTTCTGAATATTAATTTTGTATCCTGCTACTTTACTAAATTCATCTATCAGCTCTAATAGTTTCTTGGTGGAGTCTTTAGGGTTCTCTCTATATAGTATCATATCATCTGCATATAATGACAATTTTACTTCCTCCTTGCTGATATGGATGCCTTTTATTTCTTTTTCTTGTCTGATTGCTGTGGCTAGAACTTCCAGCACTATGTTGAATAGAAGTGGAGAAAGTGGACAACCTTGCCTTGTTCCCAATCTTAAGGGGAATGGTTTTAGCTTTTCCCCATTGAGTATGATGTTAGCTGTGGGTTTATCATATATGGCCTTTATTATGTTGAGACATGATCCCTCTATTCCCACTTTCTTAAGGGTTTTTATCATAAATGGCTGCTGGATTTTATCAAATGCTTTTTCTGCATCTATTGATATGATCATGTGATTTTTATTTTTCATTTTGTTAATGTGGTGTATCACATTAATTGATTTGCGGATGTTGAACCACCCTTGCATACCAGGGATGAATCCCACTTGATCATGGTGTATGATCTTTTTAATGTATTGCTGAATTCTGTTCGCTAATATTTTGTTGAGGATTTTTGCATCTATATTCATTAGCGATATCGGCCTGTAGTTTTCTTTTTTTGTGGTGTCTTTGTCTGATTTTGGGATCAGGGTGATAGTGGCTTCGTAAAAAGTGTTTGGGAGTCTTCCCTCCTTCTGAATTTTTTGGAAGAGCTTGAGGAGAATAGGTGATAATTGTTTTTTGAAAGTTTTGTAAAATTCACCTGTAAAGCCATCTGGTCCAGGGCTTTTGTTTGTTGGGAGATTGTTGATTACTGATTCAGTTTCCCTGGTAGTAATCAGTCTATTTTGGTTTTCTGTTTCTTCTTGATTTAGCCTTGGAAGGTTGTAGGCCTCTAGAAATTTGTCCATTTCTTCCAGATTGTCAAATTTGTTGGTATATAGTTGCTCATGTAATTTCTTAAAATTTTTTGTATTTCTGCAGTGTCTGTTGTCACTTCTCTTTCATTTCTGATTTTATTAATTTGGGTCCTCTCTCTCTTTTTTTAAATGTGTCTGGCTAAAGGTTCGTCAATTTTGTTTATCTTCTCTAAGAACCAACTCTTGGATTCATTGATCTTTTGTATTGTTTTTCTGGTTTCTATTTCATTTATTTCGCTCTGATCTTTATCAACTCCTTCCTTGTACTCCCTTTGGACTTATTTTGTTGTTCTTTTTCCAGATGATCCCTTAAGTGTGAAGATAAACTGTTGATTAGTGATGTTTCTTGTTTCTTTAGGTAGGCCTGCAATGCTATGAATTTCCCTCTTAGGACTGCTTTCGCTGCATCCCATAGATTTTGGGTCATCGTGTTTTCATTTTCGTTTGTCTTGAGATATCTTTTGATTTCTTCCTTGATCTGCTGGTTGACCCATTCATTATTTAGTAACATGTTACTCAGCCTCCATGAAGTGGTGTGTCTTCCAGTTGTTTTCCTGCGGTTGATTTCTAACTTCATAGCACTATGGTCAGAGACGACAATTGGTATGATTTCAATTTTCTTAAATTTATCAAGACTCATTTTGTGGCCTAACATATGGTCTGTCTTGGAAAATGTTCCATGTGCTCTTGATAAGAACGTGTATTTTCCAGCTTTGGGGTGAAATGCTCTGAAAATATCGCTTAAATCCAAGTGGTCCAATATGTCATTTAAGGCTGTTGTTTCCATATTGATTTTCTGTCTGGAAGACCTGTCCTTTGTTGTCAGAGGTGTGTTGAAGTTCCCTACTATGATAGTGTTACTGTTAATCTCTGTCTTTATGTCAGTCAATATCTGTTTTATATATTTAGGTGCTCCTATGTTGGGTGCATAGATGTTTACTGGGATTATGTCCTCTTGTCGGATCGATCCCTTTATTATTATATAGTGCCCATCTTTGTCTTTTAATATGTTCTTCATTTTAAAGTCTATTTTGTCAGATATAAGTATTGCAACTCCAGCTTTTTTCTCATTTCCATTTGCATGAAATATCTTACTCCAACCCTTCACTTTCAGCCTGTGTGTGTCTTTTGATCTGAGGTGAGTCTCTTGTATACAGCATATACAAGGGTCTTGCTTTCTTATCCACTCAGCCACCCTATGTCTCTTGATTGGAGCATTTAATCCATTTACATTTAAAGTGATTATTGATAGGTACATAATTATTGCCATTTTTAAATTTGCAGTTCCAGATTGTTTTCATCTTTGTTCTATTTACAGAAGTCCTTTTAGTATTTCTTGCAATGCTCGCTTGGTGGTAATAAATTCCTTTAGCTTATTCTTTTCTGGGAAGCTCTTTATCTCTCCATCAACTTTAAATGATAGCCTTGCTGGATAAAGCAATCTAGGTTGTAGGCCTTTGTTTTCCATCACTTTGAGTGTCTCCTGCCACTGCCTCCTGGCCTTCAGTGTTTCTGTAGAAAAGTCATTTGATAGTCTTATAGGAGTTCCCTTGTATGTAACCCTCTGTCTTTCTCTTGCTGCTTAGGATTCTCTCTTTGTCTTTAACCTTTGCCATTTTAACTATAATGTGTGTTGGAGTGGGCCTGTTTGGATTTATCCTGGTTGGAACTCTCTGCACTTCCTGGACTTGTATGTTGGTTTCCTTCAGGTTAGGGAAGTTTCGGACATTATTACTTCAAATATGTTCTCAATTCCTTGCTTCCTCTCTTCACCTTCTGGTATTCCTATGATGCGCATGTTGTTGCACTTGATGTTATCCCATAGGTCTCTTAAACCATCTTCATTGTTTTTTATTCTTTTTTCTTTCTGTTGTTCTGTTTGGGTTATCTCTGCTAACTTGTCTTCTAAGTCGCTGATTTGATCCTCTGCTTCATCTAACCTGCTGTTAATTCCTTCAAGTGAGTTCTTTATTTCAGTAATTGTGTTCTTTATTTCTAACTGGTTGTTCATTATGATTTCTCTATCCTTCTTTATGTTGTCTCTAAGCTCCTTAAACTTTCTTATTATCAGTGTTCTGAACTCTGTCTCTGATAGGTTGGTTACCTCTGTTTCATTTGGTTCCATTTCTAGAGGTTTCTTCTGTTCTTTTATTTGGGACATGTTTTTTTGTTTCCCCTTTCTGGCTGACACTCTGTGTTTGCTTTGATGTATTAGGTAGATCCCTAGAGTTCTTAGTTCTTGCTGGGTTATCTTATGTAGTATGTGTCCTTTACATTTGACTTGTACTACTTGATTCTTCTCTGCATGTGCTCCAAAGGTGACTCTTGTGTTGTGTATAATGTCCTGTTAAAGAAGATCTTTAATTGCTTTTCGCTTGTGAGTAGGTGGGGTTAACTCCTTGGCTGACTAGTTGTGAGACTTGGCTCTGCCCACCGCACGGTGTTCTGCTGCGTGAGGGTTGACCTCTTAGATGAGGTTTGGCCTCTATGGGCTCTTGTGCCTGTAGAGAATTCCCTCTGGGTGTGTCACTTGTAGGTCAAACCCGGTAGTACTCTGGTTTGGTCTGGAGTTGGCCTCTGGGTATGTTGAATCTTGTGCCTCTTGAGCTGGGCCCTGGTAGGGCAATTTCAGAACAAAGCAAATCACCAAGCACAACAACGACAACAACAACAACAAAGAAAAAATCAAATACATTCACATGTAAAAACAACCAACAACCCCCACTCAACACAGGCAAAAATTCAAAGATATAAAGACAAAACAAAACAAAAAGCAGTGCCAGTCGTGGCTTAAGCCCACCAACTAATCTCCAGGTTGTCCTCTGCTGTACCAAAGAGTCCTCTGCATATTGTGCAGGCAGAGCTGGTCACCAGGTGCCCAGAGTGACGTTGGGACTGCAGATTTAGATGCTTGGGGCTGAGGGTTCTGGATGGTAGTTTTTACAAAGCCAGTGTAGTTTCTGCCCTTGCCTGCACATATGCGCACCGAGAGTAGCACCACCAGCCCTGTGTCCAGTTCTCCTGAGTCTTAGGGCACTTCTTCCGTGTGTGTGTGTGTGTGTGTGTGTGTGTGTGTGTGTGTGGCGGGCGGGAGATTTCTGAGCTGCTGAAAGCCCAGAGTTGCGTCTGCCGCTTACTGCTGATCCCTGGGAGTGCGTCTGCAGTTGTAATTGCCCTGCCCTAGGCAGGCCAGAAAGGGTGGGGGCTGGGGATGGAGGGGTCTTTTCTCTCTCAGTCCAGCCATGTCAAACTCTTCCCACAGGCCAGAAAAGGTGGTGGCTTGGGGTGGAGGAGTCTCTTCTCTCCTAGCCCAGCAAAAATCATACTCTTCCCAGCCTCTTCCCTGGGTCAGAGCTGCACACCAGTCTTCCTAGAGCCTGAGTACTAAGGCTCCTCTGTAATCTGACACAACTCCTCAGTTCAGGGGCCAGTTTAAGTCTCTGGAAGGGCGGTGGTAGGATTGGAAGAGATGGGGGAGGGACCCAGGTATGGAGTTTGTGTCCTTTGTCTGGCCTAGGGCCCAACTGGAGGTCTCACTGAGGTTATTGCCTCAAATGCTGGATATGCTGCCCCCTCGGTGGGAGAGATCAGCTGTGGGATGCAGGGAAAGAGCCCACCTCCTGGCTATTGTGTTCTCTGTTCCGTCCTGGGATCTCCTGCGTCTCTGCAGCTACAGATGCTGGCCACGTTTCCACAGCCAAAGGTGCGGGCCACGTCCCCACAGGCTCAGATGCCGGTTGCATTTCCACCGACGCAGATGCAGGCCGCGTCTCCACTCCGCTCCCTCTCCTCTTCCCCTGCTTGCCCAATTTGCCCACCTTCAATTAATCCTTGCACGAGTCTCTTAGCTGTTCTGCGTGATGAGCAGAGAGTCCTTTGATGGGTTATAGATGTCCCGTTTGTGATAAGATCCGGAGGAGGAACTCAAAAAATGCACCCCACTGCCGCCATGCCTATGACGTCACTGACCACCATCTTTTGATGGGAGCATTTAGTCCATTTACATTGAGAGTAATTGTTGATAGCTATGTAATTATTGTGATTTTATTATTTATGTTTTTTATCTTTTTTTTTTTCGTTTTAAGTCCCTCTAAGATTCCTTGTAATACTGGTTTGGTGTTGATGAACTCCTTTAGCTTTTTCTTGTCTATCCTTCAAGTCTAAATGATAGGATCCTCTTGATCTGTCCTTCAAGTCTAAATGATAGCTTTGCTGGATACCATAATCTTGGTTGTAGGTCCTTGTGTTTTCATCACATTGAATATTTTGTGCCAATCCCTTCTGGCCTATGAAGTTTCTGTTGAGAAATTAGCTGACAGTCTTATGGGAGTCCCTTGTAGGTAACTAACTGCTTTTCTCTAGCTCCTTTTAAGATCCTCTCTTTGTCTTTAACCTTTGGCATTTTAATTATGACGTTTCTTCATGTGCACTGTTTGGGTTCATCTTGTTTGGGACTCTGTGCTTTCTGGGCTTGAATATCCATTTCCTTCACCAGGTTAGGGAAGTTTTCTGTCATTTCCCCTTCAAATTGGTTTTCAATCCCTTGCTCTCTCACTTCTCTTTCTGGTACCCCTATGATGTGAATTTTGATATGTTTGATATTGTCCCAGGGACCCCTTAAACTGTCCTCATGTAAAAAATTTTTTTTTCTCTTTGCTGTTCTGATTGTGCGTTTTTGCCACCTCATCTTTTAGATTGCTGATTTGATCCTCTGCTTCATCTACTCTACTGTTGATTCCCTCTGATGTATTCTTCACTTCAGTTATTATATTCTTTATTTCTGACTGGTTTCTTTATTTCTTCCTGACTTTTTTCTTTATTTCTTATGTTTTCTATCTCCAGTTTCATGTTTCCCATCTCCTTATTGAAGTTCTTCCTGAGATCATTAACCATCCTGACAACCAGTATTTACTGTGTTTCCCCCAAAATAAGACCTAAACGGAAAATAAACCCTAGCATGATTTTTCAGTATGATATCCCCTGAACTTAAGCCATAATGTGTCTTTTGGAGCAAAATTTAATATAAGACCTTGTCTTATTTTCGGGAAAACACAGTAGAACTCTGCATCTGGTAGGTTGCTTGACTCCCTGTTTAGTTCTTTTTCTGGAGCTTTGTTCTGTCCTTTCATTTGGGACATGTTTCTCTGTCTCCCCATTTTGGCTGCCTCCCTGTGTTTGTTTCTGTGTATTAGGTAGAGCTGCTATCCCTCCCAATCTTAATAGAGTGGCCTTAGGTAGTAGGTGTCCTGTGGGACCCAGTGGTGCAGTCGCACTGGTCACCAGAGCCGGGTGCTCCAGATGTGTCCCTTGTATGGGTTGTGTGTGCCCTTCTGTTGTAGTTCAGCCTTGATGGCTGTTTGCACATCAGTGGCAGAAATTTACCCTCTGGCTGATTGGTTGTGAGGACTGGCTGTGACTACAGTGGAGGAGCTGTGGTGCAGGGGCTGATGCTACAGAGCAGGGTTCACTTTGTGGGAGTCTGGTGCCTGCCCAGTCTGCCCTTTAGGTGTGTCATGCGTGGAGGAAGCCTACTGATGCTCCAGCTCCTTTTGAAGCTGGCCACTGGCACACCATTCCCAGTGCCAGCCTGAGGGGGACCTGCTGAAGGCCCAGTTCTGACGCAAAGCAATCTGCAGATGGCCACCGCCTGCACTGTGCTTGGAAGTACCTCCAGACACCAACCCATGAACCAAGGCTGGCTGCCGCTAGTGCTGGGCTTAGGGCTGGTCAGCCAGAGGCATGGGACACACTCAAGCTAGATGCTGCTTTTCTGGGTTCCGTGAATCTTTGAGAGACCCTAGGAAAGTCTGCAGCATGAGCCAAGGCAGGTAGGTTGTACGAAAAAGCCACTGGAAGCTGCTTGGGTGTGTCTGAAAGTTAGGCGGGATGGGGGTCTCAGAACAGAGGCATTAGACACGCTCGTGGAGATTCAGATATGGCAGACAAGGAGGGCTCAACAAAGAAGCAATGGGTTCGGTGGTGTCATAAAAATTGTGGCATGAGGTGAGGCTCTTGAAATCTCCCCTGGAATTTACAACAAATTGGCCTATAACTCCACAAAGGACTTCCTGCACAGCAGACAGGCAAGACTAAGAGTCACATTACAGAAATAACCTAAAGGTGGGCAAATTGCACGAGAAGGGGAGGAGGGAAGGGAGAAGTGCGGAGACTCGGCGCAGACCTAGCTCAGTGCTCTGAGCTACCTGCATTCCGGAACTACTGCAGCTGTGGGAGAGGGACGAACTCCGACTGCTAGGGCTCTGCTTATGGCCTACAGGGCTGAGGGGACAGCATGTAACACGGCTGAACCCAACGCTCATGGCAGAGACCTCGGAGCAAAGACTAGGGAAGGAAGGCTGAAAATGGTGGTTTAAGCCCTCACTACCAAGCAGAGAATGGAAGCCTTAGGCACTGAGACTAGCCACCCCCTCCTTACCCTGCCAGAGCTCACCCCGCCCCCACCTGCCCAGTGCTAGAAGCGGAACAGTAGCAGTGTCAGGTCAAAAGAACAGAATATTTGCAGTTCTGAGAACTGTGGTCCACAGATACAGACGCACAGCCCAACTAGTTCTAGCAAAGGGGTGGGAGCTGTGGAAGCAGGTGGTCGCTGCCTGTGGTGGTGGTCACTGCCATTGGTTTGGGGCACCTCTCACAACTCACCCTGCCCCTGTCCCCACCTATCTGAGCAGATCCCTGCAGGAGTCAACAGAGCTGCCAAAACACACGGGCTCTAAATCTGGTGCAGGAAGAGCTTTGGAGCTTCAAAAGCTCTCCACATCCCCCCACAGGGGCGATGCCCTATGACCCAGGTGAACTGTTCACAGAGTGGAAGCCTGCCTTCCAGGAAATCCCCCCATTGTGTGAGAAGCTGGAAGAGTACAGAGAAAACATAACACTACAGTGTGAGAGAATAAAAGGCTGCAATTGGAGAGAAAATAAAACATTCTACCAAAACCTACTGGAAAACAAAAGAAAGACCTCTTTCTATCAACCTGTTGCAGAACCCACTCCTGTAGAGTTTTAGGAAGAGAAATAATAAATCATTAATAGCCATGAATAACCAAGGTGACAAGATAGCTCAGAACGAAAATGAAAGGTCTCGAGAATATGAACTTAAAGATATGGTAATACGTGACTTAAATGACAGAGAATTCAAGGTTGCAGTTCTGAAAAAACTCAATGAGGGCCGGCCTGGTGGATCAGGCTCCTAATGCCAAAGGCTGTCGGTTCGATTCACACATGGGCCAGTGAGCTGCGCCCTCTACAGCTAAGATTGTGAACAACAGCTCTCCCTGGAGCTGGGCTGCAGTGAGCAGCCGGAGGTTGGCGTGAGCTGCTGTGAGTTGCTGCGGGCTACTGTGTACCACCATGAATGAGTGGCCAGCGGCCAGCGTGAGTGGCTGGCAGCCGTCGAGAGCTGCCATGAGCGGCTGACCAATGACTGGCAACTGACTGCCTCAGCCGAGGGGAGCACAAGGCTCATAATACCAGCACGGGGCAGGGAGCTGTCCTACACACCTAGACCGAGAAACCGGCTTGAACTGGAAGGGGGGAAAAGCGCAAGAAAGGAGGGGGAAATAAAAAAAACTCAGTGAGATGCAAAAAAACACAGACAGGCAGTTTAATGAACTCAGAAACACAATTAAAGAACAAAATGAACATTTTACCAAAGAGATTGAAATTTTAAAAAAGAACCAAATAGAATTTCTGGAGATTAAGAACTCAGTAAAAGAAATGAAGAATGAAATAGCCAGCTTAGGTAGTAGAGTTGACCAGATGGAGGAAAGAAGCAGTGACATTGAAGATGGAAATCTGGAAATGACACAGATGGAAGAAGAGAGAGACTTGAGACTTAAAAGAAATGAAAAAACTCTACAAGAACTTTCTGACTCCATCAGAAAGAGCAATATAAGCATAATGGGCATACCAGAAGGAGAAGAAAGAGAGAAGGGGACAGAGAGTGTATTCAAACAAATAGTGAAAAAGAACTTCCCAAACTTGTGGACAGAACTGGATCCTTGAATCCAAGAAGCAAATAGAACACCTAATTACCTCAATCCCAACAGGCCTTCTCCACGACACATTGTATTGAAGCTGTCTAAAATCAACGACAAAGAAAGAATCCTCAAGGCAGCCAGGGAAAAGAAGACGGTAACCTACAAAGGAAAGCCCATTAGATTATCATCAGATTTCTCAGCAGAAACTCTACAAGCCAGGAGGAAGTGCAATCAAATATTCAGAGTATTGAAAGAGAGAAATTATGAGCCAGGAATAGATGGAGCCAGCAAAGATATCCCTTAGATATGAAGGAGGAATAAAGACCTTTCCAGACATACAGAAACTGAGGGAATTTTCTAACACATGACCTGCACTACAAGAAATACTGAAGGAAACTGTTCGACCAGCATAAATAGAGATAATTTGTGACAACCAAAACATGAAAGGTGGGAGACTAAAGGTCTGAACTGGAATATGGGAATAGAGAAAGTAAGCATGCCTTAAAAAATGGAATACTCTAAATATGAAACTTTCTTTTACATAAACTTAATGGTAACCACTCAGAAAAATCCAGAACTGAAATATATAACGTAATAAAAGAAGAAACAGAGGGAAACATCATAGAATACACCACACAGAAATAATAGACAACAACAAAAAGGCAAAGAAACAATGGAGACACAGTCTTACCAGAAAACCAAAGATAGAATGATAGGAAATCCTCACATATCAATAATCACCCTAAATGTAAATGCACTGAATTCACCAATAAAAAGGCACAGAGCAGCAGATTGGATCAAAAAACAAAACCCAACCATATGCTGCCTTCAAGAGGTATATCTCAGCTATAAGGACAAACGTAGACTCAAAATGAAATGGTGGAAATTGACACTCCAAGCAAATGGTACCCAGAGAAAATCAGGTGTAGCCATAATGATATCAGATGAAACAGACTTCAAGGTGGAAAAGGTAACAAGAGACTAAGATGCACATTTCATAATGGTAAAGGGGACTATACAACAAGAAGACATAACAGTCATCAATATTTATGCCCCCAATCAGGGAGCACTGAAGTATACAAAGCAACTACTAACAGAAGTAAAGGGAGAAATTGACCAAAACACAATTATAGTAGGGGACCTAAATACATCATTGACAGCTATGGATGGATCATCCAAACAGAAAATAAATAACGAAATAGTAGCCCTAAATGACACATTAGATGAAATGGACATAATTGACATTTATAGACCACTTCATCCTAAAACAACAGACTATACATTCTTTTCTAGTATACACGGAACATTCTCAAGGATAGACCATATATTGGGACATAAAACTAGCCTCAAAATATTTAAGAAGATTGAAATCATACCAAGCATATTCTCTGATCACATAGCTTTGAAATTGGATATCAACTGCAAAAAGAAAGGAGGAATAACCACAAATATGTGGAGATTAAACAACATACTTTTGAAAAACGACTGGGGCAAAGAAGAAAGAAGAGAACAAAAGATACATAGAAACAAATGAGAATGAAAATATATCCTGTCAAAATTTGGGGAATGCAGCAAAAGCAGTTTTAAGAGGGAAATTTATATCATTGCAGGCCTATCTCAAGAAACAAAAAAATCCCAGATAAATAACCTCACATTACACCTTACAGAACTAGGAAAAGAAGTACAAATGAAAACCCAAGGTCAGCAGAAGAAAAGAAACAATAAAAATCAGAGCAGAACTAAATGAAATAGAGAACAAAAAGACAGCATAAAAAATTAATTTGACAGAGCTGGTTCTTTGAAAAGTTTAATAAAATTGACAAACCCTTGGCTGTATTCAGTAAGATAAAAAGAGAAAAGATACTAATAAACAAAATCAGAAATGAAAGAGGGGAAGTTATCATGGATGCCACAGAAATGCAAAGAATACTCTGAAGGACTATTTGCCACCAAATTCAATAACCTAGAAGAAATGGACAAGTTCTTAGAAACATATAGCCTTTCTAGGCTGAATCATGAAGAATTGGAAAATCTAAATAGACCGAGCACCAGTAAGATAATTGAATCAGTCATCCGAAACCTTCCCAAAAGCAAAAGTCCGGGACCAGATGGCTTCACTAGTGAATTCTACAAACTAAGATTTAAAGGACAACAACTTGACTTGGAAAAAAAAAGGCCTGGAAGTACACACTGTTCCCCAATAAAGTCCTGTTCCCCAATAAAATACATATATAAAATAATTCAGTGAGAATTCCTCTGCAATTCGTTTCAACAAGTGTTTATTCAGTGTCTGTTTTTTTTTAAAAAGGAAACATAGGTACTAAACTTATGGACCTTGGGTTCAAAGAGCATTTTATGAATTTGACTCCAAAGGCAAGGGAAGTAAAAGCTAAAATAAATGAATGGGACTATATCAAACTTAAAAGCTTCTGCACAGCAAATGAAACCATCGACAAAATAAAGAGGCAAACAACTGAATGGGAGAAGATTTTTGCAAACAACGCCTCTGATAAGGGGCTAATATCCAAAATATACAAGGAACTCATACAACTCAACAACAAAAAATCAAACAAACCCAATTGAAAAATGGACAGAGGACCTGAAGAGACATTTCTCCAAAGAGGACATATAAATGGCAAATAGACATATGAAAAAATGCTCAACATCACTAATCACCAGAGAAATTCAAATGAAAACCACAATGAGATATCACCTCACCCCAGTTAGAATGGCTATCATCCACAAGACAAATAGTAAGTGTTGGAGAGGCTGTGGAGAAAAAGGAACCCTCATACACTGTTGGTGGGAATGCAGACTGGTGCATCCGCTATGGAAGGCAGTGTGGGGCTTCCTCGAAAAATTAAGAATAGACTTACCATATGACTCAGCAATCCCTCTCCTGGGTATCTTCTGCAAAAATCTGAAAACATTTATCCATAAAGACATGTGTGCTCCAGTGTTCATTGCAGCTTTATTTACACTGTCCAAGACATGGAAATAATCTAAATGTCCTTCAATAGATGAATGGATAAAGAAGTTGTGGTATATACACAATCGAATACTATTCGGCAGTAAGGAAAGATGAAATAGGACCATTTGTGACAACATGGATGGATCCTGAGATTATAAAGCTAAGTGAAATAAATCAGACAGAAAAATTAGAGAACCATATGATTTCACTGATATGTGGTATATAAAACTAAAAACAACAAAAGTAAAAGACAAACAAATGAAGAAACAAAAACTCAGACATAGATAATAGTTTAGTGGTTACCAGAGGGTAAGGGTGGAGGAGGGCTCTAGAAGAGGGTAAACGGGGTCTGATATGGTGATGGAAAGAGAACTGACTCTGGGTGGTGAACACACAATGTGAAATATAATGTATTACAGAATTGTACACCTGAAATCTATAACTTTCCTAACTGTTGTCACCCCAATAAACTTTAATGAAAAAAAATAATTCAAGAAAAATCTCTCAGAGCTGAAAGACATAAGTTTCTAAATTAAGAAGTACACACCAGGTCCCAGAAGAGGAAGCAAAATAGCTCCACAACAAAGCATATCATTACAATAATCTAGAACTTGTAACAGAGAAAAGATTCTACAAACTTCAGAAGAGAAAAATAACCAAAACATAGGTTTTATGTAAGAAGTCAGAAGATGATGAAGCAAAGTCTGCAAATTTCTGAAGTAAAATGTTTGAAACCTATAATTTAAACTCAGCTAACTATCAATTAAGTAAGAAGATAAAATGAAGAGCTTTCCACTTCTGCAAGTAGATAGGTAAAGGAACAGGATAATGGGTAAAGGCAGAACTTGGCATGACAGATATGTCACTGGTCCAGTTTGGAGCCGCTCAAAAGTTCCAGAGAGATTCCTTTGGAAAAATGAAATTGAATATATTGGAAGAGTTGGCACTGAATTATTGACAGGTCTGTAGAAAACTAAACAAATGGGATAAGAAGGCAAGAGTCAACTTTAGGGAAAACAAAAAGATGTAACAAAAATAAAAAGTAATAATAATTGTATACTGCATGATACAGCATGCATTGTCATAGTGAACTCTGAATCATGAGCTAAACAAATTACAATTTAATTATATTGGGAGAATGGAGAAGGTGAATTGTGTGCTGGAGATAGGTGGGTAAAAGAAGGCAAAGTCCTTGTATTCCATGTGTAAAGCAAATACGTCCAAAAAGTTTTATAAAAAGCAAGATAAATGTTACGTGCAAATACATAAGTGAATGTGAAAAGAAGCAGGTGCATGTTGCAAGTAGATGCTTCTGGAGAGTGGGATGGGGAACTGCTATGTTTTTTAATCAGCCATGGAGAATTATTTCTAATGTATATATTTGTACTCTATGCATCTGTAGATTAAACAAAAATAAAAGCTAAGTTGGGAAAAAAAATACTCCAAAAAACAATGGATTCTGCCAGCTCCTCCTTCTGGGAGAAAGTTACCCCTCCAGCCCTTGACCTTAAGTCAGACAACTCAGTTACTCCCATATATCCCTGATGCCTCTGCAGCTGCTGCTCCAGTGCTGGAGCTCAGAGCCAGTGATTCTGTCAGTAAGTCCATGTGTGGGCCCTTTAAGAGGAGCGCCTGGGACTCCAGCCACTCTCCGTGTCACTCAGCCACAATCTCCACTGGTTTTCACAACCAGAAATCATGGGGACTTCTCTCCCTGGCACTGGAACCCTGGGCTGGGGAGCCCCTTGTGGTGCTGAGACCGCTTCCTCCTTCAGGGCGGACCTCTGCATCTGAGATATCCCTCCTGATTTTTAATGGTCTCACATGGGTTTGAGAATAGCCAGTTCTGCATCTCTGCCCCTCCTACCAGTCTTGAGGTGGCTTCTTCTGCATGTCCTTAGTTGTAGTGCTTCTGTTCAGCAAGATTTTTAGGCGA
Organism: Rhinolophus sinicus; assembly: GCF_036562045.2. NCBI lineage: Eukaryota > Metazoa > Chordata > Mammalia > Chiroptera > Rhinolophidae > Rhinolophus > Rhinolophus sinicus. Next base: position 82,456,770 of record NC_133756.1, on the reverse strand, counting down.
TTCTCAAAGATGGTTGTTCTATAGTTTAGGTAATTTTGATGTGGCTGTGAGAGAATGTAAGCACAGCATTTACCTGCTCTGCCATCTTGATTCTCTAGCTTTTAGTCTCTTTTGATTGTTCTACTATGCCAAGATATTTGGTGTTCTAATTCTTCGCTTCATTGTGTCACTAATTATCCCTCGTGGTGACCTGTTTCCTTATGTGGTTTGTAATTATTTATTGTGAATTTTGTCAGTTAATCTTGCATAGAGGTTGTTTCTGTGAGTGTCTCATTCCTAGGTTGTTGAGTGGCTTTATAATGACTTCTGCGAAGGATTTTTCTGTGGTGTAGGACTAAGTTTTTATATTAATTTCCTGACTTGGTATTTCCTTACCACATTTTGGCCTCTATATCTACATGTGCCTTGGAGTTTTCAATTTTCCATAAAATTTTATTTTGCCTGCCTAGAACCTGGAGTGGGTGACATGCTTCCTTGTTATTTCCATGGGCCTTTAGGTTCTTTTATTTACAGAAGTAGCATTCTTAAGGGCCCCAGATACAAGAGTCTCCAGTTTCCAAATTCATAGAGGCCTAAGGCCACATTTTATGTCTGTAAATTGGCATTAAAGACCCAAATTCTCAGGGCCTATCTAGGTCAGATATCAGCTTTGGCCTATCAGTTCATGCACTTATTAGTCAGGTTTCACATTTTATTTCTGTTTCTGGCATGTGAGAATTTCTCTTTCTGTCTGTCTATGTTGAAACATTTTTTGTCTTATTATTTTGCTGTTGTGATTGTTGTTATAATTAATGCAGTATCTGTGTTGGCATGGAGTGAAGGGAGGTCAGATGTTTTCTTCAGTTAAGTATGTTGCCCGAAGTTTTGTATGTGTTTCTTTAGAAAAAAATTTCTAGAATTTGAATGGATATGTTAGAAGATGTGCAGAATTTAAATATTGTTACTTAATATCAAATTTTTTTCCCCTAAAGTTTAACAGTTCCACCAACAGCACATGTAATTGTTCATTTAAAAAATATTATCAATTAATAAATTGTCAATCCAAAACAAAAAAATTAATCCAAAAAATTGTCAGTTTAAGGGCAAGAAATTATACCCGGTTGTTTTAATTTGCATTTCCCGAAATGTTCATAGAGTTGAGTTAGTTGGCTGTCTGTTGGCTGTTGGTTTATCTTTTGCGATTTGTTTGTTTATATCCTTTGCCTTTTTGTCATGTTGCTGTGTTTTTATGTTTGTTAAGGAGGTGAAACTCTTTGATTTTTCTGTGTGTTAATCTTATACTGCTATTTCTACTATTTTCTCCTAGTTTCTTGTCTTTTAATTTTCTTTATGCTTTCTTACACACTGAAGAAGGAGGCAAAAATATCCATTGTAATCACTTCTATTCAATTATATTAGAGGTTCTAGTCAGTGCATAAGTTACAAAATTTTTTGTAAGGGTTTTTTCTGGTAAAATATACATAACAAAATGTACTGTTTTAACCATTTTTAGATACACAGTTCAATGGCCTTAAGTACGTTCACAGTGTTATACAACCGTCACTAACACCCATCTCTAGAACTTCTTTTTATCTACCTAAGCTGAAACTCTGTACCCATTAAACAGTAGCTCCCCATTATCCCCAGCTCCTGGAACCTCTCATCTACTTTCTGTCTCTATTAATTTGCTATTCTGGGTACTTTATATAAGTGGACTCATACAACATTAGTCCTTTTGTGATTAGCTTATTTTATTTAGCATAATGTCTGCAAGGTTCATCCATGTTATAGCATGTGTCAGAATTTAATTCCTTTTTAAGACTGAATAATATTCCAGTGTATGTATACACTATATTTTGTTTATCCATTTATTTGTTGATAGGTAATTGGGTGTTTTCACCTTTGGCTAGTATGAAGAATGCTGTTATAAACATTGTCATTAAAACCCAAGTTCCCAGGGCCTATATACAAATATCTGTTTGAATCCTGCTTTCAGTTCTTTTGGATATATACCCAGAAGTTGAATTGCTGGGTCATATGGTAATTCTATTTTTAATTTTTATTTTATTTTACTTTTTAAAGATTTTGTTGGGGAAGGAGAACAGGACTTTATTGGGGAACAGTGTGTACTTCCAGGACTTTTTTTTCCCAAGTTAAGTTGTTGTCCTTTCAATCTTAGTTCACCTTCAAGTTGTTGTCCTTTCAGTCTTAGTTGTGGAGGGCGCAACTCAGCTCCTGGTCCAGTTGCCATTGCTAGTTGCAGGGGGCACAGCGCACCATCCCTTGCGGGAGTCGAACCGGCAACCTTGTGGTTGAGAGGACGTGCTCCAACCAACTGAGTCATCTGGGAGCTCAGTGGCAGCTCAGCTCAAGGTGCCATGTTCAATCTTTAGTTGCAGGGGGCGCTGCCCACCATCCCTTGCAGGACTCGAGGAATTGAACTGGCAACCTTGTGGTTGAGAGCCCACTGGCCCATGTGGGGATCGAACCGGCAGCCTTTGGAGTTAGGAGCATGGAGCTCTAACCGCCTGAGCCACTGGGCTGGCCCTCTATTTTTAATTTTTTGAGGAACTGCTATAGTGTTTTTCACGGTGGCTGCACCATTTGGCCTTCCCACCAGCAGTACACAAGGGTTCCAATTTCTCCACATCTTTGCCAACACTTGTTAATTTTCCTCTTGCTTTTTGATAATAGCCATGCCAATGGGTATGAAGGGACATTTCATTGTGCTTTTAATTTTCATTTTCTTAATGTTTAGTGTTGTTGAGCGTCTTGTCATGTGCTTATTGGCCATTTGTATACCTTATTTTTATCTTTTACCCCTGATATTTGTCCTGTTTACTTCTGTGTATTTTCTTTATTTGAATTGAGATTGAGTTTGTCAGGTTTGATAAGGAGTCTGATTGAGATTATATTGGGATTGTATTGGATTTATATATTAATTTGAGCATTATTGGCATGCTTACAGACTTGAGTCTTTCTATTCAGGAACATGGACTCTCTCTCTAATTGTTTTTTTATTTTTTATTTTTCCTGATTTTCAGTAAAGGTTTTATAAAACTTTTGCACTTCGGATTTATTTTGGGGTATTATATATTTTGTATTGCTATTGTGCATGTTTTCCCCCCCATTAGCTGTCTTAATGGATTATTGATAATGGCAGACAGGATTAATGATTTATTTTGGACTTGGGAAACACAGGTTCTTGAAACCCACCTTCTACAGTATTTTCTTCTATTGTTGATCCCCACTAGCTTGGATGGTCGCCTCTTAAGAGTTTGGACTCTTTTGTAAAAAGAGCTTTCACAATGTGTCTTTCTTTCTCAGACTATTTATAAAAATGTTAAGCAATGGCTATCCTAGAATTTATCTCCAAGATACCACAGTTGTACTTATCCATCTAAAACCAAGTTTATTTCTACACTAGTCTAGCATGAATTCCCAAGAACCCCAATGTCTCCATGTAGAGAAGTCCCTAGGTATCCTGATCCTTTGTTCCTATCTGAGTTAACTCCCTTCTTCTTGGCCAAATGGTACCCTTCAATTTGGTGTTAATCCTTTCCTCTCTTCCCCTCTCCTCCCATCTTCTCTCTCCCTCTTCCCCCGAATTCCTCTTTCTCCTTTGCCTTCTCGCCATTTGTCTTCCTTTTTTTCCTGAGTAGCTTTGGACCTGAGCAGGGACTAACTTCTGACCTCTGCTCATCCCCAGCCAGGACATCACAGGTGAGATTTACTATTTCAACTTTGCCAACGGGCAGTCCATGTGGGACCACCCATGTGATGAACACTATCGGAACTTGGTGATCCAAGAGCGAGGGAAGCTGTCAACTTCTGGGGCCATTAAGAAGAAAGACAAGAAAAAGAAAAAGGAAAAGAAAGACAAGAAGGACAAAGAGACCTCCAAAAGTCCTCTGGTGAGTGAGTCAGCGGATGCCAGCTGCCAGAGAGGCCAGGGCTGCAACCTGAGGGGATATTGGGAATCTCGCTGTTTATAGCTGGGAGGTTTAGAACAACTACCATAACGTAATTTCTTGATATACATCATCTGAATAAGCCTATCTTATGGCAAATTTTCCTTTCAGTTTCTAGAAGTTACTATTTCTAAACAATTCCTGCCCCCCCTTTGGGAAGCTTACGTTGCATAACAGGATTAGTGAGACAGAGCGCCCTGTATAGGATGCTAGTTTAAGAAGTGATGCATCTGCCCCTCTGGAGAGTAGGGGACAGGGAACACTTGGTGGAGGCCACAGAGCCTAGATGAGCGGAGTGACTTTTCTCTTTTTTCAGTCAGTCCTTCCTAGTGTGGGTTCGTTATTTGTCTCAGTGGTGTGAATTCCTACATGGGAGATCTAGCCATAATTCAGCTGTGAGGACACCAGTGCCTTCAAGATCCCAAAAGAAACGCTTTGGGCTTTACCCACTCCCATGGATTGTTTTTGTTGCCAGTGTCCTTAGTGGTGGGTAATTGAATTTTGATTGCAGCATGATCACCTTCGTCTCAGGTAGCTTTTTTGCTCAGAGCTCTTTTCCGTTGTTGTTTTATTTGTCCCTTCAGTATGTTGTACTTAGGAGGCAGAGTTATCGCCCTCATTTTATAAGTGGAGAAGCTAAAAGTTGGAGCCGTACTGAAGTGAGGCCCAGGCTCTCCCAGTGTGCTATGGCAGTGAAAGAAAACCTGCCTTCTTCTCTTCACCCAGCTGTGAGGCAGGTGGGACATGTTGAGGAGAGGGAGGGTCAGCCAGGTGGGGAGAACTGGGAATAGCTCTTCAAGCCTCTCAGTGGTTTAGTTGATATGCTCTTTTGTTTATAGTCTTTGTTTCCCACCAGTGCCTGGTATTTACTTCTCAGTGAAGAGTTCCACTGTCTTTCTTCTATCCTTTCCAAGGTGTCAGTCCTGGCATTGGGTAGTTACTGATGCATTTATCCTTTTTATCATTTGCAAACTCTGCAGATACTTCTTCCCTTCCCCTCCTCCACATTCTACTACTCATGGTTTTGAAAAATAAGATAACAAGCCCCTTCCTTCAGGCAGAGAAAAGAGGAGAGGTAATTACCAAATAGGTTGCATTTTCTAATGTCATGTACTTGAAAGGCAGAAGATGGACAGTGGGATTTTCACTCACCCAGGAGTGTTGTACATGATAGGCAGCATCCGGGCAGGCTGTGGCGTGACTACCGGTGGGAGAGGGAATGAGGCGAGGGTTCTGCAGTGGAGGCTTAGCTAATAGACTGAGTCATGGGTGTGTGACTGAGTTCCCTGTTAAAAAGGATTTCTTCTGGGGTTTCAGGAGCTGGGGCCCATTGGATAGCGCTGGGCTGCCAGTCTGGATCTTACGGCTCAGGACAGTTGCCTCAAACCTGAGTTTGTCCAGAGGGCAACGAAGTGGGTGACCTGGGTGCCGGTGGTTTGGGCTCTCTGGAAGTGTGTGCTCACGGGCCGGGTAGAGTTTAGAGTGAATTCTTGCAGGGTCTGGTTGATATTTTAGGGTTTCTTCTAACCCCAAGATTATCTGACTGTGTGAACCTCTCTTGAGCAGAACCAACTTGTGTCTTTGGTGGAAGACCTAGACTGAGTTTCTGAGGCTCAGCTCAGTTAGGTTTCCCCTCTTCTCTCCCTTCTTAAATAATTCTGGTAGTCCTTGATAAGGTTGGTGGATTTTATAAAATTAACCAGTCATACAACTGAGAGTTTGATGGCACCTTAGGGATAATCTGGTTGGTGATTTTCAGACTTTTGTTAGTAGTGAAGCCCACTCATCAAATCAGTCCCTCCAAAGAGGTCCAGCATATAAAGAAGTGGAGCTGCTGTGGTTGAACCTGGGGATGTGGGTCTTGGTGATGCCCCTTCCCCATCACATGCACACTGTAGCGGCCCCCAGGGTACCATATAGAACCAACCTGCAGTTTCCATGGAGCAAGGTTTGTGAGCCATTGATCTAGTCTGGCTTCTTCTTTATGGATAAGGAAACTAGGGCCAGAAAACAACAAAGCCCAAGGGAGCTTTTAGCTTTTCTTTCCTCTTTGGTTTTTGTTTGACTTTAAATGAGTATGGGTTTTTGCTAAGGGTTTGCTAAGAGCTGAGGTAGCAAGTATAAATCAGAAGTACTTTGTCTTAGTTTTCTCTGCATGTTTATATACCCATCTAGGAAACACAGCCTGAGCAGGGACTTCTGCCTCCTTCCTTTCTCCGCGGTCCATCCCCTCTCCCGGCACCTGGGCTTGCTGATTTGGATCTAGATCGAGAGATGCAGGCTAGAAGTAAGGGCTCCTTTAATAAAGGGAAGAGCCCGTGCGTGCTGGGTGACACCCCCTGGCCTCTCATGGACACACTGCCCAGCAAGCTACAACCACTCTCCAAAGGCCAAGCTTCCCGAACCCACCAGATCTTTGCCGATGTGGAGAAAATCTTAGGTAGGACCCCAGCCCAATACAGGACAGAAGTAGGTGATCAGCAGGGTTCAGAGGAACCCCAGAAGCTGACAGAGAAAATCTACCTGGGGTTTACAGACCCTGAAATAGAAAAGCTGGAAATGAGGACCAGACAGCAGAAAGCCAGCCCTCTGGGCCCTGAGAACAGTGGGCAGAGTGGGCACGATGAGTTAGGAAGCAGGAGCCCGGCCTCTGTCCCCTCAGAGCTTTCTGAAACCAGCAAGGGCCCACAGCTGAAAGGGGGGCAGCACAGCCACAAGGTGGCCAAACTGAGCTCCACTGGCCCCGGGGGGGACAAGGGCCAGAGCCCCATTCCCTCACCACTCCCTAAGGAGGCCCCCTCCCTGTCCCCTTGTTCCTCTGACCATATGCTGCCTACCAGGAAGAGCAAGCCGTTCTTGTTAGGTAGTCGTCCAGCTGAAGACCTGAGCTGGCAGCGTGTTTCTGGGGAAGGTGGAAGTGTGGGCCGGGGAAGGAGGAGGAAAGAGCCTCCTGGACTGTGGATGGGACAGGTCTCCAAGCTTGTCAAAATGGACACCCCTGAGAGCTGGAAGCAAACAGAGCCTGAGGCTCTAGGGGCCTCAGCTGAAGATGTACCTGAGGGACACTTCCTAATACCACCTGATACCCCGGCATCAGAACCAGCCCAGAACGCCCCTTCAGGAAGTGTCCCTGGGGCATCTCCTACCAGTAAGAAGAGTCAACCCCCAGACTCTCCAGAGCCCCCCCAAGAAGGCAGGAAGCTTAGTGGGGCTGGGCCTTGCTTGGAGAGCAACGGCAGCAGCACGCTGGCCTCTCAGCTTGGCTCTCAGATACCGGGGGATGTGAATAACTTCCCATGGGGCCTGCAGAGCTCTCAGGGATCTGAGCAGGGCCTGGGTCAGCCAGGCCCTGGGCCCAGAGATCTGCACTTCAGCCCCGTTCTAGTGTCCCGGTCGTCCCCCCTGCAGGGGTCTTCCGATGAGCAGTCAGAGAGTGAAGACTACTCTGAGGATCAGCGGTTCTACCAGCACATCCTGCAGATGGGCAAGATCTCCAACGAGCTGGAGGGCCTGGAGTGGACCGAGAGTGTGCAGAAAATGGCATGCGAAGACTTTGCCAGCATGGCCTTCTATATGGCACCTGAGTCTGCCAGGCTGTCTAGTGAGGGAGAGCACAAAGCCATCAGGGACTCAGGGTTTCTGGCTTGGGGGCCAGAGCTGCCGGAGTATCCTCAGGAGGTGGCCCTCGCCCCCACTGGGCAGGAGGCCTCTCAGCAAGCCCATTTCCAGCCACGCAGCAACCCCCCCAGGCAGGGGCTAATCGAGCTGAGTTCCAACAGCAGGCTTGCTCCAGAGCCAGGCAAGATGCAGCTTCTCCAGCAGGTAGGCTTCTTAGCATGGCCTCTGGGCCTCAGTGCACGTGGCAGCGAGGGAGGCGGTAGCGCTGACAACCTAGCGGTCAGGTCTGCTTTCCTGTTATTTGCCCTCCCTTGGTAACTATTGATCGCTTAACTACTCAGGATGGCCATTGTGTGGATGACATGCGTTTCATGTTTTTTCTACCCCATCACCTGCAAGATAGGGGCTGAGGGAATCCAGGTTTCTGGGGTGGTTCACATGCCTTGAAGATGATCAAGTGTGAGGGGAAGCAAGGCGGTGCCGACCGTAGCACTCACGCAGGACACAGGTAGCTTTCCAGGCTGGGGAAGCCTTTCCCATCAGCTGATTATAGACAGGTCCTGCCAAGTAGACACCCTACCCCAAAGTCCTGAATTTAGTCCCTTCTTAGAATCATACACTCACGGGGGGCTGCAGCCTAGAATCTCTACTATCCAGTAAGCTGCTTCTGCTCCTCGCTTCCCAGGGTTCCCAGAAACCATGTGGATAACCTGCGTTAAGCTGTGCAGACTCTGTGGGTGCCTTTACTTCCTCCGGTACTGGGATTTATCAAAGGGTTGGGCATGCTGTCATTTTGCCCCTTGGTCCCTTTAAAGAATCACATAATATTCCTCATTCAGAAGAAGTCAAGTTGGTTTAGAGACCATGGGGATCAGTCTGAGTTTCCCCGGCTATTCTGTTGTTGCCCAGCTGTGGCTTTACCCAGTTGTTACCTCTGGTTCCTAATTGCTAATGTGCGCTGGTTCTCTGTTAGTTCTAATAAGTACTGCAGCACTATAAATATCAGATAAGCTGCAGATTATCCCAAAAGTTTTAATTAGCCCAGTGGCAGCAAGTTTATACACTCTGAAGGACAGCGCCACGCACAGCCCATAGTCAGTTAATGGCCGTCTATAGAAGACAAGCACCTAGGAGCCAGGGATGTATAATTTCCCTGCCAGCCATTGATTTGCTAAAGGCCTGGGAGGACAAAGCCCTCCGCATACCTGTCTCCCTCCCTCGAGCCCCCAGCATGTTAGCAAATTAGCCATGTTAGGAGTCTGTAATTTTCCATAAATACAGTGTGGGAAGAATTTTGCTTGCTGCTATACTGGGGCTGGTTGGGAGGGTGGAAATCAGGAGGAGCAGCCCCATCTTCTCACAGTTCACCTTAGAGAAGCTTGCCTGAGCTAGCCTTGGGTGCCAGGCCCGTGTCTGCTCCCCTGTTGGCCCGTGGCTTTGGGCAGGGTCTTGACCTTATCAGTCTCTATTGGCTCATGTGGGGACTGTGGCCTCAGGCCTTCGCAAGAGTACAATGTGACATGGCATGTAAGGGTGCTTAACTCAGTGCTTGGTGCCCAGGTTGTGCTGGCCAATTTTATTAGCTCCTTTTCTGCTTAACAAAGATACTGTACAACAGGCCAGGTGAGTGGGAATCTACAAAGTCCCAGGAGTGGTTCTCATGTCACCTTTCAGATGAGTGCCTGACGCCCTCCCCCTGCAGAAACGGGCCCTGTTCAGAATCCTCCTGATGGTCTGGCCCCTAGGCTGAGGTTGTGGGTGAGAAGGTGGGCTGTCTGAACGTTCTCATCCTGACCTCTTCCTAGTTCCCTGTTCTTTCTTCAGTCCTGTGGGGTTAGAGAGAATTGGAATTTTTGTGTTGCTTCAATACATTTTAAGTTTGAGAAATGAATTTTAAAGCGCTCTTTGTAAACTGTCCCCAGAATGCCAGCCTTGCCTCTGCTTCTAAGCCCTGCCCATTGCAATGTGAATCTCTATACTAATAGTAAGGCTATAACCTTGGGGTAGCCCTGGAACGCTCTCATGTGCACCTTGCATTCGTGATCTCCTTTGACCTTCTCAATAAACCTTAAGTGACGGGACACACATAATCTCCATCTTTCAGATGAGTAAGCTGAGAATCCAAGAGTCTGAGTAGCCCGAGGTCTCGCAGATTCTGACTCCTAGCTGTTTCCCCTGTGCTTGCTGCACAGTGCCTTCGTTGAACTGAGGACGGGAAAAGAAGGCAAGGCTTCTTTTCAGCCTCTTTCCTCGTCAGTGGAGCGGGGAAAGCGAGTTCCTCTTTTGTGGCTCTTGTGTTCTGCTTCCTAGGTAATATTTACTTTACTCAGAGTAATACATACCCACATGAAGCGAGGTCAAATAGCACCAAAAGGTGTAGAACAAACCCAGCACTTCTCTGGGGCGTGCCCCCTCCAGAGGAACCGCTTCCTTCTGGTGTTCATGTCCACGTTTGTGAACAATGTGCTTGCACTGCTTTTTCTGGAGTCATCACTTTTAAACCATTGAGGCTTCTCATTCTGGTAGATGAGGCTTTTGTCTCTGCTCCCCACCCCACACTTCCTATGTGGCTTCGGAAGGGAGCGTAGAGCCCTGTGCAGCATCTGCCGAATGTGAAAGAACCATTCGCTGTGAGAGAGCAGCGTTATAAGAATCAAACAACCAGCCTGTGATTTCTCACACAGTTGGCACAATGGTAATTTCTGGATGTTGTGTTTCATTAGCAGCTTCTGAACGGAGGTGGTTTAAATTTGAGCAGGCAGGATTTAGATGTTTTATTTTTATATCTGTCTCTGATACTCTCAGAGCCATGTGGTTTCTTGGGTTTGTAACAAGATGTGTTCTGTTGCCCAGGCCCTGGGCTCCTTGTTAGCCCCAGTCCACGTTCCTCTTGGGGGCCTGGCTCCCTTACGAGCCCCTGTGGATGCCCCACCCTCTGCTCTTTGTGGATCTCAAAGTGTGAGCCTGGGGAACTCAGTGGAGTCCGGTCAACTTGGAGAACTCATGCTGGTAAATACTTTTTCTTGCGTTTAGTGTATTTAGTTACTGTGGGGCCCTGTGTACCATGCTAGGAACTGTGGCCCATAGATGAGAAACAGAGGTCATGGGCCAAGACTTCAAAGCTCAGAATCTAGTTGGGAAGGTGAGTCACACCTGTATGATGCCAAAGGTGGAATCTGGGCAGTGGAGGGTGGACCCATGCCATAGGGACTGTAGCCAGGGCAGTGGGAATTGGGCAAAGGAGGGATCAGTCTGAGCGGGGGTTACCGGCATCAGCTGTGTGGACCTGGTGGACTTGCTCTAGAAGACATCTAAATAGAAGGAGAGTGGGGATGGCATTCTGAAGGTCATTCTGAAGGTCATCCTAGTGAGTCACTTGACTGACTTTCTCTATTTTGGAGCCTTCACAGGGTCTCAAGACTTCTGCTTATACGAAGGGTCTCTTGGGCTCCATTCATGAGGACAAGAATGCTCTCCGCCCCTTGGCTTTAGGGGAAAAGACCAACGAGGAGGATGAGGCACAGAGTGACAGCCAGGTAATGAATCCTCTTCCTGGCCTGGAAACCCTCTGTGCTATTTTAATTGTTTTTAATTTTTTTATGTGGTAAAATATGTATAAATGAAAGTTACCATTTTAACCAATTTTAAGTAATAATTCAGTGGCCTTAATTGCTTTTACAGTATTGTACAGACATCACAAGATCCATTTCCAGAACTTATTCATAATCACAAATAGCCACTCTGTGCCCACTGAACAATAACTCCCCCCTTTCCCCTCTCCCCAGCCCCCGGTTACCGCTGATCTACTTTCTGTCTGTGAATTTGCCTATTATAGATATTTCATATAATTATACAGTATTCTTTTCTGTATGATTTCTTTTGTGTGCATGTTTTCAGGGTTCATCCATGTTGTAGCGTGTATTAGAACTTCATTCCTTTTTATGTCTGAACAATACTTTATTGTATGAATAGACCACATGTTGTTTATCCATTCATCTGTTGGTGGACACTTGGGTTGTTTTCACCTTTGTCTAACCTCTGTGCTACTTGGAAATAAGTAAAAATGAATTTCCAGCCCACAGTTTTTTTCTTGCCCAGTCCGTATCCCTCCAAGTTCTCGCTGAGAAGGCATAACCCACAAGGAGCCTCCTGGCCCGCACCCTGGGCTGTCCAGTTCCCTCCCACTTAATCACTCACAGTCATTTTCTTTACAGAGTGTCCGCAGCTCAAGTGAGCTTCTTAAGAACCTGCACCTGGACATTGGGGCGTTGGGGGGTGACTTTGAGTATGAGGTAAGAGCCCAAAGCCCCTGCAGGCAAATGCCCCAGCCTGCTGTGTCCTTGCTCCTTAAACCTTTCTTCCTATGGGATACGTATTTGGAAAGAGGACCATTTTATCCCAGTTCAGATGGGATTTCTGGGGCTTGGGGGCACATAAGAGGGGAAAGAAATTCATCCATTTATTCATTTATCAAATAAGCACCCTTTATTGCCTATTTCTACAAAATGAGGCACTTTGTTAGAGGCTATAGGTTGTGTAAGCCTAAATTAGATGTGTTTCCTGCTCTCTAAGAGCTTATAGTCTCATAAAAGCGAGCGTTAAATAACTGGAACAGAGTAGAATGCAGTGAGGCCATAAGGAAGGTAAAACAGAGTGCCATGAGGGGGCAGGCTTGCTGTAGACTTAGGGGTCTCTTGTCCATTTGAATTTACTAAGAAAGGCTTCATTGAGAAACTGACATCTGAGGTGAGTCCGGAAGAACCGTGGGCAGGACTAGACAGGCAGAGGTGATGGGTGAGAGAGAAGTCCCCTGGGCGCTGCGCAGGCAGAGACAGAGATGCAGGCTGAGTGGGGGAAGGTGAGGCGTCTCCTTTGGAGAGCAGAATGTATGTGGGACAGAAGTGAGAGGACACTGTGGAGGGAGATGGGCTCGATCATGGAGGACCCGAGTGCCAGCTGAGCGTTTTGGATTGGATTACACAGGCATTGGTAGCTTTCAGAGGTATAACATCATCTAGATTCTTAACATTGTCAAGTGCTGGCGGTGTAGCAGGCCCCTGTGCGAGGCCCTACGGGAGATCCGGGTATCCTAAGATAAGCGTCTGGGCTGCCCTCAAGGAGTTTGCAGTTGGAGAGAGGGAAAGAACGCGAGGCACTTGGCATTTAGTGAGTGTTCAGTAAATGCTGAGTAAATGAGCGTGTGGGAAACTGTAAAGCAGGGCAACATGTGTGAAGAACTATATAGCGCAGGTGTACTATTTGAAGGAGTCCTGAGGGGGAAGACGCTACTTGCCTAGGGATCAGGGAAGACTTGGTGAAAGATGACCTTTGACTTGGGTCTTCAAGCGTGGGTACGTTTTGGACATGGGGGAGAATATAAGGGATATTTTAGGCAAACAAACAGCTTGAGCAACGGCCTCAGGTGAGGCCTAGGAAATGCAGAATACAACTGGGAATAGATTCTGGAATTACCGCCCCTCCCCACCTCCCCCACCAATAATCCTGTTACTTCTGATCTCTTTCTCGGTGCTCTGTCCTTCACTGCCACCAGAATGTCCTTTATAAAAAACAAACAAAACCAAAAACTCATCATGTTGTTATAATACCTAAAAACTCAAATGCTTTTTTATACTTGAAAATGAACATTCCCTACTCTGTGTACTTTGGTGTCCAGTTTATTCATTTTTAACAATGATCATTTTTCTAAATATTCCCAAAGTATTCACACACCTTGTAAATCATGTGGTCAACAACTCAGATTTTCCCAAACATTTAAATATTGATTGCAAGCTTAATTAAACTTTTCACAATCTAATGTACCAATTTCTAAAAAATACTTTAAACACTTTAAAGTGAATCAGATCACTCACATTTTTTTAAAATGGTCACAGAAGTGACCAGTGAAACACCAGTGTTTGTATCGTGGATTTAAATTTGTTTCCTTCTTTTCTCTTATTGTGTCCCTCTGTAATCCCTTGTTGTGTTCCTGTCATTGCTGCCTCATTTCTTGGTCTTCAGCTCCTCTGCAGAGCCTGGGTTAATGTCTCAGGCGGGCTGGGGTTGCAGATGCTGGCTGACAGACCCTGAGTTGTAGGTGGGCCTTCCCAGATGACCCAACTCTAACCATCGCAGGCCCCTGTTTGTGGTTAGGCTCTGTGCCATCAGATACGTTTTGATTGTGACTTTCTTCCAAAAATGTGACACTTTTTTGTGAGTATCCCGTCTTTATCATCAGCCTGACTGTGTCTACTTTGAAACTCTTCAAGTGGTGCCTGGTCTGTTTGCATTAAATCCAAAGCCTTCAGTCTGTTTGCTTCCCTGAAATGACAACTTTGTTTCTTCTTATCTACCATTAAATCCTTATAACACTGATGAAATCAATCGCTGAGATTTTGAGCCTAGAAAGGATGATCAGGAATAGAAATGGGATATCAGGAGGCCTTACTTTTGGAGAAGAGGACAGTTTCCACAAGACTGAGTGAATTGAGAATAGAGGTTCTGCCCTATTCACGTCTGTATGTCCAGGACCTGGCCCACTGCCTGGAACACAGGACGGGCCTGAGTAAGTTGTGCTGAGCAGTTGAGAGAATGACTAGGTGAATGAACGAATGAGCCATGCTGGGACGGGGAGGGTGTCCTGGCGGGCTGTGCTGTGCTCTTTTCCTCCCGTGGCTTTCCTGTGTTCCGCATAGAGTGGGTACTTGGTCCCTACTGTCAGCTGCTGGATTAAAGACCCCCAAGTAGACAGATCATGATGGAGCTGGACTTTTAGTTAAGTTTTGCTTCATAATGGATTATAAATGTCAACAAGAAAATAGATTTTCTTCTTTGACATGTCCTGAATTTCCAAAAGCTTCCCTTCTGATGAGTATATGCTTGTTTGGGTGAGTGGAAGGTTTTAAACCTATTTCTTATAACTTCTTAATATAAGTAAGCAACCCACTGTGATGGGGGAAATGTCTGGAGTGGAGGTGATTTGAACACCTCTCACCCCTGTCTCTAGCATCTCAACAGATTTAGTCATTTTTGCCACATGGAGGGTTGGGTTCCCGTGTCTAACCTCAGGCAGGAACTAGGGCTTTTCCTGGTGGGAAAGGTTGGTGGGCATGAGTGAGGGGTTTTAGGACTGGACAAAGCTGCCTCTGCGGGGACCGTGCCCTTTGAAAATGCCTTTTGTCCAGGTTTATAGACCTTGGATGCTGTGAGCTGTCCACCTCTGCCCACTCCTGGGCATCCCAGGCTCCCCTCAGTGGAGAGCTGATTCCGTGGGTTATTCTGCTGTGTCTCACCATCGACAGTCACTTTGCTCATGGTTCCATGAGAGGGCAGTAGGATGGCAAGAACGCCTCTCTCTCTTTCCTCTTCCCCTCCTCTTCTGCCTTCAGCTTAAACCCATTTCTAGTCTATTACAGAATCAAAAGGGATAGGCTCATGAGAATGAGTGTGAGTGAAAGAGGGAGGCTGAGGGCTAGGCCAGCGGGCATGTGGCCTCCTGGAGCTGGTGAGAAGCCCATCAGCTGATCAAAGGAGAAGGGAGGGAGCTGGGCTTAGAAATAACAGGATGATGTCAGTGTGATTGAAAGTGCTACCACCACCGGGGAGCAGTAGAAAGAACTGAGACCCACTGGGTGGGAATGAGATGTGGAAAATAGACTGGATTGATGGTTGGCGTGGTGGGGGTCTCCCCAGAACAGGATCGTGTTCAGCTCCCCCTCCTTCACGCCCTCCCTCTTGAGCTGTGTGGATCACAGGAGCCAGCCCCTGCCTTTGTGCTCAGTCGGAGGAGGGCGATTATAGCACTGGGGGGGGGGGCTTGTGGCTTTTGGGGGCTATGTTAAATATTCGTGAACTGGTTCTTACAGGCACTCTCCTATACCCCCTCCTCATGCAGATGGCAAGGTCTTTTTTGAAAAAGCAGCAGAAATTTGCCTTGAGATACTCAAAGACCTGGGGCTGTGACAGGAGGAGACAGAGGAGTCTGAGTACAGATGAGCTGAGAGCAAAGCTGAGCCGTGTGCAGTCCCCAGCCATGGAGCCCTGATGCGGGAGGCTGTGCACCGGGCCTGCGGTGTGCATCTTGGGCAGGGCCTCAGGCCTTGGGCCCCGCCATATGACGAGGGGCAGGGGCCCGGGACAGGAGTGGACAGTCGTCCACTAGGCTTTCTAGAAGTTCAGCTCTCATTTATCCCTTTGTGGATAATCCACAGCAAATGTCTAGTCTCCGTCTGCTGTCCTCCCCCTCCAGATACACCTCTGGCTGTGGTGTTGTTGCACTTAGTTGACATGAGCACGAGAATGCAAGCTCATTTGTTTTACCATTAGCCACATTTTAATATTTAGGTAGACAGAAGAGGGTAAGTTCCATTGTGGGAAAATCTTCTTTTGAAGAATTCAAGCTTGAGCGTGGCCTAGACTGGACCTAGCATTCTTGTAGTCTGGCTGTATTCTCTCCTGTATAAGAATGGGAACCACTCCCTGTATCTGTTGTCCTCTGATTTTTGATAGGTTGTTTTTCCATCATCTTGAATATTAATAGTTAACATATGTTTAGCTATTTTCCATTTAATAAGCACTATAACAAATATAGTCTAATCCCTGTATAACCTTGTAAAGTAAATGTTACATCTCTGTTTTATAGAGTAGGAACTCCTATGTCTGCACGACACACTTATTCTTACTTAATCATTTATTTTTGTAGCAGCAATGTGAATTTCCAGACCGCTCGTCCTCAGTTTCCCTTCCTTCAGAGTAGACTGTGAAAGGGCTTATTCAAGATGAAGCTGTCTTATTCTCAGGTTAGCAAATGTCTGTGGAGTCTTTAAATTTCATTTTTAAGAACTCAGTCAACAGGCATTTACTGAGTAGCTATTATATGCCAGGCACTGAGGGTAATAGGGAGCAGATCTGGTGAGGGAAACAGGTAAGGAAATCAGCAATTATAATACAATATAGTTACGAAAGAGGACGGGGAAGGCTCACCTCAGGACAACTGCCAGGGATCAAGGAAGGCAAGGAAGTTTTCCTAGAAGATGGGATTCTGTGAGGACCAGTGGGAGTTTGTCTGGGGGCAAGGGAGAGGGAGAGGGAGAGGGTGAGGGGGAGGGAGAGGGAGAGGGAGAGGGAGAGGGAGAGGGAGAGGGAGAGGGAGAGGGAGAGGGAGAGGGAGAGGGAGAGGGAGAGGGAGAGGGAGAGGGAGAGGGAGAGGGAGAGGGAGAGGGAGAGGGAGAGGGAGAGGGAGAGGGAGAGGGAGAGGGAGAGGGAGAGGGAGAGGGAGAGGGAGAGGGAGAGGGAGAGGGAGAGGGAGAGGGAGAGGGAGAGGGAGAGGGAGAGGGAGAGGGAGAGGGAGAGGGAGTGGGAGAGGGTGAAAGAGGGAGAGGGAGGGAGGGGGGAGATAGATAAAGAGAGAGAGAGAGAGAAAGAGAGTTTTAAGAATGGATGACAGAGTAGTGAAATAGCATGATGCTTGCTCTTAGGCTGGAGGAGAGGCTGTGCAGGATGTGGCTGGAGAGGACCCATGTGACGCAGACAAGGGCTGGGCCATCTGAGCAGATGTGAACTTTATCCTGAAGGCCATGGGTGCTGTTTGTGGTCTGCCACCTCCTCTGTCCCCTAACCCAGGTCTGCTGTCTTTATTTAAGCACGAAGTGAGCATGGCCCGATGGATTGGCCCTGCTTTGATGAGTGAGGGAGTGTGACTGGCCAGATACCCCACGCTCACGCCGGGAAGCTGCCAGCACTTCTGGGAGGCCTTGGCACTCCTGTTGAGCGCTGGCCTCTGTTGGGGGTATGAGACGAGGTGGCCTGCCTCCTGCAGCCGATGCTTGCCTTGAAGAGGACATCATGCCCCCTTCTCTTAGCACAGTGATCACGGCACATTGTTTCTGTGCTGCAGGTTAGGGGCGCTGGGAGGGTGAGCAGCACTGCAGGTACCCTGCCTTTGTGCTTTTGTCCCTGGGACAAGCTTGAGGCTGGTGACAGCGTCACCACCGTGTCCAGTGCCTTTTGCTTTGGGCAGTAAATGCTCATAACCAGGGCCACCTGGGACATCTCACTTTTTCCATATTCAGTTTAATTCCTTGCGGGCAAGATGTGTGTCTTGTTTGTATTTGGGTCCTCAAGGTGGTGTTTGGCACACAGAAGGCGCTCAGGAATGAACGTGTGGGTCTCATCATATAACATTAGTTAACATTTATGGAACACTTATGGTATGCCAGGCACAGTTCTCAGTTCTTTAACTCACTTAATGAGTGTTAACTCGTAATCTTCCCAACAACCCTATGACATAGGCCTTACTATATCCCTGTATTTTAGAAGAAGAAACTGAGGCACAGAGAAGTTAAATAGTTTGCCTAAGGTCACTGTAAGCATGGAGCCAAGATTTGACCTACGTAGTCTGGCTCCAAAGCTGAGCCTGACCTGCTCTGCTTTCCTGCCTCTCTAACAGTCCTTGACAAGTTTGGCTTTGCCGGACCTACAGGCAGATGGTTGTGTCTTTGGTTTCAGCAGATCCTTTACCAGATGGTATCAGTGAATGCCATGTGTAGGGCTGCTCCTTGGACTTTTGGACTCTAGACATCATGCTCCTTCTTTGAGTCTCCAGGGTGGAGAATCAGGAAGTCTCCAAAATCTTGCTCAGAAGTTGTTCACACTGGCAGCTCAAGTATTAGCGCACATGTTTTATGGGAAGAAGGCTTCTCTGCACGAGCCCAGGGGAGATGTCTGGCTGCATTTCCTAGGGGCGGGGTTTCTTTTTCTATCTTGGCCAGTTCTGAAGGTTTCTCCTCGTCTTGACAAGTGAGCTTTGTGTGTGAGAAGCAGGGGGTGGCAGCTGTGGCGGTGTAGTGCACAG
Source organism: Rhinolophus sinicus (assembly GCF_036562045.2). Taxonomy (NCBI): domain Eukaryota; kingdom Metazoa; phylum Chordata; class Mammalia; order Chiroptera; family Rhinolophidae; genus Rhinolophus; species Rhinolophus sinicus. The sequence continues at coordinate 82,438,353 of NC_133756.1, read as the reverse complement.
ATATCCTTTCTTTCTCTTCCTTCCTTCCTTCCTTCCTTCCTTCCTTCCTTCCTTCCTTCCTTCCTTCCTTCCTTCCTTCCTTCCTTCCTTTCTTTTTTTCTTTTAATTTATCAGGGTGACAATTGTTAGTAAAATTACATAGATTTCAGGTGTACAATTCTGTATTACATCATCTACAAATCCCATTGTGTGTTCACCACCCAGAGTCAGTTCTCCTTCCATCACCATATATTTGATCCCCTTTACCCTCATCTCCCACCCCCCACCCCCCTGACCCTCTGGTAACCACTAAACTATAGTCTGTGTCTATGAGTTTCTGTTTCTCATTTGTTTGTCTTGTTCTTTTGTTGTTTTTGGTTTATATACCACATATCAGTGAAATCACATTGTTCTCTGCTTTTTCTGTCTGACTTATTTCACTCAGCATCATACTCTCAAGATCCATCCATGTTGTCACAAATGTTCCTATATCATCTTTTCTTACCGCCGAATAGTATTCCATTGTGTATATATACCACAACTTCTTTATCCATTCATCTATCGAAGGACATTTTTGTCGTTTCCATGTCTTGGCCACCGTAAACAAAGCTGCAATGAACATTGGAGCACACGTGTCTTTATGTATAAATGTTTTCAGATTTTTGGGGTAGATACCCAGGAGAGGGATTGCTGGGTCATATGGCAATTCTATTCGTAATTTTTTCAGGAACCTCCACACTGCCTTCCCTAATGGCTGCACCAGTCTGCATTCCCATCAACAGTGTATGAGGGATCCTTTTTCTCCACAGCCTCTCCAACACTTGTTACTATTTGTCTTGTTGATGATAGCCATTCTGACTGGGTTGAGGTGATATCTCATTGTGGTTTTTATTTACATTTCTCTGATGATCAGTGATGTTGAGCATTTTTTCATGTCTATTTGCCATTTGTATGTCCTTTGTGGAGAAATGTCTCTCCAGGTCCTCTGCCCATTTTTCAATTGGGTTGTTTGTTTTTTTGTTGTTGAGTTTCATGAGTTCGTTGTATATTTTGGATATTACCCCTTATTGGAGGCACTGTTTGCAAAAATCTTCTCCCATTCAGTTGGTTGCCTCTTTATTTTGTTGATGGTTTCTTTTGCTGTGCAGAAGCTTTTAAGTTTCATATAGTCCCATTCGTTTACTTTAGCTTTTACTTCCATTGCCTTTGGAGTCAAATTCATAAAATGCTCTTTTAACCCAAGGTCCATAAGTTTAGTACCTATGTTTTCTTCTATGCAGTTTATTGTGTCAGGTCTTATGCTTAAGTCTTTGATCCATTTTGAATTAATTTTGGTACATGGTGACAGATAGCAGTCCAGTTTCATTCTTTTGCACATGGCTATCCAATTCTCCCAGCACCATTTATTGAAGAGGCTGTCTTTCCTCCATTGTATGTTTTTAGCTTCTTTGTCAAAAATTATCTGTCCATATTTATGTGGTTTTATTTCTGGGTTCTCAATTCTATTCCATTGGTCTATGTGTCTGTTTTTCTGCCAATACCATGCTGTTTTGATTATTGTAGCCCTGTAGTACAAGCTAAAGTCAGAGAGTGTGATACCTCCAGTATTGTTCTTTTTTCTTAAGATTGCTTTGGCTATTCGGGGTCTTTCGTGGTTCCAAACAAATCTGATGATTTTTTGTTCTATTTCTTTAAAAAATGCCATTGGGATTTTGATGGGGATTGCATTGAATCTGTATATTGCTTTGGGTAATATGGCCATTATAACTATGTTGATTCTTCCAATCCATGAGCAAGGAATGTCTTTTCATTTCTTTGTGTCTTCTTCAGTTTCTTTCAAAAATGTCTTATAGTTTTCATCATATAGGTCTTTCACATCCTTGGTTAAGTTTATTCCTAGGTATTTTATTCTTTTTGCTGCAATTGCAAAAGGCATTATTTTTTTATTTCTTTCTCTGCGATTTCATTGTTAGTATATAGGAATGCAATGGACTTTTGTACGTTGATTTTGTAGCCAGCAACTTTACTGTATTCGTTGATTGTTTCTAATAGCTTTTTGGTGGAGTCTTTAGGGTTTTCTATATATAGCATCATGTCAGCTGCAAAGAGTGGCAATTTAACTTCTTCATTCCCAATTTGGATGCCTTTTATTTCTTTCTCTTGCCTGATTGCTCTGGCAAGGACTTCCAACACTATGTTGAAAAGCAGAGGTGATAGGGGACAGCCATGTCGTGTTCCTGAACGTAGAGCAAAGGTCTTCAGATTTTCACCATTAATTATGAGATTAGCTGAGGGCTTGTCATATATGACCTTTATTATGTTAAGGTATTTTCCTTCTATACCTATTTTACTAAGTGTTTTAATCATAAATGGATGTTGTATCTTGTCAAATGCTTTTTCTGCATCAATTGATATAATCATACGATTTTTGTCCTTTATTTTGTTTATGTGATGTATCACATTGATGGATTTGTGGATGTTGAACCATCCTTGTGTACCGGGGATGAACCCCACTTGGTCATGATGAATAATCTTTTTAATGTATTGTTGTATTCGATTTGCTAGAATTTTGTTTAGGATTTTTGCATCTGTATTCATCAGAGATATTGGTCTGTAGTTTTCTTTTTTTGTGTTATCCTTACCAGGTTTTGGTATCAGGGTAATGTTGGCCTCATAAAATGAGTTAGGGAGTACTGTCTCTTCTTCAATTTTTTGGAAGAGTTTGAGCAGGATTGGTATTAGATCCTCTTTGAAGGTTTGGTAGAATTCACTAGTGAAGCCATCTGGTCCCGGACTTTTGCTTTTGGGAAGGTTTTGGATGACTGATTCAATTTCATTACTGGTGATCGGTCTGTTTAGATTTTCCAGTTCTTCATGGTTCAGCCTTGGAAGGCTATATGTTTCTAAGAACTTGTCCATTTCTTCTAGGTTATTGAATTTGGTGGCATATAGTCCTTCATAGTATTCTTGGATGATCCTTTGTATTTCTGTGGTGTCCGTGATAACTTCCCCTTTTTCATTTCTGATTTTGTTAATTAGTGTCTTCTCTCTTTTTATCTTAGTGAGTCTAGCCAAGGGTTTGTCAATTTTGTTAATCTTTTCAAAGAACCAGCTCTTTGTCACATTAATTTTTTCTATTGTCTTTTTGTTCTCTATTTCATTTAGTTCTGCTCTGATTTTTGTTATTTCCTTTCTTCTGCTGACCTTGGTTTTCACTTGTTCTTCTTTTTCTAGTTCTTTAAGGTGTAACATGAGGTTATTTATTTGGGAGTTTTCTAGTTTCTTGAGATAGGCCTGTAGTGATATAAATTTCCCTCTTAAAACTGCTTTTGCTGCGTCCCAAACATTTTGGTAGGATGTATTTTCATTGTCATTTGCTTCTATGTATCTTTTGATCTCTCCTCTAATTTCTTCTTTTGACCCAGTCGTTCTTTAAAAGTATGTTGTTTAATCTCCATGAATTTGTGTTTTTTCCTGCTTTCTTTTTGCAGTTGATATCCAATTTCAAAGCCTTGTGATCAGAGAATATGCTTGGTATGATTTCAATCTTCTTAAATTTGCTGAGGCTGATTTTATGTCCCAATATATGGTCTATCCTTGAGAATGTTCCATGTACACTAGAAAAGAATGTATAGTCTGATGTTTTAGGATGAAGTGCTCTATATATGTCAATTATGTCCATTTCATCTAATGTGTCATTTAGGGCTGCTATTTCATTATTTATTTTCTGTTTGGATGATCTATCCATAGCTGTCAATGATGTATTTAAGTCCCCTAGTATAATTGTGTTTTGGTCAATTTCTCCCTTTAGTTCTGTTAGTAGTTGCTTGGTATATTTCGGTGCTCCCTGATTGGGGGCATAAATATTGATGACTGTTATGTCTTCTTGTTGTATAGTCCCTTCACCATTATGAAATGTCCATCTTTGTCTCTTGTTATCTTTTTCACCTGAAGTCTGTTTCATCTGATATCATTATGGCTACACCTGATTTTCTCTGGGTACCATTTGCTTGGAGTGTCAATTTCCACCCTTTCACTTTGAGTCTATGTTTGTCCTTGTAGCTGAGATGTGTCTCTTGGAGATAGCATATGGTTGGGTTTAGTTTTTGATCCAATCTGCTACTCTGTGCCTTTTTATTGGTGAGTTCAGTCCATTTACATTTAGGGTGATTATTGATATGTGAGGATTTCCTGTCATTCTATCTTTAGTTTTCTGGTAAGGCTGTGTTTCCATTGTTTCTTTGCCTTTTTGTTGCTGTCTATTATTTCTGGTGGTGGTATTCTATGATGTTTCCCTCTGTTTCTTCTTTTATTACAGTATATATTTCAGTTCTGGATTTTTTTGAGCGGTTACCCTTAAGTTTATGTAAAAGAAAGTTTGATATTTAGAGTATTCCATTTTCTTCAGCACGCTTACTTTCTCCATTCCCGTATGCCGGTTCAGGCCTTTACTCTCCCCCCTTTTTTATGTTTTGGTTGCCACAAATTGTCCCTGTTGATGGTGGTCGAATAGCCTCCTTTAGTATTTCTTGTAATGCAGGTCGTGTATTAGAAAATTCCCTCAGCTTCTATATGTCTGGAAAGGTCTTTATTCCTCCTTCATATCTAAAGGATATCTTTGCTGGATATATTATTCTTGGCTCATGATTTCTCTCTTTCAATAGTTTGAATATTTGGTTCCACTCCCTCCTGGCTTGTAGAGTTTCTGCTGAAAAATCTGATGATAATCTAATGGGCTTTCCTTTGTAAGTTACCGTCTTCTCTTCCCTGGCTGCCTTGAGGATTCTTTCTTTGTCGTTGATTTTAGACAGCTTCAATACAATGTGCCTTGGAGAAGGCCTGTTGGGATTGAGGTAATTAGGTGTTCTATTTGCTTCTTGGATTCGAGGATCCAGTTCTGTCCACAAGTTTGGGAAGTTCTCATCAACACTTTGTTTGAATATATTCTCTGTTCCCTTTTCTCTTTCTTCTCCTTCTGGTATGCCCATTATTCTTATATTGCTCTTTCTGATGGAGTCAGAAAGTTCTTGTAGAGTTCTTTCATTTCTTTTAAGTCTCAAGTCTCTTTCTTCTTCCATCTGTGTCATTTCCAGGTTTCTATCTTCGATATCACTGATTCTTTCCTCCATCTGGTCAACTCTACTACCTAAGCTGGTTATTTCATTCTTAATTTCTTCTATTGAGTTCTTAATCTCCAGAAATTCTATGGTTCTTTTTTTAAATTTCAATCTCTTTCGTAAAATGCTCATGTTGTTCTTTGATTGTGTTTCTGAGTTCATTAAACTGCCTTTCTGTGTTTTCTTGCATCTCGTTGAGTTTTTTCAGAACTGCAATCTTGAATTCTCTGTCATTTAAGTCACATATTTCCATATCTTTAAGTTCCTTTTCTAGAGACTTTTCACTTTCTTTCTGAACTGTCTTGTTGCCTTGGTTATTAATGGCAATTACTGATGTATTATTTCTCTTCCTAGACATCTACAGGAGTGGATTCTGGAACAGGTTGATAGGAAGAGGTCTTTCTTTTGTTTTCTAGTACTTGTTGGTAGAATGTTTTATTTTCTGTCTGACTGCAGCCTTTTTTTCTCTCTCACACAGTAGTGCTATGTTTTTTTCTGCACTATTCCAGCTTCTCACACAATGGGGGGATTCCCTGGGAGATGGGCTTCTCCTCTGTTAATAGTTCATCTAGGTCACAGGGCGCAGTGTCCGTGTGGGTATGCGGAGAGCTTTTGAAGTTCCAAAGCTCTTCCTGCACCAGATTCAGAGCCTATGTTTTTCAGCAGTTCTGTTTACTCCTGCAGGGATCTGCCCAAATAGGTGGGGTCAGGAGCCAGGTGAGTTGTGAGAGGTGGCCCAGAGCAATGGCGGTGACCACCACCACAGCCGGTCCTGCCTCCACAGCTCCCTCCCCTTTGCCGAAACTATTTGGGTTGCGAATCTGTGTCTGGGGTCCACAGTTCTCAGAACAGCAAATATTCTGTTCTTTTGATCTGACACTGCTACTGTTTCGCTTCTAGCACGGGGCAGGTGGGGGCGGGGCGAGCTCTGGGAGGGTAGGGAGGGGGCGGCTAGTCTCAGTGCCTAAGGCTTCCGTTCTCTGCTCGGCAGTGAGGGCTTAAACCACTGTTTTCAGGCTTCTTCCCTCAGTCTTTTCTCTGAGGTGTCTACTGTGAGCGTTGGATTCAGCCGTGTTATATGCTGCTCCCTCAGCCCTGTGGGCCATAAGCGGAGCCCTAGCAATCCGGGTTCTTCCCTCTCCCGCAGCTGCGGTAGTTCCGTGAAGCAGCGAGCTCGGAGCACTGAGTTAGGTCTGCGTCCTGCGCCCGCGCGGCTCTGTCTCCGCACTTTTCCCTTCCCTCCTCCCACACGCTCGCATGATTTGCCCACCTTTAGATGAATTCAGTAGTGGGCCTCTTAGTCTTGCCTGTCAGGCTGTGCAGGGAGTCCTCTGTGGAGTTATTGTTGTTCGATTACAGATATCCTTTCCAGAGACACTGCTGAAGGAGCCTCAGTTGACTGACAGCCTCTAGTTCCTGCACCTTTGTTTCACCACAGCTCGTGCCAAGGCTGTGCTCCTGGATGGAGGTGATGGAGTACAGCAGGCCCTCGAGCAGGACCATTTCTGCCTAATGCGGACCCATGAAGGGCTGGTGAAGACATTTCTAAGAATTATGCTGTGACCTGAGGCTCTTCTGACTGCAGTCTCCTTCCCTCTCTCCTGTCACAGATCTCAGACCTGTGTCCTGAAGGCTCGCCTGCCTCCTTTTTCCTTCATAGGCATTGCCCCCACAAATCGCTTAAACACCTAATCTCATCTTGGCATCTGCTTCTCAGAGAACTCAGTTGGCGTGCTCTGACAGAGGACCTGTCTCCAGGGTTGTTTGTACAGGAGAGGCTTTAGGGAGAGAGCGACCCGCATTGCTATTGAAGAAGGGCACCCTCCTGATATTCTTTTCCTACTGCCTTTTAAAAATGAAAAATAGACATTGGTACTTTTCTCTCATCATCATGATGATTTTCCATCATCATCATTGTAAATGAACATTGACTTCTGAGTCTGCAATCTTATGATTCGGCTGTTGGGGCTGGAACTAGACAGATTTACTACTAAAGGACATGCTAGCTGGTGACAGAGTTGTACAGTCCAGCGTGGTGGTTTCCAAGCCTTTCAGTGGACGGGTCAGGTTGGGCATGTCCAAATCACCATGATGTTCAGATTCGGTAGGTCTGAGTGGAGGCAGCAGCTGTGGTTTCTTTGTCCCAGACCTTCCACCCAGCCTGCTGTATCCTGGCTTCAGTTGCCAGGTCTGTATCTGAGGGGAATAGTTCAGGTGCCTTAGAAACCATGCTCCATGTGTTTTAAAAAGCTTTTGGCATGTTTGATGACCACTGGTGTCAGAAGTAGAGCACTGGCCTGTAGGAGTCAAGGAATGACCGTTCTGTCTTGCAGCAAGTCTCTCAATTCTTATTGTTAATTCCTGCCGTCTTCCTTTCTGATGTGGTCTGCTGCCCCCAGGAGTCTCCAGGAACAAGCAAGCCAGAGGGAAAGGACACCTCTCTTGATTCAGAAATTGCCTGCCCCCCTCCTCCCGGCAAGCTCTGCAGTCGAGCTGCAGACAGCAGCCTGAGCAGTGCCCATGGCACAGGGCGACAGGGAAGAGGGGCGAGTGCTCGGCTCCCAGGAAAAGAACAGAATGACAAGAGTGATCCTGTGATGTCCAGAAGTCTGGTGGACCCTGGGGGCAATCGGCCTGCTAAAGCCAATAAAAAAGATGCCCCTGAGGACCCGGTGGCTACAGGAGAGCAGGGTTCCAGGAAGGAAGAGACAGCAAACAAGCCAAAGAAGGAGGATTCTGTCCTGAAAGAGAGCATATCAGACGCCAGTGAAGTAAGTCACGCTGTCCCACAGGCAGTCGCGGCTGCAAGCCCAGTGCAGATTTCTGTCCCCAGATCTTTATTACTGAGGCAGGGGCTTCATTTGCAGGCCTGTAATGGGCTGTCAACATCAGCCAGCCAGAACTCTTAATTATGACAAATGTGCCCAGACCCAGCAGGAGGTAAAATCCTGAATGAAACACTAAACATGCTGGCTCTAGAAATTCACAGCAGAAATTGGCGTTTCCGCTGGCGCCCTCCTGGAATAGTCATGTTCTTCTGTTCTCCTGCTTCCTTCCTCTTTCCATTTCCCACCTCCCCTTCTACTTCTTGACATCAGTTTGGTGTTAGTCACGGTTTCAGCAATGAGTTCCTGTAGAGAGAGGAGAACATTGAGAGGGATGGGTGGTGGAGACAACTAGCAGTTCCTGCTCTGTGACTGTCAGTTAGGTTCCAGGAAGACTCATTGATCTTTGTGGCTTTTTCTGAACCAACCCAAGACGCGGGAGTCTTCCTTTGGCACGACCTGGCCAATGACCCAGATGGACAGAAGGAGGACCCAGTGGGGAGAGCCTTTGGCATTTTCTATTTTCAACCCTTAGTCCTGCTCCTCTTCCAGGTAGATGGTGAGGGAATTCATTTAAAGGGCTTTTAACTACTTCCTGGGAAAGAGACTCTCATTCTGTTTTTCTTTAGGATAGCATCAAACTTCCCTATTGCCAACTCTCTGACCATCTCCACGCCACTTCACTTGGCTCTCCTTACACATGTAAATCCTTATTGACCTGAGTCAGAGTGTGATTGTCCACACGCAGCTGCGCTGCCCAGCCTGACTGGGCTGGGGTTTGGTGCATGTGTCCAGAGAGAATGGGAGGGTCCACACGCCTCTGTCAGGTTTTCCAGAAGAGGTAGGTTTTGGGCTGAGCCCTGTGTTGGCGTCATGGCCTGAATGGAATTCCCTGGATGGTGATCACGACGTGTGCGCTGCTCCGGGTGACTTTTCTGTGCGTCTGTTTCCCCAGGAGTCGGAGATTAGTGAACACATGAAGGAACTACAGTTCTCAGACTCCGTTGCTTCTGACCCCAAGTCCTACCTTGGCCTGGTGAGTCTGCTATGAGGGCCAGCGGAGTGGTGGTTAATAGCGTGGGTCTGTGGGGCCCTGTGCTGAAGCAGTTTGCCTAACAGCACCCAGCTGGTGAGTGGGCGTTGGGGCTCAAACTTAGGTCTCGTCTAACTCCAGATTCTTAGCCCATTAACTAAGGATAACATTACCCTCTTTATAGGTTTCTTATGAGAAGAAAGTGGGGTAAAGAGCATAAAACACTAGCATACAAACATTTTAAAAAGTAGCTGTTATTACTGTTACTACTGTGTGAATTCCCTGTGACATCATGTGAGATCATTGCCTCTGGGCTCTTGCAGGAAGGTTACATGAATCTAGGAGGTTAGCGACTGGTTGTGTGTGCATGCGAGTGTGTGTGGGATCACTGAGCTGTGGTAAGGACCAGTCCTTCAGCTCTGGCTAGGAGGGATGCTGTGGTTTCATTTTCAAAGTTAAGAGTTTGTCCTGGAATGCCAGCAGCCATAGTTTCTTGGTCCCAGACCTTCCACCCAGCCTGCTGTGTTCTGGCTTCAGTTGCCAGGTCTTCATCTAAGGGGAGTAGTTCAGGGTGCTTTTTGGCAGAGTGTTACCTCTAGAAACCATGCTCCATCTGTTTGGAGGAAGCAGATCAAAGGGAAGGGATTAGCGGGAGGGTCAGGGATGAGCAGTAATGATATGAGGGAGTGCAGAGGAATTAGGGGGCTATGTGCTTCAGCCCCTCACTGAGCCATAGGCTTAGGAGGCAGATGGCAGCTGTATTAAATGGAGTAGAACTCAAACTGAAAGGAAAATGTCACCAAAAAAGAAAACCAAAGCTAGGAAGGGAAGGCAAAAAGTCATTGTTGGCAAAAACCATCATGAAGAATAGCCATGTCTCAGAACTCGGAAGCAAGGGCTTTGGCCTTTCTGAAGGAGTCCCATGTGGAGAAATGTGCCCATTTGTATTTTTCTTCCCCATGGGAGTGGGTGGAGGAAGCCATGGGCAGCAGGACCAGACCTTGGCTGGGCATCCCGCCATTTGTCAGGGCTCATGACAGAGCTGCCCCTTGTATTGTGCTGTCAGGTAGCAATCCGTCACTTAGCCCAGCAGGGATCTTAAGCATGGAGGGGGCAGGAGTGTGGCTCTGTGGCAGCCAAAGGGCAATGGGGAGCTGGCACTTCTGTGGGCACTTGCTGCCTGTCCCAAAGAAAAGCCTGTAGAGGAATTCTATTGATTAATCCCCATTGACCAGAGGGGCATCTGCATGGGAAAAAGGAAAGAAAAAGCTGGGAGGAGCCTACCAAACCTGATTTCCAAGCTGCTTACAGGTCTTCTGGGCGCTTTGGCCTCCCTCCTGGTGCTCTGGTTGGGAGGGAGAGACAGTTGGAAAGTGACATGCTTTGCAGCATGTGTCATGCAAAGAGCTTGGGCTTTGGAGTCTGCCCAGGGCTTATCTGCCCTCAGCCCCATTGTTTATTAACTGTATGACCTTGGACAGGTGACATATGCTCTTAGACCTGCTTCCTTAATTGGGAGATGAGGATAAGGGTACCAGTCTCCCAGGGTTTTATTTTGCCCATAATTGTATTATGAAAAATTGCAAGCATACAGAAAACTTAAAAGAATTTTACAGTGACTACTCACATACTCACCCACTAGAGTCTACAGTGAACATTTTAATATACTTCCTTTATCTCATATCTTTCCATGTAGTCCTGGTTTATTTTAAATAATTAGTACATGTGAAAATATTTAGCATAGTGCCAAACACATAGTGGGTGCCTTTCTGGAAGGTCAGCGGTAGAGGAGAGGCCCTGGTGGGTGCTGACCTCCCCATGTCCACTGTCTCCAGGACTTTGGTTTTCGCTGCCGTATCTTGGAGCCCCTCCTGGATGTTGGTGTGCTTTCCCTGGTCCTGAGTGGGGCCGACTGGGAGGCGAATCTTACTGGGTGGTGGGCTGCAGCTTCACCTTGGGGATGAGCCAGAGCTGAGCCCTGTGCATCCCAGCGTGCATTTCTGTTCATTCAGGCGTGGCCCTGACTGTGAGGGGGCTTCCGACCATTCCTGCTCTGCCGCTGCTATGAATTAGGCATACCGCCCACCCATATTTGTCTGTCTATCCATTCATTTAGCAACTGAGGATTGACCACTGGCTCGTGTGAAAAGCTCTGTGTAGATTGTGAATTTCAAGGCACTTCCCTGCTTGGCCCATTCAACATTTGCAGGCTGATCCTCAGCCTGCCTGCTGGGCACCAGCAGTGCCTACCACTCACCATTCCCTGGGCACTGTCCCCTCGTCCACTGCTCTGCATGCTGTGCTTCTTCCCCTTTTGTCCTGGCTGGTTTTGGTCTTGGAGGCCCACCTGTGATACCTCCTCCTTCAAGCAGGATGACTCATTCCCTCCCTTTGCTCTTCTTACTGCTGCTGCTTTTATTTTATGGTCCCTTATCGCCCCTGCCAGGTGTAAGCTCTGTGCAGGCATGGGTGACCTGTGCCCCAGAGGAGGGTACAGAGACAGATCCTGTCCTTAGAAGCTCTTAGGAGAAGAAAGGGGTGTAAAGAATGTAAAACACTAGCATACAAACATTAAATAAACATAGCTGTGTATTACTACTACTGTGTGAATTCCCTGTGACATCGTGTGAGATCATTGCCTCTGGGCTCTTGCAGGAAGGTTACATGAATCTAGGAGGTTAGCGACTGGTTGTGTGTGCGTGCGAGTGTGTGTGGGATCACTGAGCTGTGGTGAGGACCAGTCCTTCAGCTCTGGCCAGGAGGGATGCTGTGGTTTCATTTCCAGAGTTAACACAAGATCGTTTTTTCCTCCTCTGTGGGTTTGTTAGAATAGAAATTCTGGTATACGGTCTCTGCAAGTTTAAGGGAGCATTTGGTTTGGGTGAAACAAACAAGATATTTAATGTGAATCAAGCCTGTGGAGGCCTTAGTGAAATGAGTGGGAGACAGTGAAGAGCTGTAAGGCTGGTTGCATTTCTCTCAGCTCTGACTGACAAGTCTCCTGGGCCACTGCCCAGCCGCCAGGTCCCTGCTGCCCCTCAGTCACTCCCATTTGCAGCCCTGGTGGGATGTAAAGGCACAAACCTGGCCTGGTAGGCCAGACTGGTCAGGGAGGGTGTGGAGCAGGTGAATTGTGGGGCACCTTTGGCAGTGGTAGTTAAGTGGGGAAGTAACCATGTTGGCTGGGCAGAGTGGATTTCCATTGCTCTGACTCCAAAACTGGCCAATATCAGAATACTTGGGGGCTTTAAAAAAGACAGATTTCTGGGTTCTGCATAAAACCTAATGTGGCCAGCAGCCTCTTTTTGGGTCATGCCACTTAGTATAAAGTAGTACCAGGGCTTGGCTTGGATTTGGTTCTCATGAGGCACCCTCTGCCAGCACTGGCAGAGGAAGCCCTAAGCTCTAGCTCATGACCAGCATATTGGGTATGGAGCAGTTCTGGGCGCTCGGGTTGGCTGACGACATAGAGCCTCAGTCTCCAGGCTCTCCCGTCTTCAGTGCCTGGAGGGGCTGAGCAGGGACATGGGGCAGGAGGACCGAGCCGCAGCCTCTTTGTAGGGTAGACAGGACTGTAGCACAGTCTCCTTGGTCGTTCCCTGTGGGCTCCTGACCATGTTCTGTATTCTCTGGATCTCTCCCAAGGCCAAGGCCAGTGCAGAGCCTTAGAACTGAGCTTAACAAGTTTTTGTTCACTTAAAAAAATTGAATGCAGCCTTTTTGAGATGTAATTGACACATAATGAACTGCATGTATTTAACGTGTACCATTCGATATGTTTTACCATATGATACACCTTTCAAACCGTCACTACTGTCAAAATAATGATTATGATCAATTGTAAACATGATGAATTTTATAATAAATTACAAAAGTGACCATAAATTTTTTCAAATATTATAGAAGGTCAAAGTCTACTTTCTATAGCTGTAACTCCCACAGGTGAGGACTATTAACAGTTTCCATTAACATTTTTCATGTGCCTTTCTAGAAATTTTTCTGTGCACATATAAGCATATATCTATTTTCTATTTGTTTATCTTGTTTCCACCCATAAAAATTGGGACTGTGCTACAAAAACTGCTTGGCAATATTGGTCTTTAAATTTGAGAATAGATCCTTGACTTTTAACTTATTTCAGATCTACCGTACTCTTTTTATTGGTTGCAGAGCATTCTGCTTTATAAATGCACCGTGATTTATTTAACTGGGTACTGGATCATAAAAGCAAATCCCGCACTGAGTTAAGGATGGGGAAACGGTGTCTTAAGCCATCTGAGGCCAGAGGCTGCGAATGTTCTTGCTTTCTCCCCTTTCCACCCCTTTCTGAAGAGTGCCGGGCTTGTCTGGTTCCTTTGATTCCTTTTCTGGGGCAAAAAGTTGTAGGGATCAAGTCAAACCTTACTTGAAGGACCTTTCTTGGGGTACTTTCCCAAGGTATCCCCTTTTCTCATGCAGGGGTTTCTGGCAGGAATACAGACGAACCGGGGAGGAAACAGATGTTGTCTGCAGCTACTTCTTTCTGACTCAGGCCCAATCCCCAAATTGTTATTATGACCACCTCACTGTGCCACCCATCAAATTTAGTTTGTCAAATAGATTGGCCTGGGTGATATTTTTCCCCCCTTGAGACTTGAGAGAGGGAGCTATGTGCTGAGCTTGGTGTGATTTGTAGGGAAGACAAGTTGTCAGTTGAACACTGGAAGGGAATAGCGGTGAGGCGGGAGGAGGACTGCGTGCCCCTGCTATTGTCTGCAGGCTCTGCCCAGGCTGATGTGATTAGGGGTGGCAGCACTGGCAGGGAGCCCTTCTGCTGCAGGCACTGGGAGGTACTCACAGGCAGCATTTCTATTTTTAATGTAATTTGGGGGAGCCGGCTTTTAGTTCAGGCCCTGCCCTTCCTTGCCCATCCAGATGGCAGAGTCGGCCACAGCTGCTGGGGTCAGACTGCCAGTGGAGAGGTGTGGGGGGCTGTGGGCACAGCGCTGAGGACACAGCAGTGTGCCAGCCAGGCAGGAACCCCACTGGGGAAGATGGAATGAGTTGTCTCCTCCCCACCGCTCCTGTTAACCCTTGTGTCCCAGAACAGACGGGGCTCCTGTCAATATGACAGAAGGAGTACAGGTCCCAGAATGGGGACTGGCACTGGCAAGGTGTGTTTTTTTCCACCCCCCTTAGGCTGGGGGAGGGGGAGGAGTGTGAATAGAGGAGCTAACATTTGTGGCAGACTTCTTTGGGCCAGGTGTCTGAATTTATGTACATAATCTAATTGAATCCTCACCAGAAGCCCTGTGAGGTCCGGTTTGCTATCCCGTTTTCCGGTGGGGGACAGACTCCCTAGGCAGGATGTGCTAGAACAGAGGGTGGGGTCTAGGCTGACTACACCACTATACCCCATGGCCCCACCCCTGCAGAAAATACTTGAATTTATCTAGAATAGTCCTCTTTTTTATCAAATTTTCCCAGACACCCAAGCTTTAAAAATGAGATTTGGGTTGGTTCTTTTTTTTTGTTTGTTTGATGGATGGTATAATCCTTGACTGGGGGAGGGGGCACCGTTGTCCCCTGGTCGGAGCTGGGTGCTTGGGGGAGCTCAGGATGGAGCAAAGGAGCACTCTGTCTTCCTCCCTTCAGGTGCCCAAATGGTACCCTTTTTATCTGGAGTACGGTGCGCTCTCGTTTTACCAAGTCTCCATCTCGCCAGGTCCTTCCTCTTTATTGTACTCGTCTGCTGCCCCCAATCCTGCCCACTTAATTGCAGCGTCCCTGTATGTTATTGGTACTGGAGGTCTGGGGCCTCTGTAGGTGTTTGGTGTTCATGGATGGTTCTGCTTTCACTTTGCAACTGGCGGTGAAGGCTTCCAACTGCAGGAGGCAGGGTTTTCTTTTTCTTGTGTGTTTTACTTCAGCCTCTGGCTTCTGGCTCTGCATGCAGTGACTGTGGTATCTGACTCACCCTCCCCAGGCCAGCAAGGTCAGCTCTGGGAGCAGCTGTGAGCCTGGGGGCTTAGCCAGAGCGCCAGGAGGCTTTATTGCACAGTAGGCCGGCCGCCTCTTCTGTATCCTGTGTGGTCCTCACCCACATAAGAGCCACTTCTCAATGCTCCCTCTTAGGCACGGGAGTCAGTTGGAGGATTGAGGGACCCAAATACAGACCCCTCCAATATACACTTTGCACTGCTCCTGCCTCCAGGCCCAGAGGTTGGTCAGAGGAGACAAGGATGCCAGCCAGTCCAGCCCAGATGAGCTGCAGAGCAAACAGTCCAAAGGCTCAGAGAGGTACAGTACGTGGGAGGCTGCCCTCAGGCGCCTTTAAGGATGCGTGGACTGGGCAGAATTTGGTCTGCATGGCTCATTGTGCTCCTGCATGAAGACAGATGCTGAACGACTGGATGGCCTTTAGAGTCTGTGAGCGTGTGTGTGTGTGTGCGTGTGTGTGCGTGTGTGTGTGCGTGTGTGTGCGCGTGTGTGCGTGCTCGTGTGCGTGCGTGTGTGCGTGTGTGTGTGCGTGCTCGTGTGTGCGTGTGTGCGTGCGTGTGTGCGTGCGTGTGTGCATGCATGCACGTGTGTGCACATGTGTGTGTGTGCACATGTGTGTGTGCGTGCGCGCGTGTGCAAGCCCCCTGAGTGTGCACCACAGCAATGTGATGTGCTGCTGGGGGCCTTTGCTGGGGGCCTTTGGTGTGCACATAGCGCCCCTGTGGGGCCGGGCTTGGTCACTGGGTTGGATTAAGCTGTGTGTGTGCCTGGTCACGTGTCAGCGCTGGGGTAGCCTGCTAGAGCTCTGGGGGAGTCAGGCTGGAGGGTCAGCTCTGCACCTCGGGGCACTGCCATATCAGAGCTGGCTGAGGCTAACTCTGTGTGTGTGGTGGCTGGGGCTTCGGGGTGGTGGCTTCCAGTGTCTCAGGCCAGAGCCCATGATGAGGGAAGGGCTGCCACCTTGGAAAGGGAAGGGCGGCAGTCATTCTACTTTTTGGATCTTGAAAAGCTATCAGCATTCTTCCTTAAAGCTGTAGCTTCATGCATTTTCCATTGTCTGACCACCTGAGTCTGACTTCTCTTTCTGCCTAATTTCTGCCCAGTCCCTCCCTGGCCTGAGTGATGGTGAATTCTGGGAATGGATACACTGAGAGTATACCTAGCTCTCACTCCTGGGCCAAGCTTATGAAGCGCAGGGACCTGGGAAGCCTGAGTCTAGTCCAGGCAAAGGGAGCGCTCAGTAGCGAGTCTGTCCTTCCTACTTTTCTGGCTGTTTTGCCCTCTGTGGCTCTCCATGGATGTGGGGCTGGGCTAGGCTACAGTGTGCAAAGAGGAATGGACCTAGCTCCACATCCTACACTCCCCAATTATCTTCCTGCTCTGCTGCTCTGGCTGGTCTGACCAGGTTATCTCCTCCACTTCTGTATGGGGAGCGGCTCAAGAGTTCCCTTCACAGCCAGGCCACGGAAGAAGGGCCTCTGCAGGCCCCTGAGGGGCAGCCTGAGTGGAAAGGGACAGAGGAGCCCGGGGAGGACTCTACAGGCAGCCCCCTCCCGCCAGTTTCCCTGCAGAGGTAAGGGTGAGCGGGGGTCCTCTCAGGGTGGGAGTGGCCCCATCCTGTGTAGTTGTGTGTGTCGGGCCTGGAGAGGTGCGGAGAGCTGGGGTGGGTCTGCAGCCTAAGCAGCAGCAATAGAAGTTTCCTCTGAGTGTCCCACATGAGCTGGGGATTGAGGAAATTGGCCTCTGCCTCCTCCTCAATCCACAGCTAAAATTGAGGTGCACAGTCTGATTAGGGGAGCTTAGAATCTCTTGAACTAGGAACGGTCTCTTCTGAGCCAGCTGCCTCCCTGCCAGGGGCTGGGGCAGAGACTGCTGTTACCCAGGCTGCGGAGGTCCTGCCAGGTGGGGCATTTCTCCTCGCCTGCACCCATCAGCACCTCCCGCCCAGCCATCATCCCACCTCTAGTCATTGAGCAAATCCCTGGAGAGCCCTGTTGTGTGCTGGTTCCCAGGGCGAGGGAGGTGCAGAGCCCTAGGCTTCCCTGAGCCAGCTGACAGGACCTTTGTGCCCCAGCCTGCTCCAGAGCCTGCTATATATTAGCTAGTTCTGTTCTGGCAAGAGAAAGAAGCTGCTTTCTGAGCTCATCCAGTTGGAATGAGTCACTGGGGGAAGCTGAGCAGCAGCGATGTTCCATCACCAGCCTCCATTGAACACCTGCTGTGAGCAGAACTTCTTGGGCCCCATAACCATTCTGTGTCCCATGTGGGACCTGAGTGTCTGGTCTTCATTGTAAACAGTTCAGGCAGAGGCAGGGAGAGGAGAGTGAGATTTAAGACCTGAAGTAGGGAAACTGTTGGGGCTGCCTCCTTTGTCCCCATCACAACTCTTTGACCCTGAATGATGTTTGGAGCCCCTCACCTTCCTCCTGGCTTTAACATTTTCTTCCTTATTGCTTTCAAGGGAGGAGATCCCAAGCCCACCTATCACCTACAAGAGGGGCAAGGAGCAGCGCCCCCAGGCTGAGGAGCTGGGCACTGGGCAGGAAGAGGCCGAGGAGCCCGAAGAGAAGGAGGCGGTCAGCCCCACCCTGCCAGTCTCTCCCGAGGTGTAAGGGCTAGTTTTCATGTGTCTGTATCTGTCCTCCATTGTGGATGGTTGGCTTTGGTGCCCATGTACTCTTGGGTGGTGGGGAGGGGATGCTTTGGCCCTGGCCCAAGGGGTGCAGTGAGGGGAGAGTGGGCATACCCTCAGTTCTGTGAGCAGCCTTGAGACCCCAAGCAGCCATCACTGGTCCTCGTGTGGGTTGGCTGAGGTCCCCGGGGCTCCCCTCGTCAGGACCTGGGTATACGGGTGCAAACAAGAGGTTACCTCCTGAGTCATTAGAAATCTGGTAAATCATGTTCTTCTCTCTACAAAGTGCTATTTCTCTCTTTAAAAAATGTTTATTATATGTCAGGTGTAATTGGAAAAACAATGCCTGCTCAAAGAAACCCCAGAAGTTTTTATTGAGATCTTTATATAGACGAAAGTACACCAATCTGAGTTGTACAAGTCAGTGAATGTTTACATATGTACACACCACATAACCACCACTGAGACCCAATGGAGAACTTTTCTGTCCCTTGAGAAAGTTTCCTCATGCCTTTTCCTCTAATCCACCTGTCCCAGGTCACTGCAATTCTGGCTTCTGTCCAGTAGATTTGTTTTTCTGGTTCTCCAACTTCATGTAAATGGAAGTAGATGGTATACCGTGTATATTGTTTGTACCTGGGTTTGCAGCTCACTTATGTGGTTGCATGAAGCACTTCCAAAACTTAGAAATTGCTTAGCTTTTTTCTCCCATTTTCACCTTCCCCTGTCTCACTCCTTTTACAGATGAGGAAACTGAGGCTCAGAGAGGCGAAGGGATTTGCCCAGGGTCACATTGCTGGTCAGTTGCAGAATTAGAACTAGACTCTAGTCACTGGAGCCGTAGATGTCTGACTTTTAGTCGGCAGCCGTGGTTCCTTTTCTGTACATGGAGAGAGACCAGGGTTACAAAGTTTTTCCCATCTGAACTGAGCACTACAAAAGAGTTAAAAGTCCCCAGGATTCAGGCTGACTGTTGAGCAGAGGCTGGTTCATCCACTGCTCACAGGAAGTGTCACCGAGAGCTGGCAGAGCACATGAACTCCCCATCTCATGTCATCACCATGGCACTACAGGAGTGGTGTAGGGAAGGGGTAGTGTCATTTTTCAGGTGGCGATATATTCTACAATGACAGCTCTGACCTGGAGGAATGACTTGGCTTTCCCAAGTGTCCTTGGTGGCTGTGGACAGCCAGATCAGGGTGCTTTCTATGGGGACAGGAGGCGAGTGTGGGTCAGAGGGAGGACGCTGTCGGCAGAGGTCAGAGGGTATCTGCATGGGGCTCTGAGAGAGAAGCTGAGTAGTGAGAGAAGCCGAGGCAGCTTTGTGTTTTTCCTCTGTCCTAAGGAGGCTGCCCCCGCTGGGGTCTCAGGGACACTTTCCTTGACCAATTTACACAGTACCCTTAGGAAACGTCTTTTGTTCCTTTCCTGAGTTTTTTCAGGCCCCACAAATTCCTTGTTATTAATCTTTACAGTTACATTAGGAATGGATTGATTTTTCTGGGTTTTGTAGGGAGTAGCTTTGTCTGTTTCATTTGTTCCTGCGGGATTTTAATTTATGGAGGTGACTGACAACACAGAGAGGCCATTGCCATTGAAAGAAGAATTTATTAATAACATTTCCAGAGAGAAGAAAGCATGCCACGCCATGCAGGGCCACGTGAGGAAGGACCAGGGCTGGTCAGGAGGCAGAAGAGGCGAGAAGGGAGAGCATGAGCCTTTCTTGGGGTTTTCATGGGAAGGAATGGGCAAGACAGGCTAAGTATCCTGTGTGAATGTAGGATTGGATGGTTGAATAATTTTGTGGATTTTGTGTGATGGGGTGGCATCTAGTTGCCTGGTACCTGGTCCTGGGTGATTTAGGGTAGGGAAATACTGGCTTGGTGTGAGTTAGATAAGGAGACGGTTGGGATATAGACTCAGGATTGGTTAGTTTGCATATGACAGACGTGTTCCCTTTGTTGTCAGTAAGAATTGGTTAGTCCTGGGAGGGGCAGTCTCCTTGACCAGCAAGCTTAAGATGTCAGAACATCACAAAATACAGCAAATAAGAAAGCATGATTCATAGAGTGTCACTTTTCATAGATGTAGTCAAACTGAATCAGGAGTTAGGAGCAAAGGGCAGGCCAGCGAGTGTGGGCAAGGCTGGCAAGCAGCCACCACCGTGCACGCTTTTTGGCCAGAAGGCCTGGGTCTGGGAAAGGGGGAGATTCTCCCCTTTGTCATCCCAGCATCTTTCTTGAGGTGTTTGTAGGAAGAGGGTAGATTCATTAAAACCACTGGGTTGAATGAGAGGAAACAAGATATCTTGGCTTGCGATCCTGGCTTTTGTGGTGTACAGACATTTCAGAATGTCTGGGTGCCTGTCTCCCTTCCTCTTCCCTCTCCCTGCCCGCCTTCCCTCCTTGCTCTCCTTCACATGTCTCAGAGCTACTTGGTGGCCAGGCTGAAATGGTTATGCTCCTACAGAGCCTCCCCTTGGCCCTAACTGCTGAAAACTGGATCTCAGCAATGCTAACGCCTGAGGAGTGGCCTAGAAATCAGACCTGCCTCCTCCTCTGGAGTCTCCAACTTCGCAGTCAACTTTCAGGCCTGCTCTGGACTTAAGCTGGGAGTTTGGGATATTAGACCTTTAAAACGGGGACACAGAAAAAAGGCCTACTGAAAATTAGGCCTGTTTGCTTGCGTGCCAGGCTTGCAAGCCAGCTCACTCATGCATGTAGCCTGGGCACACACGGCCATGCTGTCTCATGCCCCATCTTTCTGTAGCATCTGTCCCTAGGGCCCCACAGAGCTCCACAGCCCACAGGGGAGAGAGACATTAAAAGGTACCATTTCAGGAAAAAAAGATGTTTTCAGCCAAGGTTGGAAATGAGTTGGAGGGTTGATGAGGCAGAGAGCTGCGGGGGGAGGCTCTTTCCAAAGGCAGAATTCTCAGAGGAGGTGGCAGCCACATCTCTTCCATCTGCATCAGTGGTGCTGTGTCAGGGGACTGAGAGGAAGTGGGAATTGGAAGGAGGGGGAGATGGAGCTGCGAGCAGAAGAGAATTGGAGGCATAGCTCAAGACTGTTTCTGGTCTGAGTTACAATTTTAGGGAAGGGGGAAGGAAAGATTTTACTGGTATTTCAGAGATGCCAGTGGCCTTTTGTGTCTTCCTTCTCTCTCTAGTCTCCAAAGGCCTTGTTTTCTTCAACTTTTCTAATCTGATCCTACACACTGCCTTCTATCTGCTGCAGTGCTAGAGCTGGAGAGAGAAGGGGGTTCTGCAATCCCAGCCAGGGGACTGGCTCCCCCGTCCCACTCTTGTTCCAGTGCTCCTTGACTTGGGCCTGGGTCCCCGTGCCAGGCTTGCCACAGCCTAAGCACATGGAAGAAGTGTGGTGGTTGTGTGGCGAGATCAATTTCTAACATAAGATTTAGGGACCTGGGAATGCAAACGCATACTGGCCTTTAGGGGAGCCATTCTGGTAGGTGAAATACTTTATCCTGCTTATGCTCTCATAGTTCCAAATGTTCTCGGGGTTTCTCTTTGGGCATGTCCTTCAAGAACCAGAGTACAAGCAACAAACAACATTTGTAAAGTATGGGCATCTTTTTAACCAATGCCATTAGTCCTTATCTTCCCACCCACCCAATTCATCCAGGTTAGCTCTCAATTTCTTATACCCATTTTCAACCATTGAATTAACTCGAAGCAGATGAAAACGTGGCATCATCGGCGAGACATGGAGCACGATATTCCTGTTGTGCTCTTTCTACGATCTTTGGCTTAGGCACTGGTCTCCTGCTTGGCTCCCTCAGCAGTGTGGGCGGGGTTCCCATTCCTGGGCCTGCATGGACTAGTCTGGGTCTCAGGGCTGGTACAGCTGCTGCTGCTTCTGCTGCCGGCTCAGGGGCATTGGCCTCTGTTCAGTTGGGGAGGCCAAGAACAGCCTCTGGGGACTTCCCAAACTGCTGGCATGAGCCTCAGGTAGCAGGCAGAGTCCTAGTGGGTGACAGAAACAGGGCCCTGAGCCACCCTGGGGAACACCTGTCAGGGAGAGCGCTTTAATCTCTCCCTGCTGCTGCGAGCTCCTGAGCCACGTCTTCACCTTGGGCCACAACCACTGGGCCCGCTGAGAGCCTGTTATGGGCTGCCCTTCTCCCCAGGCTCGCAAGGCCTTAGGCAGCCACAGTGGGGCAGGCGCTGCCTGTATGTCCCACAGTGGCAGCCTCACGGCCCGCCTGTGGGGGGCCTGATTTGCATATGTGACTCCTGATCGTGGGCCCCCCATTAGGACTCCGTATGTGATGATCCATAGTTGTATAAGCCCTGATGCCAAAAGGTGGGTGGATATTAAAAGTAGTGAAATGCTGTTCTCCACCCTTGGCAGGTGCTCTCCGGAGCTTGTGGCTCCCCCAAAGCAGCTCTCAGAGGCGGCCATGAAGGCCATGGAAGAGGCAGTGGCTCAAGAACTCAAGCAACACCAGAGGCAGCTTCTGGACTTGAAGCAAGCGAAGATGCAGCAGCTGCGGGAGAAGCTGTGGCAGGAGGAGCAAGAGGAGGCCCTCCGGCTTCACCAGCAGAAGGAGAAGTCGCTCAGGTCCTGCCCCTCCCCTTAGAGAAGCTGCCCAGGGCCTTGCAGGGACGCGTGGCGTGGGGGACACTCTCCTCCCACCCCGGAGCTCACAGGAATGGCCGTGGCCCCCCCAAGACTCCGCCTCGCTGAACTGTGTGGAGGAATGGACTCCCTGGTGAGGGACTGTGAGCCCCCTCTTTTGGGAGGGAATTGAGAGGGGGCACAGTCCTCATGAGAGCAGCGAACCTTTTCCGACAGATTGTACTGATCCATGTGCCTGACATCTACTTGTTTAGTCCTGTGAATACCTCTTAGGAGGTATTGCTATCAACCCCATTTTATAGACTCTAACGTAGATGAAGAAACGGAGGCACAGAAAGGTTAAGTAACTTGTACAAAGTATGGAAGCTAGGAAGCAGCAGAGCCTGGCTTAACCCAGGCAGCTTGTCTGTGAAGCCGGTTTTATTAATCACTACATTGCCCTCTCTTTTGGGAGTCAGGGCCCTGCTGGGACCCAGTGAGATACAGTGTGGCGTGCTCTTGCCCAGGACCCAGAAGTTTCTATTTGGGTTCCCACTCTTTGAGGAGCTGGCTGGCAGGCCCCCAAACATGACACTTGAGCCTGGGCTGGGCCTGTGTGTATGTGATTGTGTAAATAAGCTAGAGTTTATTTTTATAAGAAAAGGCAGTCTAGGGCTGGCGCGTGGTTCCACACAGTTACGGGGTCCCTGTCTCCTTTCATCTCTCTGCCTCTTTAATGCTGGCTTTCACTCTCAGGGTCTCTTCACAGTCCAGTATATCAGGATGATGCAAAAGTAATTGCGGTGTTGGCAGTTATCGCAGTTACTTTTGCACCAACCTGATAGTTGCTGGGTGTCTAGCCACTGTGTCAGTGCTCCAGGCAGGAAGAATAAGGGAAGAGTGTAAAAGGGGGCACCTTCTAGCTCATTCAGTCCCTTTATAGGAGTTTTTCTGGGAACTTTATCCAGTAATTTCCACTTATATCTCGTTGGTTACCCCTAGTTGCAAAGGAGACTGGGAAATGTAGTCCTTCAGTTGGGCCTCTTTACCTGATAGAATAAAATCAGGGTTCTGTTAGTAAGGAAAGTGAGAGAGCGGATATTGAGAAGGTAATAAGCAATCTCTGTCACAGTCCCAGGATGGGAAACATGCTACAAAAAGGTGTAATTCACTTCCTTTGCAGTTTACAGATAAAATCTTATCTTCTTGGACAGAACATCCAAAAGTGGTAGAGACTTATTTTTTTTTATATCATAGATAACAAAGAGTGTGTAAAACATGTCTGCTTAGAGAAGCTAACAGAAAGCCATCACTCGACGACCCAGTGGGTTGGGGATGGGCCCCTTCGTCCGTCCCAGGCCCTGCTGACCCAGCGCCCTCCTTGCTTACACCAGCCTGCAGGACTCCCTGCCAGGCAGCGTCCCACACAACAGGTCTCCCTGCAGCATCCTCCTCTTCCAGCCGACTGGAAATTGAGGCAGGGGCCCATCCAGACAGAGTGTGGCTCAGCTCACCTTGAGAGGCAGTGCCTTGGAGAAAATGCTGGCGGTGGGTCCATGTCAGTTCGTCAGCCTCCTCCTCTCTTCATGGCGCCCCCGGGCTTGGCTGATGGGGCTTTTCATTTTCTCCCAACCCCCCAACTCCAGAGGGACGTCCAAGAGCCCTTTGAGGTTGTGGTGAAGACTGCCACCCCAAAAGTACCTAACTCAGGAAGTGCAGCACAGTAATTACTCAGTACATGGGAGCGCTTAGTTTATTTTCAGTTGAAATCAATATAGTTTCAACGGTTTGACTAAGTGCTTTCTCAGTGGGCAGTGCCTTGCCTGGTTCCCTTCAAAATAGTTCATCATGAGAACCCTGTTTCTGTTTCATATGAGCCTTTCTGGGGGGGGGGGGGGGCGAGGGGCCTCTCTCTGCTGGGAAACTTCTACTTGGTAGAACTTCTACTTGGAAGCCACACTAACCTTATAGCAAATATATATATATATTTTTTAGTTTTATTGGGGAATATTGGAGAACAGTGTGTTTCTCCAGGGCCCATCAGCTCCAAGTCGTTGTCCTTCCATCTAGTTGTGGAGGGTGCAGCTTAGCCCCAAGTCCAGTCACCATTTTCAAGCTTTAGTTGCAGGGGGCACAGCCCCCCATCCCATGTGGGAATTGAACCGGCAACCTTGTTGTTGAGAGCTCGTGCTCTAACCAACTGAGCCATCCGGCCACCCCGCAAATATTTCTTGAATGAGCAGGCAAGCAGGAAGACAGGCAGGCTGACTCTTATTTTCTTTAATTGTAAAATGAAGAGATTGTAAGATAAAGAGAGAATTGTAAAATGAAGGACTTAACCTCTAAAGACCCTTCCAGATCTGTGTTGCTGTGTGTAAAATTTAGCCATAGGACAGAGAAAGGGTTTCTGTGGAATCTATAGGGAAGGATTTTTACTCAAATTTTCCATCATAATGGAAGAGAGCAGTGGTGCTGATAACTTGAAATAGAAAACGATCCTAAATCTTTTTTCGCTTTGGAATTCATTACAGACGCTTCTCAGAGAAGTTGTCTTCTGAGTCTTTTTTTCCTTAGGCTTGAATTCCCTGTTGCACAGAACATAGCCCTGGTCCTGTGGGGGCTGCGTGCAGAGGATGTGGTTTGTGTATGCAGAGGGATGTTCACTTGGGATGAAATGGTTACCATTGTTGGTCTGTAAATAAGATACCCTCATAGATAATCAAAGCCCTGCTTACATTTTGGGGCTGGGTGATAACTGTTCAAATTCAACAAACATCTATTGAGCACCTACTTCATGTCAGTTACTGTGTTCGGCACCTGGGATAATAATTTTATGATTCTTTCTTTGGAGAAGCTCCCTGACTTGTAAGGAAAACAGACATACAAAAGATTAATTATGATGCAGTGTGATGCATGGTACAGAACGGCACAGGATAAGAAAGGTCCCCATACAATGTGTGATACGGACAGAAAGGCTAATTGATGAACTTGGAGGGAGTCAGCAAGTCTCTTCTGAGAGGAGGGAGCTGGGTATTGAATGGTGAATATGGGATTGTCAGGTGGAGAAGGGGATTCTAGGCAGAGGACCCAGTGTGAACAAAGGCCAAGAGGCAAGGAAGAGTGTGGTGGGATTTAGAGGTGGTGGCTCATCTGATGTGGCTAGAACAGAGTCTGTGGGGTGGGGAGTGAAAGGATATGGAACCAGAGTCGGGTTGGGGTCAGACTGTCCATCCTTGCATGAATGTCATGTCAGGTGAAGCTGGAGGCAGAGGGGAGCCTTTGGAAGAAACACTGTTCTGAGCTGAAGCAGCCTGTGATCTGCTTCCTGTGGCAGGGGGAGGGAGAGTCTACGGCCCTCTTTACCCTGGGAGGTATTATTGGGAGGCAGCAGGGCCCAGAGGCTGACGTTAGGCTCATCTTTAAGATTTAGGGAGCTACACATCCAGGCTACCGGCCACAGGCTTTTGAGGCTGAGAGCCAGGGGTTATGACTAGAAGAGGAAAAACCTGTGGATCCTCCAACAAACTTGGCTTTCCTTTCCTTTCCTTCCCAGTTCCTTGAAGGAACAACTGCAGAAAGCCACTGAGGAAGAGGGGATTCGGATGAGAGAGGAGAAAAGCCGGACACTGTCCCAGCTCCGGGGCCAGGCCCAGTCCAGTGCAGAAGCAGATGAGGACCGACTCAGGTGAGTGCCTCCTGTGAGCGGCCCTGCCCTGTGGGGGCACCCCTTGAGTGCATAGGCCCATCTCCATTCCCTTCTCTGCCCAGGGCCGAGCAAGAGGCTTCCCTGCAGAGGCTGAGAGAGGAGTTGGAGTCTCTGCAGAAGGCTGAGCGGGCCAGCTTGGAGCAGAAAAACAGGCAAATGCTGGAGCAGCTCAAGGAAGAGATGGAGGCTTTGCAGAAGAGAGAGCAGGCTGCCCTGAACGCTGAGAAGGAGAAGGCTTTGCAGCAGCTGAGGTTGCAGCTAGAAAGGGAGAGGAAAGAAGTGAGCAAGTAGAGTGGGGACCTTCCGCTCTGCTACGTCCCTGGGCTGCCTGGGAGGGACTGCGTGTGAAGGAAGAGCCCGCCTTGGGCATACGTGGTGGGCAGCCAGGCAGAGAGGAGATGGTGGGCCCATTCCTCCATGTGGACCCAGCTTGTCTCGGGGCAGGAGCTAGCCCTGGTCCCCATGGCAGGTATCCAGAGGCTCCCTCCAGGGCCAGCTGGGCTAGCAGCAGCTGGGGTTGGCAATGGCAGTGAAGAAGTTTGAGTGGAAATGGCCTGTGGATTTGGGAAGATTTCATGACCGAAAGAACTTAAACTAGCCCAGAGGTCCTGTGACAAAGGTGCCTGTCTTTGTCCCTGTGGGGCAGCTCTGATGACCTTTTATCCCTCTCCTTTTTTCTGCTGCCAGAGAATGAGAGGTTAGCACACTTAGAAGAGTTTTTTCTCCTTTGTCCTTGCTCCTTGTCCCTCTGAAACGGTCTGTCTCTATGGAAGGGGCTGAAGTAAGTAACAGGCCACATGGAACTTCTGTTGTCTTTTGGTGAATGGTGGAGTGTCAGCTGTCAGACAAGGAGAAACTCCAGTACGGCTGGAGAACATTGCACTGCCAGTGCTCAGGGGGACTGTACGAAAACCTGCCCGCCTGGGGCCTCATCCAGGCGCAGGTGTCACCCATGTGCCTAGCC
Source organism: Rhinolophus sinicus (assembly GCF_036562045.2). Taxonomy (NCBI): domain Eukaryota; kingdom Metazoa; phylum Chordata; class Mammalia; order Chiroptera; family Rhinolophidae; genus Rhinolophus; species Rhinolophus sinicus. Next base: position 82,411,537 of record NC_133756.1, on the reverse strand, counting down.
CAGAGGCGGGCGATGGGGCAGTGACCTGCGGCTTGCCTTGCCAGAATGCCCCTTCCCTCTGGCCTTCATGTTCATGTTCCTTTGCTGGTTGCAGACTTTCGGGACTAAGTTATGTTGCAGGAGCAAAGATGTGCCTGTGGTTCCCCTTAGCCACTTAGCTCGGGGATGGTTTTGCTGGCTCTTCCTTCCTCTGGGTCAGTGCCCACCTCACAGGCCCTTTATTGCTCCCTAGGCAGAGGCCGCGCTGGAGACGGAGCACAGAGCTGAGCTGGACCGGCTCTCCTCCTTGTTGAAGGCCAAGCACACAGAGGTGAGATGCTGCCGCCTGGCCTGTGAGGCAGAGCTGGGCATCCTGCTCCCTGAGGATGCCTCAAGTCACAGCTAGTCCCCACAGGGACTCGACCCATCCCTGCCACAAGGGAGGGAGCCTCTCTTTCCCTCCAGCTGCCTGGGGAGGGCCACTGGGTCCCCAGGAAGGGAGTCCCCTATGGCTACTCTGCAGTGCGCTCTGAGTCACACGCCCCTGTGCTGCCGTCTCCTCAGGTGGTCTCCAGCCTCCGGAAGAAGATAGAGGAAACTCAACAGAAAGAGGAGGCCCAGCTGCAGGAGAGCCTGGGGTCAGCGGAGCACAGAGCTCAGCAGAAAGTTCGCCAAGTGCTGGAGTATGAGCGAGAGGTGAATGTGCGTGCCGTTGCGGATGCTCTGACGGAGGGCCGAGCCGTCCTGGAGGCCTGCGCTTTGCTGTGGGCGGCTCAGCTGGGCTTAGAGCTTCTCATTCCCTTTCCATGTCTTCATTCCCTCAAGGTCAGGTGCTTCTTACCTGCATGGCCCTGTACACATGTGGGGAGGGGTGCTGGGGTATTGCTGCGTGTGTATCGTGTGTCATGTACGTGGGACGTACCTGTCGTGAGCCTATGTTGCGTGTGTGTATGAGACGTTCAAGTGCGTCAGTCCCCGAGTGCTGGTCACTCGGTCCTGCATGTTGTATGTGCTGCCTGCCCTGCAGCTCAGTGGCCTCCTGAGAGAGCGGCGCCAGGAGGTGGAAAGGGAACATGAGCGGAAGATGGAGAAGATGAAGGAGGAGCACCAGCAAGTGGTGGCGGAGGCCAGGGAGCAGTATGACACTGAGGTGACGTGGCTGTACCCCCAGCGTGCATGCACGCGCACACGCAGCCACACACCCACACACACCGTCCCACTCCCCCCGCCCCCTAACGCCCTGGCTAGAAAGCAGGGGAAGGAGACACCCCGTTCTGGTTTGCGGGAGGCTGTCTGCCCTGGTGCCCTGCAGTGTGAAGTCCTTCTTGCCTTTTCATGCAAGCATTAGGTGAGGAGCGATTCCTCTTCAGTGGGCAGGCGGCACCTTCCTCTCATGGTAATAATAGCTATTACTGAGCTTGTACCACGTGCCAGGCACTGCTCTAAGCTCTTCATATTAACTCATTTAGTCCTCACAATACAGAGGACAGATGTAGTATCATTATGTCCATTTTAAAAACGAGACAACAGACTTGGGGAGTGGAAGGAACTTGCACAAGCCCACCCTGGCTAACAAGCAGAGGAGGTAGCATTCAGGCCTAGACTGTCTGATTCCAAAGCCTTCAGTTTTAACCGCCATAACACCGTGCCACCAGGGTCATTGAAATTCCACGGCAAGAGCCATCCAGCATGTAGCTATTATCTGCCCATCTTCAGCCCTTAGGCGTGGCTGACCCGCTCCAGTTTGGCTTGCTCCTGTTGGGGTGAACAGTGGCGGTGGCTGACCTTAGCCCATAGCTGGGCCTTTGCCAGGGGCTCCTAGGCTGCTGCTCCAGGGGCTGGAACCAGTAATCCAGACACTTTGTACGTCTGTCCCAGGGCACAAATAGTGGGCCGTGATGGAATGGAGTTGATTCCTTTCCCAAACCAATTCTGACCTTGCTGGAGAATAGTGATAATTTATTAATGACCTCTCTTCCCTTAAGGAAGGGAAGCTGCACATGATGGAGCAGTTGGAGAGGGAGGCTCCCACAGGGGTATTTCCCAGCCTCTGCTTCTGCAGCAGAGAGGGGTACAGGCTTTCCGGGGTGTAGGACCATGCTGCCTTCCATGCTCCTTCTCTAAGAGCTGGCCTGAGGGAACCGATGGGGTCATTGATCTTGCTGACTCAGGCTGCAGCTGTGGGGAGGCTGTGGTTTGAGGTGTGTGAGGGCCACTGCAGTTTCCCACCGGCAGCCCCACCCTCTGTGCAGGAGAGGAAGCAGCGGGCTGAACTTCTGGGGCACCTGATGAGAGAGCTGGAGCGCCTGCGAAGGGCGCACGAGCGAGAACTGGAGACGGTGAGGCAGGAGCAGAACAGGCAGCTGGAGGACTTACGGCGTCGGCACCGGGAGCAGGTGGGGGCTCTGGGTGGCCTTTTGGGGCTCACACACGCGACACCTCCAGACAGGGTAGAAAAGTGCTGGGACAGCAAGATAGTAGGATGGAGCCTGACAGCGTCAGGAGTGGGGGTCTCTCACTGGTCATCCCCAAGCTTGGACGTCTTTGCTCCTTTGTTTCTGGACCAGGGAACATCCCCAGGATTAGAAGAGGAGGTCAGCCCCTTTAGGGCCTTGGGGTTGGCACCTTTGCTTCTCCTTGCCCCACTGGAAATAAATAAGGTGTGGTGCTTTCCTAGGAGGCCGTGGGGGCTCATGGGAGGAAGCCTGAGCCCATTTTGGAGGGTGTGCTATAGTACGGTGGATCAGGCCCCCTCCTGCCCCTTCAGCTAATGCTTTGTGCTCTTTCTACACTTAAGTCTTCCTCTCCACCTATGCTTCTGTGCAGGAAAGGAAACTCCAAGATTTAGAGGTGGAACTTGAAACCAGAACCAAAGATGTCAAGGCCAGATTGTCTCAGCTGGACGTTCAGGTGAGGGAGTGGGGGTGGAGGACAGGATCTCTAGGTACCCTTGACCTTGAAGTCATAGCTCCTCCAGGAGAGGATGGGCCTTTCCACCCCTTAGACCTGGGACCTGGAGCTGGCCAAGGGGCCCTGTTTCTTTCCTTCCCCACTGCAGGAGGAGACTGCCCAGAAGAAGCAGCAGCTTCGTGACGTGCAGAGGCAGGTTGCACTGGAGAGTAAGGTATGTCTGCCTCTCTTGGAGCCTCCTGGGTTCTTCCCCCATTCCCTTTCCTTCTTTTCTTCCCCCCCCCCAATGCCCCACCTTTTGTTCACCTGATCTCTTCAGGGCATTGGGGTTATTCTACAAATAGCACCACTGTGGCAGACCCAACTGGGGAACCTCGGCGTGGAGCCCTGGTGGGAGGACACAGTAACTTAACTTCAGTGCTCAGTTCCGCCCTCTCTCCCTGCTCTTTGGGCTTCCCTATTCTCTACTTCTGCCTGCTCCAGGTGCTTCTATCTTTTCTTCTGCTTCAGGAAGCCACAGCCACCCATCAGTCCCTGGAAGAGGCCAAAAAGGAGCACACCCACCTGTTGGAGTCAAACCAGCAGCTCCGAAGAATTCTCAGTGAGCTTCGTGCCCACAAGTTGGAGCTGGAGTCCCAGGTGGACCTGCTACAGACCCAGACTCAGCGGCTTCAGAAACATATCAGGTGGTGTGGGCCCTGCTCTTAGCTACCCTGCTGCCTCTCACCTGCCCTTTGACCTCTACTGCTCAAGGGCCATGTCTGCTCATGGCTCAATTAAAGGCAGAGGTGGAGCCAGGCAGAGGGGCTACATCTGCTGCACTTTGTAGAGAGTAGGTGGTGGTAGGAGGTTGTAAAGAGCTGGGGATCCCTGGTTTTACTGTTCATGCCCCAGCCCTGCGTCAGGGACTTAGACGGGAGTGAAGCGATGGAGATGCTCCTGCTCTCTAAGGTTGTGGTTTGAAGCCCAGCCAGGGGTCCCAACGGTGCTGCCCAGCCTGCTCCATCATGTGACTGCCTCACTTACCCCACCTCCCACTTCCCTGTCCCACCACAGAGACCTGGAGGCAGAAGCTCAGAGGAAGCAGGACACATTGAAAGAGCTGGAAGTTGAGGAGAGTAATGCTTCCCCACATTTTGAGCCAGATCTCCACATTGAGGAACTGAGGAAATCCTTTGTGACAGTGAGCTTCTCTGTGCCGTGGAAGGGACAGGATGGCTGGGCAGAGGCACCAGTAGGCCCCGGGGGGGAACAGGGTACCTGGAGGGGGCTGGGTACCAGGAGGGGTCCTGGCTCTGCCTCCTGTATTCATCATTCCCAGCCCCCATCTCTGTCAGTCAAATGATACCTGTAAGTGACTAGTGCCCAGCAGCTGGCAGAGCCATTTGTGTCTAGGCCACTGGGAGGGGCTTCAGGATCCCGAGCCTGCAGTGTATCTGCTTTTGTTCATTCAGTGGGTCTTTTCTACTGTGTATCCTTAGAGCAAGACCAAAGAGGTACCGTCTTCTGTCTCCAAGAGCAAGGAGGAGACTGACTTGTCCTTGGACAGGTGAGTTCCGATAGGAGGCCAGGAAGGGGTGAGGGCGTGTATGGCAGAGCTGGGATAACCTGAGTGAGGCGGTAACAGTCACCAGTGGGGCTTGGTTCAGGGGTGGGGGTCCTGGGGATTGAGGAATCCTTTGTGGCAAGCCAAGTAGGTACCGATTGTGACTGTTGACACAGCATGCTGGCATCTGCTGGCTCCTGGTTGAGGGTCAGGCTGATGGGTGCTTCTGGCCACCTATCTGAGATGTTTCAGAGTCAGGGTGGGAAGGCTCAGTGCAACATACCCCTGCTGTAGTATTTACTGGCGGCATTCCCACACACTGCTCAGCCCCAGCCCAGGAATCGGCTCAGAAAGTGGTGGAGCGACCCAGAGCAGGGCTTCTCCGAGTCTGTATGTCCTCCCACAGCTTCCAGCACTACTTCTCTGCGGAGGGGGTAGCTCTCCGCAATGCCAAGGAGTTCCTGGTGCGGCAGACACGCTCCATGCAGAGGCGGCAGACGGCTCTGAAAGCTGCCCAGCGGCACTTGCGCCACGAGCTGGCCAGTGCTCCGGAGGCACCCAAAGACCTGCCCAGCACCAAGGCCCTGGAGGATGTGCGCAAGGACCTGGAGGAGGTCAGGAGCTTGGGGGAGAGCCTGTCAGCCCTGCGCTGGGGGCGGGGAGGCCTGGGAGAGCCAGGGAAACACTGACCTTGTAGCTTACCCTCAATTGAGCCTCCTGGGGATTCCATGAGCGTGGTCACATTGGCCCTGGGATCACTGGCCAGGTCTCCTCGGGCGACTGGACAGCTGATGCCGATGATTGCTATCTCCATGCGGCTGGGAGCACCTTCTGTGTACAGGCAATGCAGTGTGCAGAGGCTTTCTCTACTAGTGAGTCGTTTGGTCTGCACAGTAACTGTAGATGATGTGCAGGATAGTAGTGTTAGCTCCATTTTCTAGGTGAAGAACACAAGTAAGGTTTTAAAATTTTATACCCAGTACCTGGCTTATCCATTCCAGCACCCTAAAGACTTTGTTCATAACTGAACGTCTTTTGAGTTCACTCAGCGTACGACTGAGTCACTTCTCCTTTGTACTTCTTTGATACCCTCATTTGCAATGGAAGGGCAGAGCCTTCATGGTTGTTATTAGCAGGGTCCTGGCAGATCATACGTAGTCCCTTAGCGTGCTGACGGTGCTCAGAGCTGGTGCGCGAGCTTGGGGGCAGCAGAGGGCAAGAGGCTGATAGAGCGGCAGGCTTCCCGGGGGTGCGTCCATGCTACCACCGCGCCCTGTCCTTGCTCTGCTGAGGCCCTCCTGGTGACAGTCACGGTGATGGTAGTACTAGTAGTGGGAGCAGCGATAATAATTACCAGTTGGGTTAACAGTAACCATTTGAGAATTCATTAGGTGTGGGCTTGGTGCTAAGCATGTGACATGTTCTATCTCATTTAATTCTCATGATCCTATGAAAAGTAGTATTTCTCTTTCTTAGATGAGAATCCAGACTAAGAGTTAAGTCATTTGTTCAAGATCACCCAGCCAACAACGGCAAAGCTGGGAGTCCAGTGCCTGTGTGGTAGTTACCCCATTTCCCCTCCCTTCCTCCCTGGCTGCAGGAAACCAGGCACCTGGATGAGATGAAGTCAGCCATGCGGAAAGGCCACAACCTGCTGAAGAAGAAAGAGGAGAAGCTGAACCAGCTGGAGTCCTCCCTTCGGGAAGAGGTGCAGCCCTAGGGCCACATAGCCTGGTGTGGATACGGCCTCCTCTTCCATTTCTGGGATGTGGTTGGGGAAGCTGGGCCTCTAGGGCGCAGGCCTGGCAGTAGGCTTAGGGCTCCTGGGCTGGTGAAAACGGCAGTGGCTTCTGCTTTGAGTTTGGGTATCTGTGCTGAAGAGCCCCTGCCCTTCCCCTGCCACAGCACCTGATGACAGGTGTTCCCAGGGTGTTGGGATAGAGGCACCTGGCAGGTTTCCCTATCTTCCCTGGGCCTTATAGACTTTTCCCCTGGGTGCCCGAGGCGTGGGTGTGGCAGGCGGGAAACTTAGGTGGAGAGACACTGCAGGGAAAGTTGATGGGGAGAAGGGTGGGCCTACTGCCTGCGTCTCAGGTGGTGAGTTCTCTTAGCCTAGCCTCCCTCCTGCCTCCCTACTCAATGTGCCTCTCCCAGAACTTTGGGTCCCAGAGAGCCTGTTCACTAAGTGTTCAGTCCCCATACTTCACAAGGGAAAGTACCAGTAATAGCTGCTACTTCTACCCATAGGCTTTGGAAAATGACACTCTGAGAGGAGCCCCCCTCAAGAAAGTGGTGACTTTTGACCTCAGCGACATGGAAGACATGAGCAGTGATAGTTCCGAGTCCTGCCCCCTGCCTCACAGTGAGTGGTGGTGGCAGGGAAGAGAGGGAGGAGAGGCGGGGAGGACCACAGTTTTCATGCAGATGGAGGAACTTGGGGAACAGAGATACAGCTCCCCTTCCCTCAGCCCTGTGTGGGTAGGCCTGTGGGAGCCAGTGTCTGGAGCAGGTACTCAATAAATGCTGGGAAGGAGTGAACTAGTGTGGCTTTGGCAGCACACAGGGCCAAAAGGATCTAGGCAAGCTTTCTGAATGTGCACAGCACTTTACAGTTAGAAGTGTCCCTGTTCGCCACTCCCTTCCAGTGCCGCCTTCTGGGAGGCTGTTCTCCCTCTGCCACTCAAGCCTGCAAAGGGCCCTGTCCTACTTCTTCCCCAGGGCCGGCCCTGGAGAACCTCTTTGTCAGGGCCAGGTTCCTATTGCACTGTCTGGGACATAGAAGCCCTGCCGTTCCCTGTACCCGCAATCAAGTCCGAGGGGCTGCTGTCTGGAGAAACAGCGAGGGGTGGGCCAGTAGGGTGCCACAGTGCCAGCTGGGCCTGGGGATGCTCCAGCGCCTGGAACTGGAGTCCGTCCTCACCTTCTGCCCCTTCCCTTTCAGTCAACCCAACTGCAAGCCCCGCCTTCCCCAACAAGATCCACTGCCTGAGCAGCTCCCTGCAGCGGATCAGCAGCCAGCTAAACAGTGTCCTCAGCATGTTGGGCAGCCTCAGCCCTCAGCCGCCAGCAGCACTCCTCACTTCCACCCCAGCACAGAACCGTCCTTGGTCCTCCAGGAGCACCTCCATTCCCATGTGCCCCTCCCTGGCCCAGGTCTCAGCCTCATCCCCTGCTGCACTCATGTCCACCCAGTGGGCCTGGGACCCGGGGCTGGGCCGCAGGCTCTCGTCCTCTGTAGACGACTTTCTGATGGAGAAGTGGCACAAGTATTTTCCAAGTGAGCCTCCTTCTGGGCCAGTGTGTGTGTGTGTTCCTCCTTGTCTTCCTACCTTCCCTCTTTCTCCTCCACTTCCTTTTTCTCCCTTCCTTTTTCACTTACCCTTCATCCCCCTAGCCCCCAACTTTGGTGTGGTTCATTGATCCATTGACTATGGAGCCTGGGAAAAAGACCTTGCTGGTTGCCCTGCAGCTGGAGGCTGCATGGGTCACGATGGTTCTCCTGGAGCTTAGGCTCACGGGGGCTTTTATGATTCCAGAGCTCAGCAGAACCTAAAAGGTCATCATTGTCTTCGTCATAATAGCTACGATCATGTGCATTATATTACGGCCAGGCATTTTATATAAAGTTTTTCATTTAGTCCTTATAATAACCCTCTGAGGTATTAATTATGTGTTCCCACTTTACAGAGGAGGAAACTGAGACTCAGGGAGGTTAAGTAATATGCTGCAGGTGCCCAGCGAGGCAGCAACAGACTGGGTTTCACCTCCATGTCTCTGTGACTCCAGGATTTTGGTTGTCACCCTTGGCCATTTGGCTTCACCTTGGTTCTGGGCTCGGTGACCTCCCGTGGTGTCATAGTACTGCTAAGGAATGTGAAAAGCCATAAAAACCGTTGTTTAAGGGGAAAAGTTACATCTCCCCATCTCAACCAAATAAGGAAAGGAGATTAAGTTTTAGGAATAAAATAAGTAGGACAGTTCCTGTCTTTCATCTCTCACTCCCAGCCACTGAAACTTTCCCTGTTTTTGTTTGTTTTGAGGGCAGTGCCTTTTCAGTAATGGGGGGACAGGAGGTGCTGGTGAGCAGGGAGGTGGCCTGCCTAGGCTCAGGTCTGGTTCAGCTGAACCACTGCCCATTTCTGAATAATTTCCTCCCACTTTCCAGCTGGAGTCCCAATCCTCAGCAGCAGCCCTGCCCCCTTGGAGAACAGGCTGGGGTATGTGTCCGCCAGGTAAGCCTCCCTGTAGGTAGGTGGAGCCACACAGGTCAGTGGCTCACTGCGCCTCCCTGAGCTGGTGGGCCCTCAGAAGGGAGCAGAACTCATGGTCCTGTTGCCCAGAGAGGTCAGGTAGGCCTCCAGTCCACAAAGCTGCCTGAGTCTGAGACACTCCTCCACAACCAGGGGAAAGTCCCAGTGGGGGTGGGGCTGGGCGTACCTGGCCCAGCTCTATGCGAAGCTGCCCTGGGCATCCTGGGAAGAAGTCAGCCCCTGGCCGGACCCTCCAGCCCTCCAGTGTGTCTTTTGTCTTTGCGTTGAGCCCTTTGTCTGCTTCCTAGAGCTCCCTTCTTCCCCTGGTCCTGCTGAGCAACATTATGGAGTGAGAGGGGAGCCCCGTCGGGGGGACAGATGGGCAATTATTTAAACCTGTTATTAATTTCCCATTCATCTTAATACTTGCCAAATGTATCCCCCCACATTGCCGCAGCCATAAGTACCCTCCCACACACCACTTACGCCTTTGGTCAATTAGGCAGGTATTTGAGTTGACATAGGGGAGAGCTTTGCTGATGAGATTGGCCCAGAATGGGTAGATGCAGGAGCCAAGACCCTTGATACCAGGAGTATTTACCCGGGGAGAGGGGTCCCCCTTCCCTTTTGGGCCCGTCCCAGAGGGGCATGCCTGCCAGGAGACAAATTTTGAATTGCTGAAGCGACTCCACAAAGGATGCAGCGGGCATGTTGAGAGGAAGAGGGAGGCGGCGGATGTGATGGCCTCCGGTCAGCTGTACTGCCTGTACCTCCTTCTTTGGGCATTCCTGACTCTTCTCTTTCTCTTCCCAATGCTGTTCTTCTTTCCCAGGGAGCAGCTCCGCCTTCTGCAGCGTCCCCGTTCCCACATCCCTGAGCTGGACAGCACCAACTTTCAGGGCATGATCGAGGCTAACCGGAAGTGGCTAGAACATGACAGGAGCCACCCCAAGTTGTATCCTTTTAGCCGGTTCCCATACTCCGGTCTGTCTTCCTGCTGTGGCTGCTGGGATGGCTGGGCTGGGCTGGGCTGCAGGGCTTGTGTTAGTGCCCTGGGGGTCCAAGGAGGGTCCTGTTTCGCTTTAGACCCTTCCCTGTCCCCTCCCTGGGCATGCTCAGCTGACTGTAGTTTTCCTTCACCTCATGGCCAGACATCTCTTCTCCTCAGTGCCTGACCCAACAGCCACTCCTGGCCTACTGCAGCTGGGCCTGGATGGCAACACACTAAATGTGCATCACTATTGAGGCCCTGATCTGTGGCGTTTGGGGCACCTGGCCTCTCCTGTACCCAGACCAAGTGCCTGAGGAGGGGCCTGCACTTTATTTCTCTGATAAAGCATTCTCCTGTCGTCTCTTTGCTGCTTGCCCCACTCAAAACTTGGAGGAACCACGGTTGGGTGAGGGGGCGCAGCTAGGTGAAAAGGATGGTACAGCTGAAAACAGTAAGCCACCTCCAGTGACCACGTAACGGATCTCAGGCTGAAATGTGTGGACTGCTGTGAGCTCCTGCATGGACATGGCAGCACTGATGATGTGGGGCTTTGGGGATTTGGGCACTTTCATGGGGAAGAGGTGGTATTAGAAGAGTTGCTGTCAAAGGCCTAGGGACTCCCTTTGGAGCCAAGTTGGTCCCTTGGCCCTGCACGGTTACTTCACCGGAACAAAGCCCCCAGCACATCTGTACCCTGGGACCAGGCTCTGTGTCTTCAATACCTCAGTCTCATAGAGATCAGACCTTTTTCTTTTTCTAATGTCCCCTTCCTTGAGCCCTCTGTTTCTTCTTTGACTGTCAGCATTGGGCCCAGAGCCCTGCCAGAGGTTGCTGGAGGCTGGGCCCCACAGGTTTCACAGCCTGCCTTCCCTCTGTTGGCACTGTGCTGTCCTCAGGGGCATTCCCTTCCCCTTGCCTGTCCCACCCGCCTACCCCCCACCCTCCACCCCATCGGAAAAGTCTAGGATGGCTTCTGGTCCTTATCTCACTTTTCTCCACCTTGGGTGTCTTCATGGGTACTTGTTTCCATCTATGTTTTCTACCTGTGCCACCCCCTGTTACCCCTTCTCAGAGCTTGGAGACTCCTGAAGGAAGTGAGGGGCTGGGCCAGTGCCTGGCCTTGGCAGTGAGGGATCTTGTGCCAGTTGGAGCTGCTGCCATTCTGGCACAGCCCCACTTCTCATCAGTGGGTTCCCTGGGGATTACAAGGGATGTTTTCTGACATCTCATTGTTTAAATAAAATGTCCCCATTTTTCTGTCTTGAAAGCTATGGGGTTGCCCTTGCCTCTCCAATGCATAGAAACCAACTCTCCACCATCCCACCACTCATTTCTGTCATGGAATAAGAAAAGAAACTAAGATCCAATTGGTTTTTTTACCCCCACCCCCAGATAATTTTTAGGCATCAATCTATCACACAGAAAAAGGTCCATTTTATTTGGCTTACTGTGCTTTGGGACTAGCTCACATGTCACAACCACCTTTAATGACAATCTTGTGTTTTGTACATCAATTAAATCTCTGCAGGTCCATTTTCTACGAGGCTGTTGTTTGAATGTGTCTCCTCTGAAAGCCTTTGCCTCCTTCCTCTTAAGAATAGAGGAAGGAAAAATTAAGTCACAAGACACCTCCTAGGATCTGATCTAATCAGAACAAACCTGTGATGTAGAGATTTTCATATTTGTTTCTGTGAAGGAGAAAACCAAGAGAAATTCAGAAAACTTCAAGTGCCTGGGGACTTGAAAAAAGCCTAGTTCCCTACAAGTCATTGCCCTCACACCCCATCCCTGTGCCCCTGGAGCTTCGTGTACCCTGATGCCAGCTGACATTCTCTATCTCTCCCTTTGCCCCCCACCCTACTCTGCCACCTACCAGACGGAGACCTGTGCCATCTCCCAAAGGCCACTGTTTTCCCCATGCAGACAAATGAAAGATGAGCCCCCTGAAGTCCTGAGCTGGCAAAGTTAAGGGGGTGTTCACTCAGTGGTGTGAACAGCCTACATATAGTCTTGGATCTGTAGCAACAAAAATGCTAAGAGAACCAACTTGAGATGGCCATGTTTCATGGGTTTGCATAAGAAAACCAACTTAAAGGCAATACATACAAACTAACGTAGCCTCCTCTGTCCAGTGTCCTAGCCAGCTATGAAGGGACGGAGGAAGGAAGGAAGCAAGCTAACATTTGTCACACTTTCTGTATGTCAGGTGCTTTTCGTGCTATGTCACATAATCTGTTGAGCCTGCGAAGTTGATATTTTATGGATGAGGAAATGTGGGCTCAGGTTAAATGACTATAAGTCAAGGTCACCTAGGATTTGAACCCAGGTCCTTATAGCTCTGAAAGTCGAGTTTGGTTGACCACACTCCTTTATGTCAGCATCTCCTGTCTTCCTAGCTCCCAGAACAGTCCTGGTCAGCTTCGTCTGCAGACCTGTCTTCCAGGAAGTAGGTGGCGCCTAGCTGAGTGAGCAAATCCCGAGCCAAGGTTTACAAGGGGGCTTTTTCAGAAGACTCCAAAATTGTTCCAAAAGGAGGGTTACTGGATCTTAGAATCTAGCTGGGGAGTCTAGAATCAGACCTTTAGAGCGGAAAGGAGCCTTGCAGATGACTGGTTCAGCCAATTCCTGTTTTACAGTGGAGAGAATGGCCTGGAGAGATTACATCAGTTGCCTGAAGTTACAGTCAGTTTGTGGCAGAGGTGGGGCCAGAACTGAGGAGTCCTGGCTCCCAGCCTGGGGTTTCAGGGAGATAGATAGATAGATAGATAGACAGACAGACAGACAGACATATAGACAGACATATACACAGATAGATGTATGTATATATGTTTTTGTTTTTTTTAGGACACAATTTGAAGTTTTCTTTAAATATTTCTTTGGGTGAGGGTACACCACACTTCTACTCAATTAAGAGAAATATTTAAAATAGTACAGAGGTCTTTTATTTTTTTACACTTATGCCATAGATTCCTAGGGACTGGGTTCCAGCAGCTCAGGCTCCTTTCCGTTGGTTCCCACACAGTGTGCTGCTCTGGCTGGCGTTTCAGTTGAACCCAGGCACCTTTCTCTTTGGCTTCCTTCTTTTTTTGATCATTTTCCTTCACCCGTTTAGGAAGCTGTCTCGGCTTAGAGTGCTTAATATACTCAATACGTACATTAATTCTCTTGGCAAGAAACTTGCCCTTAACTTGTTTGTTTACAACAGTGCCAACCACATTTTGGGTAACATTGTAGACCCTTCCAGTTTTGCCGTGGGAACATTTGTGGGGCATTCCTTTTTGGACAGTGCCCAGTCCCTTGATGTTTACGGTATCACCTTTCTGGTAGATTCACAAAGGAACAACTGCATGTTTTCTAAAAGGCCTAGAGAATATACAGTTGGTGCCTCTCTTCTTTCCCTTTGTGTTGGTCATTTTGACGAATTACTGGAAAATGGCAGTCCTGGCTGAAAAGGAGCAGGAATATTTTTTAAAGGATATTTATTTTGAATAGGCTGTATGTTCACATGGCTCGATGTGCAAATGGTAAAAAGTCACTCCATGAGCCATCTAGTCTCCCCCTTGAAGGCAACAAATATACAAGTTCCTTTTGGAGATTTTATGCAAATTCAAGGAAAGAATCGGCATATTTTTTATTCCCTTTCCCTTTACTGGTAGATTTAAGGGTCATTCGTAATACAGCAATAGACGATGTTCTGAAGCTCTTTTGTGAGACGTTCACTGACTATTTTTCTTACAGGAGAAATATTGGGAATGATAATAGCCCCATCCACTCTCTCAACCACCATGAAAACTTCCACACAAAATGGCATTATGGGGAGGGGGGGAATAATTCTGGCTTTAGGACACTGGGACTTAACTTTTGGCTCTGATGCCTACAAACTCTGTGACCTGAACAAGTCCTTTCTGGGCCTGTGCCTTCCCTGGTCAAAAGCTCAAAGCCTGAATCCACGCTCCAGGGATGAAGCAGGGTGGCTGCCTTAGTTTCAGTGACTCTGAGGGGTCTGCCTTGGGTAGGGAGCTGCCCTCATCCAGGGGGAGGTTGGAATGCTGCCAGTGGCCTAAGATAGGTTTCGGCTAAGGAGGGTTACTGGAGAGGTGGTTGCCAGTCCCACCACCAGCTCTTTTTGTGGAGATGGGGAAGTGATGGTTAAAAAATGGAGTACCTGCCTTCACTAGCGTCCTGATGAATTGGAAAACCTCTTTGTGCCTCCTTTCTTCTTGCATCTCCTATCTACCACTCCTGCCTCTTCCACTGAATTTGCCATCTCCAGCAGCTATGTTACACAGAAGCCCAGTGAAGGGCAATGTAACACTGCCTCACAATGGAGGAGAGGGACACCTGTTCTTGAGAGGCAGGAAGCAGAGGAACAATTTTGGTGAGTCCTCATCTCAGGGTTAAAAGCAGAGGGGCTGTGAAAAAAGGGCTCCCACTTTATCATCCCTGTGCCTCAATTTTCACATCTGTAAAATGGGGTTCATAGTAGTACCATAAAGTGGTTGTGAAGATTAAAGAAGTTAATCCATATAAAGTCCTCAGAACAGTATTCAACACATAGCAAGGGGAGTGACATCACCAAGATGACAATAAAGGTCATTCCTGACGTTGCTTCCCCTCATCAGAACAACTAACAACTATTCACAGCCAAGACACCACTGAGAGAACATGGGCTGAAGCAACCCCCCACCCCACATACGCACACCACAGAGACCAAGAGCTACTGCATTAGAAGGTAAGAGGAGTGGCTACATGCTCACTGCATTGCCCCTCCCCCAGGCCAGTGCAGCACCACACCAAGAAGTCTCCCCTGAGCCTACGGTTCCTCCAGAGAGAAAAGGGAGCCCAGGGGTGATATCCACCCCTACCCCTCAAAAACATTGTGGGTCATTTAATGGGAGCCCCTACTCTGGTTTTGCCCCACAGGGATTGCAGAGGAATTGGACTCAACTACAGGGAATCTGATTGTGATGGAGAAGGGAGGAGCTTCCAACAACCAGCACTCTGATCTTAGCAGACTGAGTTCCTACCTGCAGAGCCCAAGTCCAAACCAGCGGCTTTACTCACCTGCAGCGCGAATTCAGTGCAGTCTGACCAGAGAACTTGGCAGAGTACAAGTCTGCCTGATCTGGGTCCACAAATGAGGAGTTTTGCTGGCCCTGGAGCCTGGTCCGCCCACGCTCAGACAGAAGAGCTGAATCATAGCTCTACCAGCTCTGGCCAGCCCCTGGCCACATCTGACAGGAAGGGCTGGTGAGAACACCTGGAAGCTGCAGAACCCAGCAAGACTTGCTCCGAGATGTGGGTGGGCAGAGCTAACTGCTCCCAGAGCAAAGTCAATATCCCTGTTTGGCTAGGGAACTTTGGGCATGATTCAGCTTGAGACCACAAAAGAGTCCTGGAGGCTTGGCAGCTGCTTCTGCTGCTGCATCAAGGCATGGAAACTTAATTTGTATCTCCACTTACTGTTAACTACAGCCTTCGGTCCACCTGACCAGCGAACCTTATCAGAGCACAAAGGAAGCTGTGTAGCCCACCCAACTGCCCTGCTTATAGTGGCGCTTGAACAGAGCACAGCCTGTGTCTTCTCCTGCCTGCAGAGTAAAACTAGTGGCCTCACCTGACCAGGATATTCAGTGAACACTCTTGCCTAATTTGGGTCCCCAAACAATGTGCCATGCAGGTCCTGCACCCTGTCCTGCTGTCCTGTCAGAGCAGGGAAGCTAATTCATAGTCCCACCTACTTCTGAGCATGATACCCAGTCCTGACCATCTAGTAAGCCTGACCAGAGATTTCAGGCAACAACAGAGCTCATCCTATAGCCTCACATGGGCAGGGAACTAACCCAGAAGTCCTATCCAGCTGTTCTCAGCCAATGGCACACACCCCAACTGACCTCAGAGCTCAAACAGGTGCCTTACCCCAAAATAGACCCTAATACTAGGCCCCACTTGCCCAAGGACATTACCAGAACCAAACTAAGCCGACTGGTGAAGAACTGCCAAAGCAAACTTGTAATGTTTGGAAGAGGAGACCACTTTCTCAAATGCACAGATACCAACATAAGGAGTCAAGTCTCTCTCTCTCTCTCTCTCTCTCTCTCTCTCTCTCTCTCTCTCTCTCACACACACACACACACACACACACACACACACACAATCAGGTAAACATGACACCACCAAAGGAAACTAATCTCTAATAACTGACCCTAAAGAAATGGAGATTTATGAACTGTTAGAAAAAAAAAATCAGAATAATCCTTTAAAAGAAGTTTAGTGAACTACAAGAATACACAAAACTAAACAAAATTAGGAAAACAATGCATGAAGAAAACGAGTTCAACAAAGAAATAGAAACCATAAAAAAAATCCTAGGGCTGAAAAATGCAATAACTAAATTGAATAAGAGAGACTCAAAAGCATACTCAACCATATAGAAGAAAGAATCAATGATCTGGCAGATAGGACATTTGAAATTATCCTGTCAGAGTCAAAAAAAAACAAAAAAAAAAAAACAGTGTAAAAAGCTAATGGGACTTATGGGACACAATGAAAAGAAACAATGTTTGCAATGGAAATTCCAGAAGAAGAGAAAGAAAAAGGGACAGTATATTTAAATGGCTGAAAAGTTTTCCAACTTGGGGATAGAAACAGATATCTACACCCAAGAGACCCAAAGGACCCCAAATAGGTTGAACCTGAATAGGGCTACACCAAGACACATTGTAATTAAATTATCAGAAGTCAAAGACAGAAATAATTTTACAAGCAGCAAGAGAAAAGAGAAGTTATGCATAACAGAACTTGCACAACACTATAAGTTTCTCTACAGAAACTTTTCAGGCCAGAAGAGAATGGCACAGCATATTTAAAATACTGAAACAACAAAACCATCAACCAAGAATACTATACCAGGCGAAGTTGTCATTCAGAAACAAAAAAGGGATAAAGACTTTCCCAAACAAAAGCAGAGAGAATTCATCAACACTAGACTTGTCTTATAAGAAATGCTAGAGGGAGTTCTTTGAGAAAAAATAAAGGACACTAATTAACATCATAAAAACATAAGGCAGTGTAAAACCCACTGGTAATGGTAAATACATATATAGTCAAAGTTTGGTTCTGTAATATGGTGTTAGTAATTCATCATTCATTTACAACTCTAGTCTAAAAGTTAAAAACAAACATTAGAAATAACCATAACTACAATAATCTATTATTAGTTACACAACATAAAAATAAATATGTAAATTGAACACCAATAACCTAAAATGTGAGGGAGAGGAGAATTAAAAGTATAACACTTAAGACTTCTATTGAAGTTAAATTATTACTACTTTAAAATAGGTAGTTACAATTTTAAGATATTTATATAAGCCTCATGGTAACCACAAGGGAAAAACCTATAGTAATTACACAAAAGAATATGATAAACTAGTTAAAGCATTTTTAGACCATAAGACGTTAAAAAAGGTTAAGAAACAATGGACCTGGTCATCAAAATGGCGGTGTGAGGTGAGCCTCTGTAAATCTCCCCTGGAATTTACAACTAATCGAACAACAATAACTCCACAAAGGACTGCCTGCACAGCAGACGGACAAGACAAAGAGACCCACTACCGAATTCACCTAAAGGTGGGCGATTTGCGCGACAGGGGGAGAAGGCTGAAAACGGTGGTTTAAGCCCTCACTGCCGAGCAGAGAATGGAAGCCTTAGGCACTGAGACTAGCCTCCCACTCCCTACCCTCCCAGAGCTCGCCCCGCCCCCACCTGCCCCGTGCTAGAAGCAGAACAGTAGCAGTGTCAGATCAAAAGAACAGAATATTTGCTGTTCTGAGAACTGTGGACCGCAGACACAGATTCGCAGCCCAAATAGTTCCAGCAAAGAGGAGGGAGTTGTGGAAGCAGGACTGGCTGTGGTGGTGGCCGCCACCATTGCTCTGGGCCACCTCTCACAACTCACCCCGCCCCTAACCCCACCTATCTGGGTGGATACCTGCAGGAGTAAACAACTGCTGAAACATATGGGCTCTGAATCTGGTGCAGGAAGAGCTTTGGAACTTCAAAAGCTCTCTGCATACCCACACAGACACTGCACCCTGTGACCTAGATGAACTATTAATAGAGGAGAAGCCCATCTCCCAGGGAATTTCCCCCATTGTGTGAGAAGCTGGAATAGTGCAGAGAAAACATAGCACTACTGTGTGAGAGAGAAAAAAAGGCTGCAGTCGGACAGAAAATAAAACATTCTACCAAAAAGTACTAAAAAACAAAAGAAAGACCTCTTCCTATCAACCTGTTCCGAACCCACTCCTGTAGATGTCTAGGAAGAGAAATAATACATCAGTAATTGCCATTAATAACCAAGGCAACCAGACAGTTCAGAAAGAAAGTGAAAAGTCTCCAGAAAAGGAACTTAAAGATATGGAAATATGTGACTTAAATGACAGAGAATTCAAGATTGCAGTTCTGAAAAAACTCAACGAGATGCAAGAAAACACAGAAAGGCAGTTTAATGAACTCAGAAACACAATCAAAGAACAACATGAACATTTTACGAAAGAGATTAAAATTTAAAAAAGAACCAAATAGAATTTCTGGAGATTAAGAACTCAATAGAAGAAATTAAGAATGAAATAACCAGCTTAGGTAGTAGAGTTGACCAGATGGAGGAAAGAATCAGTGACATCGAAGATAGAAACCTGGAAATGACACAGATGGAAGAAGAAAGAGACTTGAGACTTAAAAGAAATGAAAGAACTCTACAAGAACTTTCTGACTCCATCAGAAAGAGCAATATAAGAATAATGGGCATACCAGCAGTAGAAGAAAGAGAGACAGGAACAGAGAATATATTCAAACAAATTGTTGATGAGAACTTCCCAAACTTGTGGACAGAACTGGATCCTCGAAACCAAGAAGCAAGTAGAACACCTAATTACCTCAATCCCAACAGGACTTCTCCAAGGCACATTGTATTGAAGCTGTCAAAAATCAATGACAAAGAAAGAATCCTCAAGGCAGCCAGGGAAAAGAAGACGGTAACCTACAAAGGAAAACCATTAGATTATCATCAGATTTCTCAGCAGAAACTCTACAAGCCAGGAGGGAGTGGAACCAAACATTCAAACTACTGAAAGAGAGAAATTATGAGCCAAGAATAATATATCCAGCAAAGATATCCTTTAGATATGAAGGAGGAATAAAGACCTTTCCAGATATACAGAAGCTGAGGGAATTTTCTAATACATGACCTGCATTACAAGAAATACTAAAGGAGGCTATTCAACTACCATCAACAGGGACAATTTGTGTCACCAAAACATAAAAAGTGGGAGAGTAAATGCCTGAACCGGAATATGGGAATGGAGAAAGTAAGCATGCTGAAGAAAATGGAATACTCCAAATATCAAACTTCCTTTTACATAAACTTAAGGGTAACCACTCAAAAAAAATCCAGAAATGAAATATATACTGTAATAAAAGAAGAAACAGAGGGAAACATCATAGAATACCACCATACAGGAATAATAGATAACAACAAAAAGGCAAAGAAACAATGGAGATACAGCCTTATCAGAAAACTAAGTAAGAATGACAGGAAATCCTCACATATCAATAATCACCCTAAATGTAAATGGACTGAACTCACCAATAAAAAGGCACAGAGTAGCAGATTGGATCAAAAGACTAAACCCAACCATATGCTGTCTCCAAGAGACACATCTCAGCTACAAGGACAAGCATAGACTCAAAGTGAAAGGGTGGAAATTGACACTCCAAGCAAATGGTACCCAGAGAAAATCAGGTGTAGCCATAATGATATCAGATGAAACAGACTTCAGGGTGAAAAAGGTAACAAGAGACAAAGATGGACATTTCATAATGGTAAAGGGGACTATACAACAAGAAGACATAACAGTCATCAATATTTATGCCCCCAATCAGGGAGCACCGAAATATACCAAGCAACTACTAACAGAACAAAAGGGAGAAATTGACCAAAACACAATTATACTAGGGGACTTAAATACATCATTGACAGCTATGGATAGATCATCCAAACAGAAAATAAATAACAAAATAGCAGCCCTAAATGACACATTAGATGAAATGGACATAATTGACATATATAGAGCACTTCATCCTAAAACATAAGACTATACATTTCTTTCTAGTGTGCATGGAACATTCTCAAGGATAGACCATATATTGGGACATAAAATCAGCCTCAGCAAATTTAAGAAGATTGAAATCATACCAAGCATATTCTCTGATCACAAGGCTTTAAAATTGGATATCAACTGCAAAAAGCAAGTAGGAAAAAACACAAATACATGGAGATTAAACAACATAATTTTAAAAAACGACTGGGTCAAAGAAGAAATTAGAGGCAAGATCAAAAGATACATAGAAACAAATGACAATGAAAATACATCCTACAAAAATTTTTGGGATGCAGCAAAAGCAGTTTTAAGAGGGAAATTTATATCATTACAGACCTATCTCAAGAAACAAGAAAACTCCCAAATAAATAACCTCATGTTACACCTTAAAGAACTAGAAAAAGAAGAACAAGTGAAACCCAAGTTCAGCAGAAGAAAGGAAATAACAAAAATCAGAGCAGAACTAATTGAAATAGAGAACAAAAAGACAATAGAAAAAATTAATGTGATGAAAAGCTGGTTCTTTGAAAAGATTAACAAAATTGACAAACCCTTGGCTAGACTCACTAAGATAAAAAGAGAGACTACACTAATAAAATCAGAAATGAAAAAGGGGAAGTTATCACGGATGCCACAGAAATACAAAGGATCATCCAAGAATACTATGAAGGACTATGTACCACCAAATTCAATAACCTAGAAGAAATGGACAAGTTCTTAGAAACACATAGCCTTCCCAGTCTGAACCATGAAGAACTGGAAAATCTAAACAGACCGATCACCAGTAACGCAGTTGAGTCAGTCTTCCAAAACCTTGCCAAAAGTCCTGGACCAGGGCCGGACTGGTGGCTCAGGAGGTTAGAGCTCCGTGCTCCTAACTCCGAAGGCTGTCGGTTCAATTCCCCATGGGCCAGTGGGCTCTTAACCACAAGGTTGCCAGTTCAACTCCTTGAGTCCCACAAGGGATGGTGGGCAGCACCCCCTGCAACTAAGATTGAACACGGCACCTTGAGCTGAGCTGCTTCTGAGCTCCCGGATGGCTCATTTGGTTGGAGCGCATCCTCTCAACCACAAGGTTGCCAGTTCGATTCCTCGACTCCTGCAACGGATGGTGGGCAGCTCCCCCTGCAACTAAGATTGAACACGGCACCTTGAGCTGAGCTGCCATTGAGCTTCTGGATGGCTCAGTTTGTTGCAGTGAATCCTCTCAACCACAAGGTGGCCGGTTCGACTCCCGCAAGGGATGGTGGGCTGTGCCCCCTGCAACTAGAAACGGCAGCTGGACCTGGAACTGAGATGCGCCCTCCACAACTAAGACTGAAAGGACAACAACTTGAAGCTGAATGGCACCCTCCACAACTTAGATTGAAAGGACAACAACTTGACTTGGGAAAAAAAAAAGGCCTGGACGTACACACTGTTCTTCAATAAAGGCCTGTTCCCCTTCCCCAATTAAAAATCTTAAAAAAAAAAAAAAAAGTCCTGGACCAGATGGCTTCACTAGAACCTTCAAAGAGGATCTAATACCAATCCTGCTCAAACTCTTCCAAAAAATTGAAGAAGAGACAGTACTCCCTAACTCATTTTATGAGACCAACATTACCCTGATACCAAAACCTGGTAAGGACAACACAAAAAAAGAAAACTACAGACCAATATCTCTGATGAATACAGATGCAAAAATCCTAAACAAAATTCTAGCAAATCGAATACAACAATACATTAAAAAGATTATTAATCAAGACCAAGTGGGGTTCATCCCCGGGGCACAAAGATGGTTCAACATCCACAAATCCATCAATGTGATACATCACATAAACAAAATAAAGGACAAAAATCATATGATTATATCAATTGATGCAGAAAAGGCATTTGACAACAAACAACATCCATCTATGATTAAAACACTTAATAAAATAGGTATAGAAGGAAAATACCTTAACATAATAAAGGTCATATATGACAAGCCCTCAGCTAATCTCATAATTAATGATGAAAAACTGAAGCCCTTTGCTCAACATTCAGTAACACGACAGGGCTGTCCCCTATCACCTCTGCTTTTCAACATACTGTTGGAAGTCCTTGCCAGAGCAATCAGGCAAGAGAAAGAAATAAAAGGCATCCAAATTGGGAATGAAGAAGTTAAATTGTCACTCTTTGCAGCTGACATGATGCTATATATAGAAAACCCTAAAGATTCCACCAAAAAGCTATTAGAAACAATCAACGAATACAGTAAAGTTGCTGGCTACAAAATCAACGTACAAAAGTCCATTGCCTTCCTATATACTAACAATGAAATCTCAGAAAAAGAAATACAAAATACAATTCCTTTTGCAATTGCAGCAAAAAGAATAAAATACCTAGGAATAAACTTAACCAAGGATGTGAAAGACCTATATGCTGAAAACTATGAGACATTTTAAAAAGAAATTGAAGAAGACACAAAGAAATGGAAAGACATTCCGTGCTCATGGATTGAAAGAATCAACATAGTTAAAATGGCCATATTACCCAAAGCAATATACAGATTTAATGCAATCCCCATCAAAATCCCAATGGCATTTTTTAAAGAAATAGAACAAAAAATCATCAGATTTGTTTGGAACCACAAAAGACCCCGAGTAGCCAAAGCAATCTTAAGAAAACAGTCACTCCCTGACTTCAGCTTGTACTACAGGCCTACAATAATCAAAACAGCATGGTATTGGCAGAAAAACAGACACATAGACCAATGGAATAGAATTGAGAACCCAGAAATAAAACCACAGATAATTTTTGACAAAAGAAGCAAATAACATACAATGGAGAAAAGACAGCCTTTTCTATAAATGGTGCTGGGAGAATTGAATAGCCACGTGCAAAAGAATGAAACTGGACTGCTATCTCTCACCATATACCAAAATTAATTCAAAATGGATCAAAGACTTAAGCATAAGACCTGACACAATAAACTGCATAGAAGAAAACATAGTTACTAAACTTATGGACCTTGGATTCAAAGAGCATTTTATGAATTTGACTCCAAAGGCAAGGGAAGTAAAAGCTAAAATAAATGAACGGGACTATATCAAACTTAAAAGCTTCTGCACAGCAAAAGAAACCATCAACAAAATAAAGAGGCAACCAAGTGAATGGGAGAAGATTTTTGCAAACAGTGTCTCCAATAAGGGGCTAATATCCAAAATATACAAGGAACTCATGCAACTCAACAACAAAAAAACAAACAACCCAATTGAAAAATGGGCAGAGGACCTGAAGAGACATTTCTCCAAAGAGGACATACAAATGGCAAATAGACATATGAAAAAATGCTCCACATCACTAATCATCAGAGAAATGCAAATCAAAACCACAATGAGATATCACCTCACCCCAGTCAGAATGGCTATCATCAACAAGACAAATAGTAACAAGTGTTGGAGAGGCTGTGGAGAAAAAGGAAGCCTCATACACTGTTGGTGGGAAGGCAGACTGGTGCAGCCGTTATGGAAGGCAGTGTGGATGTTCCTGAAAAAATTAGGAATAGAATTACCGTATGACCCAAGAATCCCTCTCCTGGGTATCTACCCCAAAAATCTGAAAACATTAATCCATAAAGACACGTGTGCTCCAATGTTCATTGCAGCTTTGTTTATGGTGGCCAAGACATGGAAACAACCAAAATGTCCTTCGATAGTTGAATGGATAAAGAAGTCATGGTATATATACACAATGGAATACTATTCAGTGTTAAGAAAAGATGATATAAGAACATTTGTGACAACATGGATGGATCTTGAGAGTATAATGCTAAGCGAAATAAGTCAGACAGAAAAAGCAGAGAACCATATGATTTTACTGATATGTGGTATATAAACCAAAAACAACAAAAGAACAAGACAAACAAATGAGAAACAAAAACTCATAGACACAGATAATAGTTTAGTGGTTACCAGAGGGTAAGGGGGGTGGGGGGTGGGAGATGAGGGTAAGGGGGATCAAATATATGGTGATGGAAGGAGAACTGACTGGGTGGTGAACACACAATGCGATTTATAGATGATGCAATACAGAATTGTACACCTGAAATCTATGTAATTTTACTAACAATTGTCACCCCAATAAATTAAAAAATAAATAAACAAATAAATAAATAACTAAAAAAATGAAAACTAAAAAAAAAAGAAACAATGGACCGGCAAAACAATAGGAAAACACAAAATGGCAGTTGTAAGTCTTTACTTATCAATAATTACTTTAAATACAAATATTAAATTATCGAATCAAAAGATATAGAATAGCTGAATGGATGAAAAAAACAAAACAAAAAAATAACAAAAGAAACCAAGATCCAACAATACACTGCCTACAAGAGACTCACTTTAGCCTTAAAGACACACAGACTAACAGTCAAGGGATGGAAAAAAATATTTCAAGCAAGTTGTAACAACAACAACAAAGGCAGAAATGGCTATACTTATATCAGACAAAATAGACTTTAAACTAAAAATGTAAAAAGACAAAGTAGGTCACTATATAGTGATGAAGCAGTCAATACATCAAGAAGATATAACAATTGTAAATATGTGCTCAACATTGGAGTAACTAAATACATAAAGCAAATACTAACAGAACTAAAAGGGGAAATATATAGTTGGGGACTTTAATACCCACTCTCAACAATGGACAGATCCTCCATACTGAAAATCAATAAGGAAACAGCAGATTTGAACAATGCTATAGACCAAATGGACCTAAGAACTGTATACAGATATTTTTTCCAACAACAGGAGAATACACATTCTCCTCAAGTACGCATGGAGCATTTTCTAGTGTACACAGAATAGACCATATGTTAGGCCACAAAACAAGTCTTAGCAAATTCAAGATTAAAATCATACCAAGTATCTTCTCTGACCAGAGTGATATGAAACTAGAAATCAATAACAAGAGGAAAACCAGAAAATTCATGAATACATGGAAATTAAGCAACATTCTTCTGAACAATCAATGGATCAAAGAAGAGATAAAGGGGAAATAAAAAAGTATCTTGAGACAAGTGGGAATGGAAATACAACATACTAAAACTTATTGGATGCAGCAAATCAGTTCTAAAAGGGAAGTTCATATCAATAAAGGCCTACAATAGGAAGTAAGAAAGGTTCCAAACCAATAACCTAATTCTTCACCTTAAGGAACTAGAAAAACAAAAACAAAAACTGAAATCAAAGTTAGCAGAAGGAAGGAAATAATAAAGATTGGAGCAGAAATAAATGCAATAGAAAACAGGGAAACAATAGAATACATTAATCAAACTAAGAACTGGTTCTTTGAAAAGATAAAGTTGACAAGCCTTTAGCTAAACAAACCAAATAAAAAAGAGGACCCAAATCAACAAAATTATAAAAGAAGGAGGAGACATTATAACTGATACCACAGAAATACAAAGGGTCATAAAAAGGCAACTATGAACAATTATATGCTAACAAACTGGACAACCTAGAAGAAATGGAAAAATTCTTGGAAGTATGCAACCTACCAGGGACTAAATCAAGAAGAACCAGAAAACCTGAATAGAGCAATTACTGGTAAGGAGAGTGGTCCAACAATTAAAACTTTTTCAGTGAAGGAAAGCCCAGGACCAGATTGCTTCACTGGTGAATTTTACCAAACATTTATAGAACAATTAATACAAATTCTTCTCAAACTTTTCCAAAAAAATTGAAGAGTTGGAAACACTCTCAAACTCTTAATAGAGGCAGAAAAAGCATTTGACAAAATTCAATATCTGTTCATGATAAAAACTCTTACAATTTAGGTACAAAAGAAATATACCTGAACATAATACAGGACATATCCCACAGATAACGTCTTACTCAATGGTGAAAGTTTGAAAACTTTTCCTCTGATATCAGGAACAAGACAAAGGTGCACACTCTCATCACTCCTATTCAACAGTACTGGAAGTCTTTACCAGAGCAATCGGACTAGAAAAAGAAATAAAAGTCATCAAAATTGGAAAGGAAGAAGTAAAGTTGTCTTTATTTGCAGGTGACACGATTTTATGTATAGAAAACCTTAGACTTCACACACAAAAAAGACTGTTTAATCAATGAATTCAATAAAGTTGCAGGAAAAAAAATATACAAAAATCAATAGTGTTTCTACATACTAACAACGAATTATGAGGAAAAAAAATAAAGAAAATTATTCCATTTTCAACAGCATCAAAAACATACTTAGTAATAAGCTCAACCAAGGAGGTGAAAGATTTTGAAAACTACAAGACATTGATGAAAGAAATCACAAGAGACAGGAAGAAATGGAAAGGTATCCTGTGTTTGCGGATTGGAAAAATTAATATTGTTAAAACATCAATGCTACCCAAAGCCATCTAAGAGTCAATGCAATCCCTATCAATATTGCAATAACATTTTTTGCAGAAGTAAAAAAAAAAAAATCCTAAAATATATATGGGACAACAGGAAACCCAAATAGCCAAAGAAATCCTGAGAAAGAACAAAACAGGAGGCATCACACATCCTGATTTTAAGGTATCCTATAAAGCTAAAGTAATCAAAACAGTATGGTACTGGCATAAAAACAGACAATGAGATTAATGGAACAGAATTAATAGCCCAGAAATAAACCCAAGCATATACAGCTAACAATATTTGACAAAGGAGTCAAGAATACTCAATGGACACAAGACAGTCCCTTCAATAAGCGTGCTGGTAAAACTGGATATTCACATATAAAAAGAATGAAACTAGACCCCTATTTTACACCACTCACAAAAATTAACTCAAAATGGGTTAAAGGTTTAAATATAAGACCTGAACCATGAAACCATAGAGGAAAACATAGGGAAAAATCTCCTAGACATGGTCTTGGCAATGATTTTTGGATATGACACCTAAAGCACAAGCAACAAAATAAAAAATAAACAAGCGAGACTATACTAACCTAAAAATCTTCTGCCCAGTGAAAGAAACAATCAACAAAGTTAAAAGGAAACAAACGGAATGGGAAAAAAATATTTGCAAACCGTATATCTGGTAAGGGGTTAATATCCAAAATTTATAAAGAACCCATACAACTCAACAGCAAAAACAAACAAAAAAACAATGTAATTAAAAATGGGCTATAGCATGAATAGACATTTTTCCAAAGAAGCAATGCAGGCCAACAGGTACACGAAAAGATGCTCAACATCACTAGTCAGGGATGCAAGTCAAAACCAAAATGAGATATCATGAGTGTTAGAATGACCATCATGAAAAAGGCAAGAGATGACAAATGGTGGTAAGGATGTGGATAAATGGGAACACTTGTGCCCTGTTGGTGGGATTGTAAACTGTTACAGCACTTGTATAATAAAGAGGTTTCTCAAAAAATTAAAAATAGAATTACCATATGTTACAGCAATTCCACTTCTGGGACTATATCCAAAGGAAATGAAAACACTAACTCAAAAACATACATGCCACCCCCATGTTCATAGCAGCATTATTTACAATAGCCAAGACATGGAAACAACCTATGTGTCCATCAATGGGTGAATAGATAATGAAGTTGTGACACACACACACACACACACACACACACTAGAATATTTAGTCATAAAAAAACCCAAGGAAATCCTGCCATTTGCAACAACATAGGTGGAACTTGAGGGCATTATGCTCAGTAAAATAAGTCAAAGAAAGACAAATATGTGTGAACTCACTTCTATATGGAATATTTGAAAACTCGTAGAAAAAGAAATGGTTAGAGATTCGTGGTTAGAGGCAAGGGTGGGGTGGGCAGGAAGAATTGGAGGAAGGTTGTCAAAAGGCACAAATTTTTAGGTATAAGATAAATAAGTAGTAGGGATGTAATGTACAACATGATGACTATAGTTAACACTGTTCTATGGTATATGAGTATGTACCACCTCTTTATCCATTCATTCATTCAGGGACATCCAGGTTGCTTTCATATATTGGCTATTGTAAATAATGCTTCAATGAATATATGGTTGAGCACATCCCCTCGAAGTAGCATTTTGGGTTTGTTTGGATAAATACCCAGAAGTGGGATTACTAGGTCCTTCTTCTTTGTCTATTGTTATAGTCTTTGTTTTAAAGTCTATTTTTTTGTGGTATAAGTATTGCTACCACAGCTTTTGTTTGTTTGTTTCCATTTTCATGAAGTATCTTTTTCCCTCCCTTTACTTTCAGTCTGTGTGTGTCTTTTGATCTGAAGTGTATCTCTTGTAGGCAGCATAGGTAAGGGTCTTGTTTTCTTATCCATTCAGCCCCCCCACCCCCATCTTTTGATTGGAGCATTTAGTCCATTTACATTGAAAGTAATTGTTGATAGGTATGTAGTTATTGCCATTTTTTAAATTCATATTTTTAATTTTTTTTTCCGTCTTAAAGAAGTTCCTCTAAGATTCCTTGTAATACTGGTTTGGTGGTGATGAACTCCTGTCTGGGAAGCTCCTTATCTGTCCTTTGATTCTAAATGATAGCTTTGCTGAGTAATCTTGGTTGTTTTTCATCACTTTTAAGTATTTTCTGTCAATCCCTTCTGGCCTGCAAAGTTTCTGTTGAGAAATCAGCTGACAATCTTATGGGAGCTCCCTTGTAGGTAACTAACTGCTTTCCTCTTGCTGCTTTTAAGATTCTCTTTTTGTCTTTAACATTTGGCATTTTAATTATGATGTGTCTTGGTATTGGCCTGTTTGGGTTTATCTTGTTTGGGACTCTCTGTGCTTCCTGGGCTTGTATGTCTATTTCCTTTGCCAGGTTAGGGAAGTTTTCTGTCATTATTTCTTCAAACAGGTTTTCAATTCCTTGTTCTCTCTCTCCTCCTTCTGCTACCCCTATAATGCAAATATTGGTATGCTTGAGGTTGTCCCAGAGGCCTCTTAAACTCTCCTCAGTTTTTTGGGTTCTTTTTTTTTGTTTTTTGTTTTCTGTTCTGATTGGGTGTTCTTTGCTACCTTACCTTCTAAATCACTGATTTGATCCCCTGCTTTATCCAATCTACTGTTGATTCCCTGTAATGTAGTCTTCATTTTTGTTCTTGTATACTTTATTTGTGACTGGTTCATTTTAACATTTTCTATCTTCATTTTTATGTTTCCTATGTCTTTGTTGAAGTTCGCCCTGAGATCATTGAGCATCCTTATAACCAGTGTTTGGAACTCTGCATCTAGTAGATTACTTGTCTCCATTTTGTTTAATTCTTTTTCCAGAGCTTTGTTCTGTTCTTTTATTTGGGACATCTTTCTTTGTCTCCCCATTTTGGCTGCCTCCCTGTGTTTATTTCTATGTATTAGGTAGGGTTGCTATGTCTTCTGGTCTTAGTAGAGTGGCCTTATGTAGTAGGTGTGCTGTGGGGTTCAGTGGCACAGTCTTACTGGTCACCTGAGCCATGCACTCCAGGTATGTCCCTTGTGTGGGTTGTGTATGCCCTCCTCTTGTACTTGAGCCTTGGTCTTTGTTGCACATCTATAGGAGGGACTGACCCTCAGGCTGATTGGTTGTGAGGACTAAACTTGACTAAAGTGAAGGAGTTATGGTGCAGGGGCTGACCCTACAGAGCAGGATCTGCCTCAGCAGGACTCTGGTGCCTGCCCAATCTGCTCCTTGGGTGTGTCATTCTTGGAGACAGCTGGGTGATGCTCCAGCTCATTTTGAAGTTGGCTGCTGGGGATGCCAACCCTAGGGTCACCTGGGAGGGGACTTGCTGCAGGTCAAGTTCAGCTGAAGCTCAAAGTCTGTGCCCCACCTGGAGCCGCCCACAAGAACCATAAAGAAATCCACAGATGGTCACTGCCCATAGCCGTGCTTGGAAGTGCCTTGAGAGGCCAAGCTATGAATCAAGGCTGGCTGCTGTTAGTGCTGGGCTCAGGGCTGCTCAGCCAGAGGTACAGGACACACTCAAGACAGATGCTGATGGTCTGGGTTCTGTGAACCTTTGAGAGACCCTAGGAAAGTCTGCAGCATGAGCTAAGGCAGGCAGTTTATATGAAAAAGCCACTGGCTTGGGTATGCCCGAAAGTTGATTGGAGCAGGGTCTTGAATCACCAGGGTGTGGTGAATGATTGCAGTTAGTGATGGAGACTCAGATATGGCAGCAGCCTTCATCTGCACACTGGAAAAGGGGCAGCTTAACAAAGAAACAATGGCCTGTACCAACTCCTCTGTCCAGGAGAAAGCTGCCCCTCTAGCCCCTGTCCTGAAGCCAGACAACTCAGTCGCCCCCTCCCTCATGTCCTTGCCCCTTCTCTAGCTGCTGCCCCAGCACTGGAGCTCAGAGCCAGTGATTTCATCAAGGGTTAAGTCCTTGTGTGGTCCCTTTTAGAGGAGCACATAGGACTCCAACCTCCCTCTGTCTCAGTCACAATCTCTGCCGGTTTTCACAACCAGAGATTATGGAGACCTCTCTCCCCAGCACTGGGACCCTGGGCTGGGGTGGGGCTGGGACCTTTCACTCTTCTGGGGGGCCTGCAGCCAGGATATCCCTCCCAATTTTCAGTGGTCACATGCGGATGTGGCACCAGCCCATTCCATGTCTGCCCCTCCTACCAGTCTTTAGGTGGCTTCTTCTGCATGTCTTTAGTTGTAGGGCTTCAGTTCAGCAAGATTTTAGGCAATGCTCAATGATGCTTGTTTTGAGTTTAGTTGTAATTTTGATGTGGTTGTGCAAGAAGGTACGCACAGCATTTACCTACTGTGCCATCTTGACTGGAAGCTCCATACTCAAGTTTCAGATAAAGACAAAAGCAAAGTCTTGCTTCTGTTTACCATGCTACTACTATCCATGTACAACCCAAACCACACTAACCCTCTCCCTAAAAGAGAGGGGTGTTTGTTTTATCCAAACAAAAATGGTTCAAATGGTAAATTCTATGTTGTATATCTTTTACCACAATAAAAAATAAATAAAAAAACAAAAACAAAAACAAATGTCTGGGCTGCACACCCACAAATTGTGATTCAGTTGGGATTGGTGAGATCTGTGCTGCTTTTTAAACAAGCTCCTCAAGTGCATCTGATGTGCAACTAAGTTTGAGACTCACTGGTCTGGCTTTGGTTCTTGGCAGAAGGGGCAGAGCAGGGGAGTGGTCTCTCTGAAGACCTTCTAGAGGTGGGCTTCTTGAAATGTGAATTTGAATGTGAAACAAATCCTCTGGGGATTTTGCTAAACTGCAGATTCTTACCCAGTGGATCTGGGGTGAGGCCTAATAATGCACATTTCTAACTAGGGATGCCCTGCTGCTGGGGCACGGACTACACTTTGAGAACCAAGGTTCTGGAGACAGACAGCGGTGGACAAAGTGGAGATCTGGAAAGGAGCAAGAAAATGTCTAAGATGATTCCCCCAGATACAGCGTTCAATGATGAGGAGCTGGGGAGGAGCAAGAGGGAGTTTAGCTGATTTGTGAATTAACTTCTAGGTACAGTTTAAACAGGTTTGTGGTTCAGCTCATAAATATATCGAGGTTAGAGATCAGCATATAAATTGTTTGCATGAGTCTGTCTGAATTTCCAGACCTTGTGTTTTATCGTAAGGGACCCAGCTCAGCTGAACACAAATTAAACTGGCTCAAGTTTTGCTTCTCTGTTGCCTCCCCAAATCCTTCTTTCCCTACAGGGGAAAGTTCCCAGGCCTTCTGCAACAGCCTCCCCAGAGCTGAATCCCTCCTGCTCCAGAGTCAAACAGCAGCGCTCCTGTCCATCCAGCCCAGCATATTGATTCACTTCCCTGAATTGGTCAGTTGCACACGGACTGCTTCCCTGCCAGTAAGTCCGGCTGGCTCACCTGGTCCTGGAGGACTCTGCACCTGGCAACATCCTGGGGATAGAACTAAAACCCAGCCTCTGAACAAAGGAACATGGGGCAGTATAGGAGTTTGAATCTCATCTCCATCTCTTCCTGCTCCTCTAACTTTGGTGAGTTACTAAACTCCCCACAGCTCCAGCTTTCTCACCTTTCAAATGGAGATTGTAATGCCTGCCTCCCAAAGCTGCAGTGAGGTTCCATGAGCCAATGCAAGGAAAGTGTTTTGCTTGGCACCTAGCACACAGAAAGGGCTCCATGGTGTATTTTCATGACCGTCTTCTCTTTTGCAGCCCTTAGGCAGGTGACTCCATTCCACTCTAGCTTCTGGGGATTTGTTCATCTCTTTGTGCCGCTCATAGTTGGGGCTGATTTGTGTTTGTTTTCCCCAGTGTTAGCATGTGGGCGGTGGAGGGTGGTGGGGGGTGGGGTGGACGCTCTAAGCCAAATTCTGGGAAGAACTCTCAGGCTTGATCATTGTGCTTGCGGTTTGGGAGGCGACCTGCAGGTGGCGTGCGCAGCCCTGGGAGGTGACCCGTCCGAATGAAGCTGGGACGTCACCAGGTGTCTGGAATGAGGGGCCTTGTTCTCACTATTCTCATTAATGCCAATAGCTGGTTCTCTGGGGTGGATCCTGGGTGTGGGGCCTAAGATGGAGTTCCCCCATGGGCCCAGGAGCCACCAAGGAGTACGTCATCTCTGCCCCCTGCTCTTACAGTGCCCCCTTCTCTTGTATGTAGTTACTTATGGGTGAGAGCGCCTCTGTATTCTACACTAGCTGGGCGCTCAGGGAATGTTTATGGAATGAGTTGCATTTGGGAAAGTGCTTCTATTAAACATCCCGGGTACGCAGCCCTCACTGTGGTCCAGACTGATAAGCACAAAACCCTCTGTTCCCTTCCCAGTTACTCCCCTCAGCTGCGGGACAACAGCTGGTCACAGACTCACCTTCCTTCCAGATTCTTGATATACAACTCAGCCTTGACTCGGGGTGCTGAACTCAGGAGGCCCTTGTACTCCTTAGGTACACCTTCTTTTCAGCTGGGGGCTCCACCCATGGTGGAGGGAGGTCTCTGAACCACAAACTTCATGCCCCTGGGCTTTTGCTACTCTCCTGGGTCTTTCCGTCTTTGCCTATCCAAATCTTCACATACTTGGAGGCCCAGCTCACATGCCAACCCCCTGTGCTACCCTATTAATCCTCTCGTGGCATGTTTCCACCTGGCAATCTAATTGCCAACTCCTCCCAAACCAGGTAAGGTAGGATTCTGGCCT
The DNA here is from genome assembly GCF_036562045.2 of Rhinolophus sinicus. NCBI lineage: Eukaryota > Metazoa > Chordata > Mammalia > Chiroptera > Rhinolophidae > Rhinolophus > Rhinolophus sinicus. The sequence goes on along the minus strand of NC_133756.1, from coordinate 82,378,605 downwards.
GATTCTCTTTGACTGAGCTCCGTTCCCCCTCCTCCATGAGTCCTTTTCACCTCCCTGACCTCTGATGACCTCCGTCCCTCTTCTCATGGTCTCACCTTGCCCTTACAGTCAGCACAGAACTTCAGGCTCTCGCTTCTGCCCCACCCCGCCGCCCGGCTATATATAATATTTTCCTCCCCTTCCCAGTTCATAGGAATCTTATATAACCTAACTGTTCACTAGTGGTTTTGCATAGCTTTGTTCCCTTGGCTATTCTGTGTTCTCCTGGAGGAGAGAAATCAGTAGACAAACTCCAACTCCCCATACCAGGATCCCCAGAGCTCCCACAAATGTCTTATTTTATAGCTAAGGAAACTGGGGCTCAGAGGGGTTTTGGAGCTTGCTCAAAGCCACACACCTGGTCATGGTCCCCTTTAGGGCCCAGCACAGATGTGAGAACAGAACAGGTGCTCAAAGACGCACCTTGGCTAATTGAAATCTTTTTAAAAAGCTTAACATGCTGAGCTAGAGCCGAGGCTTCTCAGTTTCTCCACGAGAAATAATGGCCTGGTATAGAGGCCTCTCCTTCCTCCCTGCCCATTGGCCCTTGCCAGATGGGGGAAAGCCACCACATAGAAACATAACCTTTATTGCACACGGCGCTGGGTCTTTTTTCATAGAAAAAGGTATTAACACATAAGCATCTGCAAATTGAAGCAACTCCTGGTTTTCTTGGAACAGTAAAATCGCATGCAATGTCTCTGAGTTGGGATTTTGGTCTTTGTCAAAACCACCTAGATTGGAGGGAGGGTGAGGAGGAGGGAAAACTTGCTGAGTCTTTGTGCCTCTGTCTCAAAATAAGGTGAGAGAAATATATAGATACATAGCTTGTTGATGTGTTCCTATCTCTCTATATATGTATATATCTCTCCACACATATTTTGTGGGGTGGAAGGGTTTGACTTGTACTGTGAAATTCTTTGTGCCCTGGCTTCATGGAGAAGAAGAAAATAGTTTCATTTGTACAAAAGAGTTCTATGTACAAGCGTTCATGACTTGGGGGGTTTTCTTTTCATTGTTGGTTAGTTTTTGTCTGTCAGTTTCATATAAATAATGCAGGAAACCAGCCACGTTGGTGTTGAGTGCTGGAGGTGCAGAAGGGCCAGCGGCCCGGGCGGCCCGTCTCAGCGCCCCTATACCAGGGTGTAGGACTTGGAGTAGGCCCCAGCCCCCTGCTTCTGAGACCGCCCTACCCCCGACGTGCTCAGCTCGAGAAGTGAGTCCCTAGAGCCCCCTATTTTGGTGTGTGGGCCCCCGGACCGTGGAGGCTCGGAGCTGGGGGCCGGAGGGGCAGCAGTGGGGGCAGCAGGGGGCTCGGCGGGGGTGGGGCCAGGTGCTGGGGGGGCTGTGCCAGCTGGGGCGGCTGGCATGGCCAGAGTCCTCTGAGGTAAGGTGGCTGTGGAGGTGGCCGCAGGGGCTCCTGGGTGTGGGAGGCCCAAGGACTTGCTGGCAGGGTCCAGAGTCAGATGGCGAGCCTGGGTGTGGTAGGTTCGAGCCAGGTTCCGGATGGAGGCTTCGCGGGGTGGGACCACAGGACAGGGCTCACGCCCATCTGTCTTTCGGAAGAAGGCCTCGGACTTGGCATACAGGGGCAGGTTACAGTAGTCACCTGGAATCACAGAAGCAGAGGATGTGAGGGACAGAGGCCTCTGGGAACCAGCTTGTTCACCCCACCTCCTACCCCTCCATCTTCTCCCTGAGCTAACATAGGAGTCCCTCCTCTATCTCTCACAGGATGGGAAATAAAGCGTTGAGGAAAGATCAATTACTTGATCTCTTTGAGCCTAAGTTTCCCTATCTTTGAAATGGGGATAATCACATTTCCCTTCAGGATTACTGTGAGTAGTGGATAAGATATTAATAAAATATGGCAAATACAGTGGCTGGCACATATAGTAGTTGCTCAATAAATTGATACTTATTATTAAATGATCACTATACGCTGTCAGCTTCAGCTGGTAGAGAGCTCACTTCTGAAAACAAGGACTTCCTAAGAGCTCTGGCTGTTAGAAAGCTTTTCTTTACCCTGAGGAGGAAAGGACAGTCACTCCCTGTCACTTCTCCACACTGACCCTGATTCTGTGCCCCTTCCCATGCAGCCTTTCAGATATCTGAAGTCAGCTCCATTGCCCCTTCCCTCTCCTTGGTCCCCTTCTCCAGGTGGAATGTTCCTAATTCCGTAAACTGCCTCTGTATCCTCATCTCCCCGCTCTGTGAGCATCCTCCTGTGAACATGTCTCTACCCTGTTGAGCACGCCAGGTACTTTGCTCAGATAATATCATTTAGTCCCACAGCACCCTGGATAGGCTAATACCTGCCTGCATTTTGCAAGTAAGGAAACTGAGAGTCAGAGAAATCAAGTAATTTGCCCAAATTCACACAGTTAGAAGGGGTGGGGGCGTCAATCAGGGCTGCCAGTCTCCTGAATCCTTGACTTTCTGTTACCTCAGGCTCTTCTCCAGATGACCCTGAGTCCCCAGGTTAGCACAGCCACTTAGCAAGGCCAGTATTGAGCATGCCTGACTAATGGTTTGAGAGCATGAGACTTGTACACTGTGGCCCCCAAATCTGCTGATGGAATACCCTCATATGCCCCTCGTTATCTTAGACCTGCCCTGCCAACCCCCAAGGGCATAGGCTCTGGCCAGTCCCCTGGAGCCAGATGGTTTCCAGTCAGGCTAGGTCACTGCCCACCATGAGGTTTGGCCACTATGGACTGAGCTGCCAGGATTGCTCCTTTGGGTCTGGATTAAGTTCAAACAGCATTGAGACCAATGGCCACTGGGCAGTTGACTCCATAAGGGGTCTTTCCATCCTGGCATAGCTTCAGACTAAAGGAATAATCAGTGCTAATGAGAACCTACTATGTGGCAGGCATATATCATTTCTAATGCCCATTACAACAATATAAAGTATACTATCATTTGCATTTTACAAATGAGAAAGTTAAGGCCAGAGAGGTTAAACAATTGCCCAAGGTCACAGTGATACTAAAAGGTTGAGCCAGGATGTGAACCCTGACCCGCTTGCTCCCGAGTCCTTATTCTTCGCACCATCCCACACTGCCAAGGAGCTCTGCTGGGCTGGCGGACCCAGGTACGCTTAGGGCTAGGCCTAGCCAGGGCTCACAGCAAGGGAGGTGGTCTGGGCACTCACTCTTGTTGGCCCGGTGAGGGATGGGCACAGCCACATTTTTGCCCCTGTCAGCATCCTGGGGCTTGGGCGGGGAGGCGGTGAAGCGGCAGATGCCGGGCTCTGAGGGTGTGCTCACGGACGTCATGCTGTCAGCGTTCTCATTGGTGCCCGTGGTCATCTGGTCCGAGGAGCTGTCAGAGATGAAGCACTCGGTGATCTCAAACTTGGCGTGCTGCAGCTGCTCCTCCAGCTTGGCGTGCTCATAGGCCCGGGCCAGCTCCTCGTAGGTGGAAGAGGCACTCTCAGTGGACACCATGCTGTTCCGTCCTTTGTCTAGGGAGATGGAAGGCATATAGTAAGAGGAAACAGTGAGTTAGGGGAAGAAGTGTGTAAGTGAGGCCAGACTGAGCAGTTCCCCTACCTCTAACCCCAACAGCCATAGAGTGTACCAGGCTCAGAAGATCCTGCTCTCCCACTGTGAAGGCAGCAGTGGTGGCAGAAGTGGGATCTTTGACTAATGAAGGGCAAACACCTTTCAGTCTTGAAAACAAGCAACTATCCCTGAAATACTCAGCACTTTCTCCAACAAATGTCACGTGTGCTATTTTCTTTGACATTATGGGAGAGAGCAAACTGAAGTCCCTGTCCAGCAGAGCTCAGTGAGGTCAAGTGCTTTTGTCAAAGCCACACAGTGAGCCAGTGGCCAGCTGGAAGTGACACTGACTTGTGTCTTGAACCCCGTCAGCTGGTGGGTAAGAGTGGGAAAATGGAACATGGGGCTGGATGATGGTGAGTTGGAGGAGAGTGAACAGCGCACAGGTAGGCCCTGGGCTCACCTGTGTCCTGGGAGAGACTTGCACTGTAGCTGTCACTCTCAGTGACAGTGACACCATGCTGGGAGCCCACGGTACGCCAATCGGAGGTGAGCGTGCGGGCAGGTGTGGAGGCCTGACACTTGGTCAGAGTCCACTGGCTTGAGTACCGGTTCCGGGTACTGTGGGCTGACTTTACATTCTTCCTGGATACTGGATCTACACGGAAGAAGCAAGAGCTAGCACCCTCCAACTGAGGCCACTGGGCTGGGGCAGCTGGCACTTACCAGAGAGGGCAGTGGGGAGCAAGGGAGGAGGCAGAAGCAGCCACAGAAGCTCCCTTGGGAATGCAGAGCATGCAGCCTCTCCTGACCACATAGCTGGCCCCAGGGGAGAAGAGCAAGAGTATCGAGGTATGGGGTCAGTGGGTCCTCCCCACCCACCCCATCTTTCCCTTTAGCCTGGGAAGGATGTCACCTCCTCTCCTGCTGCCTCCTGACATTCCCTTCAGTCCTTAATGTATTCTATCCTTATGTCCAGAGTCACAGTGCTAGAGGCAGAAGTCCCTTCAGAGCAAGAACACTCAACCCTCTCAACATTTCTAGCTAAGGAAACGGAGGCCCAGAGATATAAGGTTAGTGATATGCCCAAGGTCACAGCTAGTGAGTCTGCAACCAAGGTCTCCACACTCTAACTCCAGTGCTCTTTCCATTCTTCCATGTTGTTCCTTCTTTTTTTTTTCTTCATTTTTTTTATTTATTACCTCTGCCCCATGCTGTGCCCAAGACACCCTATGTAGGAGGGGGCTGTCTCCCCGGGGATAATGCATACTGGTGCCTGGCCGGATGTCAGACATATCGATGAGCGGTCCTGTGCTCTGGATGAGAGCTGGGTGGTGCAAGGAGACACCGGTACAGAAGCTCTGTGGGTTGACAGCTTGGCTGAATTCAGCATCTGCCACGGGGATGGTGGCCTTGTCATCTCCTGAGGGAAGAAGGACAATCAGCATGACGCCGTCCCTTTGGATGCCATCTTTATTTCCCAAATTTCTCTTTGTCTTTATCCAACATTGAGGCCCAGAAAGGTCAGGATAATTCTCCCTTAGACAGAGGAGGACACAGCCCTTGAGAGAAGCTGCAATATATTCTGAGGTTGTTGAGTTGTTGATAGGGCTTCACTTAGAACCCTGGGCACTGCTGTGAGGGCTGGTAGTTACCCTTTGTGGGTTGTGGACTAGGGAAACACACTCGGAGCAGGACAGAGAGCCTGTGGCACCTGTCACTCACCCAGCTGCTTGATGCCCTCTTTGTCCTCGATGAGCAGCTGGACCCTGGGGATGTCAATATGTAGCCGTGGGCCCTGGGGTGGCCCCTTTACGGGGGTGTCAAAACTTCGGTTGTTCTTGCTGTGGGGAGAAGGGCTAGAGGTAGGTGACTCAGCAGCCATAAGAGGTTCGGGGAGGGGTTTTGCAAAACAAAGGGGTCTTAGAAGCCTGTCCCAAGCAGGGGGGAAGAGAGAGGGGGAAAGAGAGGAAGCAGATATGTGATACCCACCTTATCAACATTTCTGCCAAACTCTTTGCATCTGCAAAACAGTAGAGAGAGAAGCTAGATGAGAATGGAGTCTGAGTAGGATGAGAACTGGAAGAGGCATGGAGACAAAGTGGGAGAATTCTCTAAACTGGGGCCAATGCTGGTCTCCTGGGAAGAGGAGAAATGTGAGGACCTCTAAAACAGTCCAAAACGTGATAAGGTCTCACTGCTCCCAATTCAGGATTTGCTTAAGGTCTGTTTTCCTTTCCTCAGATTTTTATCTAATAAGAAGGTCCTTCCCAAAGGAGAGGGTATAGAAAGAGCTCTATTTCCTTCCTGAATTGCCTCTAGTTAAACAAGACACCATAGCAGGCTAGAAACAGGCATCAATGGCAGATCTATCCTCAGTTATGTGTTGTGGAGAGGAGAGGGTACATGATGAAGTAGAGATGGCCAATGGGCATCCTAAGATGACTATCAACCAAGAGGCTTCACTTCCTCCTCTAGGGCACCTATCCCCCAACAATTCATGGATGAATTTAGGGGTCTCTGCTTTGTTTCAGAGGGCCCTTGAATAGGATCAGGGCTCTCAGGTTTGGAATTGATGTGAGAGAGGAGAAGCAAAGGACCTGGCTAATCCATTAGACCCCTGATAACTGAGAATTATCTGTCAGAGTGAATTTAGCTGCATGTATTGCATCCAAGCATCCAACTACCACCCATTTATCCATTCATAATTGACCCATCCACCTATCAATCCACCCATCTAACTGTTGACTCGAACATGAACCTAGCCATCCAACCATTCAGCTATCATCCACCCAACTATCCAATCATCCATCCATTCAACTATCAACCCATTCAACTATCTCTCCAACCATCCATCCAATTATCCATTCATCTATTCAACCGTTCGTCCAACGTCCAATAATCCATCCATTCATTTAGCTATTTAACCGTCTTTCTATCTTATCATCCATTTATCCATTAAAATATCCATACATACATCCAAACAGCCATCAATCATCAATGTATCCAACCATCTATCAAACCTTCCATTTATCCAAACAAACGTCCATCCACCTATCCCTCCCTCCCTCCTTCTCTCCCTCGCGACATCTATCCATACAACCACCTATTCATCCAACCATCTATCCATCAAAACTTTCATTCAACCATAGATCTAACCATCCTTCCATCTATACATCCTTCCATCCAACCATCCAATCAATCATCTAACCATCCATCCAACTATCTAGCCATTCATCCATCCAATCATCCAACCATCCATCCATCTTTTCATTTATCTATCCAATAACCATCCAACCATCCTTTGAACCATCCATTCATCCATTCATCCGACTCCTAAATACCCTAGGCAGTTTCAGTCATTCCTTCTTCTGTGCTATTGTGCCCTGGCTTCTCCCATTAGACCGTGAACTCAATAAGGGAATGGGTTGTTCTTTCTTCTTTCATCTTATTATCTCCAATGGCTGGCAGTATCTACAATATAGCAGATGCTTAATAAATGTTTCCCAAATGAGTGAATGAACATTTATTAAGCAACTAGTAGGTGATAGACACTGTATAAATTGAGGTAAATCAGACCCATTCATGCCATAATACAGTATTAGGTGTTGGGACAGGGGATGACATTCAAAATATTTGACAACTGATGTGGCATGGAAACTTCCCAGTCAGAACTGAGCAAGGTCCTAGAGAACACCTGCAGTTCTACTCTTCAGTGGCTGGGTCCGAGGAAAGTCACAGGGATCCTGTGTGAGAGCATGGTGCATCCAGGGTGAAGGGAGCAATATCTAGCTACCAATCAACATGGACATGTTTAAATGTTTTAACAAGCAATATGGCTCTACCAGTGTGAACCTCCAAAAGTCAGCCCTGGTTAGGGCAGGCACAAAGTCCTGGGGGCACAGAAGAGGAAGCAGTGAACACTAAGGAGGTTTTAGGTGGTTGGAGTGGCAGCTCTCCTTTCAAAGGGACACGAGCACTCTCTCGTCTAGATGGTGCTGTGAATCAGTGGAAGGTGGCCAGTGGGGCTGAAGGTCAAGATTCCTACCCGAGAAGCCCATAGGCAACTCCCCCACCTCTGAGCCGCTTCAGCCTCTTCTCCTTCCTCTTTTTGCGCACAACGAAGAGCAGTGCCACCCCCAGTGTGGCCAGGATGACCGGGCAGCCGATGGTGAAGAGCTTCTTCACGTCATCCCCCTCACCTTGAGCGGACTTGATGGGAGGGATGGTACCTGAGTGGGGGTGAAGAAGGGAGTTGGATGTCCCTTATGAGTTGGGTGCAGTGCAGATTCCCACGGGTGGGGGAGTCCTTTGATCTTTCTTGCTGCCCTTGGTTTCACTCTGAGCTCGACTTCCTGGTGCAGAGCTACTCCCCTCCCCTCTGCTCCCCCAAATTCTGGTCCCATCAGAAAAGCCATGAACAGTTGTGTAATTTTTACACTACATTATGATATTAATGACTTCCTGGCCTGTTTCAGAATTATCCTGAGGTCTCTCAGAGGTAGTCTCTTGTTTGTTGGTGTTCAGTGTTCATTCCTGAGGTTGGCTAGTCTTGCTTCAATTCCCATACCAGTTGGTAAGGTGGGGGTGGGGAGGGGGGACAATGAGAGTCTCAGTAGAGAGAACTCAGGGCAGTGGGATCCTGGGTTCTCTTCCTTAGATGGGGACAAAAGCCACTAAATACCCTGCATCCTCTCTCTGCTCTTCCTCCAATATCTGCTAGCCTTGAGTGCCTGCAAGGAGAGGACACATTCTCCTGCTGACATAGCGCTCTGCCAAGCCCGGATCTTTGCCTGTTTCAAAGCCTTGCCTAAGAGTCATCTCCTTCATGAAGCCTTCCCTGTTTGAGCCCATCCCATTCTGACACCACTTTATTGTTTCCTTACCACATAGGTAGACTTAATTTAGCTTGTGACAATTTCTCCCTATGAATGCAGCCTTCTATGCAGCTTTAATGTTTACATGTGTGCATGTGTGCCAGTGTGTGCACGTGTGAGCATATGTATACGTATGTGCATGCATGTGTGTGAGGTGTCCTCAGGTGGCAGACACCAGTGAGTGCTCACCAAGTATCCATGGACTTGTCTACATTTCCCAGACTTCCTGGTGGTTAGATTAGAACCATGTGACTAGTTCTGGACAATAGAGTGAGAATAGAAATCATGAGTATCACCTCCTGGCCAAGGCAGTTAAGAACTGGTGTGCCTTTTCTATCCTCTTTTTGGTGACTTTGGAGGGTAAATGTTCAACATGATAGTGCTAAAAGATGGTGGCCAGCCAACCCTCATGAGATTAGGAGAGCAAGAAACTGATCTTCATTGGGTTTAGGCCTGGAGCTTTTCACGTTTCTCTGTTATTGTAGCACAGGCTCTCCCATCCTGGTTGATATTAGTATTGGGTTCTTAGAGAGCAGGACCTCAAATGCATCTCTACCTCCCTCTCCATCTCTCTGAAACCATGGAAAGCAAGGATCACACTTTCAAAGACCCTCTGTCTTCAGTGTGATCGACCTGTTAGTCTGCCTGCCTGTCTGTCTGTATTGGCCACTGGTGCAACTGCTCACTTACCTGCCTGCCTACTAATCTGTTGCTCCTTTTGTCTGTTTACCCACCTATCAGCCTTTCTCCTGCTGATTTTTCTCTTTGTTTGTCTCTCTCTTTATGTGTCTGCCTCTCTGCCAGCTCCCTGACAACACCTTGCTCTGACCTCTGTGCTGCCCCTTTCTACCCTTTTTGACTCACTGCCGTCATAGTCCAGGGTGGCAAACTGGGCCGTCTCGTTGCCGCAGCCAGCGCTGTTGCAAGCCCTCATGCGCAGCTCGTACCACGTGGCCTCTCGCAGTTCGGTCAGAAACACCTCCCCAGAGGTGTTGGCTCGGAGGCCCTGCCAGGCCCAGGTGCCCTTGGGCCGATACTCCAGGCCAATGGCTGTGATGGGACAGCCTCCGTTGTTCCAGCCCTGCATGTTAAGCCGAGCATGTGTGGAGTTGATGTGGGTGAAGAGGTGCTGGTCTTTGCTGAAGGAGGGCTCTGGGTCGGGGGGAGTAGAGGGAGAGAGAGAGGTTAGAGACTGAGAGGGTAGGGGGATTCATTCATCGGGGCAGGAAAAGATCTCCCTGGGGCATCTGGGACTGCAGTGGCTCCAGGGGACCATTGGTTGGCACTGATGGGAGTAGAGATGCCCCAGAGAACAGAGGAGGGGGAGAGAAAGGAAGTACTGGAGAGAAGGCCTCAGAAGGGGAGGAAGAGAAATGCAGGAAGAAGGAAGAGAGTGATACCCATCTGCCATCCTAGCAGGGAAGTGGGACTAGTTTCTCCTACTGTTATTCATCTAGATGCTGCAGTGAGGGGAACTAGGGTGAGTGTCTCCCTTCAGCCTCACTGCTTCTCCGTTCCCTCCTTCCCTGTCGCAGCCATCTTCTACCTCTTGTCTTGGTCTCCTCTCCATGCCACCACCCCCCAACCCCAGCTCCTTTTCCCTGGGCCCATCTCTCCTCATTCCCATCACTGGGCCTCACCCCGCCCGTGCGTCTTGGCTTCGATGATCTCGCTGATGCGCCCGGAGCCCACACTGTTCTTGGCCGCCAGCTTCACCTTGTACCACGTGCCACACTTGAGGCTGTCCAGCTTGAAGGCCCGCTCACTTGAACTTATGAACACGTCCTTCCATTCCTCACTGTTGTCCACCGAGTATTGCAGCACAAAGCCTGCCCGGGAGGGTTGTCTGGCTCAGGTGGAGCAAGGCAGGGCCTGGGGTACCTGACAGGCTCCGGGCAGGGGGCAGAGTGGGGCCTTTGGTCATTGGAAGGGGCAGATGTATTTTAGAAGCAAGACTGGAAGGACCTTGGGTGACTTTTACTGCTCTCCCTCTTCAGCCCTCGTGTTAGGATTTAGAAGCCAAGGTGGGGAGGGGAGCAGAAAACCACGGTTGTGAGGCAAAAAAGGGATCTTATTTAGATCTTAGTGTTCCACATGTTGTCCCATGACAGCAACGTGGCATCACCTGGGCACCTGTTAGATATGCAAATTCTCAGCCCCCACCCAACCCTCCTGAATTGGGGGATCTTACAAGATTCCCTGGTGATTCATATGAGGTGTAATCAAAAATTATGGTGAATGTTTAAATAAAAATTTATTACAGTAAAAAAAATTTATTACAGCTTCGAACACACTTATCCCATTGTTCTATTGTCCTGAATCGATACAAAACCTTTACCTTTTATGGTCATTTTTATTTTGGGGAAGAGCCAGAAGTCTCACCATGCCAGATCCGGTGGATAAGGTGGATGAGGACACACCATAATGTTTTTATTTGACAGAAATTGCCATATACCAGAAGCAATGTGTGACACAGGGTGTTGTCATGATGGAGGGTGATTTATGGCACACTTTAAAACACACCTTCTCTCAACCATAGCTCACACCCGACTGACTGCACCGAATCAGTGAAAACTTGTCACACACTGTTAGTAAGGTCTGATGCACCGCTTCTCATATTGGAGATCCCAGCCTTTCCGTTGGATGGCACTCGGCAGCAGCATTCACCATATTTTGTAATCACAACCGAAAGGCTCCGTGTCACATATCGCTTCTGGTATGGCCATTTCTGTCAAATAAAACTATTACAGTTTATCCTCATCCACCTGATTCACTGGATCTGGTACAATGAAACTTCTGGCTCTTCCCAAAGTCAAAATGACCATGAAAGGTAAACCTTTTTTTTTTTTTTTTTTTTAATTGGGGAAGGGGAACAGGACTTTATTGGGGAACAGTGTGTACTTCCAGGACTTTTTCCAAGTCAAGTTGTTGTCCTTTCAATCTTGGTTGTGGAGGGCGCAGGTCAGCTCCAGGTCCAGTTGCCGTTGCTAGTTGCAGGGGGCAGAACCTACCATCCCTTGTGGGAGTCGAACCGGCAACCTTGTGGTTGAAAGGACACGCTCCAACCAACTGAGCCATCCAGGAGCTCAGCGGCAGCTCAGCTCAAGGTGCCGTGTTCAATCTTAGTTGCAGGGGGCGGAGCCCACCATCCCTTGCGGGAGTCGAGGAATCGAACCAGCAACCTTGTAGTTGAGAGCCCACTGGCCCATGTGGGAATCGAACCGGCAGCCTCCGGTGTTAGGAGCACGGAGCTCCAAAGGCCTGAGCGACTGGGCCGGCCCTCAAGGTAAACGTTTTAAATTGATTCAGGACATCGAGGCGGCGACAATAGTGCCACTAAAGACACTCATGAAAGAGGACTTCCAGAATTGCTTCAGAAAGTGGCAAGAATGATGGGATAAATGTGTTCGAAGTGAGGGGGAGTATTTTGAGGGAGATTAATGGCAATGTGTCTTTTACTGTAATAAATTTTTAAAAAATTTAAACATTCACCATATTGTTTGACCACACCTTGCATGCAAGTTCAAGTTTGAGAAGCACGCATCTAGTAGTTCGTCCACTTTTACAGATTTAGAACCTGAGGCCCAGAAAAGGAAATGACTTCTTCAGGTTCACACAGCTCGATAGTGGCACGGGGGTAGGTGTCCTAAAGCCCAGATGCCTATGCTGGTGTACTTTTCATGGTACTTAGGTAAGTTCCTTGTGGTCTGAATCGCATCCTCCATCACTTCCTGGGCATTATGGGGATACGTGGTGGGAGTGAGTGAAGCCCTTCCTCTGCCCCTGGGCCCAGAATTCCTTCCCCTCTCTTCCCCTCCTCATCCAGACCCCTCTCACCTCGAATGGAGCTGCCCCCATTGTCACCTGGAATCCAGGTCAGAGTGATGGACGAAGCAGAGGTTTTGGAGACAGTGAGGCGGGGCTGGTCCGGGGGAACTGTGAGGGGAAAGCCAACAGCCCTCACCACAATGGTTGACTTCTGATGATGGGGGGCAAGGGGTACCCAAATGGGAAGAAGGGCAAGGGGCTGGGTTTGCCATCTTCTAGGCACTATCCCCACTCCTGCTTATTCTCACCACTCTTCTTGCCTCTTCTTCCATTTGGCACTGCTGTTCCACTGAGGGTTGGTCTCCCTGGTGGTTGGTCATTTCCCTCCATTCAACAACCCTCTCTCTCACGCAATGGGATTTCTACTCCTTTTCCATCCCTGCCCCCACCCAAGCCAGGCATGCCTTGCAGGGTCTCACCTTGCACAAGAAGGTTAACAATGATGGTGTCAAAGCCCCCAGTGTTGGTAGCCGTGCAGGTGTAGTAGCCTGAGTCCTCAGCTTTCACAGCGCGCAGCAGCAACGTGCCATTAGTATGGATGAGCCGGTGCCCATCCATGGACACGGGGATGGCCGAGTCTTCACTGTGGGGGGTATGGGTTATGGCAAGTATCCCCTCACCTGGAGCCTCCCCCAGGTCTGTAAGCAAGTGGAGCTGGGAGCAGAAGGAAGCTTGCTAGGGGACCCTGGATTCTTGGGTCTTTATTTAGGACTTCCTGGGGGGCAGGTGTTATCTAGTAACCTTGGCCTTTTGACCATCCAGGGGAGGGAGATCCTAAACTCCCAATAGAGGCGAGTCGGGGAGGCCAGGGCTGCTTGTGGTAGCTGTGTACCCAGCAGGGCCTCCACAGGGCTGGAGGCGACCAAGTCAGCTGGAAGGAAGGGACATCTGATTCTTTTCTTCACGGCTCTTCTACTATGTTCCTCTCTGGGGGTCTCCCATCCCTCCAGGGTCCCGCACACACCTGTCCTTGGTCCACTTCACAGCAGGGGCTGGATCTCCCACTGAATTGCAAGGCAGCCGGACATCTTTCATCCAGGGTGTCGTCACGGTACCCCCAAATGAGATGATCTTTGCTGGGGCTACAAGAAAGAGAGTATGAGGGCCACCCTACTGCTACACACAACACTGCCCTGGCCCCCCTTTCTTAGGGCTCCCTGAACTTCACATCAAGTCCTTCCTCTGCTACCTGACCTCTACCTTGGGTGTGGGCTGGGAGATGGGTGCAGGGAATTTCAGCTGGGAGTCATTGATTCAACAAACATGTATCAAATACCTTTTATAGGTCAGCTATCATATGAGACTCTGAGGATTCACAAAATGAATAAGATTTATTCCCAGTCCTTAAGTTGTTCACTGTCCAAGAGGGAGACAGATAAAAAAAAATCATTTGGGTGAAAAATACTGTGGAAAGAGTAGGTGCAAGTACTCATGGGAGCACAAAGAAGGTGAAGTGAACTCTGCCAGGTTCAGTGGTAACGGAGGTGACAGCCAGGGGAGGCTTCTAGAATAGGAAGATTTGACCTGAATCTTGAAGGCTAAGAAGGAATTCACCATGCAGAGCAGAAAAGGCATGTTAGGAAGAGGGAGCAGCACTGAGTAGAGGCATAGAGGCCTGAATCACATGGCGAGTGTGAGGATCTTCAGATACTTGGGTGATCAAAGCCCAGGGCGAGTAAAGAGGAACGGGCGAGAGCAGGCGCTGGAAGGGTGAGTAGGAGTAGCAGCATGGCGGGTGGAGGTGGCTCCTGGCAGAGCAAGGAGGCTGGATTTCCTCTTAGGTCATGAGGAGCCACTAGAGGCTTATAAGTAAGTATGGAGATGTTCAAAGTAGTTTTAGATAAATTTCCGGCTGCTTGCAGAGGATGGTTTGGTGGAGTTGGTCCTGAAGGACGCACCTAGACCAGAGACAAGACGGTGGGCACGGTGCTGGCTGGAGGTGATATATGGCAGTGGGCAGGAGACGAGCAGCTCAGGATAAGGACTCCCAGGACTTGGGGTGTGACTGGTTTCAGGGCAGGAGATGGCAGGGGAGGTAAGGATGACTGCTAGGATTTCAGCTGGGCCACCTAGGCGGGTGACAGTGTCCTCATGGAGACAGGGCATGTGGGAGGAGGGAGGGGGAGGCAGGAGAGATGGGAACACTTTGCCTCGTGCTGAGAGCGAAGTACCTGGGGACGCGAAGTACATGGGGCAGCTAGAAAGCAGCTGCATATAAATGTTCTGGAGCATAAGAGAGATGGCTGGACCACAGACACTGATGCGGGAGTCAGCAGAGTGACTGAGGTCACCAGGAGGGGGAATGTAGATTAACAGAGAAGTGGCAAAGCCCTGGGGTCAACACATATGGGCACAGAGGAGAAAGGAATGTCCCAGATGTGTGTGTGGGGGGGTGGGGGTGATCGGCGCGGGGGTGGTGGTGGTGTCGGGGACAGGAGCACACTGAGAGGACCGGGGTGCACAAGCGGCATCATGGAAAGCAAGGGAGGCAACGATGTTAGGGTGCAGTGAGAAGGTAATCCTGCCAGGTACCTCAGAGAGCTCCAGGCCCTCAGTAAAGGTCTTAAATTAACCAAGTGACCAAGTGTTTCAGAAGGCCAGAGCAGGCCCCTCTAAGCCATGGGTCCCTTCTTGGGGAGCTGGAACATGTAAGGTGGTTGAGGAAGCAATGTTTAGAGGTTTGGGTGCCGGAAATGGAGGTTCCTCTCCTGTGAGGGCAGTGCTGGGGCGGTGGGGCTGAGGAGATGGGTCTGGAGGCGCTTTGGAGGAGAAGGAAAACGGCTGCTCAGAGCAGTGGTGGCCCACCTCGTGGCTGGAAAGACTTGGACAGAGCCGAGGGGCCCAAGTTAAGATGGCCACCATTGGGGCCAGAGAGAAGTCTTGGGGGCCTTGAGGAGAACGCCCCGTTCTCTAGAGACTTGGTTCTGGGCCTGGTTCTGCCACACGGCTGGGACTGGCTCCCTGAACTTGTCTGTGTCTCAGTGCGTGTGTGGCGGGTGGGAGAGAAGGGAAGAGCAGTGCTTGTCCCTCCTACCTCACAGGGCTGCTGTGAGGACAAAACAGGAGGATGTATAATGTGTTCTAGGAAGTACAAAGCCCTCTGGGAATGTTACATTTCATACCCAGAGGGGAAGGGGCCAGGTTTTGCCAAGACACCCAGGCCCTCGGACCCTGTCTCAGGGCCAGTGCCAGCTGTTCTGAGAGGATTATAGGCTCTAGGCCTATTTCTTCCTGAAGGAGACGAGTGTAGGAGGAGGGGATGCTATGCCTCTGGGAGGAAGGGTGAGGGGAGGTTAGAAATGCTGAGATTGTGTGGAAAGAGCCCCAACCTGGGGCCAGAAGAACTAGCCCACCACTCTTAGCTGCCTTGCAGACCATGCCACTCCTGCTCAGAGTATTCAACTGTAAATGGGATAGCAAACCCTACTGGCAGGGCAGGCGGCGGCCCCTGGCCCATTGCAGGCCCTTAGTGAGTGCTAGCTAACTCTGAGCCTGTGGCAAGGGAGGACTGATGACTCTTGTGTCCCAACCAAGGCAGCTAGTCACCCTAGGACGGTGGCTGGGCTGAGGCAGGCACCACCCCAATCGAGTGCTGGTCCTGAGACTCTCGGCTAGAGAGTCAGATGGATGTGGAGGAGGCAGAACCAAGAGGAAGGGCCCAGGGAGGCCCAGCATCAAAGGAGAGGACCTGAATTCATGGGCTTGTGTGGCTAAGTCCCAGACCTACGATTGGCACAGAAGGCAGGCTAGCAGTGAGGCTGGCTGACTTATCTTGGATTGCAGCCTCACAACTGTCATTCCCTGTAAAGTGGGTACACGAGCCCCACGGCACACGTATGCCCAGGTCAGGGATCCAGTGGGGTGCCCCCTGAGGTCCACACAGTTTAATCCACCCTGTGTGCAGCCTCCAGCCCAGAGCCTCCTTCACGACATGCACTCTGTAGTCTGTTGATCGAATGAACCAGCAGCAATCAGTGGGGTCCCCTCCACCTGAAGTGCCCAGGCTTTGGGATGAGGGGGTTCTCTTCACAGCTCTGCCCCTGTGGAGCAGTGTACCCTGCCTCAGCCCACTCTGGAGAGCTGACCATTGGGACAAAAACACCGCTGTGGACCGGGCGGGGGTGGGCGGTGGTCCGACTCCCCCTTCTTTCAACCCCGGAGTAGAGTTTGGAGGGGGGACTGGTCCCTGGGTATCAGTGCTGCCTCGAGCATGTTGTGAGGCTTTCTGGGAGTCAGGGGGCAGCAGAGGTCCAGTCTTGGTGGATGCAGGAGGGAGGCAGGTGGCTGGCCAGCTCCTCACAGACAGACAAGTTGGAGGGGAGACAGCCCCTATTTGGGGAGAACCAGAATTCTAGAAGGGGGCTTATGGCAGCTTCTATCCCTCTGGCCCAGCCCCAGGCTGCTCACCCTTGCCAGCAGGCTCGATGGTGACCTTCTCGCTGCTGTTGCCCCGGCCAGCAGAGGTGACAGCAGCTACCCATAGCAGGTACTGCTGACCACGGTTCAGGTGGGCGATCCGGTAGAAGAGCTGCTCTGGACTCGTCTCATACTCACTGGGAGCCTGCGGGGCAGAGCAAAAAAAATACTAAGAACCAAGGCCCTCGGGCCTCCAGCCTCCAACTCCAACCTTCCTCGTGGCCCTGGGCTCAGAGGAGGTGATGGCTGGTGGTGGGGTGGCTGTGGAAGGGAAGGCAGGATCCTGCCTTCTTTGCTCTTTCTGGGTTTGGAGCCATAGTGAACAGTCCGCACTGGGCTTGGCTCTGGGAGCTGAGGGGCCTATTCTGGGGTGTTGCTGGGTCAGCCTCAGTTTACCTCTTTGACTGATCCAGGTGCTGGCAACTGTAGCGCCTGGCCAGGGAATGTGAGTGTTTTGGGTGAGAGATGGAGCTGAGAAAATGGAGGAGAGAGGGTCCCAGGAAAACCTTGAGAAAAGGGAGTCTCTAGGAAGAAGCTAAATTACTACATTTGCCTTATTAGAGTTGCAGACAGGCTCCCTATTCGGTCCCCACTCAGAGTCACCTCCCAGCCCTGCCATCTAAGTACCAGTCCTTCATTCTGTAGGTGGCTAACCCATCTGGGGACGAAGGGGCGGGAGAGGGAACTCTGAGAGTTTCACTGGGCAGCACTTTATTAATGATTAGTAGTGGTATAGATCCCATATATATTTGTCGGTTATATAAATCTATAAATTTTTTAAACCAAATGACAGTTTTGACAAGTTGCCAACAAAACAATATCAGATCCCAGTGGTTTTACCAGTTGCTTTGATGAAAAGATTATGTTGCCTTGGAAACCAGAGGCTCAGATATTGAAATGAATTTGAGAAGGAGCTTTTGATAAGCGCTAGTTTGCAGACCTCCTGTCAGCCTCTTCCCTGTGCAGGCGGGATGGGGCTGACTTTCATTTTATTTTATTTTTTGGTCAGCCGCAGGGAAGGGAAAGGAGGACAGCATTAGGGCCTCTTTGAAATCAGGGCGGAAGTCTAGGGAGGGGGAGCCCCTGGAACAGATGGGGGGGCCCTGAGGCCAGAGGGAGCTAATAATTAGTTATCTCTGCAGTCACAGGCTCTTGCACACAAGTGAGCACATGCGCACGCTCACACACACAGATATGCAGATGCATTCATCACAGGCTGAAGGACAAACCTCCAGACAGATATAGGGTCACAGAGGCACGTTCTCTGTGCCCCGTGGGAGGCTGAAGGGCCCAATGACTTTATAACAGGAGAAAACATCTTTTTGGGCCGCAGGCTGTCTGCAGGGAAATGCTAGGGAGAAGGTACAGGCTTCCCACAAGACACACAGAGCTCCCTGGCAAACTCCTCTTCCTATCTCCCTCATGGAGATCTGGCCTTGAACCCAGAGGTCCCTGCAGGGGACAGGTGCAGAGCCACCCTGAGCCCTGGTACTTGGGAAGTCCTTTCAGGCTACAGACTCAGGGGATTGTGGACATAACTGTGGCTCATATCTGAGCATGAAGTGGGGTAGTGTAATGACTTCAACACTCGTCTGCCCTTCTTACTAGGCATATGACTCATACGTATCTTTCATGGTTCCTGGGGCCTCAGTTTTCTCTCCTGCAAGCTAAGGAAGCAATATGGCTCTGCCTATCCTGTGTGGTTCCAGTGAGGCACAAATGAGGCAAGGGTTATATATATATGTTCTCTATATAAGTTCATATATATATATATGATGGGACATGTTCTTCTCCTGGTTCATTTTTCTGTGAGGGTAGAGGTGTGGGGTGTGTGTGTATGTGTGTGTTTGTGAAGAAAAGTTGAGTGTACTTGCTTGTGTATTTCAATGTGTACCCGACTGTACATTTGTGTCTACACAGGGCAGGAAAGATTTGGTTTCCTCTTGAAGGTATTAGCATTTTGCTCAGCCTTCCTTTTAATCTGGATTCCCTAAGAATCTGCTGAAATCACTTTAAAAAACATACAACCATACTCCCAAATAAAGTCCCAGGGGATCAAAGGTTTAAAAAACAGGTGAAAACTACAAAAGAAGAAACTATAGTTAAACACTTATCTGTCTTTCTAATCACAAAAATAAAGGCAAAAATAGTGAATGGAAATGATGTATAAATTTGAATTACATAAAAAGGAAACCTATGGTACACCAAAAATAGAATCAAAAGGCAAGCAATGAACTGGCAAATACTGGCAACCTATATGATAAAAAAAAAAGATTGTCTTCAATATGTAAAGCACACTCAATATGAAAAAAACATGAGCCACCCAAATGAAAAATGGACAAAGGACGTGAGTTGACAATTACCCAACGATGAAAAACACAAAACAAAGCCAGCCAATGAACATATAACAATAGTAACTAGTAATCAAAGAAATATAACTTAAACTAAGACACATTAAGAAAAATCCAACTGGCAAAAATGAAAAATGTATAATGTGGTGTTTCAGCTCAAGCACGAGGAACAAGTATATACTTAGAGTGCTGGCGGCGCAGACTTTCTGGAGGGCCGTTTGCAAATGTGTGTGCAAACCTGAAGAGTATTGTTTGTGACCCAGGAATTCCTACAGAAACGTACCCTAATAAAATAATAAATCATGTACACAGAGACATTTATGAAGAATACGCAATGAAGAATTATTTATGACGGTGAAAATTTGAAAATAGAATAATGGGGGGGGGACTGGTTAAATAGATTATGTATATACAGCCATTCAAGATCATATTTTAAAAAAATCTTTATAGCATGGCAAGGTGCCTACCTATATTCAATGAAAAATGCAAATTTTATAACGTTATGTAAAATTTTATTTTAATTTTGTAAAATAAAACAAAACCCATAATATATGTACAGATCAAAGACTGGAAGGCTATATACCAAAACATTACCAGTGTTTATAGTTAGGGAATGGTCATACGAGTAATTTTTCATTTCCTTTCTATATTTACAGGATTTTCTACAATAAAATTGCATTATTTTGATAATCAGAGAAAAACAACAGCTGTTTTGTCTTTGGTAAAATTTCTAACAGGACTCAATACGGCTCTGGTCACCCCCAGGGCATAACTGCCTGGGAGCCGATGCACATGCAGTTTCCCACATCTATTCCGAGGGTTCCGCATGCACTGTCATACACTCACACGCAGACTCACAAGCATCTGTCTTTAACCCCACTCTTATACCCATGGTTTTGCGCTGTCATGTATACATGAGTGTGTCCTCATCCCTAGCACTCATTCCTGGAGCTCTTTCATAAATGAATTTTTAATGCACTGTTTGGAATTTGGAATATATTTGTGCAGAATGGTAACATCAAACAATGACACATAATGGTTAGGTCCTGGGTCCCTCACTAAGCCCAGTCCTTACCCCAAATGTGGCTAAAATTCTCATCACACTAGCACACCTAGCCCCTTTTGTGACACTGTCTGATGGGAAATCTTCCCACGAGAGTGGAGGTTCCCACCCATTCAGGACACGAACAGTAAGCAGGGAGGGACCCAGGGTCTCTGGCAGCAGGAGGAGGACCAGCAGCTCTGTTCTGGGGCCTGGGAGAGGGGTCACCAGCCAGTCGACTGGGGGCTTCTGAATGGAGTTAATGAGGAGGCTGAGCTCCCAGATACCAATCCTTCTGTAAGACTTCATTATCAGACCCAAGCTTGAGAATCAGTTTATGAAGGGAAACTTGCCCAATGTCTAAGGCTTTACAATTGCCAGGCTGCTCGCAATTCATTCATCAAACAGTGTTTAGTGACAATGATGTTCCAGGCACAGTGTCCGGCAGCCGGTCGCAAAGATGGAAAGATGCTGCTCTAGTCCTCACAGGGCTCCGCAGACCAGTGCAGGAGACAGACAAGCGTGCAGCTGGGTGCCATCTAGTGCACTCAGGGCAGGACAAAGGATGAAGGGCACGCCATGGTAGGGATCCACAGGGGCTGAGCTTAGGGGTGTGAAAGGGCAGAGTGGGTGTCCAGAATGGTGACAAGCTTAGTGTAAGGAGAGCCCAGAATGTGTGTGGGGGAGGGGTGGGGAAGTGGGGAAGGAGGGGCAGAAAACATGGCTAAAAACATTGACAGGAAAATTGGCACAACCACCCAACAATGGCAGGGTGTTATCAACCCCTCCTCTGCAGACCCCAGCGCCCAGCATTTCCTGTCCTAGGTACACACCCGACAGGAATGCATGAGCACCAGAGACATGTACAAGAAAGCTCACGGCAGCACCATTTGTAACAGCTCCAAACTGAAAACTAGCCAAATGCTTATCAATGGATAACACAATGGATAAATAAATTATAATATGCACATACAATCAAAAACAATACGGAAGTGACAGTGAATGATCTATAGCCACACACAACAATGTGGGTGAAATTCACAAATTCAAAATAATGTTGAGTAAATGAAGCCAGACAAATGATACGACTCCATTTATATCACGTACAAAGAGGCAACACTAATCTTAAGTCAGGATGGTGATTACCCTGCCAGAGGGAGGGTGTTGGTGGGAAGGGGCCAAAGAGGTCTTCTGGGGCATGTAATGTCCTGTTCCCTGCTCTGGGTGCCACTTGCCGGGGTGTGTGGGGATTCATGGAACTGTACAGTGCACTTTCCCGCATGTGAGGTAGTGGCTGTGAGGATGGAGAGGAGGGGACGGAGTCACTGAAAAGGCATTTCTGGGCTTCCCCTCTGGCTACAGAACTCTGGCCTCACTGGTGAGGAGCTGAGCCACCTACCACTCAGAATAATTCAGAAAGACCACAGGAAAGCAGAGAGCAGAGGAGGAGATGATGACACAATTACTGAGCAATTTCAGGACAGCTTTTCTGGCTGCCAGAAGCTCATCTGCAGATGCTGGGGCTGCTATCACAGCACAAGTTGCTGATGGAGGGAGAAACTGGCATCCTGCTTCTTGCTCCCCCATCCCGAGCACATCTCCTGGACAGTACTCTGGGCCTTCCAGTGGGCATCCTTCAGCCTCCCTACCCACCTGGAAGCCCCCTGAGGGCAGGTATCTTTGCACCTGCTCTTGTAACTAGAACAGGTGTGCTCCAGGGCAGTCACGCAGCAGCCCTTTGCGGTTGAGTGGAGGCAGAGAGAAAGATGCATATTATGAGCTGTGGCTGCATATCTGCACCCTCCTCATCTTCTCTTCCCTTTCTGTGTGGCCTCTCTGACCCCTTTCAGCATTCAGCTCAAGGGTAAGGGCTAGCTAGCACCCTGCAATGTGCCCCAGCCTGGGGGCTGCCTCCCCCGCCCCAGGATTTGGGCACGTATTACAATCTCTCAGTTCTCTCCCCTCAGCTAGGCCCAGGCCCTGGCCTAGAGAGATGCCCTTGCCTTCTCTCAGCTGTTCCCCATCTTTTCTCCTCCCTTCAGCTGGATCCATACTGAGGGGGACACTCAGGACAGAGCCCCAGCAACCCTCCAAGCCCAGACCGACTGCGCTAATAAGTGATTCATCTCCATAGACCATGGACCTGCCAGTCCCCAGTCAACAGCTCTGCGGCCTGCTAGAGGCTTCCTTGGTCAGCCAGACCAAAAGAGCCAAGGCCCTGGCCTCTCTTTCATGGCTTCTTGGTCTTGACCCCTGACTCAAAGGGCTTCCACGGCTTGTGACAATCTTGCAGCCCCTGGAACAGAGGACTGATCCAAGGTGGACACTGGGTGAGGCTTCAGCCACTCTCGTGTGTCCAGAATCCCAGCAGAAACACAGATGTAAGCATGCCCAGGGTTTGGCCTGGAAGCCAGCTGATCTATAGAGTACTTTTTCTTTCTTCCTCATTCTTCATCCTGGGCCCACTTACCGGCTGGCCGGATCCAGGACTGGAGCAGAAGATGGTGTACTTGCGAATCACCCCATTGGGCTTGGTGGGGGGGAGCCAAGACACCACCACACTGCTGGCTGATGAAGGGACAGCTTTGATGCCAGCGGGAGGACCTGGAACTGAGCAGGGAGAAGGCCAGTTTAGAGAAAGGAGGAGCACAGGCCTGTGGGAAAGAATGACAGGATGGGGAGAGTGAGGCAGATCAATTTGGGAGAGCTTACTGGAGGAGGCATCCTTGAGGTTTAAAGGGGGAGGTTCTAGCATGGCAAACAGGTGGGAGGACAAAGGCATCATTCTAGACTTGTAACAAAGTCTCTGAGATGGAGGCACTGGGAAGAGCCAGCTGCAGAGCTGTTTGGCCAGAACCAAGGAATTAGGACAATTAGGACCCTCAAGAGGGAAATATAGCCCATGAGGAATTCATCTTGATCCCTATGACCCTAACCTGCTCCCCATCCAGTGCTTTACTAATAGCTTGTATTTAGGCCAAACAAATACACTGGGCACTTTGCTTTCAGGCCTGTGAGGTGGGGACTCCAGACTCATAGAGGGGGTCTCCTCCTGAGGGTCAAGGGCTGTGGTCAGCAAGTGGATGACTGTGTTTCCAGCAAGTGGATGACTGTGATGCTGTGCCCAGGACATTGCCCTAGGGTTGTTGGCTAGGCCCTTTCTGTTTTCAGGAGGGAAAGTCTACTTTAGAATTGGCTGGGAAATCCATCCTAAGTGGATCCCAGTTCATATGGACTCTGACTTCCCCCCGGTCCCATTTCTGGGCCTCCCTGGCCTGGCTGAGACCCCGGGGTGCTCTGGCCGTGAGACTGGAAGCTTCCTGTTCTCGGCCCACACTCTCCGTCTTCATCTCTCCCTTGTATGCTTGTCTTCCTTCCTGGGAGCTTTAACACTCCTTTGAGGAAGTGATGGTATCCTATTCAACTTATTTTACCTCTGTGAGCCTCAGTTTCCCCATGTGTACAATGGACATAATGACAACCACATTAAAGGTTTTAGGGCGAATTAGTGCTAATTAGAACAAAGCACCTGGCCAGTGCCTGACACATAGAAGACACTTGATAAATTGCAACAATTATTATTTTGCGTTCCTTCTTTCAGCTTCTAGCTTCTAGCACCTACCTCATTTTTTAAACAAAAATCTAGTAAGTGGTCAACATCTCTAGGTTAAATAAAATAACTAGATACAACATCATCATTCATCCAGGCGCCTGAGCCCAGAAGTTGGCAATCATCCTTGACTTCACCCTCCCTCACTGCTGCTACAGCTCTGCCATTCCACCTCTGCCGTGTCTCTGCAGTGTGGATGGCCACTGGAGCAAGTGTGCTAACTGTAGTGTTCCAGTCTTCTCTATCCTGGCATAGTTTTTCTTGTCAGTTATTGAAAGCGGTATGCTGAAATCTTCCACTGTAATTGAGGATTTCTCTATTTATCCTTTCAGTTCTGTCCGTTTTAGCTTTTATATATTTTGAGGTTATGTTATTAGGTTCACACAAATTTAGAACTGTTTTATTTGCCTAGTAAATTGAGTCCTTTATCACAACAGAGTGTCCTTCTTTATCTCTAATAACACTTTTGGCTTATAGTATAGCATGACATTAGTATAACATAGTGTGACATGGTCTGACATTAATAGTCCAGTTTTCTCTTTGACAGTTTTGCATGGTATGCCTTTTATCTTTTTCCATCCTTTCACGTTGAACCCTTCTATACCTGTATGTCGCAGATGTCTTCTATAAACAGCACATATTGGGTTGTGTTTCATTGCTAGCCAGCCTGACAGTCTTTATCTTCTAACTGGAGAATTCTGTCAATTTACCTTGAATGCAGTTATGGATGTATTTGAGTTTAAATATCCCATCTTACTAAATATTTCCCAATTGTCCCACCTATTTCCTTTTTTCTTTCCTTTTGTGCCTTCTTCTAGACTGAGTATTTTTTAAAATGCTGTATTTCTCCCTCTCTATTAGTTGGGCTACTATATAGTCTTTCATTACTTTTAGTGGTTACTGAACAGATTACAACATAAATATTTAACTTAACAAAGTCTAATACATTAATTGGTACTTTTCTTCTCAGACAATGCAAAGGTATTAGAATTTCCAGTTACCCTCTCCCAACTTATGTGCCATTGCTGTATACCGTAATTCTGCATATATTTTAGACCCTCCCTAAGATGATATCATCGTCGTCATCATCATCATCATCATTTTTATGCATTCAATATTCATTTATGTTTACCAATACATTCATCACCTAATTGCTCTTCTTTCCTTCCTGCATCAGTGAGCTTCCACCTAGAATGGGATCATTTTCATTCTAGCTAAAGAATGCACTTTAATATTTCTCCAGGGCAGGTATGTTGGTGATGAATTCTCTCTGTTTTTATTTGTATGAAAGTTTCTTTATTTCATCTTAATCTGGAAGAATATTTTTGTTTGGTATAAAGTGATAGGTTGATAACTATTTTCCTTTTATACTTTAAATATACCATTGCATTGTTTTCTGTCTTACATTGTTTCTGACAAGTTAGCTGACAAAACCTCCTTTGAAGGTAATTGGTCTTTTTTCCTTTGGTTGCTTTTAATATTTTTCTCTTTGTGTGGTTTGTTTATAAGCTTTATTATGATGAGCCGAGGTATGGATTTCTTTAAGTTATTTCCTGTAGAGTTTGTAGAACTTCTTGCATGTGTGGCTTTATGTCTTTTATCAGTTTTGAAAAGTTTTCAGACATTTTATCTTCTGCCCCACTTTCTTTCTCCTCTTCTTTGGGTTATCTTCTCATGTCTTCTATGTCCTTGATATTCAGAATGTGGTCCATGGATCAGCAGCCGAGTCACCTGGGAGCATGTTAGAAATGCAAAACCTCAAGTTCTACCCCACACCTACTATAACAGAACCTGGATTTTAACATGATCCCCAAGTGATTTGCATGCATAGTCAAGTTTGAAAAATCACTGCCCTATGGCTTACTTGCTCTTTTATTTTCCATTCACTTGTCTTTCAGAAGGACATTTCCTTCTGAACTATCTTCCAGTTCACTAGTTATCTCTTCAGCTATGTCTAATTTGTTTAAATATATCTAATGAGTTCTTAATTTTAGGTATTAGTAATTTTTGTTTCTAGATTTTCTATTTGATTTTGTTCCTCGAGTTTCCAATTCTCTTAAAATTTAAATCTTATTAAGAATTATTATTTAAAAGTCCATATTTGTGGGGTTTTTTTTGTTTGTTTGTTTGTTTTGTTGTTGTTGTTGTTGTTTTAAATCACCCATGTTTGGAATCCCCATGGGCCTGTTTCTTTTGTCTGTTATTTTTTTTTCTGCTGGCTTTTCTTCACATTGTCCCTATTATTATTTTTTTTATTGTATGCCAGGCACAGTATTTGCAAAATTGTTTGTAAAAATAATTTGAGGCCTCACATGATGTAATCTTCCTGAAGAGAGAATTCATGTTTGATCTGTCAAGTACTTACAATTTAGGACACTAGCAACATGGAGTTACTTCAATATAACTTCCATGACTGAAATGATTTGAAGCTGAGCTGCTTACTTGTGGTCCATGTTTAATCCTAGAGTGCTATCCTTTGTGGTCTTAACTCAAAGTGAGGGTGGTTCACCAGACAAACCCACATATGCTGGCAGGCCCTGGCTTCCAATTCATGTCTTTCTCATGCTGCTCAGATTCTCAGCCATGGCCTCCAGTTCAGCAAATGTCCTCCCAGGGGAAAAGCTGTTCCAAATGCCAGGCTTACCTCCTGGGCTTCCATTCTCCCTTGGATCCTGGCCCAGTAATTCTTCACTCTCCTGCCAGAAATCTGATGCCTTCAAGCAGGTGTTTAAAAAAATATTTTATCCAGATTTTCTAGTGTCCTCAGTAAGAAGGAGAGTGGGTTTGGGTTACCTAGTCCACAATTACTGGAAGTGGATATCCTCTGATATGTTTCTCAAAACTTGTCTCTCCTCCCTTCATCCTTACTGCTGTTGCCCTAGTATACACCTTCCTCTCCTCTGTCTAGATGCCCACAGGTTCTAACAGTCCTCTCTGACACTAGACCTTATCTCCCCACCCCCTTCCTCTCATCAGTCCTCTATACTTCTACAAAAGATACCTTCCTAAAACATGTGTCTAGTCAAGCCTCTTCTTCAGTTAAAGATCTCTAAAGTGGTCTAAAATCCAACTCGACTTTGCACTCTGAGGCCATGTGGCTATTCACAGGGGAATAGCCACATGGTATTTGGCATTCACAGGGGCGCTGAGGAGTAAGCAAGAGGCTTTGTCGTTCATAAACTGAGTCCCGTCAAGCCAGCCTGAAACCAAGCTCAGACTGAGAGATCTGGATGGAAGAAATGAGCTTGGATTTATATGTTTGCATTTTATCTTTTTGTTTGTTTGTTTGCTTTTCTCTAAATTTCCTGATAATATTTTTCTTTTGGAAAAATGCAAAATCCTGAGGGGTGGTAGTGGTAAGTGTGTAGTCACAGGGTCTTCAGATTAGGATATTTGTCTAAGCTCCCATGGCAGAGCTGGAAGTGGAAACTGGACTTGTCTGCTTTCCAAGTCAGCTAAGAAATGAATGTAATACCTGCCACCTACAAATGGGAGAATGTGGTAGAGTTAGGGTAGCACTGGTGGAGTAGGCATGGTTATCTGCCTACCCACCCTCCATTATTCTTTCCTATTCCTTGCAAACAGAGCCTCACTTTTGCTTGGGTACCCATTCTTCTCCACTCCTTCGAGAAAGCTGTCTCCATCACCTATGCCAGAGGACTTATCATACTTAAGGCAAGTCAGCCATGATAACTCCATTCACCTTTCAGTGACTGGCTTAACAAGAGGCATGTCCCTCCACTGTGGCCAATGGGAAATGAGGATAAATCTCTTGAGGGGGTTTCTGGGATAGGTTTCTTTCACTCCTAAGAGAGGCATGCTCATAGGAAGAGACAGCTTTTCTCACTCTGAACTCTGTGTTGTCTGGTGTGGTGCCTAGAGCTGTAGTCATCTTGAAATCGTGAGAGGAATAGATGACATACTGAGGGTGACAGAGCAGAAAGATGGGGACCACTGAGTTATCCAACCCTTAAGCTGCCCTACTCAAGACTTCTTGTTGTATCTGATGATAACTATGCTTATTGCTTAAATTTTTTTTCAGTCGCATTACTCACAACCAAAATCTTCCTAACTCATACAAGTGGTAAAATGGACAGTACAGAGGATATGGAAGCAAGAAAGCCTTCATAGGCCACCTATTTGCTGAGTGACTTTCAGTAAGTTGCTTTAGCTCTCTAGGACTCAGTTTTCTTACCTCTAAAATAGAAATAATACCCCTACCTCATAGGGCTATTGGGAAAGTTAAATCATGCCAATGACATCACATACATGTCAAGTTATGACCACTATTCTGGATGAGACCTCATCTGAGAGTAGATTCCTCTGGCCTAGGCCTCCCTCTGGGGACACCAATTGTCTCTGGGGCACATAGGTTCACCCGCAGCAGTCATTTCATTGCCAGTACCTTGGTAGCCTTAAAACAACTACCATTTTCTAGCATTTGACATTTTAGAAAGGATTTTATAGTTAACTTACTTCTTACAACAACTTGATGAGACATCACTTATCCCCATTTTATCATGAGGAAGCTTAGGTTAAGAAAGGTTAAGTGACTTGCCGATAAATGATAGGGCTGGGACATGCGTGTCTGTAGTGTTTGCCAGAGCCCCCTCCACTCTGTGAAGCTGCTGGCTTGGAGCCCTGGCTCTGACCGTGTGTGTCCCTGTGTGTGACTCCATAAGCAGCTCTAGACTGGACAGTTGAAAGCTCCCTGGGGGGGGGGGGGATGGTGCTCCCTGACCTCTGGATTCCCTGGTAGGGCCTCACCTCTATCATTTAAACATATGTGGTGCTTAGGGTTCAGGCATTGCATCAGAGTAGGATGCTGGAATTCTGGGGGCCCCAGTGGTTCATTTCTAGAGGCTGGGAAGGTGTCTGTGTATGTGTGGCCCTGAGCCCTGACAGGGGCCAGGCTCTGAGCATCATCCCTGTTCAGTCTCCACACAAGAGCAGGAGGCTCTGCCCGAAGCTGTCTCAGGAAGCCCTGGTGGGTGTATTAATGAGAGGAAAAGCAAAGCAGGCAGGTTGGGAAATTTTCTTTTCTTTCTTTCTTTTCTTTTTTTTTTTAAGGAGGGCGCAGCTCACAGTGGCTCATGCGGGATCAAACTGGCAACCTTGGTGCTACCAGCACCATGCTCTAACCAACTGAGCTAACCAGCCACCCCCAGGTTGGTAAATACTTAATTGCTCAGAGCTTAAGATGAGGAAGGGCTGATCTGATGGAAATGGAGGGGCTCCGGGAGAGTGGGGAACATTAAGCTGAGCTGGGAGCTGCTCTGGGAACTTCTTCACCACCACTGCTAGTCTGTCGTTCTTTTTCAACTCTTTTAACGTCTTCAGTACCTTCTGCAAATTGTATGCGTAGGACCTAGACTTTGGCAAAACTGAGGTTAAGTGAGAAGGAAGCCATAGTCCCAACTATGGCTACCGTTTCTTAAGTGCCCACTGGGGCCAGCCACTCTTCACATAAACCAACTCTTCAGAAAATATAGTACCTGGCTCAGAACGTTTAACAATGAACTAAGTGATGGGATTGGGGTGGGCTGAGGTATGTAGCTCTGAGCCCTAGATGGAAGTCGGCTCTTCTCCTGCTCTGTTTCCCTGGGTTGACTTGGCTCCCAGCCTCCCCTACTCCCTTATTTTATCACTCTATCCTTGAGGCCTGGCTTTTTATCTCTAGTTTTTCTCCAGTTCTGCCCCCATGGAGAGGGCTTTGAGACCATAGCTTCAACAGGAGGTACCTCCCATACCCTCCCTAAGAGACCCCCAGCACACTGGAGTGCAGGGCCAGGCCCATTCTGGGGCCTCTGTCGGGTGACTGCCGAGTCCCTAACCTGGGATGTGTCAGCAGATGTTCCTGTTGCACCCCAACCCCAACCATCTGTATCCAGAGGAAACCAGGCTGAACCTTGCAGGGGAGCAGATGCCACACAAAGAAGGCCTTTTGGGTGGGGGTGGGAGGAGAGGCTTTCTCTGGCCTTTGACCCCGTGTTACAGGAGTAGAGGGTTATGGTTGCTTCTATGTTTATGCAGGAGTCCCAGAGAATTTCACTGCCACCCACAGTAAGCTGCATTCTCCCAAAGCAGGGCCCCAGAGTCTTCAAAGTGTCAGGAGAGAGGATGGTACTCTGCTGTCTCCCTTCTCCTCCGGAGGGATGGGCAATGGGGTGGTGCAAGGGCAGGCTCAGCAACAGGCCTCGGGGTGCCTCCCGAGGGCCGGCCGGGCCCCGCAGCCTGAGGGACACTCACCGTCCTCCTTGGTCTGGATATAGAGCACGCTGCTGCGCACGCCGTCCCCGGCCTGGGTATAAGCCAGCACCTGCACGCTGTAGTTGGTGAATTTCTCCATGCCGCGCAGCTCCACGCGCTCCCGGGTGGTGGTGATGTTCTGCATCTCACCCCACTCTGGCAGAGACAGGCAGCCTCTGAGTGAGGCCCAGACTGACCACACCGTGGTCCCCCGGCCGCTGCCCTGCCACCAGCCTGGGCTCCTGTCAGGACTGCTTCACTGGGCTCAGACCTTGACTGCATGTGGTGGCAACTAGGGGCACCCTCCACCCCAATGTACATGGGGGCAGATTTGGGGCACTGCTTCCAGGCCACACCTTTCCCCAAGCAGCCCCACTAGGGTGAGTGGCATATGCTGGCCTGTTCTTAGCCCCCAGCCGACTTTGCACCAAATTCAACTGAATACTCTCTTTGTAGAATACTTCCATCTCTCCATCTCTCTAAGCGACACGCTCCCCTTGACCATCTAACCCCTTCTCCATGTGAGGGACCCCAGGAGTGACTTGGACCTGGAGGGAGCCCAGGCTAGTTGGGATGGTCAGCAGCCAGTCGTCCTTGCTGCCTCAGTGCCTCCTGGGGCTCTCAGATCTCTCTAGGCAGTGCATCAGGCTGGGTGATCTGTGACAGGCTGACGCTGCCTCCACAGCGTCAGGATGCTCCTGGGCCACCCTGAACTCTCAATATGACAGGGGCTAAGTCCTCATTACTTTCTTCCACCACTGAGGACACCCACCCTTCTAAGAACTCGCTCAGAGAACCTGGGTGGATTGGTGGAGCTGACAGCCTCAGGCTGGAAGGGCCAGGCCTTCCTCCCGCTCAGTGAGAACGCATCATCCTCGTTCTGTCAAGGAACCTGACGTAGACCCTGAAGAGCTTAGAGAAAGGGTCCCATGGGAGGGCCAGAGTTTTCGACAGGCACGTGAGCTGACAGTCCTCCCACTGGGACTCCTGGACTTGTAGAAAGACGGGCCTAGACACTGGCTGAGGACAGGCCTTATAGAAGCCCAGTGCCTGCAAACCCACCCCAGCACCTCCCCGGGACCTGGTGTAGGCAAAGAGTCCAAGGCCCAGGATTGGGCCAGAGGAGGGTTGCAGCCTGCCAGGGTCCGGAGGGTAAGAATGCCATGTGCAGCTTGAGGGGACTCTAGTAAGTGTGGGGGAACCTCAGAGGCTTGAGCAGTGAGACCCTTTTCCAGGAGGTCAGAAACCAGGGCAGACCTGTCTAGGACTGGAGTCAGAGAAAGACCAAGGAAGAAGAGGACAGCATGGCCAACAATTCACATGACCTTTGGAGATTAGAGAGGCCCATGCCTTCCTCACCTGGAGGGGTGGAGCTGGAGAAGTGTTTAGGCTTAGAAAAGAAGCAAGTTCTGGAAAAAGAGGGACCTCCCATTACTTGGCCCAGCACAGATATATGAGGCCATCTCACAGCAAAAGAACTTGGGAGACCTTGAAATCAAACCCCTGAGTTCCAGGCCTCTGTGCTTTTGGAGGAGACAGTGGGGGTGGTGGCAGAGAAAGACACTTCCTGTTGGCAGTGTGTCTGGGCAGAGCAGTATCCAGGAGGGGAAGAGGAGGGCAGCTGCCCTGGAGAGATGGCTGTGAGCTGGAATCCCAGGCCCTCCAGGAAAGAAGAGAGGGGCCAGAGGCTGGTGGCGGAAAGCTCAGGATCTGTGGAGCAAACTCACTGTAGCCCTTTGTGGCCCCAGTAGAACATTTCCAGAGTTAGGGACGCTGGTTCTCTGGCTGGCTTCCTGCAGACTTCCTGGTCACTGCCAAGTCTGTGCACACCAGTGGGCAGGGCTGGGTGTGTTCGTGGAGCTACACAAGCCGATTTGGACCAACGCATCCCAGGGGAAGGAAGCCATGCAAAGGTTTGGGACACTGCCTTGGTTTTTCTGCATCTGCCATTCCTGCCCCCAGCTCCACGTGGGCGCTTGTCCTTCCTTCTCCAGGTGCTGTGCAGCTCCTCTACGCACACTGCATGCCTCACTGCCTGGCCAAGGGGCAGCTCTCCTAGGTTCTGTGGACCCTGCCTCCTCCTCTAGCCCCTTCAGCCCTAGGTAGTAATGGCTTCCTGCAGGTGCAAGTCTCAGGTACTCTACCCTCCCTCCACACCCCTCTGGAAGCAGTGCCTTCATTAAACTCTCTTCAGTTGACCCCTTTGAGTATGCCAACTGTTCCCTGCTGAGACACTGACTGATACGGTCATCAAGGCCTAATACCAACACATTACATTAGAAAAGCAAATATGCCCCTATTACCAACCAAGTCATTCCCAAACTTATTGCTGCTGTCCCTCCCCCCACCAGAGATAACCCTGGTCCCTGGCTCTGGTCCAGGATAATACGTGCAGAAGAGGGGGCTGCACTTCCACTTGACATCCGTGGGAAGATGCTCAACTCTCACTGAGCACGGACGCAGACCCCACCACACTGCGCCTCTCACGCTGAGACCCAGCCATCATTCCCAGCAGACTCACCCCCATCAATGTAGAGGGACCAGAAGATGACCCTGTAGCCTTTGAGGACGCCATTGAGAGTGCTGCGTGGGGGCTCCGACCAGGAGATGACGGCCACGTCAGACGTGATGGACAAGGCCCGGACATTCTCAGGGGGTTGGCTGGGCACTGCGTGGGCAAGGGGAGAACCAAACAGCCCAGTCAGGGAGGTAAACACCACATACGTGTCCCAGGCCAGGCCCTGCTGCCCCGTCAGAGGAACTTCAGGTTAGGTAAGTGGAGGGACCTCTCTACTCAGTGAGTGATCCGAGTTTTAGTCAGGAAGTGAACCAACTCTCCTTTCCTTGAGATTTGGGTAAATAGAGATCTTTACAGACTTGGTTCCCTGTTCTGTGGGTGTTATGTCCCTGGTTCTGGGTAAATATTAGGGGAAGAAGGTGATGAACTCTGGGCATGAGCCCCTGGGAATTCATCAGGGGGCACGACAGCCCAGGGAGTCCACCTCTGCTGACCATGGCAGAGCCTGGAAGACCTCCAAGCCATCCCTGGGGGTATCTGTAATGGATGATTTTGTCTGATGGCTGCCAGCCCTTAGGTGTCACCTGACCAGGGCGTCTGAACCAAGGCCTGGCTCTAGGTACCCTTGTGTCCTTGTGCCAAGCTGAGGGGATGGAAAAGAAGAGAAGAGGATTTCAATTAATCCTGATGAAGAGGAAAAGAGGTTCCACAGACACCGTTGGGCCTCCTGGGACCACTACACCTTTGTCCCTCCTCACATGCCTCTGATGATGGGAAAACACTCTCTGAGACCAACTTAGGTGGTGGACCTGCCTTGAACCCTCTCCCTTCGAGAGCTACCTTTGAGCTTTACCTAAGTTCCACTCCGGGTTTGGCCCTGTGCAGCTCACCCTTCATGAGATGACACCAGGCCCCAGTAGCCACCTTGGCTAGGGAGAACTTGGTGGCACTTCCCGCTGGTTTCCGAGGAGCCAGAGGGCAAAAGGCAAGGCTGCATCTGCTTCGCGTTGAGTGGGAGAAAGGAGGCACAGGCTGGATGAAGGTAATTAGATCCCATTGCCCCACAAGAGGCAACTCTAATTTTTATGAGTATTTAAATGATAATATATCATCCTAACGATCCTCTTTGAGAATGATTATTGTTTCATATTACTTAGGTGTAAAAATATAAGCACCATGTAATTAGGGACCCAGTGTAATAAACTAATACAGATCGCCCGTTTGAACAAAATGAAGGTAATATAATTATGGAAAAGACACTATTGCTAAAGCAGGGGCCCTTGAATACCCCAGGAGGAGCGCTAATATTGCCAGGAAACGATCAGGATCTGACAGGCTAACGAGGGCCTTAATTAAGTATGAAAAACTGCTGAGCAAATGCTGCTGGAAACTTTTTTTCCCTTCTCCTTTGTTTGGAAAATGACTCCACAGCCCATGCTGATCTCGCCCTATTGGAAATTCCAGGTCCCTCCAAACCCTAAAGCAAAGGAAGTGGTGCCCTGATGGAGGCCAAAAGTGGGCCCAGCTTGGCTGTTTCCTGGCATGACTCTGGGTGGACAGGAGCTTCGTATTTTGTTGGGCCTGCAGTGTGGGCTTGGGCCAGCTGTTCCCCCTGGACGTGCCTTCCCGAGCATCCTGCATCCATATCACTTGGTTCTGCATCCAGCCTTGCTCCCAAGCAAGAGAGTAACCACAGAAAGAGTGTGGGATTCAGGGTCAAGCTAGGATTTGGATCTGGGTTTGTTTCTTTACC
This sequence comes from Rhinolophus sinicus, assembly GCF_036562045.2. Taxonomy (NCBI): domain Eukaryota; kingdom Metazoa; phylum Chordata; class Mammalia; order Chiroptera; family Rhinolophidae; genus Rhinolophus; species Rhinolophus sinicus. Next base: position 82,344,413 of record NC_133756.1, on the reverse strand, counting down.
AGATGGGCAATTCTGGACAGATGACTTCACCTCCGCAAGCTTGGGCTCCTTTTATGGATAATCACCCAGCTGTTAGTGTTCCATTCACACAGGTGCTTCCTGCACCAGCATCAACGGAATCACATGGGGGATTTATTAGAAATGCAAATTCTTGGCCCCCACCCCAGACCTGATGACAGCAGAAGCTCCAGGGGAGGGCCCAGCAATGTGACTGGCTGCACTGTGTTAGAGGACCACATGACAAGTTGGTCTTCCTTAACCCAGCCAGACCTGCGGCCGGCATCACAGAAGGGATGGGCTAGTGGGGGGATGGTAAGGGTGCAGGATTGGGGAGCGGGTGGGGGAGCTGACTGCAGTTAGCTCTTCCTGGGCTTTTCTGTGTCTCTGTTTGCTATCTGCCTTTCTGTCTTTTTGTGTTCTCCTTTCTTCCCAGGGGCTCAGGGCTCTGGGGGCTGTAGAAGTCTGCTCCTGCTCAAAGCCCAGCTTGTGCCCCAAAGCAATTGAAGGAGGATCTCTGGGGATAAAGCCTGGGCATCAGTATTTTCAAAGCTCCTCAGATAATTCCAATTTGTAGCTAAAGAACCATTGGGATGAGCTGGTCTACTCGAGGCATTGCTGACCTGATGCACTCTCCCTCTCAAGGCTTCCTGCATGTTCAGAGGAAGAGGTGGGCAGAGGGTACTGCTTAGCTAACGGCATGACTCATCAATGCTGGAATGCTGGGTGTTCTGACGGGGAAATGGCATTATGCTCTCAGGGCAGTCAGTCCCCTCCCTCCGCTGGGGGGCAGGCTGAGACTCAGCGACAGCTTTTAATCTCAGACCCTGGTTTTGGGCCAAGGCATCAAGAACAAAGCTTGAGAGAATGCTCTCCTTCTTCTTTATTCTACTCTTGGGGGCTGGGAGGGTTGTGGCCAACCCAGACCCATCTCTGGAGTCAACAAGAGCCATGTCTTCTCTCTGAACCTGGAACAGGCTCAGGTACCAGCTGCTCTTCTCTGTGATTTTAGAGCAGGCACACACCAGCTTCCTACGGACCCTCTCCCCTGGGAGAAACTGAGCCCCTTAATTTACTCATCAGAGTCTGGAGTCCTTTCCAGTCATGAAAGAACCAAGGTTTAAAGACTGGGCTCTAAATCCTCTGCCACATGGTTCTTGGGATTTCTTAACTCCACAGCCTCATCTCAGGTGCTTAAAACAGATGGTTGACCTTTTCAGCCCAGAAGTACAAAGGTCTTGGCCTCTCCCCTTTTTCCAACCTGGAGGCTATAAGGGAGGAGAAACAGGACCCAGGGTGTAGAGGAAAGAGCATGGGGAGAAAGAGACGGTGAGGGCCAGAATGAGGGAGGGAGGAAAGGCAGAGGGCGAAGCATGGATAGAGAGCATGCAGACTGGTGCTCAGACCGGCCAACAGCTCAACAGCAGATTGATGGGCAGAGCACCAGCAAGTGATGGATAGAGAGCCAGCCACAAGGATTGAGAGGTCGGGGTGCTTGAGGGACCAAGCGCTCGTGAAGGAGCCAACGGGCAAGAGGAGGGGGAAGGATCCAGGGAGCCTGAGGGACCACAAGACCATGATGGCACCCAGGAGTGAATAGAAGGGCCCCAAGGCCTCCCTGGCAGCCCTGCCCCCACCCATGGCTGGGATCTGCACTCTCTTCCCTCTGCTGGTGCCCTCACCATCCTCCAAGGTGGTGGCATTGATCTCGCTGGACGAGGGCCCCGTGCCAGCCCGGTTGAAGGCCTGGACCACCACCCCGTATTGGGCAAACTTCTTGAGGTTGTCCAGGGTGTAGACCTCGCTGTCCCCCGTAGCCTTCATCTCCACGATGCTGTACTGCCCGTTGCTGCCAGGACTGTTCTCTCTGTAGCCAATCTGGTAGCCCCGGATGACGCCGTTCTGCAGCTCCTTCTTGGGTGCCTGCAAGTGTGGGTGGGGGAGGGGGAGACAAAGACACAGTGACACTCTGAAACCAACATCAGATTGTGTCACTCCTTTGCTCCCAACCCTTCCAAGGCTCCCATCTTGCTCAGAGTGAAAGCCGAAGTCCTTACAACGGCTGCACAATCCGATGTGCTCTGACCCATTGCCTCTCGGGCTCATCCCCGTCACCGGCGCTGGCGACACTCCAGCACCCTGGCCTCTGTGCAGCTCACACCGCCTGGGGAACACTCTTTCCTTGGGTATCCACATGGCTTGCCTCATCACCTTTGTGGTGTCCTTGCTGAAATCCCCCCCCACCCGTTTTTGTAAATTGGGGAATATTGGAGAACAGTGTGTTTTTCCAGGACCCATCCAAGTCAAGTCATTTTCCATCTAGTTGTGGAGGGTGCAGCTCACTGGCCCATGTGGGAATCGAACCTGCGACCCTGGTGTTATGAGCACTGCGCTCTAACCACTGAGCCAATTGGCCGCCCCGAAATTCCCCTTCTTAACGTGGTTTTCCTTAAGTTCTTATGTCAGACTGCTCCCTGCCCTCTTCCCCCGACTTCTGACATTTCTTCCAGCTTTATTTTTCTCCATAGTACTAGCATCAGCTGACATTCTATGTATTTTACTGATGTGTTTGACTGTATGTCCCCATTAGAATGCAAGCACCACGAGGATGAAGATGTCTGTTTCATTTCCTGCCGTCCTCTGTGTCTAGAATGGTACCTGGCCTACAACAGGCACTCAATGCATATTTACTGAATGAACGAATGGGCATAGCAGTTGGCATGGGTTCACAGGCCTGGTAGAAATGGAACAGCAGACAAAAAAGTAACCAGATGGAGAGGAAGGTGAGCAATTAGTTTGAATAAAAAGAAAGTCCCAAGACACCCTTTACACCCACTAGGTGGCTATTATAAAATAATGGAAAATAACAAGTGTTGGGAAGATGTGGAGAAACTGGAACCCTTGTGCATTGCTGGTGGGAAGGTAAAATGCTGCAGCCACAGTGGAAGACAGTTCGGCAGTTCCTCAAAAAGTTAAACAGAGAATTACCATATGATCCAGCAATTCCATCCTTGGTATATACCCAAAGGAATTGAAAGCAGGGACTCAAACAGATATTTGTACATCCATGTTCATAGCAGAATTATTCACAACAGCCAAAAGGTGGAAGCAACCCAGGTGTCCATTGACAGATGAGTAGGGGACCAGAATGTGGTGTGTACATACAATGAATATGATTCAGCCTTAAAAAGGAAGGGAATAGTGATACATGCTATGACATGGATGGACATTTAAAAAATTATACCAAACGAAATAAGCCAGACACGAAAGGACAAATACTGTATAACACTACTTCTATGAAGTACCTAGAATAAGCAAATCCATAGATACAGAAAGTAGACGAGAGGAGCTAGGGATGGGTTGGCGGGGAGTTACTATTTAAAGGGCACACAGTTTCTGTTTGGGATGATGAAAAAGTTCTGGAGATGGACAGTGGCGATGGTTGCAGGTTATGAATGTACTTAATGCCAATGAACCGTACACATAAACATGGTTAAAATGGTAAATTGTATGTATATAAAATGATATATATATATATATTTTACAAGTTAAAAAAAAAGAGTCCTTGACTTTTCTGTGGGCCTAGCTCCTCTTGGAGATGCAGCTGGACTACCCTGGACATCCTGTCCCAGGGCTGAGGCCTGAAGCCAGCGCCTCGATGGAGGGATGGAAATGAGCAAGGACATGCAGGTGGGAAGGGGGCATTTTGGAGCTCTGGCTAGGCTGGCAGTAATGAAGGACTGATCCCAGTAGGCCCGGCGAATGGAGAAACCTCCACTGGCATCGGTCTGTGGACTGGAAAATATATTCTCACCCCAAGTTTGAATACTGATGCACACCCTTCCCCTCCACACATATACACACGTGAGCACACACGAGATCCCAATATATCTCCTCACATCCAGAACCAGGAACACACACATCCAGACCCATCAAAGCAAGCAGCCCAATCTACACTCCTACCCTCCGCCAGATGTGTTTAGACACACAAATAGAAAGTGGATCCTTTAAGGAGTGGACCTGCCCATCTATAAATTGAGAGAGAGCACCCACTCTAGTGCATATAAAAACAGCTTGAATCAGGGTTTTAAAGACAATGAAGTTAATTTAAAAGCCCACCTTTTATTGTACTAAAAAATTGTGAGATCAAAAGCAATTAAGTTAGTAAAACAGTCCCACTGTTTTTTTTAATTCAATGAATGTTTTAAATGAATGTTTAAATGCATTTTTAAGCTCACTGTTAACTCAATAAAATGAAGTTTTTAATTTAACATAATTGTTTTGAACTCACGAAATATGTGTGTGTGTATTTAAGTGACTTGACTTTTTGTTAATGCCTGAGTAATGTTTCTGTCTGCACTTGGGCAGTCCTGCTTGCTAGTTTGTAAGTAGGTAAATTTCTGAGTCTGGGCCTCATATCTGCACACATATGTCTATGCACATTCACACACACAGAAAGGCATCTATTCTAGACACAAACATATCTTCAAGACACCTTTTCCTTCATACTGACGTGTACTGTCATATACATATTACATATACATATACATATTACATATACTCATCCATACTGACACACATTCTAGTATACACATCATTAGGCAAAGACACACAAGCCTGCATACCCAGAGCCACCTATACCACGATACACACCTGTATACAGCATCATGCAACCTTCATTCACCTGAACATATACTGACAGAGGCCATAGCTAGGCATCCAGACATGCCCTGCAATATATACTTGTATATACATATACAAATACATATACACATATATACATGCACATATTTATGTGAATCTTGACAGATCTTCCCTCCTTCTGTACTATCTCCTTTTTTCTTTCCTTCGCTCTCTCCTCTCCCCTACACCCTACACCCTCACCCCCCCCCCCCAACGGGAACACTCAGGATTTAAATCAATCTTAACAATATTTCTCTGAAGCATTAAGAAATCAATAGGGCTGATTGCAAATTTATGTCATAAAGCAGTAGCGATCCATCTCGTAGAAAGAGTCTTAAAATGAAGTGACTTATCTTTCAAGTGAATCTTTATTTTTCATTAATCTGTTTCTTGGTGTTAAAAAAAAATCCCCTGAGAAGACAGCCCAAAATTTATTGACGAGCTGGTTCATTCTGAACTTCTAACTTTCTAATCAATTTTATTTTTCATTATGAGACTTTGGAGAAATAAATCTGATTCTAAATTTTTATCGACCTCCAGGTCGGAGCTTTGTAGCCAACTGTCTCAGTTTTACATACTTATTCATTCCCTGCCCCCACCTCCTGGCTTTCTTGGAGTATTCCTAGGAAATGAGTCCAGAGCCAGGACGCACATAAGACTTGGGGATTGGACTCCTGCTTTACCCCCAATTTCTGAGGAAAGCCCTGGAGCCCAGATCTGAATGTGGATGGGAACCATGGCTCCCGGTATCTACAAGTTGGGCTGGTCCCCAGGAAGGACTAACTGTCCAGCCCCTACCCCACTTTCATCCTGGTTATTTCTCTAGGGAGGGAAGGAACCAGGCTCTGCTGCATTGTGTGTGTGTGTGTGTGTGTGTGTGTGTGTGTGTGTGTGTGATACAAACAAGTATAGTCTTTTTAGGGAAAATATCACTAGGCCCTTCTGAATCTCTCCCATTCTCAAATCTATCTTTCGGAAAGACCCAGAAGGAAGACTAACGCACCTGGCCTTTTTAGGAGTTAGAGTTGGAAAATGACGTTGGACACTTGAGCCCAGACGTAGATGACGCAACCCCCAATCCCCACTGTTGAGATGGGAAAGTTCCAAGAAGAACAACACAGATGGGCCCTAAGAAAGGGGTGTCTCCCCCAAATCCAGCAGGCTGTGGTGGGGAGACTGGGCGGGGGCTTCAGACTATGTGTGTTTAAGTCCTGCACCTGTCACTACTTGAATGGCAAGTGTCACCTCGCATCTCTACATCATGGCCTCCTCATATGGATGGGGAGAAAAATGCTTCTGTCCACTCTACTCCACAGAAACAGAGGGTCACATAAATTAGTGTAAGCAAATACTTGGACACTAGAAAATGTAGTGCAACAGAAAGACATCAACATTGTTAACCCTTCTGTGTCCACGGCAGGGATATGGCAATAAAGCTGCAGTTACCCACTGAAGCGTTTCTGGGACCTACACAAGGTTATTTTGATCTGCTTCTCTGCCCAAGTGTGGAATCTCTATGATTTTCCTTAAGTGACAGATTCTTCAGACACCTTCTAGATTTTATAAGTTTCTGCCCTTTAGAAATGGCTGCAGCACATACTGGTCTGTTTTCTCTATAGCTCTGCCACCCCCAGAGATAAGGAGGGCAGTTATTTTCATCCTGGTTTTACAAAGGAGGAAATTGGGACCTGAAAGGACCAAGCCCCTTGTCCAAAGCCTCACTGTGAGAAGACAGGGGATGGCATCACCCTACTGACTAGATCCAGTCATAGGCCCAAGATGAGGGTGAGTCCCTGTCCTGTCATCTCCCATCATCCACAGGGCCCCCTTGAACTTTGCACAAAATCAAATCCAACTCCCAACCTGTGGGGTTTGGAGGACAGGCCAATGTAGTGGAAAAAATACCTTCTCTACTTGGCACTGCCAAGTTCTCCATCCCACCCCATGCACAGGTCTCCATCAGAGAGCCAGGGTGGAGAAAAGAGTAAAGGAGTGGGGGTTGGGGGGGGAACCCACTCCTGTATCCTCCTCTCTTTCTTTCCCCACAGCATCACTGGGTTTAGCAAAAAACAGGCATAGGCATGATAGGGACCAGAACTAGCTAACCTGCTGGGGCTTTGCTCCTGGACTGAGGAGGGAAGAGGAAAAGAGGCATTTCAGGGAAGATACTTTCAATCTCACTTACCTTCCAGGTCACTTGGATGCTCTGTGAGGTCACTGGCTGCAAGGTGACATCCATGGGAGGCCCATCAGGAGCTGGGGTGGGAGGAGGAAGAACAACGTTATGAATCAAGGCTTGGAAAAAGAAAGAGTCCTATGTTCTCACTCTTTTCCTCCTGAGCTGGGGAGAAAGGAGATGCTCATCTACAGAAGCAGAAGACCTGTGTTTGAGTCCCCTGAAGCAATCGTAGGGTTTATGTTTCCTCTTAATTGTCCATAATTTAAAAAAAAATTTGACAGCATGAAGTGTAGGCAAGGGTGTGTAGTGGCAAGAACTCTTATACACTGATGGGACAGCAAATTGGTATGACACTTTGGAATGCATTTTGACGTTTTTTTGTTAAAGGTAGAAGTATGCCTATCTGATGACTCTGTAACTCTATAACTGCTTATATCCCCTAGAGAAACTCACAAACCTGTGTACTAGCATACAAGTATATGAATGCTCGCAGCTCCAAACTGTTAACAAATGCCCACCTGCAGTAGAATGGACAAATGGACTGTGATATAGGCATGAAATGGAATACTATACAGCACCGAAAATGTACAAGCGATACAGCTGTATTAACAATGTGAAGCTCGCAAAAAATTTTTGATCAAAACAAGGAAGAAACAAAAGAATATATGAAGTATGAGTTCGTGAATACATTCTATTGGAAGACAGGCAAAACTAAACTATATGTTTTGTATGTATATACGCTGTGGTGGCAACATAAAAAGCAAGAAAGTTAAGATACTGGTTACTTCAGTGGGAAGGTTTTGGTTATGATTGGGAAGTGGAGTAGAGAGAACATCTGGCATGCTGGTAATTGATAATGTGTATTGGTTATCCTAGTTTTACTTTACTGTTATTTGTAAAACTGCACATATATGTTATATGTACCTTTTGCATTATTTTATATTTCACAATAATTAATAAAATAAAATATAGCAACAGAGATCTTGTTTAAACTTTCAGGAAAACTCCATGACAAAGGTCACAGAATAGAATCCAGTGCACTAGTACCCCCTCCTCTGCAGATCTAGCACATCTGTCTTTTCCAGACAGGCTGGGGCCAGGGGAGTGGGGCAGAACCATGGACAGCTCCCAGAAGTCTAGGACCTAGAACCCCATCAGGCAACGGTCAATCCAAAGAGCCTCCGATGACCCGGAGGTAGACATGAACAAATACTTCGGGATCTCGCCTTGCCTTTTCTAATTGCAAGCCCACTGCCAGTGGGAGGCGTACAGATGTGGGCCCCAGACGTCCCTGATCCCTGAGGCCATGGGTAGGGGTGGCAGGCAGAGGTGCTCACCAGCCTCCTCGGTGCTGATGGTGAGCTCCTTGCTTGGCTCGCTGCGCCCAATCTTGTTGAAGGAGTACATGCGGATGCTGTACACAGACGCCGGGTGCAAGTCCACAATGTTGGCCTGGTTGATCGTGGGAGAGATGTTGCGTGTGGCCTGCTTAAAGTCCCAGGAATCTGCAGAGAGCACAGCCATTTCAAACCACAGCCAGGCAAACCCCAAGGCCCCTCCCCCGCCTCAAGCACCAACACATCCCAATCTCAACTTTGATGTCCAGGAAAGGTCCAGCTCACATAGACTGCAGTGAGAGGGCACAGGCCTTCACGGTACACAGTGCAAGGGGTCTGTTCCATGAAGCTCAAAGAGACCAACGGATGCCTGAGGATGTGAGCAGCAAATGCACTGGATGGAGAGTCAGGAAGTCCTCTGCCCTGAGCCAGCTGGTGAACTCAAACCCCAGACGGGGGTCAGACGAGATGTTTCCCAAGGTCCTTTCCAAGATCACCACTTGCTTGCTGTCCCTGACGGTTCAATTGACCAGTGCCTTTCTTCCCAGTCTCTCACACCACGTAAGTGATCCGTTGTAACTGTGAGGCACCCCATGCATCAGCGGTCCCAGTGCAAGGGGGGCGCCAAGTCTTCTCCCCCTTTCTCCTTCTCTCTTTGTACGCTTCTGTACTTCCTCTCCTTGTGCATTTGTATGGGGGTGGTTTTGAGTGTGACTTGGTCTGTTGAGGGGGCAGAATTCCCAGTCTAACCCCACCCCCTTTCTCTCACTAGGAGAAAGGTCTCTGAGTCTTTAGGGTCAGACCAACAAAGGATTAGCATGTCCCTGATTTATTTGGGGGGTGGGGACTAGCAGCCCATTCAAGGGCTAATGTTTTAGCAAAACTGTAGAACATGAAAAATACCAGCTAAACGCCAGGGATACTGTGACAGTAAACACCCTCCAGAGGAATCCAGCCACTCTTTCAATGTATTTTTGCTGTGCAACTACTAGGGGATTTCAGAGAAAAATGGGAAGGTTTTCAGTTACAGCAATGCCTCAGTCAGGACCTTCTAAACCCAGAATTCATAACTAGATCACTTCATTGGTACTGCACTTTGACAAGAAAAAAGGCAAACCACAAGGAAACAGGCTAATAGTAGGGCTTAAAAATCTTCCCAGGGTGTGTCCTGATGTCACTCTTCGGTAATTTTCCGTGCCTTTAAGTCCACAGTGGAGGATCCTGAAAACTCTCAGCAGAAAAGATGAAATTGTGTTCCCTATAGCTTAAGCCCAAAATCAGGGAAGAGGGCTACCGCATTCTAGAATGACTTTTAGGAAAAGGTTTTTTGTTTCGTTTTGTTTCTTGACAGCTAATGCCAGATAATCAGGAGAATCGTTCACCAGAAGCGACCGTCCTGTTCTCCCAGATTCTGGTTAATTGAGGTTTGGGTGTTTTGCAAAACGCCACTTTTTAGCGGTGCAGGCTCAGCATCTGTGAAGGACACTGTCCCAGCGCCCCATGTGCAGCTCTGCATTTAATTCTGTGGTGTCATGAGCCAAAGCCACAAATGGCGGCTGCGGACGCTTACAATTACATCTTGTCCTTGTCTTTTAAAACACTCCAACCACCAGGAGAGTCTCTCTGGCAGGGTAAGCCAGAATTGCAAATGTGCAGCCTCCTGCCTGCTGTGGGCAACTCTTGGTTTGGGAAAGAGTGGGCTAGCAACATGGAGGCAGGTGTTTGCTTCTCTCTGTGGCACCCAGGGGGCTGGTACCAGCTCACACATCATACTTGATGCTGTGCTTATGTGAGAGGGACCGTGATCGTGAGTCAGTGCGTTCATATTGGATGAGTGCAGACAGCGGGAGGAGACCCAGATGATGTGTCTGAACACAGTGGGTGGGCTAAGGAAAGCAGATGCTAATGTTTACCAAGCACCTGTGGTGCGCAGGTGCGTTCTGGACAATGTAAACATTCACCACGAACTCCTCACCCTCCGGTGACATCAGCACCATAAATCCACAGTATAGATGACCCCCACGTCACCAAGCCCAGTTTCTCACTTGGCCTCTCAGGCGTGGTCAACACTTGGGCTTCTCCCTTCTTGCAACACTCTTCCCTTTGGTACCCTGATAAAACACTTTCCAGCTTTTCTCTTATCTCTTGGGTCATTTCTTTGCTGTCTGCTTTGCAGGTGCATCTTCCCTACCCTACCATTAATGGTTAGTTCTGCAAAGGTCCATCCTAGACTCTCCTTTTCTCACTCCATACACTTTTCCTACCCAAGGTTTCTATTTCCATCTATACACAGATAGCTCACAGATTTGTATCCAGTCTGGATCTCTCCTCTGAACTCCAGACCCTTATAGCCCAACTGTTTACTTAACTTCTCCTCTTGGATGTTTCAAAGGCACCTCACAGTCAGCATGTCCAATACAGAAGTGTTGACCATACACCTTGTAAACTCATTACCTTCCTGGGTTTCCTGTCTCAGGAAATGGCACCACCATCCATTATGTTGTGTCAGAAACTTGGGTGTTATTCTTGACTCTTCTCTTTATTTCCCTATCAAGTCTTATAACTTTTGTGTCCCAGGTATCTCTTGAATCTCTCCACTTCCCTCCATCTCCATCTCCACCCCAGACCAAGCCACTGTCATCTCTCACTTGGACCTGGGAAATGACATCCTAACTAGCTAGCTTTCCAGAACCCATTGTGTGCCCCTTTCCATCTGTTCTCCACACTGCAACCACCATTCACTCTACAAATATGATTGGCACCTCTTACAGGCCAAACACTATCTCGGTATTGACAATGGTCTTCCCAAAACAAATCTGATACTGCCATCCTCTTCTATAAAATTCTTCAATACATTTTCTTTGTTCTTAAGATAAAGACAAAATTTCTTAACATGACCTAGGTAGGCCCTGCAACACCTTTCCAGCCTCATCTTTCATCACTCTTCTCTGCATTCCTACAGCATTTAGAGGCCCTCTTCAATGCACAGTATCTTCTTTTGAGGGCTGATTGTTGGGAAATTGCCCAAGGAGACACTAAGCTCCCTGAAGTCAAGAGCCATGTCTAAAATTAAGCCCATCTCCCCAACTCGGCATGTGTTGGGCACTTAAAACCCATTGTTGGTTTAGATCAGAGCCCTATTTTATCCTTTACTTTGGGTTTGGAGTTTCTCTGCATTTTGTAGTCACAGTAAATACCCTTTGCCTTTCTTTTCCTTGCCTCACTCAGCTGCCAATCATAGGAAAGTTGGGAGGAGGGGTGTCCCAGAGAGTAGCCTTTTTATTTTTTTGTGTGCTTTTCCCGGTCATTTGCTGGTGGAGTTGACCTCATGTTCCTGAATCATCTTTGATGTTGGTACATAACTGCTCTCTCTCTCCACAACCCTTCCAGGCTAATGCATCAGAGTCAAATCTGGAGGTCTCTAGCTGATTTTCCAAACTCGATCACAGCCATCTCTCTGACCCCGAAGAGTTGAAATCGGGGGCCCCATTTTCTTCCTTTTCCTTTCCAGCTCTCTCAGAGCACTGAGCTGGCTTTGGCGAGTGTTGTCTCTTTTAATATTCCCTTTCATACGAGCCTGGCTTACCCAGATTAACATATTTCATTAAGGGCTCTCTCTCCCTTTCTTCATCAAAAGGTTTATGATGCAAAATATTCTTCTTAAAAAATAAGGCAGCGGCTGGGGAGATGTCAGTGCCTTCTATTCTGAGGGCTGCTTGCTAGGAGGGGGCCTGGAGCCTTGGTGTTTCAGGAGACATATTCACTGTGGAGGGGGAACAGCCTGGACAAAAGCCACATCTGAAGCATTCAGCTGCCTGCGCTCAGGAAACAAATCCATTCTGCAGCTCTGATTTCCTCCTTGCATCACGGTCTGAGCCCCCGTGGCAATCTCTCCGCAGCCCCGAGAAGAGGTTCTCTGGGTCACAACGACCGCTCACAGCCTCCCCATACCAGTCCCTGTCACAGCTACACTTCAGCTCATACGGAATGACATGTCACACCAGGCTGGCTCACCCCGTGGTGGCCGACCGCTGGTGCCATGAGGCTGCCTTCTGGGCTGGGAGGACTGTCCTCAAAGCACCTACCCCTGCTCCTTGCTTGGGGAACAGGGGCAAAAGGTGGTGTCTGCATTTTAAATCTGCACAGCACCATCTGATAGATTTGTGTGGACGGTGCTATTTGTCATTCAGAATTCATGTATTATTACTCTGCTGCCTGGGGCCAGGAGAAGTCAGCGTGAGCGGATGGCTTAGAAAGGGCAGAATTGGTAATTTCCCTTGGAAAATTAGCATGATGAGCAACATGGCAGAAAACCTGGCAAAGGCACAGTTGGGGCAAAGAAGGGGGTTGGGAGCCGATGGTCAGGACTCGGGATGGGTCTGGTCTGGGGCAGGAGGAAGAAGGGAAGGGAGAGTTGAGGCACAGGATGGGGAGCCCTGGAGGGTTAGGCTGTGCCAGGCTCTGTGCTAGACACTTCTGCATGTCATCACATCCACTTCATCCTTACACCCCCGAGGAGTGTGTCTTATTGTCTCCATTTGATAGACAAAGAGATGCCCAAAGACATAAATAAGGTAGCTTGCTAAAGATCACTTGGCTCTGACACTTGGTCAACCCAAGTCTTTGGATTTGACAATGGTCCCTGTTCCACTATTCCATATGCAGGAAGAAGGTCTGCTTAGACACATGCACGCACACACATGCACACGTATGTACTTGCACAAACCCCCTCCTTCCTCTGCGTCACCCATCTGGTCCTTCTAATAGCCTTTTCAGTTCTCATGTAATATAGCTTGTGGTGTATTACCCGGGACTGCAGAGCGCTTTGTAATGGTTCTGAGAGTGCATGTGTTGGTGTATGTGGATGTGTGTGCACGCATGCACGCCGAGTATGTTCTCACTCCAACTGCAATTAGGCTCCAAGGGCAACACTCTGTCTCCTGTTTCTTTTTCTTTCCTACCGCATGGCTAATGCATGATTCTGCAAAAAATGATTGGTGCCCAGTACATGTTACTGCCTGACAGACACGTGCATTGCAGCCTGCAAGTACCACAGGACACTAAATTGCCACATGAGGCATTTGACTTAGAAGGGGGAGAGGAACTTGCATTTATTAATGCTTTAGCCCAATGCTAGATGTTTTGTCTTTAGTCCTCAAAACAATCCCACAAGGTAGGCATTACCATTCCCACCTTGCCAATGAGGAAGCTGTGCTGTACTCCCAGCCTCTGACTGACTCCGGTGGTAACCCCTGCAGTTCTCATGGAACCTCTTTTCCTAAGTGCCGGACAGATGCCTTAGTGAGTGGATGGTCTGGAGCAGTCCCACCCAGAGGCAGGGGACAAGACCTGCTGGCTTCTCTGTGTGCTTGATCCTGTGGTTTATTATTTTACAGGTGCAAAGCCCTTGTTGAAGGGAGTCTGAGGTTGAGTTTTCATTACTTCTCTCTCTACCCTACCCAGGAATGGCACCCCTGGCTCTTTGGTGAGGTATGGCAGTTCCTAGTCTTGCAGAGGAGCTAGAGGGGGTTGGGAGAAGATGTGGACATGCTCTGAAAGTTGCATCTTCCCTGCCCACCTTTCCTTCTGCATTGCTCTCCAGATGTGTGATGTTCTCAGCTTTGCTCTGCTGAGCGGTGCCCCAGGAAAGGTTTCCACACATTAGAGAGTGGTCAGTAGACGGGGAGTGGGCAGCGGGGCAGCATAGGGGAGGAGGGCAGGGAAGTAGTTACAAGGAGGAGTCGGGGCAGGGACAGCCTAGGCATCCCTCTCCACGCCCACCCCCACCCCTACAGGAGTAGAGCCCTGTCCAGCTGTATCAGCACGACGGGAAGATGGAGTGTGCACCAGCACACGGAGATGCGGGCCTGCGTGTGGACCCGTCCCTTCTGTCCTTTCGGGACTTTCTGAGGCTGGGCACAAGCTGCCCAGGAGCCAAAGTTCTGAGGTGTGAGATGGACACAGTCGGCCTCCCTCCTCTCCATGCCCTTTGTCTCCACAGAGGCCCTGCTGCTCATCACCTTGCCCCAGCTGTAGGGCTGCAGCAGCCTCCTTGCTCACCTCCTAAATACCTTTCCTTCCCATAGTTGTCAGCTAAATCTTTCCATGGTGCCATGTTGTTCTAGTCTTTCCCTGGGAGCTCAGTCTTTATCAGTGGCTCTCAATGACCTTCCCAACAAAGTAAAGGCTCAGCCCGGAGTTCCCCTCCCAACCTGGCCCCCAGACCACTTCTTAGTCTTAATGCCCAGGAAGTGGATCTGTGAACCCTCTGGTAGACGTGCCTGCCACTCCTTGGACTGCACTGTGCCTTGCTCAGGCTCTGCCTTTCCCCATTTCCTGAATCTAGGCCCATTACCTCTCAAACTTCAAGACCCAGCTCAACGCAGCCTCTACAGGACCAGAGAGATACTTCCCTGATGACAGCCCTGGCCCTCCTTCTCTCTGAGGCTCTGCTCTTGCACTCAGGGCGAACTCTTGGATGGATGGCTACACCTGACATTTTCTCTCCAAGTAGACTGTAAGCTTCTGAGGGCAGGGCTCCTCCTTATAGAAACTTGTATCAAAGCTGACTGCCCAGTGCCCTGGACAGAGCTGTTTCCCCAGAGGTGAATATGCCGTTCAGAGATTTGCTTTCCGTCGTCTCATTCCCACTCACTCAACAACCATGTGTGGAGTGTTCACTACATGGCGGGCAGTGTGCCAGGTGCTGGGGAAACAGCATGGACCAGGACTTGGACAATCTAGAGGAGAAAACAGCCAGCCTGCCAATGACCATGTGCTGTGCTAAGGAAGACAGGGCATGTCTGGAAGTCTTTGGAGGGAGAAGACAAAACCTTGGACGTACTCTAAGACCCAAACGATGGGTTGGAGTTGGCGGGATAAGGGGGCCTGGGGAGGGTTGAGTTCTCCAGAATCTGTTTTGGTTTATTTTAAAGTAATTTTGAAAAATTTACACAGGTTTATGGTATCAAAAACAAAAGGATCCAGAATGAGACATATGTTTTCCTCTCACTCCTGTGTTGGAGCCGCCCAAGTGCCCTCTCAGGGGCAACCAACCCCTATTTCTCACGTACTGTCCAGAGACAGTCACGCAGGTACAAACATGAACACCTACACCTCTTTTTTGGCTTGGTTCACTCTCCAGGCCTCTTGTCCCCTCTGAGGCCTCCTCTACCTGACCACGCCCCTCACCCTGTTTTCCCAGGGGACCATGGGTCAGTGTGCTCTGCAGTCTTACAGTTGTGGGCAGCCTCCCAGGAGCTCGCTTAGGTCCTAGGGGAGGGATTTGGGAGGGCTTCCAGGAGGAGGAAACTTAGAGCTAACCTTTTCCAGGGACTTCCATCCTCCAACGACCCATTCTTGGTAAGGACCCCTAGTCATCCCTATCATGCCAATCCAGGAACGTCCAGATGACCGAGTTAAACCCATGATGCTTCTGACCCCAGAGACACAGCGCACAGCCCTGGGCTCAGGGGCTTTGAATTGCTTTAAATCAGACCACTCTGTGGGCCTTGGCCCAGGGACAGTCCTGGAAAGAAGGAGCTGACACCGCTTCCCCATCAACTGGGGGTCCCTCCATCTGCCCCATGGGTTTCTTGCCTCCGTTTGGAAGCCACAAACAGGGGCTTGTGCACTGGTGGGTGCTGGTGTGTTTGCCTCCGATGGCAGCTCGGAGGTCCCGGGGCTAACCCAGCAGGGCAGCCCAGGCAGGGCAGGGGGCACAGCAGCCCTGGTGGGCCCGGTGCTCAGCGTACCTGACTTGTTCTTGTATTCAATGTCGAAGCCTGTGATGATGCTGTTCCCATCGAATCGCTGGGTCCAGCGCAGGTTCATGCTCCGGGCCTTCACCTCCCGGATCTCCAGCTCTGGGGGGTCAGGGGGCTCTGGGGTGTGGCGGGGTGAGGGGGCAGAAGTGAGGAGGGCAGCAGAGAGCTTGGCATCTTTCTACCCCCAGGGAGGACCAGGGTTTTGCTGTACCCCAGGGGGTTGGTGTCTACTCACGGACCCTGGAACGCTGGGGTGTGGGCAAAATGAGCCTGGCAGCAGGGTCCGCTTTTCTCCTGCTTTGTTCCCCTCCCTTCCTCAGTCTGGGAGAGGGCAGGCTCTTTTGGAGGGACTCCTCACAGCTGATGGTCTGTGTATCCCCCATGCAGAGCTCCCTTCTTTTCCCAGCTGACTCCCTTCCGGGCTCCCACACTTCTGGAAGCCACAGCATGTTTTACAGGGGCTGCAGCTGCTGCAAACCTTGCTGTCTGAAGCGAGCCTGGAGGGCCTTTATCGCCCACTCTGGGCAGGAGGCGGAGGAGGAAGCTTCTCCCCGGAGGCCAGTTCTTACTGTCCTCTACCACTGTGTGGGTATGGGCAATGTCCCTGCTCTTGAGGTGGAGTTAGCAGTAGGTCCCTGGGCCCCTGGGAATGGGGAGGGAATGGTGGGGCAGGTGAAGGTACCTTGCACAGTGAGTTGGATCAAGCCCCGGTCTTCCCCATATGAGTTGATGGCATGGCAGCTGAAGAACACAGAGTCCCCACGGTCAGCAGGCTTGAGCTGGGAGGTGGCCAGCAGGGGCAGGAGGACAGGGAGAGAGGGAGGAAATGGGGAGAGTCTTTTAGAGCTGGTCTGCCGAAGGGGGCTCACTCTAGTGGAGATCACCAAGGCCATCTTCTTCAGGGAGGGAGATCCACAAGGGGTTTTGTCAAGGGCTCCTCTTCCCAGAAAGTTCCAAGGCTGGAATTGTGGAAAAGTCCATGCAGGGAGGGGCTGAGGGGTCTAGAAAGGTAGGAGAAGCTGAGGGGGTCAAGGAGAGAGGGATAGCCTCAGGGGTTCCAGAGAAGAAGGAAGGGCTGAGGGTTCCACACATGTCATGGCTGCGGCTTGTCAGAAAGGAGATATAGTGAGGTTCTAAGGCAGAGGTTTCTGGATGGAGAAGGGAAATAGCTAGGAAAGGGGAGGTACTTTTAGAGGTGCATGGAGAGGCTCCCAGAATTCTCATTTACCTCCATTGGATAAAGATCGTTACAGACTCCCCACTTTCTGAGAGTCAGGGTACCTGAGAGGGGTATGGGCGCTCACCTTCAGCGTGGAGACCACCTCGTCACCATTGTCCCTGGTGGCTATGGCGTATCGCATCACGCGGTCGGGATCAATGACCGTGTCCCCCTTCTCCCAGCGGATAATGATGGGTCGCTCACCACGCGCTGTGCAGTTGAGTTCCTTCGGGTGGCCTTTGATGGCGATGGTGGTGTTGGGGTGGGACGTGATCATGGCCGGTACTGGGGAGTGGAGGAGGCGCAGGAGGCCCCAGTAAGGCGGGAAGCCAGGCTGGGGGAGGGGCACGTGTGCGCTCAGAGGTCCCGCCCCCCACTGCCTCTCCCCGCAGAGCACTTCAGCCTCAGGCAGAGGGTCTAATAAAGGTTGAGGAAGCTATAGGAAAGCTTATTTGCCTGTCCCCTTTCTCCCTGTCCCCACCCATGACTGGGGCAGCCTTTCTTCCCCAGGGATTCTTACATTCCTGGGACCCCTTTTCAGAATGTTTTAAAATGTACACTATACGTAGAATTACAGAGGAAACCAGATATATTGAAATATGGTGATACAAATATTAAAAAACCTCAAAAGCAAACTTTTGATATAGTATATCACATGCAGGTATTAATATATATTTTTATTACTCTTTATCAAATAAAACCTAGTGCTGGGTTATGTTAGCATAATTTTGTAATAGTGATGATAAAGATATTCTGAGATATTTGCAACAAGTGGGTTTCTGCTGGTGATAGTCACAGGTACCGCTACTGCTGTGCTTGGTTGCTCAAAATGAAAGGAAAAACTAAATTTCAGTTAGAAGTTAGTGGAAAAAAGATGTAATTCCCCCACACACACACACACACATCAAATTCATGGACCCCTTCAATCGTCTCTGTGCACCTCCTGGGGAGGTGCTCTCTGGACCTCAGGTTACGGGCCCTGCTCTAAAGCACTGGGGCCTCTGCTTCGTGTGCATGTCTCAGGCTCTGATGACTGCATTCAGCTGGTTTAGCCTCCTAAACAGCTGAGAAAGCCCTGTTCTTCCTAACCAAATGCAACGGAAAGTCTGGGGTAGCACCACTGTAATCAGAACCCTTTCAGCAGCGCTAACAGCCCCCCACCTCACCCATCCCACCCCTATTGCTGCCCTGAGAAAGTCATCATGAAACTACCAAGGTCCTGCTGGCCATCAGGAGACCCCTCTTACTGCCCTGACAAGAGGTGGCTCAGTCCTGACTCTCCTCTGGGGCTGAATGCCATGGCCTGCAGCAGGAGGAGGGTAGGGGCAGAGGGAAAGGTGGTCTCAGCTACCAGTGAGATCCTGTCCCCTCGCTCCTCCATCCAATTCAATGAACACTCATAGAGCACGTATGCCATTACATGGCACTGCATCAGGTTTGGGGACACACATGACATGAGATGGGTCCTTGTCATGAGGGAAGAGGGAAGGGGGGGGAGATAGACACCTGCATGAGCAACATGAAAATGAGGAAAATCTGATGAAGTATTAGGAGAAATTAATTTTGGCTGAGGGGTATCTGGGAAGGCACCATCCATCTACCCAATAAACATTTATTGAGCACCTACTAGGTGCCAGGCTTTGTTCTGGGTTCTGGAGGTAACAATGAACAGGAAACCTGACCTCAGGTTTCACTGTAGTGGTGAGAACAGATGATGACACAGACAATTCTGGTAAAGAACAGTTAAATACTATGCTAGGAGAAATGCACAATAGCTGACATAGCAAGACTTAAATTGGAAGAGCAGAGGCACGCTGGGCAGTGGAACCTGCTGGAGCAAAGGCCCAGAGGCAGCAGTGTGCAGGTCCTGGCAAGGTAATCTGGCATCTGGCGGACTGTGCTTGTCCTTGCCTCTTTCTCACCACCTCCCTGGAAAAACTTGCCTCTGAGTGTAGGTCCCCGGTGGCCCTTGTCCTGGGAGGAGTGCTCATTAGCTCTGCTGGAGGACACAAACTGGGAGGGGCTGTGGTCGATGGCAAGAATCAGACAGGTTTCCCCCCACCCCCATTGTGGGGAGGGCTCCTCCTCACTGAGTTCCGCAGACCTAGCTCACCACATCCCTTCACTGGCCTGCTTGAGCAAATGTGCAACAGGGTGATGTCTTCTCTCTCCTCACAGCCGTCTCCCTCCGGGGCACTGTGTCTCTGTCCCACTTCAGTGGCTGGCCCTTTCTTTCCCTCCCAGTATCCTCAGGATTTCTTTCTCCTCCAGTTTTAAGACCTACTCAGAAAACGTTCTTCCCAGCAAACTCTCCAGGGTCATCTGACTTCTAAGGACAAATAAGCCTTTGGAGAAAGGAGGGAAACCATGGAGCTATAATGGTGTGACCTGAGATGTCAGTCAGTGGGTGAGGAGACATTTGGAACCGGTGTGTGTGTGGAAGGGTGAAGGGTGGCTTTTGGTGTCCCTGAAGTCACATCATGCAGCGAGCCACCTCCTCTGCCTTCTGTCATGTGGGTTTGGTACTGAGGGCAGTCCTGGCCTCCAGCCCCTGCACCAGCATCCCAGCGCAATCCCCAGCCCCAGCTCATCAAATAATGAAGCAGATAAATTTTATAATGCACAGCATTACACTAGGATATACAATAAAACGCGAAAGACAAATAAGGAGGTGCAGGTTATAATGAAGAAAAAGCCTGCAGTCAGAGACATCCGAGTATGAATTATTGACTAAGGTTTTACACTCTCTAGGATGTGTGGAGGAATATTTTTCCATCAAAGATTTGCATAATTCACTCGTATAAACCTGGGTGGAATATAGAGTAAGCTTTTACATCAACAAGTCGGCCTCGCGTTGCAGATGCCTCCATTTGTCCTGGAGGATTGAAATGCGGGGTGTGGGAGTTGCTGCACACGTGTTGTTTCTGCGTTCCCCACAGTGAATGGTCAGAGACTGGGGCTGGGGACCCCTGGGAGGGCCGAGCCCTTGGGCCTTCCTGGGGAAGTGGGGTTCTGCTCCTGAGAGGCTGCTGCTAAAGCCACAGAGCAGCTGGGGGGATGTTCATGCAGAGGTGTGTGTGTGTGTGTGTGTGTGTGTGTGTGTGTGTGTGTGTGTGGAAAGGGGTGGGAGCAGGGTCCAGCCTCAGCATGAGTCAGAGGTGAGGAAGGGAGGGAAAGGAAGGCTCTGTCATTAGTGTGAGGCACTTGCAGCACTCGCCTGTCCAGGGCCAGGGCATGAACATAAGGGCATCCCTCTGGCTAGATAAAACCTCAGGCTAGGAGCCACGGCTTGGCCAGTGGAGCAGGGACTGGGTTTTAGATTCCAATTGCCCCTTAGGCTATATACCTTTGAACAGTGTACAACCTGCACACCAATATATGTCAGTCCCACCTCAGGGAGCTTGTCTTCGCAATCAGGTTTGTTCAAAGAGCTAGCACGGGGGCAACCGGAGACAATGGGCCTCCAGAGACCCCGGACAGGTCTCAGAGCCCACGTGGTCCCTCAGCCCTGAGTAACAACTGGTGCCTGGGGTGGGTTCCCCTTACCCTCCTGCCAGGGCTGCTTGTTATGGCACTGAGCCCCGGGCAGCACAGCCTCACACAGCTCAGGACAGGTTCAGGAAAGCCCACCTATGAAGAAGAGGAGACTGTTTCTGTGATTCCCCCAACCAGCTTAAAGGGCTTGGGAGCCAGGCAGCCCTGGGTTCTATTTATGTCTCTACAGCTACGTGCCTTCAACACAGTATATTTAATTTCCCTGAGCCTCAGACTCATTGCCTGTTATGAAGACATGGATAACTACCCTGAAGAATTGTTGTGGGGGCAAACAGGGTCTGTATATGTAAAGTGCCTGCCATGTAGCAGCTGTTCAATAAACCTATTCCCACCCCGAGGCTCTCATACCCCTCTCCTGTTCCAAGAAAAGCATGCACACCTTAAGATGTTACTTGCCAGGCTAGTCCACAGAATCACAGATTTGCAGCCACTAACCACATGTGGCTATTGGGCACTTGAAATGTGGTCAGTCCAAACTGAGATGTGCTGTTAAGTACAAAATACACACTGGACTTCAAAAACATAGGAGGAAAAGAAACAATGTAAAATATCTCATTAATAATTTTTATATTGATTACATGTTCATATTTTAGATATATTGAGTTAAGTAAAACAAACTATTACAATGAATCTCACCTATTTCATTTTACTTTTTTGAAAATGTAGCAACTAGAAGATTTTAAATAACATGTATAGCTGGCACTTCCTCTCCACTGAATGGTGCTGCTACAAATCATCCACATGGACACTTCCCTTTACAAATGAAGAAACTGAGGCCACACAGGAAAGCAATTGGCTAGTAAACAGCAATGCATCTTAAAAGCGGAAAATGGGAGAGGGCAATACTTCACACACAAAGCTGTGTTGCTCGTGGTAGAAGGTGTGGCAACATCAAGAGAACTATTTCCCAGTTCTTTGGGACTTACAAGTGCAAGCCCTAGATACTCAGTGACACACTCTGTCATGTTCTGGGCACTCTACTTGATGGAGGATGTTAACCAGCCAGAGTGTGACCAGGAAGATGGGCAGCTCTAAGCCATGCCATTTGAAGAGTGGCAGCAAACGGGGAATGTGTAATTTGCAGGGAGTTGGAAGGATAGACCTCCTGGTTGGCCTAAGAAGGCGTTTTCCAGTGGTTTTCGTTGTTCAGGAAAAGGGCAGCAGTGGGAACAGTGAGCACCCTGCACTAGAGGTGGACAACCAGGGGCAACAAGAAGATTGAAGCGAGAAAGCTACATACAAAGGGATAGAAGGCCCTTGTCTTTGGGCCCCTGGGGTGTCTGGGTCTCTGCAGAGAGGGAATGATGATCTGGGAATCCAGCTCACTGTTTTGGGAGGTGATTCTATGATTCAGGATACATTTTTCCTTGCATATAGGCGTCGTTAGCCCTATATGGCAAGAATCAGGGAACCTGCTTTCTTTCTTCTCCCTGCCCTAGTCATCCTGCCAACACCAGAACAGAAAATTCTGCTACTATAGTACCCCTCCCCCAGGCCCTGCCCCAGCCTCCAAGGGCCATGGTGCCCTCCTGTGCCCAGGGACTGGGATCCTCAGCCCTTCTGGCTGCTGTACAGATGGGCTTAATGAGGCAGCCCCCTAACACAGGCTGCGCCGCCCCATCCACTCTCTTCTCCCCCCACTCCCCTCTTGCTCTGGACCACAAGGTCTCTCTGCTCCACTGAGTCGCAGTAACAAACATGATTGAACCCTCACTGCACTGAGACCCGACTGTGCCCCAGAGCACTTTCTGGGTTGAAGGCAGACCCCAGGACTTCCCTAGAGACATGGGCAGTCATCTGCAGGAGCCCGCACACACACTTATGATTACCTTGTACTGGGAACTTCTCATGTACCATGTGCTGGAAGTATTCTACCATTCTACGTGAATTAACTCACGTGAGGTAGGTGCTGTTATGATTTCCCTACTCCCAAGCCTGGACCTGATGTATTTCTTGACTAAGCTCCTGTGGTGCTGCAATGGAGCAGGTAGCAGCAGGATGCTTTTGCCTCTTGCCATTGCTCAGTGACCCCTCAACAACATCCATGAGAAGTAAATCTTATCCCCATTCTTTCAAATGAGGAAACCGAGGCTTTCAGAAGGCAATTCTTCCCTACAACCACTGTGGTTGTAGAGGCTGCCCACCTCTTGCCGTCTGTCTGTCTGCCACGCATGCACAGTATCTGGCTTTGGGAAATGGAACTTGGCTGTCACCTAAAAGCTGTGGCTTCTCTGTGGTGGGCAGCTTCAGCAGGCCATTCCCAGGGCAGGTGTCAGGGACTGCAGCTTTAGGGGTATAGTCAGGAGAACAGGAAGGAGGAGGGGATTGTATGCACAGAACTGAATCCTGCATGACAAATGTTAATAGCAGCCACAAAGGCAACACATCGCTCCAATAGGACCCAGGAGGCTTTAATGAGATACAACTTCTCTGCTATCCTGCAGTGTAATTCAATTAACAGCCAGGGAAATCTAATTTCTTTGTACAAAGAGGGTGCAGGGGGAGACTCTCTGGGGACTTGGGAACAGGGAGGGGCTGGGCCGAAGAGCATCAGGATGACCCATGTGGGCCACCTGCCCCTTAATACATAGCTCCTTCCAATATGGCCCCTTTCATGGGGAGGGTGGGGGATGTGCTGGTGTGAGCTGGGCCGCTTTTATTTTTTACTCACAGTGGCTCATGAAGGGATTGAACCAGCAACCTTGGTGTATCAGCACCACGCTCTAACCAACTGAGCTAACTGGCCGCCTCTTGGCTGGGCTTGTTCAAATCTTTACAACCCTGGTATGGGTACAGTGCCTGCCTGGTATGGTGCCCAGCACTGGGCAGAGCCAAATGAGGGAAACTCTGGTAGAGGCCAAAGGGGCTTCCTGATGACTTCTAGGGCTCTTCCCTGACTCCCATGTCAGTGCAGACACCTCTCCTCTGGGCATTGAGCATCACTGGCACAGCACAGGTCGCACTGCCGTGTCCTTGTCTCCTTGTCTCTGACTGTGAGACTCTCCAGGGTAGAAGCATCTCTATCCAGGACTTAGCACATATTTGTGGAAAGAAGGAAGGCTCCCAAGTACCAGGCAGCTCTTCTGCCCCCACCCCACACACAGTACCCGGGGTCAGTCTGCTCTGGTCCTCACTAGACTCGCTCCAGGGTGGGGAGGAGCCTTGTGGGGTCTGTGACTTTCAGCCCTGCAGGAATCCCAGGTTTCCTCCTTCTGGTTCAGATGGAGACTACTGGCAAGTGCCAGGGAGAGGAGCGAGGAAGGCACTGGCTCAGCAGAGTTACCCCTCCCCTGCTCCAGGGCCCTCCTGGGGCAGCCAGCTGAGGGGAGAGGAAATCAATTTCAGAAACAAGACAGTTGTCAGAATCAGATGTAACTGGTTCCTGTCTGTGAAATTACTCGCAGGCCGGCCTCTGTCACCCCCGAGGTCCTGCCCGGACCAGCTGCTATTTACATTTTAATTTGATGTGAGAGGCTGATAGATTTTTAAAACACTATGAGAGAGCTCTGCTTCCTTGCCCAGCCCCAGCATCCAGCCTTTCCCACCAACCCTTCAGTCGTGGAGTTGGAGTCCTGGGACCCCTTGACTCTGCACCTGCTTGGCCCCTCCCTTGCTCCTCCAGCTTCCCCTTCTCTGGGTCCCACCTCAGAAGCTGCGCTGAGCTGCTCACTGCAGTTTACATAGCACCAGAACATCCTCTGTGAGGACCACTTTCTTGTTCGGAGGTGGCCTGGAGGCTATTAGCTCTTACTATGCCGATGAGGAAGTGAAGGCTCAGAGACGCTAAGGGGTTTGTCTAAAGTGGCACAGCTGGTAAGTGCCAGGAACGACACAAGGCCCCAAGTCCCTTGACAGTTCACTGGTGCCCTTTTCTCTGGTTTCAGTCTAGCCTCCTTCTGCCTGGTTGATTTTTCTCCCATCTTGGGGTTTGTCCCAGGAGTGGGAAGCTGCATGGGAACGACATAGGTGGATGAATCTTGCGGGGACTGCAGAAGGAGGCTGAAAACTAGAGTAGGGTTGGAGGGACGGGGTGGTCCAGGCCAGGCAGGGGCAGGGGGCTGGAGTTAGGAGGATGGTGAGTCAGGCTTTCCGTGTTGCTGTCTCCCTCCCTCTCTTCTGCCTGGGGATTGGACCTCAGTAGGTGTTTCTGACAAGTCCCCAAGTTACCAGGGACAAAAGATAAGTTATGAACACCCAAAGGAGAGTAATAGTATGGTGTGGGAAGGAGAATGTGCAAGAAAGAGGATGGGAAAGCCACTGGCTATTGGGAGAGGCATGATAAAATGCAAAAGAGGAGGGTTGGCCGGATGGCTCAGTTGGTTAGAGCGCAAGCTCTGAATGACAGGATTGCCGGTTCAATTCCCACATGGGCCAGTGAGCTGCGCCCTCCACAGCTAAGATTGAAGACAACAAGCTGCCACTGAGTTTCCAGAGGGGTGGCCAGATGGCTCAGTTGGTTAGAGCACGAGCTCTTAACAACAAGGTTGTGGGTTCAATTCCCGCATGGGATGGTGGGCTGTGCTCCCTGCAACTAAAGATTGAAACCAACGACTGGGTTTGGAGCTGAGCTGCGCCCTCCACAACTAGATTGAAGGACAACGACTTGGAGCAGATGGGCCCTGGAGAAACACACTGTTCCCCAATATTCTCCAATAAAATTAAAAAAAAAAATACGAAAGAGGAGTGGAATGTTGCATTCTAAAAGGAAGCTTGGTGCACACCTTCACCCCATTCACAGGGCCTGAGGACCTGAGTATGTAATAATAATAGTAGTTTACATTATTGAGAACTTACTATGTTCTAGGCACTGTTCTGCATTCTTTTAATGCATTAACTCACTTAATCCTCACAGCAACCCTATTTTTACTCCCACTTTACAAATGGGGAAACTGAGGCGTAGAGAAGTAAATTGCCTGAGATCACACAGCTAGTAAGAGGCAGAGCCAGCACTCATCCAATGCATCTGTGATTTTATACACGATGTGACACTGGTTAGAAAAGGACACCGGGGATAGGAGTACAAAGAGCCCAGCTTTTGTAAAGAGAAATGCAGCCAAATTTGGGGGGAAGAAGATTGGTCTGGAAACCAGGAGACCAAGAGATTAGGCTATTCTTTTAGGTGGATGGCCTGAGGGAGGGGATTGAGGAGGTTCTCAGGCTTGGCTATACATAAGAATTACCTGGGAAGCTTTTTAAAAATCTTATTGCGCAGACCCCACCCCCAGAGGCTCTGATTTAATTGGCCCAGGCTGGGCCTAGGCATCAGCATTCCTTGAGCGCCACCCCCAGCCCTGTGATTCTCACACAGGGCTGGAGCACCCTCCTCTTCCACCTCCCCTTCTAGTGCATGCTCTCTGGTCCTTCCTCGGCCTCAGGCGGGACGCACCTCAAAGCCAGTAAGACTGGAAGAAAGGCAGCCAAGTTCTCGCGTTCTTCACCATCCCCAAGGACGGGACGTTACCTTTTCAGGAAGTCCTCCCGAGAGTCTAACTGAAACCTCTCTAGGAGTCTTATAGAGCTTTTTCACTAAAAAAGATGTTCTCTCCGGGCAGGCTAAAATGCTTCCCTGGATGTCCCCCTCCTTGCCTTCTGGGAGAGGCTCTTCCAGGGGCTGGCAGATGACCTGAACGCTCTTGAGAGCTCTGCAAACTCACCTCCTCAGGGGAGAAGGAGCTTCCCAGCTCAGAGGCCTTCATCTGCTTTTGTTTCTGAAAGGATTACACTGCCCACTCTAAGTGAGGGGGCCCCCTCCTTACCCTCAACCAACCCACTTCCCTCCCTCCCCCCAAAAGGCTTATGTCTATGCTCCTTGTTAACAAGATCCTGACAAGAACTGTAGCTCTGTTTGGCAGAGTGAGATAAGCCGCCACAAAGGGGCATTGTTGGCATGTGGGGTGGTCGGCCTGGGGTGGGGCGGCTGGTTGGGAGAAGCTCTTCGCACTCAGTCCTGGCAGCAGCTCCAGGCTTTCCCTGGGGAAGGGCTGGTGGTGGGGGTGCCTTCTGGTGCCTGCTTTGTTTTCCCTTCTTAAAGAGCCAGGGCGTTGTTAATTTGATTGCACCCACTTCGGCTTCTTGTCTCCCCTGATTAGCCAAGCTCCACCTGAAGCATGAGATTAATTCAAATTGCATGGAAGCAATCAGCCCAGCTCTGAGAGCTGGTGGGGAGGTGCCTGGGGAGCTGGGGGCTCAAGGGACCCTAGCTGTCCACTGCCTGTATACATGGGGGGCAGAGGGGCAAGAACTGTGTGTGTGAGGGGGGTTGGGGTATGGTGGGACCTATGAGGTATGGACTGCAGCCTGTTTCTGCTGCCTGGTGGGCCCAGTGAGACCCTCAAATTCATCAGGCCTTGCTTTCTCCAGCTGTAAAGTGGGATCAGTCAGTTCCTCGTGTGGCTGCTTACCAAGGAGTAGAAGAGCAGGAGGTGGGGAGTATTTTCAAGTGAGGGTGGGGATCTGGTCCTCCCCCTGTCTTTGGTCTTCTAATCTCCTCAAAATGTTGTGGAAATGATAGTAATAATTAAAATAGCTAACATTTATTGAACGCTTATTATGTGCCATGCACCCCAGTTAGTGTTTTACATGAACTGTCTCATTAAACTCACCCCTCCAACCCTAGGAGGTGGATAGTATATTTATTTCTAGAGGTGAGAGAACACTCAACTGTGAAATGACCCTGACCATTGGAATCCTTTCAGAAACAAAAAGAGACAGTGCCATCTTTCTTTAATTACTTGGAAGTTATTTCCGGATCATTGCTATGAATGCCCTAGAGCTGGGGTTGGTGAACTTTGTCTGCAAAGGGCTGGGTAGTAAATATTTTAGGCTTTGCAGGTCATAGGTCTCCACTGCAACAACTCAGCTTTGTCTCTATAGCTCGAAAGCAACCCTGGACAATAGGATATAGGATATGAAGAATGAGCGTGACTGGGTTCCAGCCAAAAAGGCTGCTGGCCAGATTCGGCCCTAGGCCCAGTTTGCTGACTCCTGCACAGGAGAGGTTGGGCTTGTGGACTCTTTTTTTTTTTTTTTGTAGAGAGGTGAAAGCATCTAGGTTTTCTTTTTTTTTCCCCCCAAGTCAAGTTGTTGTCCTTTCAATCTTAGTCGTGGAGGGTGCAGCTCAGCTCCAGGTCCAGTTGCCATTTCTAGTTGCAGGGGGCGCAGCCCACCATCCCACCATCCCTTGCGGGACTTGAGGAATCAAACTGGCAACCTTGTGGTTGAGAGCCCACTGGCCCATGTGGGAATCGAACCGGCAGCCTTTGGAGTTAGGAGCATGGAGCTCTAACCACCTGAGCCACCGGGCAGGCCCCGGGCTTGTGGACTCTTGATCAAGAGGGAGTTTTTGTTTAGGAGACTGGTTGAATTAAGACAAGAGCAGTTGTAGCATGTTGGAAAGGAGAGCATTTCGACTTCCACAGTTCTGGAAGCATGGCTTTGTAGATAACAAATCACTGGTTATGGGGATTGTTGTGGGTTGAATTGTGTCTCCCCAGAACACACATCAAGTCCTGACCCCTGGAACCTTTGAACATGGCATTATTTGGATAGAGGGTCTTTGCGGATCTGACTAAGATATGTTATTGGAGTAGGATGGGCCTTTAATCCAAGACAGTTGGTGTCCTTATAAGCAGAGAAGAGGAGACGCACCCAGAGGGAAGATGATGTGAAGACTCACGGGGAGGACACCGTGCGTGCGAGACGGAGGCAGAGACTGCAATGATGTGTCTGCAGTCCGAGGAGCACCAAGGATTGCTGGCAGGCACCAGAAGGGCAAGGAAGCACGCTTCCCTGGAGCCAGCACACACAGCACAGCCCTGCTGACACCAGCATTTGGGATTTCTAGCCCCCCAGAACTGTGAGAGAATGAATTTCTGTACTTTTAAGCCACCCATTTGTGGTTCTTTGTTACCGTGGTGCTAGGAGACTAATACAAGTTTTCACTGTGTGACAGAGGTTCTCTGTGCAGAGTTCCCAGGAGGACAGGCCACTTTGCCCTCCTCCATGGAACTGGAAGGGGCTTCCTAAGATAGGAGGTTGTGTGGGCATCTCTCTCCCTGCTCTGGGGGCAGCTCATCCCGCACCCCTCCCCCCAGCCCCATAGACAGGCTGGCAGTAGGCAAACAGGTGCCGGCGTGTGCAAGGGCCACACACACCCTCCCCCTAACACCTGGCACCCCAGCACTGGCCCAGGGAGAGACACTCAGTGGGTATTCAATAACTGCTGAATAATGAATGAACAGTGGCAGGCCTGGACATGAGCAATAGCAGCTCAAGAAAATTTTCTTTAGAATCTCAATTTTGCCACGTCTCAAGTCTCCATAGACCTGAAAGGCCCAGATGGAAGCCTGGTATCCTGGACTGGGCAGCCTGAGGACTGGGGAAGTCTACCAGTCTCATTCTTGCTGGCCCAGGACAGGATACCTGGGCTCACACAATGAATTATGAGTCGCTGTAGGGAGGTGGAGGCATTTGGTTCAGCACACTGCTCTAGGTAGAAATCCTAGCAGAATGTCAGCCGGTGTCTGCTGCCTTAGAGTACCCCCACCACCCCGACCTTTACGTGACCAAAACAAACATGCCATCTCAGTATTCCCATTTATCCATTTCTATTGGTGGCACCATCACATTTATCTCTCAGCCTCAAGCCCTTGATTCTCCCGCTCCTTTCATCCAACCCATGATTAGGGCTGGTACTTGTTCCTTCACAATGACTCTCAGATTCCCCCTTTCTCTCCATTCCTTGCTCAAGATCTTAGTATCATATCCAGACTTCGGTGTCACTATTTCCATCCAACCTCACCCCCTAATCCTTGGTTGCCCCTCTCCCAGCAGATGGCCTCTTCGCTGCCTCCCGCACAGGCTTCCCAGCCCAGTGCCTTTGCCCACGCTGTTCCTTCCGCCTGCCCGCCCTCCTTTCTTCCCTTTGCCTATCCAAACACTGCCTATTTTGTAAAGTTCAACCCAAGTCCCATTCCTCTAGAAAGCTCTGTCTGACCATGTCTATTCACACTGGGTGTTTCCTTCTCTAAACCAACACTGTACTTGTAAGTGCCAGACTTTTAGTACGTGATTTTGCCTTGTTTCCTAAAGGTTAGTTCCAAGTTCCTAACTAGTTTGTAAGTCTCGTAGGGCAGGGATCGTGCCTTATTTTGCCCGTCTCTCTCTAAGACCTTGAGACCATGCTGGACACATTGGGGCTGCCCAGGAAGTACATGTTTATTGTTTGAGTGAGCCAACAATTTATTCTGCCCCTACAGTTCCGATGGGCTTCAGTCATTATTGGGGGAGCAGTTCTGGGCTACGCACTTAGGACAGGGTCTGGAGGCACTGCTTTAGCTCTTTGCCTGCCTGTATTTTCTTATCTACTAAACTGAGGTACCCAGTGATAGCCCTGACTCCTTGTGACTCAACAACGTTTACTGGTACCTTTTCCTTGGTTGGCATGTATGATGCATCTAATTTTCTTATTCATCATATCTGTTGGAGCTGAACATAGGGAAAGTCTTTAATGACACCTTAGAGCCCAGATCCATCTGCAAGCTCTTCCATGCTCATGGTGGTGGCGGTGTGCTTTATGCCACCACTGCCTATGGCCTCTGAGAAGGAGATGAGGGTCCAAATGAGACCCTTGGGACAGGCACTGTCCCAATACAGATTGGGAATGGAGGTTGCATCATACTCTTGGTTTCTTGAGATCTGTAGGACATCCCACATTTTTTGTTTGGTTTTTTGGTTTAGACCTGTCTTTTTCTGGAAAACCGTGAAACACCAAGGGCTCCAGCTTCTGAAAGGTAGGTCCTGGAACTGGCAGCACACGTCCTGCCAGCGGTCCATTGGCACAGCAGAACCTGACCTATTTGTTGAGCTCTCTTGATGCCTTAGGGCTTGAAGGAAAAGGGAGAGAAGAGTTGTGACTTCTCTGAAAAGAGACAAACTGAGTCCCAGGGCGAGGGAGTAACTGACCCCAGGTAACCCAGGATGTAGTGGGGGACCACTGCAAGAAATCAGGACTCCCATCTCCCTGGTCAGCACCTTCCTGTCTCTTAAGCCATCTATTCATTTTGGCCTCACTGGGTTCTGCATGGGGTGGGGACAGCCTAGGCTAGCCCATGGCTGCAGACCTCCTGGTGAGGGTTCAGTGGGGCCCACAGAGGGGAGACTGGCCTGGTGACAGGCTGTGTCTAGCTTCTCTGCTCATCTCTGTTTGATGAAGCAGGAGACCAACTGCTTCTCCTTACTCTATGAAGTCTAAAAATCAATAAGGCCAAAGAGCCAGCTGGATAATCACCTCCATGGAAATCATGGCAATGACTCATTCCTCTTCCCCTCCCTCTCCCTCCTTCATCAAGCTGGGAGACCAGGCCCCAGGCCTGCAGAGGACATCCCAGCTTGGTGCAGGCTAGGCTGGGCTTCTCTCAGCGCCCTGAGGCTGGGCAGGTGAGGCTCATTGAGGACCACCACCCAAGTGAGTGGAGAGAGCAAGTAACTTGCCCCAAATTCCACAGCTGGGCAGGGCCAGTATCAGCCCCAGGCTAGTGTGACTCAGAGCCCCAGCCTTAGCCCTGCTCTGCTGCCCCCACTCTACTTTCCTGTCACCTCTCCCTACTGTTTGTAGATTCAGCAGAGGGTCTGTCCCACCCACCCCCTCACCCAATCAGAGCAACTTGTAAGAGTGGTGTGCCAAGTGGGTGACCAAGTGAGTGACCTGTGACCCCACATGGATTTGGACCAAATCTGCGGACTAGGGGTCAGTCAGCCTGTCAGTCCCCAGCAAGGCAGGCCAAAATAGCCAGGCACCTATGCTGAGCAGAGTACCAGAGGTGGGAATTACCGCAGAGGAAAGGGAAGACCAGCCTAGCCTGCAAGGAGTTTCATTTCAGTCTGCTGAAAAGACAGGACCCACCACTAAGGAACACAGAAAACCTCAGGCCAGTTGCCGGGCCTCTCTGTGCCTCAGTGTCATCTGTGTGCTGAGAATATGTGTGCCTTATGAATATACATGTGGACATCCTGACCGACATGTCCAGGCCCCTTCTGCATGCCCTGCATATAGCCATCCTCAGAGGTAGGGGCCCATCCTTGGGAAGACAGACTGGGGAAGAGGCCTTGGAAGGTCTGAGACGTTGACTCAGGGCATCCGTACAGGGAATTCCTGGGGTAGCCAGAGCACAGTCTACAAAGGGACTTGTGGGTTCTGGGCGGCCATTTCCTTTGGCCATAGACTCCTTGTCCTGTGGGGAGTGCAGGGACTGAGGAGAGCAGAAGAGGCCCCCTAGAGTAGGAGCCCCAGTCACAGGGTCTAAGGGAGGTGCTGCTTCTGCCCCACAAGGAGAAGTTTCCTTTGGGCAAACTTGAAATCCAGATTGTCTCAGCTCACTGGATACACAGTTGTCTTTCCAGTTTTGCATCCTGACCTCTACAACATGGACAGACGCTGGCAGGTGACCTGGTCTACCCAGTTCTCTCTCGGTTCTAGTCTCCTCCCTCCTACCTTCCTGTGACTCTGCAGCTGGGAGTGTGCTTGCAGAGAGTTCTTGGATCTGGCTTTAATTGTTCTGGCATTTTGTTAAACAGATCACAACTCAGACCAAACAAAGAGCCCTTATGGCTTTAACTGGCCGTGGGCTTTGCCTTGGCCCAATCACTGGAGCCTTCACAAAGTGGAGGGGAGGACTGGGGGAGGTAACAGGACCTCTCTAATCAGGTGACTTGCTGCACAAGGAGACCATCTGTCCCCGGAGGCACTGCCATGCAGGGGTGGCAACAAAACACAATCAGTCCCTTGCACCCCAGACTAAGCAGCCTGACTTTGTACCTGCCTCTTGGTGAAGCTTCTCTTTGAAAATGTTTTATTCCTCCCTCACCCCCAGCTGTGTGGCATTTGGAGGAGGAATTGCCTCCTCCTCCTTTTGGTCATTATCTCTGTTGTTGTTTTTAAAAACATTTAAAAGGTAGCCCTGTGGATGTGACATTTTCTTCTGCTAATTACATTTATTTTCAACCAAGTTCTGGGAAGTAGTCTGGTGCCCTGAAAGGACCACACACACACACTGATAGAATCATAGATTATTTAGGCTTGAAGGGACCTTGGGATTAGCTAGTGACTAGATTCTAGTCTAGGCCTCTTATTTTACAGATGAGGAAACTGAGGCCCTGAGAAGGGAAGGGATAGACAGTGAGTTACTGAGCTGGGACCAGCATCCAATCTTCTGTCTCTTGGTCTGTGCTCTTACTACCAAACTTTAAGTCCAGAAAGGCAAGTTCCAATATTAGCTGGGACTATATCACCCAATGATCTTGACCCAGTACTTTACCTTTTTCTGTGAAGGAGTTGTTGTCTGCCAACCTCACAGGAAAGGTATGAAAAGAGCTGTATAAACTGTCAAGGGCTGTACTTGTGATTGTGGCAAGGCTGGGCTAAATGCTCAGGCACTCATGGGCTCAGCCAATACCAACACGCTGGGGGTCAGGGAGGAGTGGGGGCTACTGGTGCCTGGTTGTTTGCCAGCAAGGATGTCCAGGGACTTGGAAAACCACTTGCCCCCTCTAACATCCCCTTAGCAATCTGGGGCCCCAAGGAAAGGTTCTACATGGCAATTCTCTAAGAACCAGCTCTGGAATCCCAACTCCCACCAGACTGCAAGGCTCTTGGAACTCTGGTTTGGTGCATGATATGAAGCGTCAACGCTCCGCAGAAAGACAACGTGTAGCTTCCAAAGCCCATAAGCACTTCACATTCATTCTCTCTGCCCGTCTTGCGTTCACTCTCCTCCAGTCACCACCTCACCACATGACATTCGTGGACTTTCCTGAGTCTGTGCCCATGTCATGCTTCTTCCTCATCCTGGAATGGAATGACCTTTGCCCCTGCCGGTTCTTGTCAGAAGTCGTCTCACCCTTCAAGTCCTACTGCACGTGTGGAGCTTTTCTTGATATTCCCTTAGTGGCCCCCAAAGTTAAAATTAATTACTCCATTCCTGATTCTCTTCATATCACCTGTGTATGGCTTTTTAAGGCACTTATCATTGTGTATAGTAGAGTTGTTTTGAGTGTATTTCTATCTCCTTTTCAAGATTCTACATTCCTTGAGAAGAACAATTCTGTTTTACTCATCACTAGATTTGCACCACCCAAAACTAGTGATTGCTGATTACTGAATGCGTATTTTGTGCCAAGTACTGTGTTGATTGCTGTCAAGTGCATGTCTCACTTAAGCCTTACCAATGAGTAAAAAGCATTATAGTTGCAGACTTATGAAGGAGAAAATCAGGGCTTACAGACATTGTTGTCCAAGATCCCACAGCTATCAAGTAGAAGAGCTGAGATTTGAAGCCAGATCTGACTGGTTCTAAAGTCCGTGCTCTTAGCCACGGGGTTTTATTGATCTGTTTAGTGAGTGGTCAGTGAGAATCTGTTGCGTTATCATTGGAAACTGTAGGGGTTAATGTGTAGACACTACCCAACAGAGGTCAACCACAAACCTCCAATTTGACAGTTGGATGCTTTTTATGATGTAAGTCTCTTTGATATAGTATTTAATTTCTTACTTCTGCTTGGCCAAAGTGGAGATTAAGGTCAGTTTGCCTTCTGAGAGTTCACAGAAGTGTGAGGTCTGAGAAGGTTGTAGGTCAACATTTTCCTGAGTTTGTTAGAGGCATTGGGGCAAGCCTGGAAATTGGCGTTGCAAATGGTAGGTCTTTCTGTGGCCAGCTCTGCAAGTAGGTGAGGTGAGTGTTGGTGGTTGAGGTGAGGCGAGGTGAGTGAGGTGGTGTGGGGTGGTTGAGATGGACTAAGAAATGACTAGGAATGGCTTTCTCCTGGCAATCCCATGGGTGAATCACATGCCCAAGTCCTGAAGATCCTTCCCCACCTACCTGTGCCCTTTCAATTGAAGTCAGAGTTGGGGAGATGGGAGAAGGTTGAGGGAGAATGAAGGAGGAAGAGGGCAGAGCAGGCAGGAGAGGAGGTGCAAGGGGAGGGTGGGGTCCCTGGAGCAGGATGCCTGTGTAAAAGCAGCAGGAGGCAGAACGGAAGTTCCCAGAGAAGAGCAAGAGCACCCACGCCCCCTCCTCTCAACTTTGTCACATTGTCACAGGAGCATCTTCCAGCTGCCAGGCACTGTGCAGCATTGTTCAGGCTGCTATAGGAGGGCAGTCAGACCCTCCAAACCCAGACAGAAGCCCTGGCCATGCTCAGCTGTCCACATTGACTGCCCGCGTATCTCAAGTGCCCCTGGTTCTACTTTCTCTGCTCCTGCTGGCATTCAGGGTGGCACAAATTCCTCTATCATGGCTGGGCAGGTCACTGGGGAGAATGGGACTGAAATGGAAGGGGGAGTTTGTGACAGAAAAAGGGCGTGAGGAAAAGGCCATCTGAGGGAGCACATATGTGTGAGGTTTGGAGACCCCAAGTGTGCTGAGGGTGTGTGAGAGCACAGAGGGTTCTGCGAGGAAAGCGGTAGGGAGCAAGGAGCTGGCATTGCAGAGAGGCTGCGTGCGGGAGTGCTGAGAGACACGCGCAGACAGTGTGTGGCGGAGGTGCGGTGAGTGGGGGAATGTGACCTGGAGGTGTTTGTGAGATGGAGCAGATGTAGGAAAGGAGTGTGCGTGTGCCTTACTGTGGAAGGAAGCAAAGCAAAATGACAAGGCAGCTGAAATTATAACAAGGGGCCAGAAAAGAAGGAACGAGGTCCAGATTCTACCCATAAGTGATTAGAGTGGTATGAAATTCCCTTGGGAAGAGGGGAGGCAGAGGTCAACACGTGTGTGTGTGTGTGTGTGCGCGCGCGCGCACATGTGTGTACACACACATGCTCATAAGGCTGTTCTGGATTTACAAAAGGTTCTTTTCTCCAAATACCTCAGAGTGTTTCATAGCTTCTGCCTGGGTTGGGAAGTGAGAAAAGGACAGAAAAATGGAGGCTCAGGTAGGGGTCCCACGGCTTCAGGGGCAGCCTGATGTGAACTCGGTGCCCTCACACAGACCACCTCCTGACCACTGCACGGCCTGTCGCCCAAGTCCCCTCATCTTCACAGAGAAACCACACACCACAGGGTCATGGCCATGATTGCTCAGTGGAATCCCCTGACTTAGAGAAAAACAGCAAAGACCCTCCTCTCCCCGCAAAAGTTTGAGAGTTTAGGCTCATTTTTCCTGCTAACAGTGGGGAGATAAGGATCAAATACCAAGGATGTTTCCAGAAGCATCTACAATTCCTCTTGCTTCACACAGGCAGAATTAGCGAAGTCCTCCCTGGCTGAGGGATGTAGATTGATTGCCTGGTTTTATTAAGGACAAAGTGCTTTTTGATAGTGTGAGGCAAGCGGCTCCCCAGGGCGGGGATTCCGGCTCTGAGCTCCCTGAGCATCGATCGCCAGGGCTTCCCTGTCTGGTGCTGAGCTGAGCATGGGCTTTGGCAAGCGATAAAGAAGCTATGATCCTTAAAGGAAAGAACTCCAGGGAGATGCTGGGCAGACCAACACTGGGCACTGCTCTCGGTAGCCTTTCCTACATGTAACCTGGAGGGACTACCATGGTGGCGAAATCTTTGCTGACCTACTGGGTGCCAGTTCCCACACTGGTTGCTTTACACGTATCACCTGACTTACCCTTGACACAAAACATAACAGGTATGGCAGCCTTTATGACTCATTTTGTCTATCAGGAAAATGAACTACAGTGAGGCCAGATAAACTCATCAAGGCCATTATAATTATGACATAGATCCCAGATTCACACTGGGTTTGGTCTGACACTAAAACTCAGGCTCTTAACCTTGTCCTCCATGACCTGTGGTCCATTTCCTGCTATAGGGCCAGATGGACACTGTCCTTCTGACATGGTTCCTAGGGGCCTATTATACAGACTCCTAAGAGTGTAAATGGGTAGACTCACCCAGTAGGAATGTCTGTGTGTGACTTAACAGAATTCAAGGTTATTCTGGGCTTCCAAGGCCATCAAGGCAGGCTTTATGTCTGGGGATTTAGAAGCCATTGATATGGTACCAAGTTACCGTGAGGTTTATTGCTCTTTCAGCTTCTCTGATGCATCTTTCTTCTTCTACAATCAGTTCCCGTGTTATTCACACCAATGTTGTGGGGGGAGTGGGCAGGAAAAGAACCTCTAGCACAGGTGAGGAAACTGGAGCCTAGAGAGGTGAAGTGACTTGCACAAAGTCACACAGTCCCTCAGATTTGGAATTGGAACCCAGGTTTTCTGCCCACAGGACTTTTTCCTACATGGTATATGTGGTGTCCTCCTTTGTAAGCCACAAACAGGTTATACAGAAGCAGGTGGAAGTTAAGTAACAGAAATAAATTGTTTGATATGACTATTCAGATAGAATTGCCAACCTGCAGATCAAAGTCAACGGGAAGTCACATGATCTCAGGAGCAGATCATGAGCTTCTCATGACTGGGTGATCTGGGGCCATTCAGGAGGAGGCCACTGTTTTAGATGACAGTGTTTTTGAATCCTCCATCTGAGAGTCCCATACCCCTCTGACTATGAATCCTTCCTGCCTCCCCTTCACAGAAGGAACGATGGAAACCAAGAGTGGAGGCAGGGTGTGTGGGAACCGGGCCCGAGCCTGTGATCAGGGGGTTCTGGGAGGGCTACACAGGGGCAAGACTCACTCTTGACAGTGAGGAACATGGACTTGCTGATGTCGGTGCCCACGCCGTTGCTGGCCTGGCAGAGGTAGTAGCCGATGTCCTCCTCCAGGACGTGGCGGATCAGCAGGGAGCTGTTGGGCAGAATCTGAATGCGGCCGGTGAGGGGCACTGGGTGGTACTGCTGGGGGTTCCCGCTTCCTGGAAGGAGGCAGCAGTTAGGAGTGCTGCTGCCAAGGCTAGGGAGTGAGCTGGGTGGATTGGAATGCCCCAAGGAATGGCCTCGATACCTTTCTCTTGCCCAAGTAGGGCCATTTTGTAGTACCCCCAAAGTGCTAGGAGCCCACACAGCTCCTGTTTCCTGGGCAACAGGAAAGACCCTCATGGAGAGCTGGTCCTGCCCCAGCTCTGCATAAGGAGATGGAGTTGGGGGCCTCAGCTCAATGCCCACCTTGGCACTGAGCTTCTTTGGGGTAAATTCCTCCAAGAGGACGAAAGAGTTGTGTTTGAGCCACTTGGCAACAGGCAAAGGGAAGACAGCCCTCAACTGGCAATTGCCTGGTCTTAGGCAGCCAGGCCTGGGAAGAAGGACCACCATCCTCCAAGGGGAGGCTTTGGACACCTCCTTCCACTCCCCTAATGTCAGCCCTGGACACGATCTAGACAAGAGGTTGGCATGGGGCTTAGTTAGATACCAAAAGCATCCTTGGGATTAAATTGGTCTCCAACAACCCAGAATAATTGGTGAGAAGTAGGGTTTCATGTGGCTCAGGGACCCCAAGAGCAAGGGGCGGAGGGTGGGGGTGGGGAGAGCAGAGCACTCTGCGTTCTAGAGCAGGAGGGGGGAGTGGAGAGGTGACTCTGTGGCAGCAAGAGGAAACTCAGTCAGTGTTACAGTTGTCCCTGACCCACAGACCCCCCAGATCAGGTATAGCCGGGGTCTCCTTAAAACTCAGAACCCAGGGTTCCCACCCAGGGGTCGGGGTTGTGTGTAGGGACCAGACCCAACTCTTACCAGCATCCTCCCCTCCCCATCCCTGGCCACTCAGAGTTGCTGGCTGACCAGGGGCTTACCCTTGGCATGCTTCCACATGACCTTGGGCGGGGGGTAGCCGTCCACAGAACAGTTGAGCACACCAGCTTTGCCGTAGATGCCATCCTGGTTGTTAGGCTGCACCACAAATCGAGGGGGCACTGCAGAAAGGAGGAAAGTGGCAGAAATAGATCACCAGTCTCGGATAGGTCTTCTGGGGCTTTGGGCACCTTCCATGCAACGTCAGCTAAAGTCGGGACCAGGCAGCCCCCAAAACCGAGATGCTGAGAGTTTTTTCTGAGGGCTGGGTTGGGAGTTGGGAGTTCTGAGTTCCAGTTCTGATTTTGCCAGTGACTAACTGAGCAAGTGTCTTCCCCTCACAGAGCCTCGGTTTCCTGGCCTGGAAAGTAAGAGGTTTGAACCTTTTCGTCTTCAAGGCACCTGCCAGAGCCACCCTTCCATAAGCCTGTGATTTAAACCTGAAATCTAGAGAGACTTTTAGCAGCAGACAGAGCTGGACTCTCCCTTCCCCCCCACGGGCCTGTCTCCACTCACCACGCACGATAAGCTGCCGCTCCCGGCTCACGGTGGCCGCTGCGTTGCTGGCAATGCACGTGTAGTTGCCGTTGTGCTTGAGGGACACGCTGGAGATCTGCAGGGAGCTCATGAACTCCTTGCTCTCGATGGTCACACCTGAGCCTGAGATGATCACCTGCCCATCCTTCCTCCAGGTGATGCGGATGGGCATGTCCCCTGAGGACACCACACAGGGGATGTAGAGCAGCTGGCCGATGGAGGCGGGTGGGAACTCGAATGGCTGGATCAGAGGGGGCACTGGGAGGGCAAGGGGAATGCTGCTGTCAGGCCCCCTACCTCCCCCAGCCTGGCCAGCAGCACTGCCTCACCTGCCTCACCCTTGAGTTCCTCCCTATCCTGGGGTAGGCTGTGAATAGAGTTCCCTCGGGGTACTGGTGCCTTATTCTCTTGTACATGCAGAATGTCTTGGGGTGCCCTGCCATTGTCCCCTGACTCCCGTCCCCCTTCCCACACCGGCCTGGACCTACTGTCTCTGTTCAGGGCTTTTTACTGGCCTGCATTAATCCTGACCTTCAGATTTGTCCTAGAACTTGAATGGTGATGCTTCCTGTGCCTCTCAACTCACATCTGACTGCTCAGCTTTCACCCCCATTTCCCTGTCATTCCTCAGCTCCCCTACGCCCACTGTCTCATCCCAGTGATGCATCTCACAGCTCTCTGGGGGCCGGGGTCGGTTGACACGGTGTGCCCCTG
This sequence comes from Rhinolophus sinicus, assembly GCF_036562045.2. Lineage (NCBI taxonomy): Eukaryota > Metazoa > Chordata > Mammalia > Chiroptera > Rhinolophidae > Rhinolophus > Rhinolophus sinicus. The sequence continues at coordinate 82,304,743 of NC_133756.1, read as the reverse complement.
ATGTGGCTGGGGAGGAAGGCTGAGACTCACCCCCATGCATGCCCTGCAGCTGCTTGCCTAGAATCAGGGTGCTGTACTCTGGTCTCCTCCTGCAGAGGCCCCACCACCCACCCAGCCCTTTCCATTGTCATCAAGTAACATTAGGACAGGCTGGTGGAAGCTCCCGGACTGGTTGTGTCAGTTGCTATATCCCACACACCATCCACTGAATCCTCCCACCAGTGACGCGATGTGAGCTTAAACTCTCTCCATTTTAAAGATGGGAAAACGGAGGTCCAGAGCTAAGAAGTAATTTGCCCTAGGTTGCCCAGCTCATAAGAGGTGACAGTGTGATTTGAGACCTAATCTGTCTTCCAACTCCAAGCTTTCTCCCTCATGCTGCCTGGTTGCCTCTCTAAGAGAGTCCCAAACAAGCCTAGAACAGAGATCCTTTTGTTTTGTAAATGAGCTCCCCTTGGGTGGTAGGAAAGAGCAGAGAGCGTGCCCTGTTGTCTTTGAGATAACCCATTGGTTAGACTCATCTGGCTAAGCATCATCACACAGCCTCCCTCCCCACAGAGATGCAGCTTGCCCTCCCCTCCCCCCCCACACATCTCAGCCCCTGGGGGTGGGGGAGGGTTATCTGGAGCCTGAGCGGCTGTGGCTCCTTTATCGGCTCTGGCTAGAGCAGCAGCCATTATCTTTATGATAACTCAATTAGGCCACAGCGACTTCCCCAGCAAGTGAGGGGAGAAGACAGGGAAGGAGACAGACAATTAGCTTAACAAGGATGAGCACCAAGTAGATGAGATCTCCTTTCTGCAGTCAAATAATTAAATTACCAGGCTGTCCACAGTCCTCTGGCCTTCTCCCAGGCACCAGCCCCACCCCTCCTGGGAAGCCTGCTACTCTGTACCCTAGGTGCACCCTGAGTGGCCACGGGGGTGGGGGGGGGGAGTAGGGGGGTGTGAAGGGGGACAGGGGAAGGGGGTTGGGGAAGCTCTGAAGGGAAAAGGATAGGTGGCTTCCTATGCATGCCCAAGTTTCTCCCTGTACCCCAAGGAAATTCAGGGCTCAGTAGGGAGCTGCCCCTGTGGAGTGGCCAGGTGTGGACATGGAAAAACCCTTGGAAGCCCTTTGGATACCTGGGAAAGGTCTTGCTCACCAGCTCCAGGTGGAAGTGACATTTAGGAGGAGCGTTGCCTCTGTGACCTATAGGGTGAGAGCCATACCTCTCAGCAGGGCCCTTAACTGACTTTCCCAATGTCATCTCCTACCTTACCCTTTACTCCAGCCACAGGGGCTCTAGCAGTGCCCATTGCTCCAAGCCTCAGCCCATGCCTGGGTAAGCATAGCTGGGCATTTGTCCTTCTAACCTCCCACCAACGTGTGCTCCTGGCCCAACGGCTGGCTTTTGACCCATCTCATTCCAGATCCACCTGAACCCACATTCAGGTCTTATGTTCAGCCAGGTTTTCTGGGGTTCTGGTCATTGTCTGGATCTCCCCATCCCAATGGCTGGCTGCCTCTGCAATCTGGGTTGGGGCCTCCCCAGTATTCTGAGTGGTTTGCTGAGTCTTGGATATCCAGACAGATTTTTTCTGGAACCCTGACTGCCAAATGTCCATTGCTGAGACTTCCCAGGGATTCTTCTGTTGGGCTCTGCTGAACCAACCTCACCTCCACTTTTTTGGTCCCTAGATCAGATCTAGGCCTCTGGCCTCTTTGGACTTTTTGGTGGAATTGTTGCAGAGGCCCAGATATGCCACCCACTTTGTTTTCTGGGACCCAGCAGAACCAGTTATGGTCTGGTCCTTCCCATGGAGGCCCAAAGCTACAGCCTGGCAAGCCTCCTGGGAAACCCTTCCTCATCCTTTCAGACCCTGCTCCAATGCCACCTCTTCTGTGAAGCCTGCCCCTCCTGCACAGCCCTGTAGGCACCAGGCCCACACCTTGATCATGCGGCAGAGCCGTAGCGTTTGCTTTACCCTTTCCTCGGAGGCTGGGAGCTCCTTTAGAGCAGTAACTTATTTACCCGGCAAATTGTAGGTGTCCAGTAAAATGCTTGTTGGGTAAGTACAGTAAACGAAAGAACATATGTCTGAATATCACATCCTGGGTTGATCTTAGAAGTTTACCTGTGAGGTAGGCAAAGGGTAGGGAGCACAAGGATGGGGGTTCATCTAGGAAAGAGGTGTTTCTATGTTATTCCTCAAGATGCTGCATTGCTGCTGGAATTTTGGAGCTGAGAGCTTCTCCCTTGGTCCTCCCTGGGGGTTAGGCCGTTACTGTCCTAGCACCAGAGTTGGCTTCTTTGACGCAAGAGCCCTATGGAAACGGGGAGTCACAGCAGTGATGGGGGCTGCAGAGGGGATGTGTGGACAAAGCAAGGAGCTGGGCAGTTCTGCCGAGGGAGGAGGGGCTGAGGGGTTGCCAAGTGTGCAGGGCTATGCCCTGGGGATGGATGGTCAAGAAGACATTTCCACTGAGGACAGAGCAAGTGGAGAGCAATAGTTTGAAATTAGGCAGAAAGATTTAGCTCAGGCAAGGGGAAGACTGTCTCTCTGACTAAGAAGGGATTTAGATAATAGAACAAGTTACTAAGGCAAGTTAATTCATTAATTAACTGATTCATCTAATATTTATGAAATGCCTGCTCTGTGAAGGCATTACGCTCCGCGTAGGCTCGGGAATGTAGGAACATGTTTAAAATACAGATAGAATCTCCAGGAGCTTATTTCCTAGGGAAGGGAAGGCATTTCCCTCACTGATTATCGGACAAGCTCCACCTGAATATACAAACGCTGAACTCAGAGCAAAGAGAGGTGTCATCTAGTTGGGTGACTGCAGCTTCATGGAGGAGGTGGCATTAGGGCTAGAGTTAAAGGACACACACATACTTTAAAAAAAGAAAAAATATATACATATGTACACACACACACAAACATGCGCGCGCGCACACACGGGTGAGAGAGAGGGAAAGAACTGAGCCAAGAGGTAGAGGCCAGCTAGGGGCCGTCATTCCCTCTGGCCTTCAAGTACAACACTGGTAGCTATTTGAAAGGTCATTGAAGGAGAGAGTTGCCAGCATCCATCCCAGGGGGTTAGATATTCACCTGGGCCGGACAGAGCTCTCTACAGCACTACTGACCTATGGAAGACAGGTGACCAGACAACTCCCCAGAGATCCAAGGCAGGCTCCTGGCTCCCCTCCACCCTCCACCCCTGTTTTGGGTTGATGGGCAGGTGTGATCAGCGTCCCCTTAGGAATCCTTTGGTGGGTTCTGGAGTAGCATTCCGACAACCCTACTACTGTGTGCACTAGAGGACGGCCTGGAGGGAGAAGAAAGCATAGGGATCCTGGCTCCTTTGCTGGCTTGCTGAATTCTAGGAGGAGTGCTGTGAGTGAGAGAACCAGGCAGGGCAGGGTGTGGGGCTCTGCAGTGTATACATGGGCAGCTGCCTGGATATGGGGCTGCTTTCTAACCTGGGAGTCAGTGGCACCTTCCCCAGTGCTCAGAGGCAGACAGGGCTAGTTGAACGTGTATCTCCATTTCCACCGCTGGGAAAGCATCCTCAGCAGCTGAGGGCTCTGACCACCTCCAGCGGGTGATGACCAGGGACCTCTTCAGTGCTGATTGCAGCCCACAAGGGCTTCCCTCTTGCCCAGGTCCCAGAATTTCCTCAGTACACAGCCTGAATGTAGGGGGCACGAGTGCCATGTCACCCAGGGACTTCTTTCCGGAAGCCCTGCTCTGGCTATAGTCATCTTGGCAAGATGGCAACTCACTCAGCTTAGGGAGGCAGGGTTGGAGCAAAATGCTAGAATGATGAAGATTCTGAAGATACAGTGGCTGAGCCAGTCAATGAGGTGGCCGGTCACCGTAAAGCCCTTATGGCCACTTGTTTGGGAGTGTTGTGCAGAGGAGGGCATGCTGACCACCAGCCTAGCCCATAAACATTTTATGGTATCTCTCATCATCTCTTTGAGACTGAGCCTTTTTATTTACTGCACCTGTTTGGCAGAGATTGGGCACTGTAGGAAGTTGGAGCTTTGCTGCCCAAGCAGCATGCAGATGGGGAAAGAGCCATGCCTGGAAACTAGGACACCTGGGTTCCACACCCTGCTATCTATGCTGATAACCGTGGGCAAGTCGCCTCCTCACCACTACCCGCCTCTGCCCCTGGGGCTCAGCTTCCTCGTCTGCAAAGTGGAGGAGTTGGACCAAATACCCTCTAATGCTGATTTTCCAATGGTAACAAGTCTAGTATTTTAGGAATAATAATAACTTCAGGGTTGTTTTTTTTTTTTTTTTACACAACCCTCTTCTCAGATAGGCCTTCCCTGACTACCTTATTTAAAATTGCAAACCTCTCTCCCTTCCCCTTGGCACTCTCATCTCAACTCCCTATTTGACATGAGACACTTTTTTTGTATTTTTCTGTACTATCATCCATTTCCCCACCAGGATGGGAGCTCCCTGAGGGCTGGGGTTTTTGTCTGTCTTGAGCACAGCTGTGTTCACAGCACAGGGCCTGGAAGTGCCTGGAATACAGTGGGTGCACGTAAATGTCACTGAGTGAATAAATAGATGCTGCTGCTGCTTTATCGTCATCATCGTCATGGCCACCATCATCGTCTTGAGCCCTGTGTGTCCGACAAGGAGGATGCTTGCCACTAGGCTCCTGGCTCCTTCTGAGGAATAGGGCTGTTGGCAGCAGCTTCCTTGGTGCCTCCTCCCCCCAGTACAATTCGGCAATCTGCCGCTGTGGAACCTGTTGTGTCCCCATTCTGGTGGGTTACTTCCAAACCTGCCCTTCTGCCAATAGCAGGCATTTGGCCAGGTGGCTGCCCCTCCCTTAAGCCCTACGATCACTAAGGTGGAAGGGGGCTTCCTCCAAAGGCTCCAGGCACATGTCAAGGACTGGTTTGAGCAGTGAGGGAAGGATGCGTGTGAGGGGGATGTATGGGCAGTGGGAGTGAGGTTGTGTGAGTGAGTGAGTGTGTGTGTGTGTCTTCCGTTTGCTCTCCATAGGGACCTAACACTCTCTCCTGGTCCTGGCTGTACTGAACATAAGCAGAAAGTACCTCATGCCCTTGTTTTGGCTCCAGAGGACCCAAGAGGCTCAGATGTGGGGATGGAGATGTTCCCTCGCTGAGCCAAGGCCAAGCAGCCCCAGTTACAGCCTTGCCTCCTTAGTTAATTAAACATTCTGCCTGCGTGCCCAGAGATGCTTTTATGCTACATTATTCTTCAGCTACAGGGAGTCCTAAAGACACCAAATATAGGTTGAATCCATGTGCCTTCCTTCAGCATCCTCCCAGAAATCTCTTCAGATGCCCAGGGACAAGTGCCCACCTCACTGCAGCCTGGCTCTCCCCTGCCAGTCTGTGTCACATGCACCAAAGCCCAAGCAGCCCTGGAAGCATCCTCACCCTCTCTCCTCTTGGCCCCTTCTACCTTGCTGGGCCACAGCTTGCTCACTTGGGCAATATTTCATATGGCATTATGTGCAGCCACCCTTTGTGACTCAGGAATGTTGCCTTAGGGGAGGATATGGACAAAGGAAACATTTATGACTGCCAGCGTGTGTGTGTGTGTGTATGTGTGTGTGTGTGTGTAAGTGTGGATGGGTTAACGTGTGTGTATTTGTTGCATGTACATGCATATTGTGTGTACCAATGTGTACATACATAGGTGCTCAAGCACACAGGTCTCTGCACCTGTGTGTGCGCACATGTGCATGCATACCTGGTGTGTTCTTCTCTTAGCTCAGTGTTTGAAAAATTCATCAGAAGACAAGCAGTCCCAGAAGGAATGGAGGCAGCAGTTGTTTTTGCAGCTCATGGAGCAGCATGGGTGTTTGCTGCACCCTGCCTACAGCCCTTGGCCCCACAGAGAGATGGGGGCACTTCCAATTGGTCTCATGCTTCTGGTGCTCTGCCCTGCCCCCACCTTGCCCTGTCTACACCCCAGGTCCCCGTTCTCATCTTTTGGGTGGGAAGCACGTCCCAGCCAGGCAGTAGGAGTACAGTCCAGAGTGCTGACCGTGGGCCCATTCCTTCCTAACCCAGAGTCAGGTCCCCTATCCACGCCCAAGGGCACATCCTCTACCCTCCCCCTCGAGTAGCTCTTGGAACAGCACATCAGCTAATCAGGCAGCAGCTCATAATCAGCACTGATGGCTTCTTTGCAAAAGTGCATTCTAATGAGGTGGGGAGAAGGAGCCGGGGAAAGAGGGGGGATGAGGGATCTGAGCTTTCAGAGTGGCTGGGGCACGGGGTCTCAGAGCCGCTCAGACATGCTGCTTCTCGGTCTGGAGAGGAAACAGGTGACTTCACTGCTGCTAGGGCTGGGTTTTCAGACCCTGAGGGTGGAGAAGAGAGAATGTGTATACGTGCGCCTGCACACTGTACACACGCACACTCCTGCTTTATGAATGCCAAGCTTGTGCTGAGTGCTGGTGCCTGGGCTTTGCCCTCTAGGATAACACGCACGCGCTCCTGCATGTACACGCCCCCTTTCCTGGGCTGGGGAGACACCGCTCAGCACAGCACAATCACAACAGGCCCAGCGAGTAGAGTGGCTGAGATCGAATGCATCAGATTCAATTCATTAGGACTGATCACTCCCTGAGTGGGGTTGAATAATTGATGAGCAGAGCAGCTTTCAGGATGTGCTGCGCACTCCGTACTCCGAGGCTCACCGGAGCCGCTATTTATTTATCTTTTTAAGCCAACAAACCCGTCCAAATGCTCACTGGTGCGGGCAGTCTAAGGGAGCAGAGCAAAGGTTAGATGTTTTAATATGTGATGTTTACACCATAAACTCTCGGTCCACAGCTTGTAACAGAAGTGGATACAGGCGGTCCTGATGTCGGGGAGGGGGAAGGCAGGCTGCACTGTATGCCAGGGCCACACAACTAGGGACATGACCTGGGGGTTGGAGGTTTCTGCCAGCACAAGGCCCGTGGGCTGGACAGAGACCTAGGCTTAGAAGACGGCAGCATGGTCCTCAGCTTGGCTGGGTTGCAGCAACTGAGAAGCAGGGAGGCAGATGCAGTACAGGACTCCTCTCTCCTCCCCAGGCCTGAGGTGGCCACAAAGCCACCTCCCAGTTCTCTGGGCTCAAGGCGAGGCTTCCCAGTAAGTCATTCCAACCCAGACTACTATCTCAGTTTCAGTTCAAGAAACACTCGCTGTCTCGCACAGTGACGGGCGGTGGGTGCGCAGGGATGCATATGACAAAGCTCCCGTGGGCTGATGAGGGTGAGCAGGTGACATGGAACACGAGAGAGAAGTACTGACCCTGCGTGCCACTGCTGCTGCTCGGTTTTGCCTGCGCTCCCCAGACGTTTCCACCTACATGAACCATCATCACCACATGCGTGAAGGGGTCAAAACCAAATGCAGGCTGTCTCCCCACGCGTCCTTCTCCAGACTTCTTTCTTCCTGTCCACAAGGCCTCCATTCAATCTTGCTTCAGGACTGTGGGACCCACTGGGGCCTCCCCCTGGTGCCGGGGCCTCTGCAGGCCCAGACCGCTCTGGTTTTTCTTCCTTTCCATGGGCCCCCAGCCAAGGCTGGCTTTCTTCCCCTAGTCTGTGTTGTCCCGTGAGGACATGGAAGGGGGCCTCCCCTCCTCACCGCCCTGGGATGATGCATATGGGCCCTCAGAGTCTCATAGACCCTGTCTCTCTTCCTGACTCTCTCTCAGGTGGTCCCAGAAGCTCCTTATTCCTTTCTGAGGTGGAGTGCTCCTTTTCCCAGCCTATCCTCCCCTGGCTCTGGGTCCTTTTGGGGCAGATAGAAGCTGTCTGGCTTTCACTGACCTCTCCTCAGCCAGGCCTGGCAGGTCCTGCCCCCAGGGCAGCCAGGTCACCCTGTTCTCACCCACTACCCAGTCTCCAGGCCTCCCAGTTCCAAGGAGTGTGTCTGGGAGGTAGCTTCACACATCTGCACTGCCCCAGAACCAAGGGAACATCCGTCATTTACTCATGCATTCATTTATTTACTCATTTATATTCATTCGTTCATTTAATCCGCAGACATTTACTCAATGGTTCCCATGTACCAGGTATGGTGCTAAGTGTCCCTGAATAAAACATAGACCTCATCCAGGCAAGTGTGAAGGGCCTGGGAGGCAGGAGGTTTTTAAACACCAGAAGGTACTTTCCAGGCCTCAAGCAGCATTAGCAGTTGGAAGATCCTTGCCAATCCTGTAAGAGCAGCCTGAGCCAGCCAATCTGTATCACAGAAGGGAGACAGGGCACCCAGGGTATGCTCCCTCCACCCAGCATCCTGTTGCTGCTATTCTCTGGCTCCTGCCCCTGACTTCTTCTTGTCAGTCTCTAGTGGGCCTCTGCTGAATTCTTGTTGGCACCATGCTGAAGTCAGGGGACCTGTGTAGCCTGCCACCCCTGTCCTGGGCCTCTTGCCCAGAAGGTGACCTGGCTCCTCTTTGTATGTCACTGGCCCCTCCTGCCCCTGGGGTCAAGTGCTGCCTTGTCCTGCAGCCTACGGAGTGAACCTGAATGTAGAGGTACTCATGGCCTTCTCGTGTCCCCCCACAATCTCCCACTCAGCCCTCTTTCTCTCTCAAACACCACGCCGAGGCCCTCTCGTCCTTGGCCCTCCACGCACTCAGGATGACCTGCTGCTTTCTGAGCAGCTGGCTGGATAAGAACCCACACTGTGGGCGACCAGGGCGGCACTGGTTCCGGGGGAGGCCTACCTTTGACAGCTACGTGGACACTCTGGCTGATGGAGAGCTGGGGCTGGATGAGGACACTGCATAGGTACTCCCCCTCATCCATGCCCTTCTGCACGTCAGTCAGCTTGAGGGTCCCATTTTCAAACACCACCTGGCGGTGGTTGTCGGGCAGCAGCAGGGCTTCCTTGTACCACTTGATGGAGTAGTAGGGGTAGCCGATGACCCTACAGTTAATAAGGGTGTCCCTCCCGGCGACAGCTGTGATGTTCCTCATGGCGCGGATGCTGGGGGGCCCTGGGCAGGAGTCAGGAGGGAGGAGGAGGAGGAGAGGGGGGCAAGTGGTGCGGTTAGCCAGGGACAGCCAGGCGCTACCCTGCGATGCTCTTCTCAGTTGCTTGGCCTCTGAAACTATCCGGGAATGGAAATTTGGTGGCAGGCCTCGGGTGGCTTTTATTACAAGGCTAAAGGTAGAGGCTGGAACTGGGGGCACCTGTGGTCTCTCCAGGACTCTCTGTTACTAGCTTCAAATAGTTGCAAACAGACATGTGCCATTCATGCCTGGGGCAAGAATCCATTCCCCTAGTGGAAGTGGGTATGTGAGCAAACTGAAGCCTCACTAAGAAATGACCGAGATTTGGGAGGCAAGTCCTCATTTATGAGGAAATCAAGATGTTTGGGTTAAAATGGAAATGTGGAGATTTTGTTATTTTCATTCAATTCCTCATAATGGTCTTGTACCCAAAAGGATGTTATATACATTAAATGTTTAAAGGACAATAAAAAGGTCTTTATTGAGTGAACTGATGATTTTCTTTCAACATGTGTTTTGTGGGCCCCTGAGAAGGGACTATAAAAGGGGAGCTCTGCTCTCACTGGCTGGGGAAAAAGAGTGTCATCAGCTGGGTCAGCTCAACAGATGGCAATGTGGGGGCTGTAAAGGGGCTCGGAGGCCACCAGTCAGGGCAGTGCTGGAGGGGGCACAAGAAACTCCAGGCTTCCGGTTCCCCACCCAGTAGATGAGGGGCTGGATCAGGGACTCTCCCAGGACCCTGCAGCTTAACCGCTTCCAATTCAGAGGAGAGGGCAGGAGGGTGGCCAAATGGAGGGCACGTTTCTCACGTGGAGTTGGAGACCTCGCACAGGTGAATTTAGCATGAACACCCTGCTCCCCTTCCCTGCCCCAGGGCAGCTACCAGCGCTGCTGGACCAGTGCCCTTCCTCTTCTAACCTTGCTCTTCCTCAGTCATTGGGTCAGGGGTCACTGTAGGGTCAGATAAAGACCAATTTGACCTCACAGGGCTGCAAAGAGCTTCAGAGGAGATTGTTCTCCCCGTAGTGATTTAGAGAACTGAAACGAGGGGGTTGATCACTTTGAGGACTCCTTCCCATGTAGCTGCCTGCCGTGGGGCACCCCACACAGCCTGAGCCTCCCACTCTCGATGGCTTGAGACTTAAGGTGGGGCGAGGAGGAGAATGGAGAATTGGGGGAAGATGATGCTCTGGCTCCTGCTGCTTACGCCTCCTGGAGTATTTGGGGGATGGCTCAGTGGCGGGACACTGGGAGCACAGCTTTGGTGGACACACCTATTATCGGTCAGCCTAGCCATACTGCCCTGCCCTGTCCTTGTCTTTGCAAGGCCCTGATTGGGCGGGTGGATGCTAGCTGGGTACTTAGTGTACCTGGGGCCAGAGATATTTGCTGGGAAGAAGGGGCGGGGTGGGGGGGGTCAGGTCAGATTGCAGGAGATGAGACAGGAGAAGAGGAGGGTGTGGGAATGCCAAGGCAGTGAACTGTACCACACACACACACACACACACACACACACACACACACACACACACACCATTGGATGATGGGACTATGGAAAGCAGGGGGGAGGGCGGGAAGGGGCAGGGAAGGGGAAGAAAGAGGAGAGAGACCTCTACTAAAATCAAAATGATAATAAGTACTAATCACCACAAGAATAATGGTAACCACAGAGATGGCAAAGGAACTCAAAAGCCTATTCTGATATTTAAATGTAGACAGGCACCTCTTACGTTTATTCGCGCCTGATATTCAGCACTGCCCACCGAGTTCCGCGCTGTGCACCGGTACACACCCCCGTCGCGGATCTGGGGGCCCGTGACGTTCATGTGGCTGATGGTGGTGCCGTCGGACATGGTGTACTGGTTGGTGCGGTGGCTTCCATCCCGCACGATGGGCTCATCGTCCAGGGCCCAGGTGACAGTGGGGGGTGGGGCACCCTTGGCCGCACACATCAGTGAGAACTGCTCCCCAGGGTTGACCACCTTCTCGCTGAAGGAGGAGATGATGCGGGGCGTGCCGTCTGCAGGGAGTGAGGAGCCCCCTTCAGAGTCACCCAGCCACTGAGTGACCATCCCACCAGGCCATACCACCCACCAGGGGAGGAGGGAAAGCAGTGGCCATAATAATATAAAGAACTTTCTTGTACATGAATTCATGTGCTATCTGCAAAACCCTGTGAGGTGCCAATCACCACTTCATATGAATTAAGACTCCTCCCTCAACCATATGAATCCTCCCTCAACCCCTTTAGCTGTGTCTTTCGGCAAGTTACTTAACCTCTCTGAGCCTTTCCATCTCTTATCCACGGAGGATGGTGATAATGGGGATAATGAGCATAAATTCTTCATACGAATGTTGTGAGTATTAACTGAATTAATGCATTAAAGATGCTTAGCACAGTGCTTTGGGAGTGCTTAATTAATATTACTCCTCTCAACTTTTCCTTTCCTACTTCTTTTTCGTCCCTTTGTTAATAAAGATGGAGGCTCAGAGGTTAACTGTAGGTAAAGCCAGGACCTGACCAGGCTGGACCTGTGGAGTCTGATTTCAGTGCTCATTCTGGCAGGAGGGGGTGGTGGTGCTGTAGCAAAGCCTGGAGCAAACAGCCGGAAGTTTGAGCTTAAATTGCAAGCTGCCTGGTCCTGGTGTTGCGGCTCTGTGACCAGGTCTTAGTCTTGGCTAAAAGAGTAACCTCGGACAGGACAACGAACCCCGGTGCCCCAGCTTCCTCCATGAAACATGGGGGATGTAATTGTTGACCCTGGCCATCCTTTTACATAGGATTGTTTAAAGGATTAAAATAGGTGTTAAGTACTTAAAAAAAAGAAAGCAAGGCAAATGTAACAGGGCATTCCACATCCCACCCACATTTCACACCAAAATGCTGATGTTGATCCAACACTTGGCCAGTCTGCCAGCCCCTGTCCATTTCTGGGGAGTCCCTTGTCTGAAACCGGGGGAGAGCCTGGTGCCTGGCCAAGTCTGGGACTGCCCACCAGGTCACTGCCTTGGCCCCTCCTCTGCCTCTTCCCGTGCCCTCCATTTCTGGCTGCCCCTCCCACACCACTCTCTGCCCCTCCCACCAGCCTCATTTTCCACATCCCTGCTCTGACCTGCCAGTCACTTGATCTTGGGCAAGTGACCCTAAGCCTCAATTGCCTCAACTGCAAAACAGGTAACATTAAAAAAAAGTATTTCTACACAGGGCCCTTGGAGGATTAAATAAAACAGGCATCTGCCTAGTGTGTAGGAAGTACTGGATAAATGCCTCCTATCAGGAGGGGATGGAGGGGGCCTGGGGTCGAGCTCTTCCTGGCCGGGCTTTGGGAGTCCTGAACCCACCCCTCTGTCCTGGCTGCCCCAGCTCACCCTCAAGCACAATGATGGCAAAGTCCTGGGCGGTCTGGGCCTTGCGGGTGGCGAAGCACTGGTAGGCCCCTGAGTGGCTCTTCTGGGCCGAGGTGATGAGCAGGGTCTCGTTGCTGAGCCCGCGGATGGAGATGGCCTCGTCGGGCAACACCAGCTCGGTGTTGCGGTACCAGCGGATGGTAAACTCAGGGGAGCCCATCAGGGCGCAGGAGAGGATGACCGTGCTGCCAATGCCGGTCTTCAGCTTCTTTGGTGTGAGGGTCACATGAAGGGGGTCTGGGCCGGGCCGGCGGGACATAGGGTAAATTGGGGGAAAAGAAAAGGAAAAGGTCTTAGTGTGGGTGGAGCATGGTTGGAGGGAGGCTGTGGGCATAAGAGGCCCTGGGAGTCAAGAGGCCCAGGTTCAGTCTGCAGCCTCCTTGAGGAGGCTGGGGCGGGGCCTGGGCCTGGTGAATTCCCTTCTCTAGGTCTCAGTTTATGTACATATCTGTTAAATGGCAGGGTCGAGCCAGGAGATCTCGCTGCACCTCTTGTTCTGATGGTCTGAGCATTCTTGATGTGTGTCCCTTTGCTCAAGTGGGGCTGTGAAGCTCTCTTCAGCTCCAAAGTTGGATGGGAGCTTGACTGGCTCATCATCCTTCCTGTCACCCACCCCAGACAGCAGGGAGGCACCCTGGGCCCAGCCACTCATCTTCCATACCCGTACAGATAACCAACTGCTGCCTTCTGCTGCTGGTCTGACTTCCTTTACATGCATCACTCGATCTGTGATCTCCGCTCATCACCCCCACGCCCACTGCTCTGCTGTAGGCCCACAGCTCCGGCCTGGACTGAGGTAGCACCCTCCTCTCTGCCACCCTTTTCCCTGCATCCCTCCATCTGTCCTCCATGCTGCAGCTGATGACTGCCCTGCTCAGAACTTCCACGGCACAACTTGTTCCACCAGAACAACTTGGTGTGGCATTCGAGGGCATCAGGGTCCTGGGGGGCCTGCCTTCTCTTCTCAGGGACACAGTTTCTAGAGCAGCAGCCTGCCCATGTTTCCTGCATACCCTGGGCTACTTTTTGCTCCAAGGCCTCTGCCTAGAGTGCTCTTTGCCCTTTTTATCTAATTCCTACTCATCCTCCACACTGAGCTCAGGTGTCATCTCTTCCAGGAAGCCTTCCTGGACACCACTCCCCTCCCAGGCTGGGTTAAGGATCCTTCTTCTGGACTTCCATGTATGTAACTAACACCAGGCTAAGTACACAATCTTTAATCACTTCTTTGTGTCTGTCTTTCCCTCTGGACTGTGAGCCACTTGAGAACAGGTGGTGTCTCTAATCTGTATACCCCTACACTGCCTGTATCATACTTATTGATTTTTCTCACTGGCTGCCTGGTTACCAACCCCAAGTCGGCCTCTCTCCTGTTCTCCATGGACGTGGGGTTCTAGAAAGGCGGCTGAGGCCTGCAGGAGCCTGAGACCCCCAATGAAGCAACCTGTCAGAGATGGGGGACTTCAGGCCTGTCTGGGTGGGTGCATGCGTCTGCTCATGCTCAGCTCTCCCTACTTGTTCCCAGAGCCTCTGTCTGCTGCCTAGGAAATGTCAGTGCACAATGAGGCTTGGGGCAGTCACTAGCCAGGGCTCCCAGGGTTTGGCCACCCAGCTGCCCTATCCTCACTGCTCCTGCTCAGGCTTGGCAGCATGATGGGTGGGAGGCCTGGTTGCAGAATTAGGGGGTCGGTTATGAAAAGCATTGGTTTCCTCTCCACAAACCTGGCTAGAGGGGCTGTCAGAGAGGATGGAAGAGAGAGAAAACCGTGTCACTTCCCTTTGAGCTCAGTTGTACAGCCAGCCCCACTGGGGATGGTGGGAGCTGAGGATCAGAGCAGGATCAGGTGTACTTAGGCGTACAGGGCCCGTGGGGTGTGTACAACGCTGTAGGCAGTTACTCATTGTGTGTCTGTGTGCACATGCTAGGGTCTGAGCATGTTATGGTGAAAGAATATATGTATCTGTCTATGGGCACCATATTTATATGAGCACATGTGTACAGGGAAGTGGAACTTTCAACATATCTGCCTCTGTGCGTGTGCGTGTGTGTGTGTGTGTGTGTGTGTGTGTGAGTACTTGCTTGCCTGTATGTACTGTGAACACCAAATTACGCTGAGTCAGGTTTGCTAATTTTCCAAGGATTTGGGAGTATGTTCCTGACCTATTCCCTGAGACAGTCTATGTGTGTGTATGTAAATGTGAGTGCAATTGTGTGTGTGTGTGTGTGTGTGTGTATGTAGCAGGAGGGTGGAGAAGAGAGTGAAGGCAATATTAGACCAAACAGTTTTGGATAGTGCTTAGTGCAAGAAGTAGGGTACGAACCCTGGCCCTTTTATCTGCCTGCTCTGCTATCTAGGGCTTGTTTGTACAAGGAGGCCCCCAACCCCCTGAAGCCAGGCTTTCAGCATTTCAACCTAAGCATCTGTGTCATACACTGTCACTCCCAGAGAGAGCATTTCTTGGGGCTCTTTCTGCTCTTCCAGCTTCATAATGAATTCACATGGGGAGGGCCTCTCTCCAGCACTGCAGATACACTCCAACTGTCAGGGCCCCTCAACTGTGGAGAGGAGACTGGGCCCACGTTTGGGCTGAGGCGACAGGGCACCAGGCCCAGAAGGCCAGCCCAGGAGGGATTGGGCTGTGCTGTGCTTCTCTGGTCCACCTGAAGGTCTACAGATCTCTATCTCTGTACTCATGAGATGGGTGGTGTGGTGGCAGAGGGAACCTTTCTGCAGGATGGGGTGGGATTTACCTCTGGATGGCTTCCTTCCACTGTCCAGGTTGAATGACCCTCATGATGCCATCAGGTACAACGTTCAGGGACTCAGGCTATTGCTGCCACATGGGAGTGAGATCCTCAAGGGTCTCCGAATCCCAGCCCCACTACTCCCAACACCTTCCCTGCAGCCCAGAAATCAGGAAACTCAGAGGCAAACTCTGGATGCCAGAGTTAGAAGGGTCTCTTCATTTAATAGATGGGGAAGCTGAGGCTGGGTCACCCCACAGAGGGGCAGGGGTAGGGTGAGGGTAAAGGATGCCCCTGGGTTTCACTAGTCCTTCTCTAGGGTTCTTCCCCTGGCATCGGCCCCTCGGCCTCTTCTTCCCTCCCCACCCAGGGGCTCAGCGGCAGCAGGGGCTTGCTACTAAGGCCTCCTGCTCTCCACATGGCCTCCCTGGACTGCTGTGGCTCTGAGATGGGGAGGAACAGGAAGGACCAGCATTAATACTTGCTGGCACAGCCTGGAAAGGCTGACTTGGTTGTTTATACCCAGTGTCTGACCTGATTGATAATGAGAAATATTGTGAATGTCACCTCTGATGGGATACATATGTCCTCTCTAATGGATTAACATCAGCATTGTTTCCTTCAGTACAGACACTACCTCCTCCCGACACGCCAAGAAACCCTGTGAGCTTGTCACCATCACCTTCATGGTCCCATCTGACCCTGTGACCTCTGGGAGGTAGGAAGGCTGGAATCATTATCCCATTTTACACACAAGGACGCAGAGGTGATGATCATGGTTATGTGATTTGCCCAAAGTCAGTCACTATCTGATAATGCCAGAACCAAAGGCAGGTCTTCTGATTTCAAACCCAGGACTTTTCCCAGGACACCAAACGCCTTCCCTAACCAGGGAATGATCCCCTGGGGCTGGCCAGAGGCAGTGCAGCTGTCCCCATGTCCTTCTCCATCACACTGCGGTGCTCTCAAAGGTTACTTTCAGGGATGGGGCAGAAAGAGGGCTTTTCCCCACTCACCAATGACCGTGAGGGTGCCTGTGGCCTCTGCTGAGCCGAAGGTATTGGTGACCTCACAAATATAGGTGCCACTGTCCTCAGTCCGTAGGTCACTGATGGTCAGCCCTGTGATACGCTTGGTCCAGCGGCTGTCGGCCGGGAGGGGCCGGCCGTCCTTGAGCCAGCGGACGGCAGGGATAGGGTAGCCGGAAGCAGTGCAGGGCAGCTCCATGGTGTGGCCGGCCCACACTTCCTGGGAGTGGAAGCCGTCCAGGATGGTGGGGATCGACTCGGCAGGGTCTGGAAGGCAGAAAGTGTCGGCGGCCCTGATTAGTCTTGGGTGGGGTGAAGTGGGCATGAGGAAGGAAAGGCAACCTGCTGCCCACTGGTGTCCAGAGTGAGCAATACTCAGCGTGGGAGGGCTCATGGTGTCTCCCTGAGCCCAAGACCCTGGCCCAAACTCTCCCACTTGGGCCAGTCAGAGGCTCTGAGAACTATGATGGGGAGCAGGTCTGGAGGAGGAGAGGCCATGCCAGGTGGAGTAGGCTAGAATGACAGACAGACAGACAGACAGACAGACAGACAGACGGGAACGGGAAAGCGAACATCAGGCACAGAAGGAGAGTGTGTGTGCGCTTTATACAGACAGTCCCTGTGGTTTAGCCAAGCCTCAGGAGCAGTGAGTCCCTCGGACATGAGAATCATGACATCTTAGGTTTGTGATTCTTGGTAAGCCTTGGTCTGGGCTTTAGCTTGGCCTGTGGGCCACCCTCCAGAATGGGGGAACGATCTGCCTGCCTTGTCCTGTCTCCTCCCTCCGGCAATCTGGACAGAATCAGAGAAGGCCAGTGCATTTCCGTCAGAGCCCAGACAGATTTGGAAGTTAAGCCTACTGCAAACCACCCCACCCCGACCCCCAACAATTCCCAAACCAAAAGAACCTGTGACTGCAAGATCTGTGGCCCTAAACTGCAGGAGACCCAGCCCCTGTGTGGGAGGATTCACGCCACTTCTGAGTGGTACTCTGGCTGCTCTCTCAGTCTGGTTCTCACCCTAGAAGTCCTCATTGGGCTTCCTGCCCCTTGGTGACCGCCCCCTGCTATAAAACCTCCATAGTACCCCCTCTACTTACATGATACTATCCACACTTATTCTGAATTCCAAGGCCTTCTATGATTAGCCCCAAACAGGCCCTTGGCCTGATCTGTTTACACTACCTCCCTGCACCTCTCATCTCAACCGTTTCCCACTTGTGGCACGCATGTCATCGCACTGTCCTCCTCCTGGATGCCCAGCCAGCCCACTCTGCTTGGCCAACCCCTATTCATCTTTCACAAACCAGCTTACACGTCACCCCTCTGGACGTCTCCCCCAGGCCACTTTCACTGGACTCCCATAGTTACCTTTTTTAAAAATTTTATTTTCAAACAACCTTTTCTTTCTAAATAAAAAATTCAAAAGTGTAATACATACACATGACAAAACTTCCAAAAGTATAGAAGAGTACACAGTGAAAAGAGAGGCTCCCTCACCCCTGTCTCCAGCCACCCCATTTCCCTCCCCAGAAGCACCACTGTCGCTACCTCCCCCATGGCCCTTGCCAGCAGCAGTTAGCACCAGGCCCTATGTTTGCCTCTCTGGAAGACTGTGAGCATCGTGGGTCAGCATTAATCCTTTGCTGTATCTTCTGTGCCTGGCACAGAGCAGGGCCCTCGGCCGAGGAACCATTAATATTTGAGGGAGGATGAACGGGGGCACTCAGGCATGGGGTGGGCCAGTGATGTGCTCTTCCCACACTGTAGAATATTATAGGCTTGGAATAGAAGAGCTGGCTTAAGGACCTTGGAGGGCACACACAGATGAGAATCCTGAGACTAGAGAAGTGTGGTGACCTGCCCAGGATCATACTGCAAAGCCAAGATTGGAAACTGGGTCTCCCCTCACTCTTGTTCAGTAAATGGGATGCGACATGGAGCCATCTAATCTGAGTTTTACTCAAGATCAGCGGAGTAAATTCTTGTCTGATGGGAAATTCTGTCTGTCCTCAGCTCATCTTTCTTGGAGAGGGTTTGGGCTACAAATTCTCCTCCCTGGGAGAATGACTTTCTAGAAGACTCTGCTCCTTTTCCACGCTCCAATGCTCAGCTGGGGCTCAGGAGACCCAGGTACAAGTCTGCCTGGGTCACAGATCATTGTGTGACCTTGGAGAGTCTTGCGATTTCTCAGAGCCTGAGTTTCCTTATCTGCACACGAGGTAGAGGTGATAAGGCTGCCTCCAGATCTCATAAGGTTGTGGTAGGTAACAATGGCAAAATGTATGTCAAAGAGCTTGACGCTAAATCACACTAAATCACAACGCAGATGTGCTGGGCAGTTACTATTTGGGGCCCTCCCCCCTCCCTGCTAGCTTCTGTGGCCTCTTCCCCCCACAACCCTGTGGGAATGGTTGGGATAAACAAACCTGGTGCCAGGGAAGAATTACTCAATGTGACACTTAATTGATGCAAAACACAGAAATTTCGTGGCACACCGCAGAATTTACAAGCAGAGGGGCTGACAGGGCGGTGGAGGAAGGGGCGAGGTGGGGGGGAGGGAATTAATCACCGAGTCTCAGGCGTGAAATTAAATTCTGAGGGAAAGAAACCTCTTTCATTACTCTGGAGCAGAAGTAAAACGCTGCGGCGTGTACTGCGACAGCCCGGGGGGATCCGAGGCTGCCAGGGCCGGTGCAAGGCTGGGGAGACAGATGGCCAGCCCTGAGAAATCCCCAGGGCACTGCGACTGGGCTGGGGGATGGTGCACCCCCCCGGGAGGCTGCTGGGACCTACCCCAGTCGGTTAAACAGTGCTGCCTGAAAAGGGCACCCCCAAAAGTCGCTTCTGCACCAGGCTCTGGACTCCGTGAGCTGGGGAGCCCTGTTCTAGTCCCAGCCTCTGGCCACTGGTTCCCTGCTTTATAAATGTGGATGGTAACGCCTATGCCACAGAGTTAATGCACTTGAAAGCACTTGGTAAACTCAAAACAGCACCTAGGTGCGTGGCATGGTTATTATTAGGTTATATTTTAGAGGACTTGGACTATTCTTGCAACTGTCTCCTCTCCCTTGGAAAATACAGAAAAATGAAAGTTGGGGGGCACCCGCCAAAGGTTTGGCAATGTAGGAATAATAATGCAGCAACAAGAGAACTATCACAGCTATAACAGCAAAAGCAGCAGCTATTCTCTATTGAGTGCTTCCTGTGTCAGGCACACCCCTAAGCTTTTTGCATCCTGTACCCTATTTCATTTTCATAACAACCCAGTGGGGTACATTTTGTTACTCCCATTTTACAGAGGCAGAAGCTGAGGTTTGGAGACATGATTTTCTGCCAGGTTGCGCTGCTCGATGAGTGGAGAGCCTAACACTGAAAGTGTGGCCTGATTCATCAGTCAGCATCTCTCTCCTTTTCCCTCCCTCTCACTTTATCAAATGGCCACCTACAGCACACTGCCACTGTGTTATTCTCACCTGCTCCTCTTGCCTTTGGGCCTGGGGAGAGGGAGGGACCACCAGCCCTTGGGAGTGTGCCCAGCTCAGACCCTCTCAGCCACCAAGTGCCTCTGCCAAGACACCCAGGCTGCATCTCTCCATCCCTGGATTCCAGCTCCTGGCCCAGAGCTTTTGGCCAGGAGGGACCACACCCTTTTCTGCCATCAGCCGCAGGAGCTCACCGGGCTCTGGTCACTAAAGAGTGAAACATCTCAGCAGAAACCCAACGCTCCCTGAAATTGACCCCCATTCTCAACTCTGGGAGTGGAGGGCCCTGTGGGGCTCAAAGCTGAGGCCTGAGCCCCCCTGTCATACACTCGCCCCTCACCCAATTCCCCTCTGCACTGCCTCACTGTAGTACCAGTTGCATTTTTCCCAAAACAAGCAGCTTGCAGATCACCTTGTCACTTCACATCACATCAGGGCCCCTGTCAGTCAGGGAGAGGCCCTTCCCCTTG